>NC_133896.1:83622214-84222214 GCF_964199755.1 Larus michahellis | reverse complement strand
GTCTTTCCATCAGGAAATCATCAGTACATTGTATGCAATCATATATTCTAAAGGACGTATTTCCTTTACTGCTAAAGCTCTGAAAAAGCAGTCTGACTTAAAAAAGAGAACCACCTTTCCCACCCCAAAACTGCAGAAAAATTACAGTGATAAATATTTCTCTTTTTCGTCTAGGGAGTCCCCGTAATTTAATGGATATATCCTTTCCCTCCCTCCTTCAACTACCTTTGCCTCAGCTTCAAGTAAGTTCCACATGTGAACTGTTCAAGGCCCTGGAAGTCTAACAACATCACAAAAAAGAGACAGAAGGTCTGGGGTAGGAGGAGGAGAAAAGGCAGATGTGGCTTGAGAAGTGATGAGGAAATAGGCTTTCAGGACACGTAAACTCAGGACAGCTAAGCTGACACTGTATCCCTGAGAAACAGAAGGAAATCCCACACCAGCCAGAGAACAGCATTACTGAGTCAGTAGAGCATATAGGAGTGATCAGCAGGCATGCTGGTGTTTCAGAACAGGCAGACTGAAGTCATGAGAATATGAAA
Source organism: Larus michahellis (assembly GCF_964199755.1). Classification (NCBI taxonomy): domain Eukaryota; kingdom Metazoa; phylum Chordata; class Aves; order Charadriiformes; family Laridae; genus Larus; species Larus michahellis. The sequence continues at coordinate 84,221,672 of NC_133896.1, read as the reverse complement.
CACCATCTGAGAGGAGACATTCTGAACAAAATGCAAGGAAATCTCCATGGAATCAGCTAGGAGGCATGTCAGGAGCATGACCAGCAATGCTGGCTGGAGTTCAAAAGGTTCGGCTCCACATCACAAAAAGCATCCAAGTGTTACAAATATCGTTGGTCCTGTGAATGGATTATAAATTAGTTTTTCATTAAAATTCCATGATTGTCACCCACCCCTTTAATCATGAAACAGTGTCCTCCCATAGCACCTACCACATCAGGAAGAGCTCTGCACTCATTATGACATCCCTGTGAAGTGTTACCTTGACAGATGGAGATCTGAAAACCAAAGGCTACATGCTTAAGGTGGTACTACAAATTAGTACTAGATCTGACAGATTCCCAAAGCAACTCTTTAAAGCAGATTCTCTTTTAACTACTAACTCAGATTTCTCTCACTGTTGTATTGGAAGAAGAAGAGCTCTTATTTTGTTCTTGTTTCATGAACATTACCACTGGAGAGCCTCTTAAAGCCAGTTACAGTAAATTAACAGACAGAAAAGTGGACCTGGACAGTACCAAGACCACAGCAAATTACTGAGTGCTTTACAGCCCTCTTTTATTGCATTTGAAAAGAAGGGTGATTCAAACATTATCTAAATGACAGGCAAAACAATCTTCTGTAGACCCAGACAGCCCAACAGCAAACAAGGCTTTCTGAGCAGGTGGCATGGTAGCTGCTAAGAGAAACGGGGGGGGGGGGAAGAAAGGGAAAAAAAAAGAAAAGGAAAAAAGAAAAAAAAAGAAAGTCAATATGTGAGGCTAAATCTCGATAGTCCATCTTAACAGTGCTAGAATACCCTTCCCGAGGCCTGATTCTTCATTCCTTCATAATAGCAAATTCTTGCTTTACTAACAAATGCAATTTAATAATAAGCTTCACAGCACAGAGTGTTTCTCCTAAAATGCTGGGCACTGATATAAAAAAGCCACATCATAAATTCAGCTTCTCCTAAATAACAGTAACTTGCTCTAGGACAGCAAATAACTGTCCTACGATTTCAAAGAAATGCTTGAGACAAGAGCCGGCTGGAAACTCAAAACAACTACTTTTCATGAGAAATAACTAAATAAACCTTCAAATACTGTTTTAATTCTGGGGAAAAATATGAGATATTTTTCCCTCTCAAACTCCTGCCTCTCACCAAAGAAAAGAGGCGTATGGATACTTAACTGACAGTACCATGAAGGAAAACCATCACCTTCTGGCTCTTTCTTCCACACTGCAAGTAACCATCTGCATCTTCTAAGGCTATGCTTGGAGACTGGGATGCTGACAGACAAATATGAATTCGGCATTAATGAGCAAAACCCTGCTTTCAGGGTTAGAAGAGACAGAATCAGAGCATAAGAATATGGACAGAATCAGGGCGTGAGACAAATCACAGTTCCAGTTTGTTTATACCAAAGGACACGGCTATCTGCAGGACTCTTCCTGCTGTCTTCATTCGGCCTGGGAAGCTTACTTTAGCAGTTTGCTGAATTGCAGTGTAAGTACTTACCTCTGAGCATGAGCATTGACTGGCTCAGGGGAAGCTGCATGCCTGAAGTTAACCATGTATTTTAAAATCCCATCAAGTAGGTCCTCTCAGAGTACATAAAGAGAATCATGCTTTGGGGTTGACATACCAAGCAGCTTCTATTCTCGAGAGGATGAATCCTTTAACACCAGCATTTGCAGTTACCTGGCAGGAGATGATGGCCAGGCCTCTGAACTTCCTTTATGGGGATAAAGGGAGGAAAACAGTCCAGCACTGCTTTACATTGACATAGGTTTGTTGAAATATATGCTTCAATAATACAGACATTTCTGGCACCATTGTGCATGCCTAAGTCTGTATTTGCAGATAAAAGGGGGCCAGGACACTGTTTCAAATACTAACCATGCTATTTAAACTGTTAACATGCTTTCTCCCAGACAGTGCCTGGGAACGGTGGGTGACAAGGGGAGCCAGGGGTGGTTCCCAGTAAGCAGACTGCAATCTTTTCAATCTGTTTTGGAAAGGAAAAAAAACCCAAGCAACCTAGTTGCATGGATGTGAGCTGTGCCATGCCATTTTGCATAAGAGACAGAGAAGAGATCACATACATTTTACACAGCAGCACAGATGTAGCTTGTTTTCTAGAATGTAATCTTGTGAAAGGACAATGGTAGCTACAATAAATTGTGAGAGAATGATCTAGAAATATTTCTTGGTCCTCTTCCAGGTTTCAATTATCCAAGGTGCATGTTGCACTTGTCCTTCCTGCCCACCCTCCCATGTCCCACAAAAAAGGAGAGCCATACAAGCCAAAATGATAATTTTTAGGTTGTAGGTTGAAAGCTTGTATGGAAAACTATCATGTGAAATATGTCTAAGGCAGTAGTAAGAAACTTTTAAAAATGAGAAAGAATGAAAGCTGAATTCATTTCTAGAAAAAGCCATCACTATTTGATCCTAGGAATATTTAGTTAATTGGCTCTTACACCTGGAGCTGTAAAAAGTTTTCACAGAAACTAGAAAGAGTTATCTTCCAATCCACACTAATGCCCAAGGCTTTACCTAGACGAATAATATTAGCTCTGGATTTTCAAAGAATCTTTTGGACAATCAAGTCCTGCTAACTTTTTGGGGCAGTTTAACATGTACCCCCCTCCATTTGCTTGGAAATCCAACCCTCATCACTCAGCCAAAGCTGCTCTGGCATTAGACTCTGGCCACTCACCGCAGGCACTTCCTGGTGCCTGCTGTCTTGAAGAATGTTTTATTGGGTACATTGCTCTTAATTTCTCCAAATCCAAAGAATTTCAAACATCACTCTAAAGAAATAGTAATTTTTTATTTTTTTTTTAAATATGGAAAAGATGACATTTATTACATACTCAGCCTGAACTAGTTACTTCAGTCCTATTAATCGTTCCTTCATGGACTGTCATTATTGCTGCTGTTCTGTTTCTTACAGAAAGTTATAATGCATTTTCTTTTACACCCCAAATCTCCTCTTCTTCGAAGGGAGTCATCACCACACCTGCTCTGGCTGCTTTGACTCCACGTGTCCTAGGTTTTTGCTATGTCCAGGAGAAAGTGATTAAAGAAGAAACAGATACAACACCTCTAGAGTCAACAAGGGAGCCCGGGGCATCAAAAAAGTGAAGAGGTGTCAGGTTCAGCAATGACTTTAAAGACAAATACAACAGCATGGTTTGCTGATAATAATTCAGGCCCAACTGGAGATGTTTCCCATTTGTAGGAGATGGGAAGGGGTACCAGGAGTCTGGTTCCCAACACTGGCTAAGTATTTGTGGAGGGACAGAATTCAGTGACTGGACTGAAACATCAAGCAAACCAGGGACCACTGTGTGTAGATCCAAAACCTTTCCAGGCAGCTCTTACAGGGGGAGTTAGTCATCCACATAGACAGAGTTTGCAGGGATATGGTAGGACTGGAATCTACTCTCAAGCAGAAAGATTGCCAATATCATGCTGAGAAGCCAACACAGGATCTGTCCTTTGCCTGCTCAAGCTACTGTGTGCCTTAAGCCTGTAAGGGCACAGGCACTAAGGTCATTGCACTGATTTTTTTAGTACAATGAGGAGTAACAGTACTATAACAATAACACTGTAGGACATTACTACTTGCATAGTGGACAGCCTTCTGTAAATACACTGAGAGACAAGTTTTTCCATGCAGAATTGCATACATGGTATTCATTCAGTCAGACACCTTACACTTTCTGACATTTAAACATACACTGCTTTGAAATCAAGAAATCAGCTTTCTAAAATGTCTTACTGCTCAACCAGAAGCCCTAGGGTCACTGATGACCATGGCTTCATAGCACGTTATAAAGTCAGAGCAGGTATCTGAAGATTTATTCCTTTCCCTCCTTAAAAAAATAATCAAGTGTCTCACCCCCACCAATGAGACCAGAGTTATCCCAGTTGCTGTTTTCTGTATAAAAATAATTTACTTTTCTTTTCCTCATGCTTAGGCATGTTGGAGGCTGTCATTCCTATGATTCACCCCTTCTCAGCTCACCTCACCACCAGCAGTGCTCTTTTTCCCAAGAACGGGAGTGGAGAGGGATCTGTGCCTAACTATCAGCAGACACAGTCTTTCAGCAGCTTAGCTCAAAGAGCTATGAAACCCAAAATGTCCTCTTCCTCTCCATCAGAAGGGCAAAAAGGGAAAAAACATCTATTTATGGCTGCCAATGCAAAGGTCAATGAAAATAATCTCATTTGTTTCCATGGGTTTTGGATAAGACCCACGGATCTTTATTTTTAGGTATGAAAGGGTCTATTGCTGGCTGCTTAAAATATACTGTGACTGACTCCTCATCCATGGGACAATACTCCTCCCTTGCTTTTGCTGCACTTTGACAATGAAAGGTCCTTTTTAAGCTTTGTCCAGCACACACTGATTATCCCCAACACACACTAAGTACTTTGTTTAGAATGGTTTTCTGGAACAACATTTCTTTCCCTGCTCTGGTGAAAAAGGCTTCGGTCTCCTTTCCCATAGTCCTCTCTTGTACAGCTGAGCATCTGAGCCTACTGCATTTACCCTGTCCTCTGGCCATATAGCTAGGTGTCTCTGTGTGACTAGACCATCATAGCCATGTATGCCAGTTGTAATGCACACTACAAACCACAATGTCCAAAAAAATTGCTATCATCTTGCTCAAATTGCTGTCACTGCCACGAATCTCCTTGGTCTTCTGTTGTGCCAGATTGGATCAAAAAGCACCAGGTCAATAGCAGTCCTAACAAATTAGGGCCTGTTTTCTTTTCATTAATCGTTTAAAGAATTTGTTGTGTACTGCAAACAACATAGACAATGAACTTTATCAAAAAGTATCTTCCCGTATACGAGAACATACTTTTCCAGTCAAGTAAATATGCATATATAAGGTGCTGCTGTGAGAAGTCACCCGAGACCTTAAATCTAATCCATATTCTGCCTACCATGGCTGTTTTGCCAAATGGAAATTAGACACCCTGGGACAATTTTTGAAAACAACAACCATGAGCCCCCAGAGCATCTAAATAACATCTGAACGGATTTAAAGATTTGCCGTAATTATAGTGGACAATAAATATCTGAGCAGAGTGGCAGATTTCTGTGGGACAGGAAGTGCCCATATTGGTAGCTGCCTAGGATTATATATCCCATTCTTGCCCTTTTCAGACTGAGTGCTTATGTGCACCAAGAATTTCTGTTCATTAAATACACTATTTCAATTAAAACCGCATCAAAAGTGGAAAGCACAGTTTATCCCAAAGTAGTTTATTCCAATCTGGTAAAAACAGATAAACCAAATGTTATAAAATACCTAATATCAAAATAATTGTGCAATGTACCAGGGCCTTATGACTGGAATTAAAATAGCTTCAAGCATCCTCCCAACTTAATTGTTCTGTTTATGCTGTTAGCAGAGACAAGGAGTTAGTTTCCATGCTACTCAGAGTCTGTGGATCAGTCTCATTTTCAACAGTGGCCGTCATTCTTAAGGAAAACCTCCCTTCTTGTTCCAAGATAAAGTGAGCTCCCTGCCCAGTCTTCCAGCTCTCCAGTATGTAAAAATGTGTATTTTTTCTCCCGTACACATTCTGTCAGGGCACATTCCTACAGTCTGAAAAAACAGCTCACGAGCTAAATCAAAGAGAAACCAAAAATACTTTCACAATGAACTCTATTAAAAATATTTTACACCGGGGTTGGGACTGAAGCATTCCCTTGCAAATAGAGTATCAGTTCCTTTCCTTATTAAAGAAGTTCTGAGCACCAACCAGTATTTCCTAGAGTTTCAAGTCATATTTCACTCCTGATGAAAGGTTCAGAGATGCAATTATTAGTGAGCAATTCTTGACAGCTTTCGGGAATCTCATCACCAAGAAAACTGAGATTAATAGGTCTGCTCTTGATAAGTGCTAGGACAGCTGGATGTTACACAGAAAAACGGGATCTGTTCCGATTAAATGAGGACATCTGGTCAGCTTCCTCTTGGAAATGATTCTTCTAATTTTAATAACAATAAAAGCAATCCAATATATCTAGAAGGCAGATACTCTAACAAGCCAGACACTGAGTGTTGAAGACTGGACGTCACCTCAAAAGGAGATCACTAGCAAAAGCCATGGTCCAATGCCAGGGAACAAGGCAAGATCACAGCAACCTCTTGCCTGCAGTCCCAGCTTTTGCTACCACTGGTACAGAAAGTGAAGCTCCTCTGCAGGAAAGCTACTACTTTGCCTCTTCCTCTCCTCCTTCGCTCTCTCTTCTCAGCGCAGCTTCATGTGGAGCAAAGACTCAGGAGACTTGAAAGACATCTGCCCATCCCAGTCACATCACCAGAGGCCTGAGTCCTTGCAGCCAATGGGGAAAAAGTTTTCAATCCCTACAAACTTTGAATTTTCAATTATGTATACATTTATTTTCAGGAAAATCCAGATCTGCCTATTTTTACATGTTCTGCACTTAAAACACAGGGAGCCTGACAAAATGCCACTAGTGATGGATATATGAGCACAGAGGGAAGTGATTGCAAAGAAACATTCAACCTTCTTCAGTGCAACAAACCCATGCACCAGGCCCTGGTGCATAGCGGGTATTTGGAAAAAAGACTAGTAATATCATAGCGATTTACAATTCACCTCCAAAAAAACCAGCAGCCACTCCCTCTGTAGCAGGAGAAAACAGAAAGTCCATAGGAAATGATATTGTAACTGTAAAATTTCCTTTCAGTAGGATGGTGCTACTTCTTCATAGCATGGAAGGTATTTCCTCCTTCCTGCTCCCGCTGGGAAATCCTCAGCAGGACTCGGAACTTTGTCCATAAACAGGCTACACTGTAATTATATTATTTATTTTTATGTCAGATCCCTTTAGAACCAAGGGAGCATAAGAGAAGACTGACTGTAACTGCCTGCCATTTGCACTGTTAATTGCTATCAAGTGGCTTAAATCCAGAAAAAGAGAAGTCATTTGAAAACACAAAAAAAATATAAACAGGAAAGCTAGTCAAGAGGAAGAGTCATTCTGTCTAGCACACAGACAGGACAAGCAGGGACAGTATGAACTGAAGCCATCTCAGACCGCCTCGGGGTGCCCTGCCAGTACTAAGAGCAAAAATAGGACTCATAACACCAACATCTGACTTCCAAGACTCAAGGCTGCATAGACTTCTGCTGGCAGCTGCAAAAAAAAGAATCAGAATTAAAAATACATATTAGCTAAAGCAAAGGAAAAAGCAAAGGAGAATCTCAAGGACACTGAAATTTTCCTGATGTTCTTTTTATGAATAAGGGCTTTCTGGATTATTGCAGAACTGTGGAGTTATCACCACTGACTGGCACACGCTGTGCTCAGAGGTACCTGTACAGAAGAGAGAGGTGCTCCCTGGTTCAAAAATAAAAGCAGTAGCACATGCAGGTTAACAATTGGGAAAGGATCGTAAAGTCCTGCTTCATCTGCAGTCTTTGCCTGTTGCCAGGATCAATCCAGCTAAGTAGCTTTTGAAAACAAAACAACAACAAAAAACAACAACAACAAAAAACCAAACCAAAACAAAAAACAAACAAACAAACAAAACCAAAAAAACCCCAAAAAACAAAAAAACAAAAAACCCCCAAGCCCCTTCCTTAAGCTCTGCTTTTATTTCAGGTTGTAGGGAAAAAATGCCACACTGTGTTGATCAGCACTGCCATTGGGTTTTCTCCACTCAGAAACATTAAAATTCTCAGATTGGTGGCATAGAGCCACCAATACTGAGACTGCAAAAAGGGGAAGGGAATGGAAACAGGAAAATCTCCACATAGCCACGTACATAAATAACCATAGCAAAGCAACACAACAGGACTTTGTTTAGTTTCATGCTGCAGAGTTCACTTGTCCATTCACCTTACTCTTCAGCATACTCCAAATCCCAGTGTCCTGCTCAGGAATCTTTATCACTGCTGGGCCAGTCCAAGTCACCCACAGAGGATGGGATCTCCACATAACAAGCAAGAAGAGGGCCTTGAACACCTGTTTTGTGTGGTAGGAAAATAGGGAAATAATAGCGATCTCATCTCACCTGTCTGATGCAAGCCCAGATTCATGCTAGTATCTGTGGAGAGGGTAATACTTTTTCATAGTACTCAATGCAACATTATTCATGAGAAGGTCAATAGCAGCAAGGCCAGATCATGAAAATGGCCAAAGTGGAAGAGAAAGATCTCTGTATTCCTTTCCCTTGGACAATGCTGTAATACCATATCTCTCTTTATCTTACCAAATCACTCATAAATAAACCTTATATTTGAAAAAAACATAATCCAGTTTGATGTTCTTTAGTGCTTTGACTGGGTCAATGCTACCTTTGCATTTGCACAGACCTTTCCTTTCAGTTAAAAAAATGTTTGATTTCTAGGTAAGTTTTCTAAAGCTAATGTAATCTGTTTGGAACAGACCTACATTATTCCCTCCTACCAACATTCCCATCTCTTTCCCTAGGGAATCTTTTAAATTTACGTCCCCCTGCAGAACTTTGAAGGCAGCTGATCTTAAACCACATCCTCTGGCAAGCCATGAGCTTGTTAGTTAGCTATAAGTAGACCATCTCTCAAATGACCTAGCACAAATTTATACCTGGTGATGGGAAGAATGAGAGCTTGCGCTCGGAAATACCTAACTGAGCTGGAGTTGGAATCCTGTTTCTTCTTCAGATAGTAATGTTCACCTGCATAAAGCAAAGTATCCTGATATTGTGTGCTGGGATTAGAAGACTATCATGATGATCTGAAGACAGAGCTGGGCAATTTTATATTTCCCAGGAGCCCTTAGAGACTCCTTAGATGGAACACCAATATAGCAGATACTTTGTGACTAACAAAGAGAAATGTTAAAAAGCCCCTAGAGAACCCTGAATATGTGACAAGAGGAAATAAATGGAGAAGAAATATGGGGAACAGACAGGGACTTTGAAGAGACAGGCTACAAAAGAAACATGTCTCTAATAAAAAGGGTATCAAACTCAAAGAGTTTGTGAGAAGCAGGAAAGACTGAAAAACTTGCTGAATCTCATTTGTAAGCTGATCTGAAGGATGAGTTGCCAAGTCCTGTCAACGTAATTAGGAAATATGGCCCCACATTTCATTCACATTCTTCCTATCCTTTCACAAATGAAAAGAGACACAGAAGGTATGGCACAAACACCTAAGAAATGTAAACAGTCTGAACAGGCTCCATTCCCTTTCCATCAAGCCTAATCTGAAAGAACAACAAAGCATATGGGCATTGGTGTAACTGATGTACCAATGAATGAACTTGAAACTTTCGTTGTAAAAAGATACCATATATATAACTGCAAAGGATTATCTTTCTTCACGTGCAGAGGACAAGATGCCTTCTGATGCCTTCACCTCCTAATCCTTTCATGTTAGGGCAACAGAGCTAGTGAAAAATTCATTCACGTCATTTCATCAGAATATCTTACAGAGCTGTGTAAGACTTTCAGACGACGCTTCAGTTCAGGTTACTCAGGCTGAACATGGAACAAAAATATCCAGTCACCCTCTGAAGAACTCAGACAACATCCTCTTTGGGAGGACAACGTCCTGGGACAAGAGAAACACAAATCAGATTTCTCCTCTAAATATGGTAAAATTATAGAATCATAGAATCATAGAATGGTTCGGGTTGGAAGGGACCTTAAAGATCATCTAGTTCCAACCCCCATGACTTGATCCAGAGTCCACAGTATAAGAACTTTCAGCTACAATGACAAAATCTGGGCAAATAGACTTAGATGCCCATGGTTCCAGTTAGGCAATGGTTTCCTATCTTACTAACAATTTGTATATGGCGATTTTTATTTTTTTCTTTCCTGAATCAGAATAACACCACAAAATCTCAAGAAGAGTGATTTTTTTGCAGGAAAAAAAAGATCTTTTTTTTTCAGGAAATTAAGTATTCCATTTAAATTTAAAGATTAAAAAAATAGAGCTTAATCTTGAAAAAAATGTTGTGCAAAGTTGTTTTAAGCTGGGGAAAAAAAAACCAAACAATCCTTAAATTTTTTACGTCATAGTACAGACCATTTTGAAGCTTTTTCCTCAGAATATATTTGAGTCTGAGTTTTTTTGAGAAGCTAAACTTTTCTGTAACCAGTTGAAGCTTTTAAATCAACATTTTTCAGAAATAAAGATAGAGGTCAGCAAACGTTCTTTAAATCGTAAAGTTGCCAGGCCAAATGTGGAAGAAATATCAAGTGCTTATATTTATGAATTCCCATGACAGGTGCAGGGGAAATGTTTCAGAACAGAGTGAGAATGAGAAAGGATTAAAAGATTACAAATTCATTTGTCAAAAATTAGGAAAACTTTGGTACTCACATTGCATCCTACAGCAATTGGGTGGGTTTTTTTCTGCTTGGAATTTTACTTTGAAAGCTGCTTTTTAAAGGTTCCACTAAACAGAAAATCTCCAAAGAAGAGTTTTCTATATTGCATTCGGTCGCAAAATCACCTTAGTGTGAAATCACTGGCCACTCAGGTTTCATCATGATAGCCTCCCTCCTGCTCTGGTGTTCTGGGAGCCACCACCCACAGGGCAGGGGGGTGGAACGCGGAGGAAGAAAAATCACTCCCCACTGAAGACATCAAGCTGCACGTGCAGAATTTGAAGCACTTAGGAGCCCTAGTCACTTCTGTATAATGTGATCTATTTAAAAATATGGTCACACAAGAATTTCACTGTTTTTGAAATTAAAATCTTAGTTAAATGAAAAGACAAGCTTGACAAAGGTACCGGAGTGTGCTGCTTTGTTTAACAGGCTGTGGCAAGTATCCAAATTCCAGTCAGAATTGCAGCAATCTCGTATGCTGTCAAGAAGTATGACTTCCCTCTGACAGAAAGTACTGCAAATTTTATGAGAGATAATTGAAGCCAATTCTTGTAACATCCATTAGAGTCCCTCCCAAGCTGTCTGTGCAAGGTCTAGAGGAGTGCGAGCTCTCCCAGTCAATTACCCATATTGGTAACTAACAGCTTCCACGTTCTCTGCTGTTTCCACCTTTAAAAAAGGCCTTTTGTTCTGTAGAAATCATTCCTGGCACCTTTAAATCATTAACCTTTGCAAAACTTACCTGTTTCAGTGTCTAGCAGAGAGAAGCATAAAAATATGTGCCTAATACTGTAACAAGAATAAGCTGACTTGATGCCGTATTTCACCTCACACCGTGAAACGTTGGTGGAGAACCCTGTCCACCTGGCTTAGTAAAGTACGCAGAGGAAAACCAACCTTTACAATATTCTGCATTTTAACAGCTTTATAAACCTCCCGTATTCGGAGGGTCTGCAAACCAAAGACAGGGATGGAGCTGAAAGCTATAGTACAGGCAGTATGAACAGCGTTGTTGGGATGATCCAAGGACATAAGTGGAAAGGTTTGCAGGAAAATGTGCTCTTCTATATTACAGCAGCTGGTAGAGTTTAGGTCCAGCTCTGTTATGGGCATAAATAAAACCATAATGGGTATAAATAAAAGCTACGCTATCTCTGAATTGTAGGTCTTAGTATTCAGGATGCAGTTACACGCTGACACACTCTTGACCGCTTTGTACTCCCAGTCCTTCTTCCCACCCCCCCGCAAACAGCTTGATTCAACTGTCTGTGTGGCTGCCTTGTAAGCTGGCTGTATGAAACACAAACGCAACTCAAAAAACGATCCTCGGTTCTTTCTCTACTCGGTGGATTTCTTGTATCTCTTCCCCCTCAGATGATGCACAAAACAGAGACACACACATTGCAGAAGGGTTATAATAAGTGTTCAACAGTGTGATGGGCCTCAAGACACTACTACTGTTCTTGAGGAGATTATTGATGGGTTAATACACATGGTTCCCAGTTACAGCCACTACACGGGCCTGCAACTCTGCAAGTTACAAATACTGATCTTCAAACTAACAAAACTGTGTTTCAATACATGGTACTGTATTTGCAAGTATGTTCCTCATATAAAGAGCCAAAGAGGGTCATCGACTAAGCCTCACACTTTCATTACTAGAAAATAAAGGTTCAAAGGAAGGCAAGAAGGAAACACAGCTGAGTGGCCACATCCTTGTCAGTGTATTCGGTTGATACATGGATCAACCAATCAAACCAGTCTAATTGTCTCAATTTTCAGTGCAAAACTCACTGCTTTAGGGCTCCTGGAAGCTCGCAGTTTAGGAAGCTGCACAAACTGAGTGTAGATACTCAGAAATACAGAAATGTAACTTATTTTGTAAGGAAAGCCAGAAGTTTTCTTTTGACTCTTCATCCTCTATCAAAGAAAATAAACAAACAAACAAAAAAACTCAAAGAAAAGAAAAAAGAAAAAGACCATGGCTATGCATAAATAGCCTACCTACAGTGTAGTGCTCATTAAATCCATTCACAAAGATCGGCTGGAATTTCTTTGAACTCAATTTAATGCAGTCTTATTTCATTTACCTGAAGTCTGGCATCAAAACAGAACCAGGTTAACATACAGCAGCATTCAGTCCTGTAAGGAGGATTTTTAACACCAAAAAATAATAGTTAAATAATTGAAAATTGATAAGCAAGGGAAGAAAAAATATTGTAGCAAGTGGCATCTTCCAGCTCATATACTGGAAAAACAGTAACTTTTACAGATTTCAGGATCCTACAACACATTGATCAGTCTGCGAGCAGACAGGGAAGGAAGAACCGCGAGCAACGCTGCGCACCTTTACGCAGTGCTTTTGCACCTGAAGAAAATTCTGCCATCAACGATTTTTTTGGGGTCAGTTTCTCGACCTGAACGTGCTCCGTTTCTTTCCTGCCTCCTCGAGGCAGACACCTCAGTGATCCCTAGTGCTCCACTGGGAGCTAAACTGTGGGCTTACGCACACGCATAAACACACACACACACATCCCCCCCCTTCAGGGCGACCGCGGGTCCGGAGCATCGCGGGGAGCGCAGTCCCGGCGCAGCAGCCGCCGCCCTCCCTCCGCCCGGCAGGTGGCGCCGGCGGCCCGCGGCTGTAGCCGCCCCGCACCGCCCGCTCGCCGGCAAGCTTCGGACGGACGGACGGACGGACGAACGGACAGACGGACGGACAGACCTAGCATATGCAGAGCCGGGAGCTCCCAAACGGGTGGCACTGCTGCGTCCTGGTCCGTGCTGCCCGCTGGACCTAACCCGGCTGCAGGCTCCCCCGGGACACTGGGGACGTCCTGTGCTTGGGGACGTCCTCTGCTACGCGCGGGATGGCTGGACCCATAAAGCAAAAGCATCAGTTAACACGAGGGGCTGTGATCCGATGCGCACATAAGCAAAAGCCTCACATTTATACAGAAATCTTTACATGCCTTTAGCTCAAGATTTATTTCCTCACATGCTATCTTGAGCCCACTGCATTTTCCCAAACAAAAATTTCACCACACTATTACACTGGCTCTTTCTCCTTGAACCAAAGCCCTAAAACCGGGCTATGTTTCTTCCACCTTCTTAAAACCCATCTGTTACCTTTCTCCCTCTTACCAAGCAGGGTCTGAATCCGCTTCTCCTCCCCACTCCACATCCCCGCATCCCCCAGACCTCTCTAACTCCCGAATCCTGCAGCATAAGCTGTGTGCGCAGCCTGCTGTGGTATTTATGCCTGGCCAGCCACTCTGCAAGCCCTCAGGCCACCTTGTGCATCTGTCACCCACTCCTAATCCTGTGCAAGCAGAACAGCCTTCACTCTAGGCGGTCACAGTTCTGGCATCTGCCTCTTAGCGGGGGGATGCGCTGCACCCTCGCAGCAGAGAGAACAGCTACGAGCTCAGAACCAGCAGAGCTGGGGCCACACTCCAAAAACATCTGCCATCTCTCAGCCCTTTTTGGGGAAGGCATGCTGCATATCAGCCTGATCCTCTGAACGTGGTCGTGTGTGGACCACAGCAGAGGAGGGGGCTAGAAACCATGGACAACACAGCAGAAAGGATGCCGGGTGGCCCTGCAGGTCTCCTGCACAAAGGCACATGTGCTAGGCTGCAGTCTGAAATAACTCTCCACCTTTCCTTTCTCACATAAGCTGATCCTCCTTCCTTGCCTTGTGCTTGTTGCCCATGGACAGTCAAAGAGAAGGAAGGGTCTGAAAACACCCAAAGCCAGCAGATCTAGCCTTGAACATGCATTGTTCCAAACGGTGGGAAAAATGAAAGGCTTGGACTTCACTGCTGCTGTAGCCAGGGAGTCATTTTCAGTGCCCATTGAATCCCTTTGGTGGGAAGTACACGTGTGACTAAAAGGGGACTGTGGCAGATCTTAGCCAGCTTCCATTTCCTCTGCTCCACCTAAAAAATCACCAGTGTCCCGCATAGGCTGGTATCCTGTCTCTGCCAACAGGCAGCATCAGCTACGTGATGAAGGCTGTTTTGCAGTTCAGCTATCTCTCGTTCACAGCAAACTCCAAGCGGTCCAAGGGAAAGACACTATTTACATCTTTTTCCATAGGTGACATCTGTGCTGGTTTGAGGAAAGGAGGAAGGATTGTGTTTTTAATATCTTAATATATAATAAGATACAATAATACCTCAATGACAGGATTTTAAGACATCCTTCACTTTTTTATATGCTTACATAAAATATTCATCTTCCTGATTGCCAAATCTTTTCAAAGCATTCCAGTCATTGCCCAGCTACGCTACTGCTTTTGGATACAAGCATTTAATAAATTTTATTTTTTATGACTGTCAGAATGTGCCCAACTGAGAGGAGATGACACAACCAGGCTGCGTGGCGCAGTGCCTGAGCAAATCCAAGGTCAGAGCCACTAAGCTACTGGAAGTCTGGAGCAGGCTAGCCGGCTGTAGCTCCTGAAAGTGCAGTCAATCAGAATAGACTTTGCACATCTGGGAGCAAATCAAGCCATAAACTTGGAGAGATCACATACGCCTCGATCCCCACGGGTAATGCTGAACTGAGCAAGGCAAGGTTTAAAAAATAAAAACAAAAATAGTCACACAGGCACGCCTTACACACACCTCAGGATGGCGTAAAAAGTCAAACAGCATAAAAGGGTGGGTGGAGCCATGGGGAGCTGAGGGCAGATTATTTATAGAAAGTGATAAAAATAAAATGTTTTTTATTCTAATGTGGAGGCTTAGGGTTTCATGGCAAGATACGTGTTGTATTCCATGAAGGTTTTCCTTACTTCATACAAGTACAGTCAGACAATCGGTATGATCCTAGATTACTTTCCTGTTTGTGCTTCAGGACAACAAACTATACATTTGTCGTAAAACAGATTTTTTCCATAGGTTCAGGAAGAATATTAAAAAAAGAAGAGATTAAAGACACCAGGTCAAGGCAAATCTGTTCTCAGCATTCTCGTTCCCAATTTACAGATTTTATATTTGGTTTCTTCTCATTCCTGTCTCGCCATTGTAATTTAGTTCAAGCAGCATTAACCATCCTATTTCAAAAACATGTCATTAAAAAAAAAATTAAAAAATCAAATTATATTTCTATCAGATTTAACCTACTTTTCAGATATTTTGACAACACTCTGGGCTTAATGTAAACTGCTGCAGAATGATTTCTTGTTACCAGAGAAAGCAAGCTGATTATGGTAGGTTAAACTGAAGGAGATAGGTCAGGCTAGTCTGACCAACTGCCCTTTTAATCAAAGATTTGCTCAATTTTGTTGTTTTGTTTTGTTGGTTTTTTTTTAATGAATTTGGAATCAACAAGAAGTATATGACTGACAGACTGTCAACATGCCTCAGCACAGGCTTTATTTCAGCAGCAGCTGGATCACACCACAGAGCAATACCAGCATGATCCAGTGTCAGCAGGGGAAGAGAGTAGGGATGTTCAGTCTCCTGCCCACCTCCCCTATGGCTTTTCTGCCAGCAGGACTTCTGACAGGAGTCAGTGACGCCGCTACGGTGTGGCTGCACCACGGGGTTGCAAAAGCACTGATCAAATCAATTTATATGCGCCAGGGATTCTTAAAGGTGTGACTCTGAGGACCATGGAGGGTCAGGGTGTCACAGACCCTGCTCCAACCAGCCCGTCACATTTTTTCAGACACTGTGCAGAGAGCTTAACAAACTTGCAGTACAGCAATCTGCCTGGACAGTCATCTTCACCCTGTCCTGTGCACAAACATCATAATTTACCCTGATCCCTAAAAGAAACTGGCCTAAGAAATAGGATGTAATAACCTTTCTACAATATTTCTCATCATTAACTGTGATTTTAAATAAAAATCTGGGTTATTTATGTTATCGCTCGTATCAAAACCTTTTAACAATTTCCTATATACCATTGGAAAAAAAAAAGTCCTCTTACAATGTATGTCTTTCCAACGTCATTGGCCTCCTCCTAGTTTTTTGCCTTGCTTTGTTCTCTAAGTTAGAGTTTTTTGCAAATACGATTGTTCACTTTCTGCTCTGAGGACCGTTCTTGCATTTCTCCCTGCATTCATTTCCAGTGAGGCATGGAGTAGATGGCATGGGGACCTTTCCCTCCTCTGCCTCCCTCCTCCCTCCATGGGAGACAACACCAATGGACTTCATGAATCATAGACTTGTTCAACACCTGGGGAAAACTAGGAGCTGGAGGAGACAGGAGCAGCAGAACGGCTGTCAAGGATGGGAAGCAAGGGGGAGAGAGAGTACAGGCATATGGGAAACTAGTAAGAAACTGGAGAGGGAAGAAAATTATTGAAGACAAAATGATGGAAGAACAGGAAGGAAAAACAGAGAAGCAAGATCAAAAGGCAGAAAACAATCTGGAGGAAAAGAAAGACAGGTATTTTTAGCCTTTAGCAAAAGCACAGAGGCTAAAGTTTACCCATAATCAATACTCGAGCTCTTACTTAAAAGCTCTTCCATCTACAGATGTAGCCAAGCTGTGAGAACAGCCAAAAAAGATGGTGATTGTTTCTGAAAAAGAGCTATTGCTATTGCATTTTGTACCTCTTCAGTGAGCCTCAGAAGAACTAACAAGGGCCATGGCACAGCATTCAATCCCTCAGTTAAAATAGATACATCATGTCAAGTCTGGAGAAGCTGTTCCATTTTGACACTATTAGGAATGAAAAAAAGAAAAAAGGCCTATATAATCGCTCATCATGAGGCTATATTCCAATATAGCCTAGGTTTGTGTGTTAGTTTCTAACGCTGGATCCTGCTAAAACTTGCCTGAAGGTGGAGCGCTCAGGTACAGTTTGAATCCATGGGACCAGTCAGAGCTCCAAGCACTGGTTTTAAGCCATCCTCATCTAGATACCTTATGAATGGGAGTTAGAATTGTGTACTAGAAACACAGAAAACCACCACTGCAGAAGATACCATAGAAAATGCTGATAAAGAACAACAAAAGCCTACCCCCTAACCCTACCACCTCCCCCAAGGAAAAACGCAAAGCTTGAGGAAACCAGACACTTCCTGTAAAACATCATACTTAAATTAATCACTAAATTTCCATCCAGAAACCCCAAGAGAATTTTGAGATTGCCTTAGTCTGCCACTGTCACCAGATACGGAATCCGACTGAACTAACACAAAGCACATGTGAAGCAAGTAAATGAGACTCCATATAGACACTGCAGTGTATTGATGCCGTGCCAGCTGCACATGTAGTAGAGGGCATAGGCAGGTATAGACCTGGCAACTTGGCAGGGCTGGTTCTCCTGGCACGTGAATAATCACCTAATTCTCCCAGAAGCTGATGATTAGGAGGATACTTTGCTGCTATGGCCTTACCAGTTCCTGCTGCATTTCACTGGGTAACAGCAGTGCTAACAGTCCCCAGCGAATGTACTTTGCAAATGAAGTTCAGAGCAGCTACAAATTTTTATTTACCTGTCCTTGTAAAGTTTGCTTGCAAAATTAAACACCGCCTCCAGATACATTTATCTTTTTCAAATTAAAAAGCCAGTTCACCACACCACTTGACAAAGTTGAAGGCCCCTGCCTTACACTGACAGTGCCTTCCTCATTGGCATTCCTTCCTTTTATAAGCATTTTCCGATTAGCACTACACACATTCTAATTTACTAATAAAAATAACAATAATAAAGTAAATAGATTTATCTTATAAATTGGCTTCAATATGACATCATGTTGCGGTTTATTACCTCTCTTTTGCATTGTTTTTCTTCCTCAGAAGGACACAATACCTGATTATCTCCATAAGCATCTACAGGACCAGGACAATAAGTGACAAAGCCTTCACCTGGCGTCACAGGATTTAGCAAACCCGACTGTATTGCTCTGAAAACTGCACATGCTGTCCCAATCTCAAGATATGCATGTGCTTTGTTTATCTTGAGTGAGATTCAACTATTGCCCAGAATAAAAATATTAAAAAAAATTAGCCAAACATGGATGTAAGCATGGCAGCTTTGATACTAGACACTGGAGTTTCCTAGAAATTAATCCTCCATTAAAACAACAGATGGCCCTCTGTGTTCCGGAGGCTCAGAGCACACATGAGGGGCTGGGTGACTGACGGACTTATGAATGACTGGGTCTGCATAAACCTTAAGTTGGATTAGTATAAGCTCAAGCATATCAGAAATGGTCTGCAGTATTGACATTTCATGTCAGCTTCGTGGAGCCAGACTTCTTTCAGCCCCACACAAAATTGTGTCACGTGTAGGAGACCGTGTAGGAATATTTAGGAATAAATGCATCCTGGCAGCTTTACGGACTGCTTTGATGCTTTCAGCCAGCAACGAATGAACACCCTGCTGATTCATCCTTTAAATCAGTGACAGCTACTTAATTAACAGGAACACAGCCAAGCTGCTTAGGACTAGCACTGACCCTTCTTAAGGAAAGGAAAGTTGTACAACACATTTTGAAGGGCACCTCCTAGCAAACCCACGGTTCACATTTTCAGTGAGCCAGGTGAGGTGCAGTAGCAGAGATAAGCACAAGTTGTGCCTGCGCTTCCAGAGCTAGGCAGGCTGATTAGAACACAGACGGCTCACAACCTTTTCTTACCTGACTCCATTAGGCACACAGGTATTCTTTCTCGTACAAGGCCATGATTCTCCATGGACTTTTACAACCAAATAGTTGTCTGTTACCCAAATGCTTTTGCAGTCCGAAGAGTATTTAAGGGAGTTGTGAAGCGTCAGTCAGTTACAAGCTCTTCAAAGATCATGATGGCCTCTGCTGTAGACCATTAAAAACCCCTTTGCCCACCTTTGAATAGTCTTCACCTAAACAGTTCTTAAATGACATGTGCAAAACCTGTCAGTTGCATGAAATGCATGATTAAGGTACAAGTTACCCAGGCTCCAAAGATACCTCGCTGAGGGGGTGAAAAGCCATATAGCTCATCCCAGGCCTTACAAGCTCCAGCAGAAAATCCACTGAGCCTGAAGAAGTTTTGAAGTCAAGTCATAAAAAGCCCCCGTGCTCATGTGAAAGGTGTATACAGGCGAATAGAGTGCATAAAAACTTCCCACCCTTTGCACAGCTCCTCACCGTCCATTTCAGAAGCAGGCTGTTACAGGACAGATGGGGTCAGCAAGCGCAGAGAAGAGGCCAGGGCCATGGCATGGCCATGTTTGTTAGCAGCGTGACATTCAGTCAAGCACTTGTCAAGATCAGTAAAGGGGGCAAAAGGAGGCCTCGTCTTATTAAGTTTACAACCCTGGGCAGAATGAAAACAAATCGTTTCCAGATCTTTTTCTTCATTCTTTTTAAAAACTCTAACCTTTAAATACTTGTACTTAGAATGGCTTTGAGAGAAGCTCTGACAATAATAATAAAAAAGAAAGTATAATAATTTTTCATGCAATAATGTTTGGCTGTTTCTGTACTTCATCAAGAAAAGCAGAGAGTTAACCTTAGCTTTTACGTGCACAAGCAAAAATATTCTCACCCTCACTCCCTGTTTTCTTCCTTTCCACATGCTTATAGGGCACACAGGGGGAGGTGAGGGAGAGTAGCCGTTTTTTCCACTAAATACCTTGCCATAAAACACAGAATCCCACTTTCCTCCACAGCTGATAAAGCAAAAACTTCCCTGTACCATCTGCAACTCATACAACTCCACATTATGTTGGGTCCCAAGAACAGAAGTCAGATATGTTCCTTTTCCCCATCACTCTGTAAAATCCTATAAAATACTGGCCACAGGTGCCACCAGAGCACTCCAGTCATACCACTTCCTCAACAAGAGAAAAAAGACCCAGAAAGAAGGGCGGAAACTGAAACTGGGATGTGAAGCACTTAAAGAAAAGAAAACAAAAAATAATGCAAATTTACACGCTTCAAAATGCGCACCTGCCCCAGGGACATCCCCGTTGCTCTGCAGCACAGGGAATGTTTTTACAGCTGCCTGCTGAGAGGTCAGTCCCAAGAGGGGACCCGGCTGCAAGGATTTATTCGATGCAAGAGCATTTGGGGTTTGACCCAGAGGACAGTGAGTGAGCGAGCTGCTCAGAGAACGCCTGCAGCCACTGCTCTGCCGTAGGAAGCTGCGCTCAGCACAAGCCGAAAGCCTCGGGGAGCTGCGTTTGTCAGATACGTTGCAGGAAACGCGATGCAGGGGAATAGGCTTGGCGCGCTGGGCCAGGGAAACGCAGTGCATCTGCGCGGCTCCCTGCCTTGCCAGCCTTGCTGGGAGATTTGGTTGCAGCTTCTTTTCAGCTGCGCTGAGCTGCCGCCAGCACCACGTGGGAGCACGCTGTCTCCCGCCGCAGATACCTTGCAACGGGCCTTTCGTCCTCCTGAAATTCGGAAGGGAAAGAACACAGAGAACGGTCCTGTTGACATTAAAAAGGGGGGAAATGCAAGCTACCAATTTGTTGGAGAAAAAGGAAACAAACGAACAAACAAATTTGTCCCATCCAAACTACCACGGAAGACAAACACTGAAGGACACACAAGCACCACCAGAAGTCAGTCACGCCAGCGGCCTGAAAAAACCTGAAAATAGAGGCAAAAGATAATCCATTTGATGAACTCGCAGCACAGTTTATTTTTATTGCGAAGAAACTTGCTAGTGGCAGAACACAGACTGTCCTGCTGGCTAAAGCCCACATATTTCAGCACGAAAATAAGCTGTAGTTACCAAAGCAACCAAGTATCTCAAGACCTGAACTCTGGCATCGCACCAGTCACATTGCTATAGGAACAGAGGACTGGTGGACTTGACCGTAATATGTGACAGCTGACCCCTGACTTGTACAGGCAGAGAGTCTGTCTCCCTTCACACTGGATATCACCCTAGATTAACTTTTGTGCTGTTTGTAGCTGCATGTTTTGGGAAACTTCTATCACAGAGGATATTTATGCACATTTTAGAGATGACGTATAGTTACTACAAGCCCTGCTAGCTGGACAGCAAAACATACAGATATTTTCTGTAAATGCAAGAAGATTGTTGAGGAAGATTTTAATCAGCCCACACAGATTAGAACATAAATATTTTTAAATTGGTTATACAGACACTTTGGTCTTTATTAATGAAAATCTCATGCACTTCAGAATACTTAGTAAAACAAAAGCCACTCTGGAACGTTCATCAATGACTATCAGCTGTTCTATTTAACCTCATTCACTCATGTAATTGAAACAAAAAATGGCATGCAATTTAGGAGCAAGAGCAAAGCAAAGAAATTAACAGTTCACAAACAATCCAGAGGCTGAAAATTATTTGTCTGAAGTATTTGGTGGGTGTGTGTGTTACATTCAAAGAAAATGAGATCCAGAATAATTTACTATGATCAAAAAGGAAGAAGTACAGATAACAGATCTTCAATTATGGGTTACCCAGCAGATTTTGATTCCTGCCTTTGTTGACCGTCTGTTAGATTTTCTTCATGCCCACCCTTTCATTTTTTATTCTATCCTCTATGCATGGGAAAAGCTTCCAGTCATAATGTGAAAATCCATTGTCATATCTTTCTTCACATATCTCTTTAAGACTTAGCCCCTACTCTACCCTTTCTAGACAAAGGACAGCTGGTGTACCATGGCTGCTGCTCATTATGCTAATCTTAATCAGTTCACAGCTACCATGCAGTCCTCCTGTCAGTTTGTACATCCGCACAGCAAGAGCTCTGGGGCAAGGGATATTTATTATCATATATCAGCACTGAGCCTAGCACAATGGAGCTCTAATATTTGATGTATCTAGATGCTATCAGATAAACAAGGAAATGATTTGACATAGCTTTTGTCACTACCATTAAATCATCTGAGGGAGTTTGATTTCTAAGAGCTCAGCAGCACAACTCTGCTGTTCTCATCTGCTATTTTTGTTTGCACAAAGCGCTCTGCATCAGTACACCAGAAGCACAGATGTTGCTCCACTGTTTTTAGTGGAGTCAGCCCTCACATATCCAAGAGCAGGTATTAGCAAACAAATAATACTTGGGTTTTATTAATTTGTTTGTGTGTTGGGTTCTCATATGGAAGCTTAAAAATACATGCACATGGCAAAATAAAATTCTGAAATAAAAGAGGCAGCAAATGTTACAATGGCCAGACTTTGAGCTAGGACCAGGAATTCAAACCCCAGTGGAAAGTAAAATGTTTTCCAGTTTCAGTTTAAAAGGATTAAACTGAAAACCACCTTTATCATCCTGATTTTGTGGCAAGGGCAAGCTGCTTCAGCCTGCCGTCTTCCCTTGGTTGGCTCAGACTCCTGTTTGCAAAGGGAGCATTTGCCCTGCAACAATGCGTGTTAGTTATAAACCACTCATCAGTTCCTGTGCAGTGGCTGTAATCAGCTGTGATTGCCTGGCTAGGGGACAGTTTGCTCAGATAGAGAAGCATCCACTTGCCTTAAAATTTCTCAAGGGCTATGTCCAAGTTTTCCACAGTGCATTGTTTCAAAGGAGACGGAAACTCTCATCAGATGGTTAGTCTTTCTGTCTGCTGGTATTAGTGGTCAATGTACTGCTGAATGAAAGAACACCTGACTAGCAGCTTACTTCTGCTGTTCTGAGGAAGGGGAGCAGCAGATGGTCCCATTCAACTTATTTGGGAACTGAAAGCAACATTCACCAGTAAAGCTTTACAGATGTGATTTGGCCTCTCCCATCAGCTCTCCAGGAAAAGCCAAAGCTGTCTGATTGTGGTTAGAGAGGCAGTGGATTTACAGCACAGTACAGAGCATGGTGAAGTCAGACCACAGTTTTCACAATAGACCAGGATTAATCTCTAGTCAAAATTCAACCTGTGAAGCTTGGACCCACAAGCCTAACCCACCAAATGATCCCCTTTCTACATCGTTGGCTGGCTAAGGGGTTAGAGGCAGATGACTGCCAGAATCCAATCCATGACGTTGATATCATACTTGGAGCACCTTGTAATGAGTGCAGTGCCTTTAAAATAGCTCTCATTTAGAAATGTATAGTCATCATTCAGTGGGGTGTTAGAAAAACAGACACTTTAGGTATTAAGACTCTCTTGAGAAACGTGAAGATTTGGTTCCATTTGCATTGTAAGAAGAACCAGTCTGCAGAGTAATAAAATCCCCTCCTTGTGCTATCGCCAGGTCTTTAAAAAGCACTGTCAAGGCTACTTATTGTTTACATTAAATAGCGTGTGTAACCTTCCTGTGGCCAAACTGAACCAAACAAGTTTCTGGGGTAAGACAGCCCGTGAGTGATACACATTGTCATATTGGGAAGGAAAAGACGCACTGGAGGGCTGGGCTGTGCCTTTCCTGTGAATGGGGCAGTTCATAGCTCTTGTGCTCCAGGACCCCACCAGTGGGAAATTATGCTGAAAAAGCACAGCCATACCAAAGCCCAGCTATTCTTTTTATTCAAACTAGCCTTTCCCCATCACCTTCCATCTGCCAATGGATCTGAACACATTCACATTCTGGATTGTTCTCTGCTATCCTTACACTGACTCTACTGGAGAGGATGACTTTGTGTCCCAGTGGAAAGCCAAACAATCACAGAGGGTAGGAATATCTTTCCCACAACTAGGGATTCAGAACGCAGGATTGATGTTGCAGAACTAGATACAGAAGCAGTCACAGAATTTCTGAGTGGGAGTTCCCACCCCGATTATCTTTTGTTCGAAAACCAGAGTTAAGCAAGGAAGGCTTCCTAAGAGCAATGAGGACACAAGCGGTACCTCCTCTGGCCTGAGGATAAAACATGTGCCATTTGTCTTGAGGTGAAATTTGCAGAGAGAGGATTCAGACATCATGACATTGTGCTCATATGCAATGACAGAAGCAACCACAGAAAGGTTTATCATTTATCATGTCTGTGGTTGGTCTTTCTCAGTCTTGTGCTGGCTGGCAATTTCCAACTCTTGTGATGCATTCTCTTTGTAATGTTTTCAGTTCAGCTCTATTCAACACCTTCCCTTTCTAGATTATTCTACCATTTTGATCCCCTCATCCCTTTTTCTTAGTTTTTTCTTTTCATCCTCTCAAAAGCAGCACACCTGAGGTTTCTTGACAGTATACTCTTTTAATTCTGTGCATGCTATACATATTACCTATCCTGGGGGCCCTGACTTCCTAGGTGTCCTCTGCAGGGACAAGAGCAATAAAGGCATTGCCAAGCACCATTCAAACCCACCTGAGAACAAAACTTCCTCCGTACATGCCTATCTCTCCTGGCAGTGACTGAATAGGGGTCTAAAGGCACCAGACCCCCCAAAGTAGTATCAGGGAGCAACAGGAACTGGGCTTCTCTATGAAGGAAAGCAAGCAAGAAATCAATACTGACCACAAAACGGGCACATGCAGAACCCCCATGACCCGCAGGGCCTGAGGGGGGTGAGTAGAGCAGGGGGGTGATAGCAACAGGTTCCCCTGATGGTCCTGTGATCATCAGACAAGGTAAACAAGTCAAGTCCAAGGTCAGTCCTGAAAATCCACTCAGTAGCAGAGGCCTGCTTAGAGCAATGAAAGCCAATTAGTGTCCTCAGGGTCCCAGTAAATAACCACCTCAGTCACGTGCCCAGAGGCAGGTCCTGTGAGAATCAGGCTGTGTGACTTGCTGTCCTGCGTGCCGCAGCAAAGCTTCATTCGTGGCTGGCACTTGCGTTGCAAGCAGAATACACAGCAAACAAGTGCCCGAGCCCAGAGTGCTGCCCCACTGCTGGGAGTCTGGCTGGCTGCAGCTGCATGGTGGCTATGTTTGTGCCCTGTCTTGTGCCCCCACAGTCCTCAATCACTGACTCGACCTTCTGGCTTGATCTCAGACCTGCCTCATCAGAACAGACCTGCTTGGTGATCACTGGATACTTGGCTGACCCAAGGATCTTGATTATCATCACAGGTCCTCTCTGATCTTCTTGTCTGCATTGGTGGGACGGTGCCCTCATCGATGAGGGTGCCACCCTTGCCTGCCTTGCCATGGCTTGCAGGTTCCCTTCCCTCATAGCATCATAGAATCATTTAGGTTGGAAAAGACCTTTAAGATCATGGAGTCCAACCGTTAACCTAACACTGCCAAGTCCACCACTAAACCATATCCCTAAGCACTACATCTACAGGTCTTTTAAATACGTCTGGGGATGGTGACTCAAGCACTTCCCTGGTCAGCCTGCCTTGACACTCTCTGACATCAGGCAGAAAAAAAGAAAGGTTTCTGGAATTCTGGAAATCACCAATCAAAGTTAAATTCCCAAAGATTTTCTCACCCTACCTCTGATTATGCCATCCATTTGTTCACACAGACACACGCAGAGATGCACACAACATAAATACATTTCAAAGAAGTTACACACAATAGCATGTTGCATAGAGGGTATGAGCCGGTTTCATGCCTTACGGGAAACTGGAACACCAAAGGAGTAAGTAAACCACCATGTGGGAGAGGTTCTCCTGCTGCCCCACGAC
Organism: Larus michahellis; assembly: GCF_964199755.1. Classification (NCBI taxonomy): domain Eukaryota; kingdom Metazoa; phylum Chordata; class Aves; order Charadriiformes; family Laridae; genus Larus; species Larus michahellis. The sequence continues at coordinate 84,195,827 of NC_133896.1, read as the reverse complement.
AAGGATTGTAGTCTAATGAGATACCTCATTTTTTCTGCTCTTTCTTTTCAAATTGGATTTTGATCACAAACCAAAGAACTATCTAAAGGAGGATGATAACATTTCTCTTTTTTTGCAGTTCCCAGCTACTTACATTACACTACCATAAATCCCTTCATACCCAGATAGAGTGGGTATATGAAATGAAAGAAATCAGATTCCAGTAAAGCTTTTATTAAATTTGGGCCATCTAGGTTTCCCTCTGAAATGGATAGCAAGATTACAGAAGCTAAAAGGTCTCGGGTGATGGATTATAAAGAGATGCAATTGGCACAGAACAGGAACGAACCAAAAATGGTCCCTTCATACTCAGTGTGAGGAGACTGCTGATGGAGAAAAATCGGAGCATCAGTTATCCTTCCCTGCCATTGTAAATTGTCTCTCCTTGCATCACTTTCATCGACCTTCTTTCAGATGCTGCCAGCCCCCACTGATTCAGACAAAGTCTCGTTCGTACAGGGAATGACGTTTGACTACAAAACGAGCCACCTAAGAAATGGATTAGTCACAGGAATTTACAGAAACTAACCACAGGAAGGAACAACCAAATAAAATACAAAGGAAAAATACATTGCAAATAAGTTAAATGAGAGCTGCAGGACTCAGAGACTGCACACTGACTCTCAGTAAATAAAACTATGCAAGTCTGATGTAGCTGCTGTCGGACAGATAGTAGGCTTATCTCCTCTGAGTTCATCAACAATTGTATGCATGTTTGAGAAGGAAGATTTTCTCTTTAAACAATTTTAATCACTAAAATTTGTTCCATTGTTCCACTTTTATGAAGACAATGAGGAAGAACAGAATAAAGGTTCCTAATATAGATGCTTTTCTGTTAAAACTTGTCCTTCAAGCTCTTCCATCCTGCCAACTGCTACTTTCCTAGCAATTAGTCCTAGCAATTTTCCTAGCAATAAAGAAAACCATTTCAAATTGCTAGGGTAAGTGGGTTTACAGATATTTTTTTGGAGTGGAGAGCCCTTAAACAGTAATGTGTGCAGAATCCCCAGACGGAAAGGATGATAGAATTCAATTTTTTTTTAATTCCTAGATTTCACATCTACATCATATGGATATTAGATAATTATGACAAGGAGTATTAAATCATCTGCTTAAGTTCCAGCAAATTTCCCATTCATTACTTTTGAAAATATTTGAAATCATTACGGAGAGCGAGCAAAAAAAGCTTGGCATAAAGTGATTTATTTTAGTTAAAACTAAGATCGATTCAATAATACAGTCATTAAATTAAAAATATGTCTCAATAATTAAAAGCAAATAAAAATTAAGAAGGCAACAGATAAATAAGTCTTTTTCCTTTCAACCCAGTGAGATCAGCCATGGTGTGTTCCAGAATTACACACAGGGAAGATTATCCCAGATGCGTCCTTGCTTTTGTGATCAGCAAAGTGAAAGGACCAGCAATTGCCCGTCGATATCTGATCCTCAAATATATGTAACCCTCATGCCACTTATTGCTAGCATTTTCCTGCTCGCTTGTACTCCTGCAGCATGGTAGCAAGAAGGTGTTATAACCACTGGGCCAGCTATCTATATTTTGTCTGTCATTTTCAGTTGTATATTTCTCTCCCAGAAGTGGTTGCCTCCACAGCATTTTAGAAGCCTCCTTAGATCAGTGTAAGGGCACACTACGACTGCACTAGAAAACAGCAATCACATTTCAAGACTAAGGAGGAAACTACACATGCCATTTTTCCAGGCTCCCTCCACATTCAGAGAAAATTGAAGAAGCAATTACTGTGTCAACTTAAGGGTAAGTTTTTGTGATTTGTTTACTACAGAAATAAGGAACCAGAACCTAAAGGCTTCTTTTCGCCCAGAATGCTGGGGCCAAGAGTAAGATCCCATGCTGCTAGTCTGTCACTGCAAAGTGTCGTGTGACGTACTGTGACCGTTCCCCCTGTGGTGAAATGATTTCAGAAAATTACCTTCTTGCTGCAGAGGTTATTTTCCCAGGCTATGTTCCTCCCAAGACTCTGAAACTCCCAACATCTGGCTGCAAACTCAGAAGAGTCATACAAGCTTTCTTGGAATGAGTGTCAGACTTTGGAACTTGCTAGGGGAGGACAGCAGAATACTGAAAATAAAAAGCTCTGCCTTCAGAAAAAAGAAAGGAGAAAGAAATGGGAAGGAAGGAAGAGGGGAAAACAGCAGCACACTAACTAAGAGAAAGAAAAAGAGATTCCTTCCAATTTTATTAAGCCACCTGCTTTAAGGTCTCTCCTTAGTAGAGATCAGTACTAGACTGACACTGAGAATCATAACCCACATCCTTCCCCATTAAAGTATTTTCATTTTCCTTGGGGCCACCCAATGCTGGCCACCATCAGAGCAGAGGTGTGGAGTAGAGGAATGTCACATTTGAACAAGCATGCTGAATCCTACATTCACCTAAGTACCTTACACACAGGCAGGAGGGCAAATAGGCTTCAGGTTCATAGAGCTGAAATTTTGCACTATTTCACCCCATTCTGTTCATTATAGCAACTGCAATGCACCATCGTTAGAACCTGCAGAAGGAGGTAAAGCACTTTCACTAATAAAACCGGCAAATCCCCACCAGTATTATGGTGGGAAATGAAGCTTCTTCATCATGCTGTTCATGGTAGGACAGGGCAGAGGGCTTCCTGACAAGCTGCTCCGCATTAATTTCTCTGTGATTAACTCTAAGGAAAGAATAAGAACAATTACGAAACTCAGAATTACTGAGTAGGATTGATGGCCAACATTCACAGGGCACTGCCTCCTTCTCCAGACACTGCGCTTTTCTAACCCACACACACCTTGATCTTCACAGGCCACTGAGGCTGTTAGTGTAAAGTGGAGTCATCCTGATTTACAGCAGCTAAGAAGCACTTCTTTGTAGTCCTCTCAGTTGCCATTGACATAGCAACAAAATCCCTTTCTTCACGTTTTACACTTATCCCAAGGAGAGAAATTACAGCTGATTAAAAAAGCATGGAAATACGCTGGGGGTTCCTTCATCTGCGAAACTTGACAATAAGCACCTGTGAAACACTTGCTGTGTCGCTGCTGGAAAGGAAAGAGTGGTTTACTCAATACTTAAAAATGTTTCAAATCTGAGCAGAATAAAGAAGGTTTGTAGCCATGGTAACTTCCACATTAATTTTTTAAAAAACTATAATATCTCTGAAGATTTGTGACATGATGCAGCAAGCATGTCACATTGTGTAGGCTTATGTTATGTCTTGAAAGCCTGAATGACTTGATGTGACCTGGCATGATGCTATGGATATTTAAAAAATTTCAGGAGAAATTGCAGTTCTACTGGTAGGTACAAGGGACCAAGTCTTAACATAGGGCTAGAAAGAACACAATCAAATTACAATCTTAAATAATTCCTTAAAAATTATCCATTTGCAAAGTAATTTCACAACGCGGAAGGTAAAGAAAATTGTGGCTGCACAGCAAAAAGTCTTTAGCCATCTTGTGGCATCTGGGACTATGCAGTTATTGTAGTAAGTGGGCAATGTCTTTTTTTCAGAAAACATAAAAACACTGTAATCATAAAAATGCCTCGCAAATTCAAGCTTAACTACTGGAAAGTTAATATACATTGCATTTTTCCAGTATTTAAGGTGTCACACTTGGAAATTCAGAGTGCTCATTTAAAATGAGACCACGAAAGCCTCTTGCTTTGATTCTTTTTTTCCTATTTTGAATAAGAAGTAAGACTTTAAAATAACTTTTGAGCATGTGCTCTTGAAAAATTATCCTTTTTGCCATCATTATAGGTTCAGACATTGGATCAGACTCCTGTTTTAACTATTGGACTAGGCATAATATGTGAGATCAGGTGATTGCTAGTCAAAAAAGAAAATATGATATTCAGGGGAAAGACCAAAGGAAATATGATGTATTTTTATTTTTTAACTACATCACCATGCTTGGTATTCAGGAAGTTCCAACCCCAAGAAACATCCTTGAGAAGGAATCATCCTCAAGGGCTGATCCTGTAATCTAATGTGGGTTATTAGACCCATGCATTGTGATAACACGAACTATCTCTGACAGAAACATAGTATTTCCAAAATAGCATTTGTCATTACACTAGAGCAGGCATCAGCTTGATGTAGAACACTTTTTGTTAAGTTAGTATTTTGCAAGTTGCCTGAGAAGCAGTGAGATATGAGAGACCATTTGTAAACAGTTCACATCTTAATGAATGCAGTATTTCATGGTACAAATTAAAACCACTCCTGCAGCACTCTTATAAACAACAACAACAGCTTTCTCCCCCAAAATAGTGGTAAGTCAGTTCTAAGAGAACCATTTCACAAGGGAGCTACTAGGCAATCACTTTCTCCAAGAATCCCCACTTGGGTACTATCTTCCTAAGAGGAGTTGTAGGGGAGTTGTACAAATTTCTTTTCTAGACATTTTGGCAAAATTTTGACAAAATAAATTTGGAAAAGCATGCTGCTTGCAGTAGCCTTGAAAGGGAAACCATTATTTATTTTATTCCTTGGAGGGGCATGACTTTGAGAGTGTGGAAGTATCAAATAATGGTTACGAAAGATCATTCACTGCACCTCACACTCCTGTCAGCCTTGGGCCCAAAGACTAAGTCATCTCCGTTGTGTCCAGCGACATTATTCTCGCTGCCCCAGAGGTGAGCTCCTTACCTGTGTAATGCGTTCTCTGTATTACGAAAAGAGCAGGCTGCAGCAGTAGGAGCAGCAGGAAGTTACAATAAACTTTCTTTTGCTTATTTTGACAAGTTGGGTTGCTCCAGGTATTTCTCACCTGTGCCACTTGAGTATCCAGTGCAGCTCAGCCCATGTTTGTGCTTTGATCCGTCACTGGCTCATGCACTACAGGTTGGAGAAGGCTGAATGAACTAACAAGTTTTTTTCTTTCACTAACCTCAGTCATATTGATTTCTCTCAGGATCTGACAGAAAATGTTTAGATCACCCACCGGCAATAGGTTCTGCCTTAACTGTCTAAGTGTATGACCACTTGATAAACTACAAGCAGACTTCCACTCAATAGACTTTAATAGCCAATATTTGCTCGGAGACCTTTTGTCTGCCCTCCACACTCAGGACCTGCTTCCTTTTTGAGATAAATCATAAAGAGATGAGGCATAACTGAGACAGAATCTGTCCATTTAAATTTCTTTTCTTCATCTTGTGGGACTGTCCGGAACATACTACATGCTCATAGACACTGACAAACAGAGATTTGAAAACATGATCTCTTCCTCAAAGACAGGACAGTCTAGCCTCACGTAGAAACTTCCCACAAACAATTAAGTCCTGAAATCTACCCAATGCTCCATCTTTCCTCATGCAGAACCGTGCCCTGCAAGCCTTTCTCCCACCACTAAGAGCCAACTCAATTGTAACTTCAAATAATGCCACCATAGAGATTAAAAGCATTTTGATTCAGAAGGGATTGTTAGGATCACCTGCAGAGCAAAAGCCTCAAACCCCCCCTGCCCCAGAAATGCTGGTGTCATGCCTTGACAACAGTGATAGTTTATGTAGCCATTGACAAGTCCCAACCAGAAAAAAAATCAAAGATCTTTCAGTTGGTCTGCAGGGGTTCACCTGAGAATATCAGCAGATGAAAAGACCAGTGTCTATTCATCATAAAGGCTCACACTGGGTACAGAGCCTTTGAGGCTTTGCTTGGCACTGCCTGGGGGAGTACCTGTTAAGCAAATGTGTGCCTCCATAAATTCATATCACTGTTTTCCCTTCCCATTTGTGATTTATTAGGCTAAATCCTTAGCAACTGTGAACCAAATTGACTCGCTTATCTGACTGCACCATTGTTACAGTATTTTAAAGCCAATATAAGCTTGTTCCATTGTACCTTGTTTGTTCTTATTTGCAACAAGTAAAACAGTAAGTTTTATGATATGCCTTTGAGATGTTAGTTTTCTTTGGAATCTAAATTTAAACTAAAGCAGTCTCCAGTCCCACCAAGGACAAATATTTTAAAACTGCTGCCAGCCGTGCCTTTTAGCCTGCTGTCTCCCCTTTATAATTATTGATGTTGGCATTATACCAAGAAACATTTTCTCGGTGTATCAATAGAGTTGTGTTTAATTTGACATTTTATTTTCTGAATAAAAAACTGGTCTCAGTCATGGCATCAGTTTCAGTGGGTATTTTCAAGCAATAGAATCAATTATTTATGCGTCTCAACCGTGTTTTCTTTCCTTGATCTCATTGAGAAAATAATTCAATAATTATCCACTAAGTGATTTCCAGAAAGCAGGTTATTTGCAACGGACCACATCACACTGAAAGGCTGAATAGGCCTGAGAATGGCCACTGAGCCCCATAGCCTTTCAAAGTGAGGTCAGACCTGGATCAGAACCAGACACCTGGCTCCTCCTGCCTGATGCACGCTCTAAAAAGAAACTCTGTGATCTCAGCTTAGTTCCTAGTAGAAGCATTTGTCATCGTGTTCCACGAGCAGAAGGAAAAGACAATCCTTTTCTTTCCACAGGCCTATTCTGATCATGTTCCCAGATCATGATTAGTTCACTCTGCTATGTTAACCTGCAAGGATCTGGGGCAACAGCTGCATAAACTATGTATTAAAATTATACACAACAGTATTATATTGAATTAAATGTGCAGTTCCCACAGCCGCATGGTATCTATTCTCACCTGTCTGTTATCTAGGATGGGAAAATGTCACATGCCTGAAGCAAATCTCCTGGCACACCCTTATCAGTGGAGTCATGAGAAGCTCACTGTGCAGTGGAGTGCTGGCTATGTAGGAAGCTACCCTCCTCGACTTCAAACACCGTCATTTTTGCCTTCTACCCCTGCTGCCTTGTCTGGCAGAGTGATGTGGTCCACTCCCTTATGTGGAAGGCTGCATCGAGATGCTGTGAATTACTCAACGCTTTAAGGAAATTAGTTTCTGAGTAGAAATTGTGTGTGCCTGAACACACACTTTAAGGTGAGAATGGGATGAGGTAAATGTCTGGTTTTGTCTCGTGTCTGCTTATGCAGTCGTTCTGCCACCGCCACCTTCAGGACATGAATTATTCACCAGATATGATAAGAAGACTGGAGCTCAATAAATCCTGTCAGGTTTCCAGGTTCCGTTCAGATGCTAGCATTAGCTTTCATCTTTCAAATAGTACATATTCAAATTCATTTGCTAATCTATTATTTGACAAAGGAACTACAGGTCACATTAAAGTTAATTTATGAAATCACTTAACTGAAACCCCGCACCAGCCTTTGGTTTCACCTCTCCAAAACGTTAGCAGGCTATATCACGTATCATTGCAAATGCTTTTCATTAGAATCAGCAACAAAGGTGACTACAGTGCAGCACAACAGCTGGTTTTAAGAAAAGCAAGTCTCAGTCAACTTAATTTCAAAGGGCCTTGAAACCTAGCTTTGCCATCACGACACTAATTCACAAGTCATGATGTGTGCATCTGAATGTTATATAACCTTGCTTCGAAGGTCGTGATGGCAATGCCTCATTATTTAACATATTGAAGAAATATCATCAGCTTTTGATGCAGCATCACGACACCACTGTACTAACTGATTTCTCCTATCATTTGTCTGTATTAAAATCAGAAAGACGGAAATGTGGAAAGTGTTTCTCTGTTTATGCTTTAAAATCATGACCATAAGTTTAATGAAGTTCACATGGCCATGTTCAGACAAATGTAAGGAAACAGAAACAAACCCTTGTGACCACAGAAGCCTGCACGCCCTCATTATTCCTGCACATGCAGTGAAAAATCAGAAACGTGGCCAGAAAAAAAAGAGTATACCAAAATACAGCAGAAAGTTTGCTCTGTTTTTCCACAAAGTAGCTTTCATAATTCTGTCCAGTGGGTACAGAAGCAGGTAATGTCAGCTCTCACATATTTTTAACTTTCCCTTTTGTTTCTAAATTTGCTGAGGGAAAATTTTCACTTCCCCACTTTTCAGATTTTTACCTCCAGCTTTGTCAAGCTCCAAGTATAGAAATGGTCTTTTCCAAAGCAGGAACATTTAATTCAAGGAAGTTCCAGATGCATGTGGGCTTTCTTCCTTTTTCTTTTAATCGGTAGCGTACAGTTACTACTCATGGAAGAGGCTGGGAACATTTCTCCGCTGTTGAATATGGCATATTTATCAGCAAAATAACCTGCGCCCTCCGCTTGCTAGATAGCTCACACTGTAAGTTATTTTGCGTCAGTCATGCATGCACCTGACAGATTACTTGCTGTCCTGTTTAAGTTTGCCTACCTACATCTGTGAAAGAACTAAGTTAGCCTCACTGCTACTAAGGTGTTACATACAGTGTGTGGACCTCCCACCCCAAAATAAATTTAAACCTGATGCTGACATAGCTGGTAATGGCCAAACTCTCAATATGCAGAGCCCTTCAGAAGCAGAAAGGTCACAACTAACCCGACCCACATTTGAAACATCTCTGTGTAAGTTTTGGCCTCCAAGCTGTCACTTGATCTCCCATGCATTACCATGGCACAATAATGTGAAACTCTACCTGCACTACCTTCTGCCACCTTACCCTAAAGAATTCTGAGAACAAATACGTGACTGAGAAAGGCCCAAGTGTCCTCTCAGATCTATTGCCATAGGTTCAGTGTTTTCTACTTACGTTGATAACTAATTTTGAACAAGAAAAAAAGAAAACTGGGAGGTAGAATTCCTCCTTTGGTGCTTCCTTAGCAAGCATAGACTGTTCACAAGGCAAATATAACCCTGAGGTTCCCTAACTTCTGGCCAGTTTTCTATTTCTTAATACAAACTTGAGTCAGAGGGGATCTTGAGGATACCTCTTTAAAGAAGCCACATGTCAAAATGCCAAATCAAACCAACAACAACCAAATGAACAAAAAAAAAACACCACAGACCCAAAACTTTAAACCCATCCAAAAACTCAGGAAACAGATTAAAGCCTCACTCAGAAAAGTCTCCCTGTAGAGCCACTGGAGGTGCGATATTCTACTTGTATATGATTAGATCAAACATTATATGATAAAAACATATAGTAGACCCAAGTTAGCCCAGAATTGCCTGACGTCTCCAGATACACAATTTTATTATGAAAGTCTTTCATCTCAAGTGCACAAAAGAAGCAGAATAAGAATAAATCCCAGATGAGGATCTGCCTTCCTCACCCTAAAGTACACTTGGCACTAAACCACAGTAGAATTTGCACATAATCTGGCAGCAGAGAAAGCATTGCTTTGACACAATATAGCCCATATTAAATTGGGAACAGCTCAAGAGGAGATGGATACAAAAAGGTTGCATAATACAGAATCATTAAAACAAGCTGTTAATATTCTGGAAAAGCGATTGGCAATCTGCCTGCAAGCTACTGAACCATAGAAAGACAAATTTTAGTGAAACTACTTGAAGTGATTTTTGTTGAATCTTTTCTCCCAGAAGAAGAACTCACCCCCCACCCCCACCCCCCGCCAACTCTACTCCCCAAACCTTAATTTTCTGAAACATACAGGAAGATTAGTGCATAAAGGAGAGAACATCTGTTTCTTTTCATCACTAAACTAAAGATGGTTTCCTCCGTACAGAAGATTGCAGCCCTTAAGATCTTGAGACTGTAAGTATTTGTTATTTAAATGCAAGCAGGCAAGTACCTAATAGGGCATTATTTCCTTTCAAAATGAATTAGTGAAGTTGCATCGTCAATCAGTTATCTTGCTTTATTCCTCTAGCATATGGGACAGACTGCAGGGGTAGGGGAGCAGTTCAGGTAATCCTCACATTATTTCAATCTTATTTTTTTTCTGGCTTTAACAGCTAACCTATGCCACATGGTTAGCAGCATTCCGATATAGTTTCAACCAGGATATTGTTTTGTTTTCCTCTTGGAATACCAGGGTGACTCTTGCTATTGAGGCACTTTTTTCAACACACAGAGGCATCACTGGAAAAATCCTATTGGAAGCAAATGTACCTCTGGTGCACACCATTAACACTGTGTGTTATGATTATATGGTCGTAGATGACAAGTTCTTTCCTTTTCCCAGGATTGGCATTGTTAGGGTAATTAATTAACACAATACAAACCCAAGAACAAGCCTGCTTCCTGAGTCTTGTTCTCAACTCTCACACTACTGTTTACCCCAACTAGAGGAAAAGATGGGGTTTGCATTCTGCCTCCTTAGATGGGTCCATTCATATGGTCAGCATGTTTTCTGAAGACAGGAAGGTCTTTTAAACATAAGCAAGGAAAAGCTGGAGCTCTCCCTCTCATAGCTTAAATTTCTGAAGCTGAGGATTTAAAGGTGCCCAGTTCCTGAAAATTTATGATTCAGCCCACATATCTAAGACACAGTGAAATGTATAGTGTCGCTATCAGGCATTCACTACTTCAGTCCAGAAACTATTTTTGCCATTCTTGTCTATAGCTAGGACAAATACATAAGCCAAAGAGAGAGCCAAAGCTATGAGGGTTTGGATAAATACATCCTTATTACCTTTCTCAGAGAATCAGAGACAACAGAGCTGAAAGGGACTCTAAGGTATTATCTAGAGCTTTTCTCTGTTCTGAGTTAGGAAGTATTGTCTCTAAACTTCTCTTGATAGATGCTAGTCTACCCTGTTCTTGGAAACCTCTGGCAGTTGAGACACCTCACTGTTTCCACACAGTCTATTTCAGGCTCTTCCTATTTTTAATATTAAAAAAGCACACCTGATTTCTAACCTGAATTTCTTTTCATAAAATTGCAGAGATATTTAGGTGGGAAGGGACTTCTGTAAGTCTATAGTCTAACCTTCTGCTCAAAACAGGGATAGCTTGAAAGCTAGATCAGGTTGCTCAGGGCTTTCTCCAGTTGAACTTTGAAAATTTCCGCAATTTCTTTGGACAACCTCTTCCAGTGTTTGATGGATTTCATTACGGCTCTTCTTTTTCTCATAACTAGTTGGAATTTTCTTTGCTGCAAGCTATGTCTGTTGCCCCTGTGCATCTCCAAGAAAGAAGAATGTGACCCTCTGTTCTCTGTAACCACCCAATAGGTAACAGGAGATAAGCAATAATATCCCTCTTAGCTTTTTCTTCTCCTATCTGAACAAACCCAGCTCCCCCATCACTTCATCCTACGTCATGAATCACCTTGGTGTTCCTCTGCTCTGGTCTTGCATCCATTCACAAATGTCTTACAGCATTCATCCCACTTCCAAAGTGTCCCAAAACAGTATTATCCTCCTCTTTGCCTGACATCAAAACTTTCCTCACACTTCCCCTCTCCAAACTAAACAAACTCAGCTTTTTTATTCTTGCCCAGAAGGCATGTTTTCTGAGCCTCATTCTTGTTGCTCAGATGGGGACTTCCTCCAGTCTGTTCTCATTTTCCTTGACCTGGAGACAGAGTGCACCAGCCAAGATCCCGTTTATGCTCAGTACAAAGGAAGGATTATTTCAAGGATATTTCATTCAACACAGTTATTTACACATTCCCAGGGTTTTTAGATTTTTTCCATTATGATTTTGCAGATTCATGGTCAATTTGCATACCAGTGTAACTCTTTTGTCCTTTTCTACAGTAACATTGTTTCACCAGTCATTTTCCAGCTTGCATTTAGATTAAACTTGGAAACTATATGAGTTTAAGTACACAGACATTTCTTTGCTGAATTAGATCCTAATTTTTTGGTCTTTTTTTTCCATACCTGCAAAGGTTATCCTGAATTCCAGTGTGGCTCCCCAAACTGTGTCCGGTACGAAGGACTGGGAACTACTGGAGAGAGTCCAGTGGAGGGCTACAAAGACGATGAAGGGAATGGAGCACCCCTCTTACGAGGAAAGACTGAGAGACCTGGGTCTGTTTAGCCTCGAGAAGAGAAGACTGAGAGGGGATCTTATCAATGCTTATAAATGTCTAAAGGGCAGGTGTCAAGAGGATGAGGTAAGGCTCTCCTCAGTGGTGCCCAGCAACAGGACAAGAGTCAACAGGTAAACTGGAACACAGGAAATTTCTTCTCAACATGAGGAAAAAAATTCTTTACTTTGAGGGTGACAGAGCACTGGCACAGGCTGCCCAGAGAGGTGGTGGAGTCTCCTTCTCTGGAGACATTCAAAACCCTCCTGGACGCGTTCTTGTCCAGCCTGCTCCAGGTGAGGCTGCTTTGGCAGAGGGATTGAATTAGATGATCTCCAGAGGTCCCTTCCAACCCCCACCATTCTGGGATTCTGGGATTCTGTGACTTTCATGCTAACTTACTCAGCTGCACATCTCAGGGATGGAGTGGTTCTCCCAAGAAAGAAGTGCGGTTCTTTCTTGGGAGAAGCTACGGTTCCTCTCTCCTCCTTTTACTCAAAGTTCACTATTGAGGACTGCAACAAAGAAATACGTGCTGTCACTACAGAGCTGGGAACAGGATTTGAAGCAAATGGTTGCATTTCCACTGCACTTCTTACATAAACTTTATGCGTAACTTCTGTTTTTTCTGCAATTTCACATAGACCAAAATACGCACTAGAGCTGGTGATCTTTTACCTACTGACATCACATAACCAATATATTTTACACATGCTCTACTGGATAGTGTGTTGGCACTTACACTATATACGTATGTCTCCTACCATGATGTTCAAGAGCTCCCACTCAGGTCAGACATGAGTTGGACAGGCCTACAGATCTACCCACATCCTAAAACCTACAGGTTCTTTTTAGAGTCTTCAGATGAAATGAAAGAATCCCTTTGTTTTGTTTTCAGAGAGAAGCTATTGACAATACTTCTTTAATAAACCATTTATTTTTAAATTTATTCTTAAAACCAAGTTTTCTAGCATCCTAGAATCACAAAAACTGCCCTACACATTGAAGCATCACATATCTGAAAATGAATACCTTTGACCTATATCTGATATATTCTTGGCACCTGCTTCTAAATCCATCAAACTCGGTGGACTTGGAGGAAGAGGGAACAATGTGAGCCTACATGGGCCAAAAAGGTCCACTTACAGTGATCTCATTCCAGGCTTAAGTCTCAAAGGAGAAATTGTAGAAAAATAGGCAGAGACATTTTGCATTCCAGCTATTACTACTGGGTACATTTTTACAAAATATGTTCGACAACTATATAAAATAGCAAAAAACTAACCCCCAAACCCGCATATCAGAAAGATATCAGGCCAGTTGCATACCCAATCTGATTGCAGGATCCTTTCTCTCTGCTCAGCTTGACAGCCTGAGAATGATGAGAAACCTCTATGATAACAAATCCCCCATGTACCTTCCATATATTTCACTGGGGAATGAAAACGCTACAGAGCAGTCATTCCAAATACTTCCTATAATGACGTTCTCTGACTATGGGGCCTCTTCCTAATTATTTTTTATATCCTGTACCCAGGCAGATTTCCTTTCAGCGGCATCCACTGACTACGTGGACTATTACAGAGTAGAACACAATGTCCCCCTTACTCTTTCTCATTGTATCCCCACAACTTGTACCCCTAGCTATCTGCCTTATGTACCCGTTAAGTTCTGTATTCCTTCCCATCACTTTGAGGTTAAGCTCTACTTTGAGGTTAATGTTTTGACTATTTGACTTCCAGGACTATATAGTACCTTCCCTCTCCAGCCCATTGCTGTCTTTGTGGTGGGAATTTCACCCTCACAGAGGAAATCAAATAAAAGAGCAGGCGTGTGGCCTTTGCCAAGAGTCATATTGGCGGAGACCACTTGGGGGGCCCTGCCGTCTCACAGAACTTAAATTGGGACCTTTCAGCAGCTCGTGATTTTACTTGAAAGAGAAAAAAAAACACAGCCATTGAGAGAAGTTTCCCAAGTGAAACTTAAGACTCTGAAGGCAAGGAAAGAGGGTTCTTTTTTAAAATATAAACTGCTATAAACTATAGCACTATAAACTGCTGCTCTGGAATTGAGATAAATTTAGTATGGATTCATCACCGAGAAGTAACTTCTCCTGGTATGTGAGCTCTCTGTGAGCTTTTGAAAATGTCTTCACTGGACTCTATAGAGGAGTAAACAGAATGGCATGTATCTCACTGTATACGTGCTCTTGCATGGGAAAATCCAATTTAATCCCTGGAATTTCAGCTCTCTACGTTCTGTTCTTAGCCAGGCAGCTGCTTTTAGAAAAATCTTTTATCTTCAAGCAAGACAAGGAGCAAACAGCATTTACTGCAAGTGATCAGAAGCAAAGTTTCTACTGCAAACACTGAATGCTCTGAGTTGTTTCAAGCATCTGACTTCTGGTTAATAGTTTTCTGTGAGCAAAGGACAGGGGACAAGAAAGAAAGGAAAGAAATCAGAAATTAGAAGGCTGATTAGGGATTTAAACAGATCTCTTTTTGTCTCAGAGTCTTCTTAAAGTCATTTCATGGTTTTTGAGTTTAAAGAACAACACACATGACAAAACACATCTACTTTGCCAGATCAACTCAATGAGTCAAGAACTTTACATTTATAATATTTGTTTTCCGTCTTTCAGTGCTCTGCTGGCTGTCAAAATAATGCACATTTCATGGTGCATGAAGCAAATCGCTGGAGAGAAAGGGGAAAGAGCCACTGGGGTCACTGATCCTGCAGCCAATGTAAGGGCATGTTTTGGTTCTGTCAGGTCAAGTTTCTTCACATTGTGATCAGTTCAGTCTCTTTGGCCCAGAATCTTCTCCCACTCACCTGATGTGAACCGAACTAACTTATCTGAAGACCAGCCCTTAAACTTCTCTAAGCATGACAAATAAAGAGAAGGGAGTTTTTCCACTGGTCCTTACTTTGTGCATTTATTTGTACTTACACAGACTGAGTGCAACTTTGTAGTCTTTCACACTCATTTCGTATTCGGATACCATCAGGTAAGTGTTAGGGTGGAGAACACTGTAAATTCAATCCCATGTGAAAAAATAATTGTTGTTGTGCCACCTTGACCACCAAACATTAGTAGGGAACCACAGTCATTCAATCTAAGTTTCACAGCTGTAGGTATAAAGATTATTTTCTTTAACATCTAAGTGTAAATTACAATGAGTAAACAAAGAACAATCCACAGAGATACGGAAACTTCATGGGACACAATAACATGACAATGTACACAATTAGTGATTATGTAGGTCAAAAAAAAAAAAAAGAAAATGTTTTTCCTTATATTTTAAGAAGAAATGCTAAATAACTACCATCAAGAGGAAAAAAAAAAATATATATTTTGAAGGACATTAAGAAGGGTTAGGGCAGAAAACCTTACCATATTTACCAAAGCTTGAAGACTAGGTTTTTGTGAAGGCTGGAGCTTTTGCAGGTGAGAGTATCTGCATAAATAGTGTTCACTTCAGAACTCTTTTCTGGTGTCAGACTACTTTTACCTTAGTCTACATAAGGGAATGAGATGCAATCACACCACTTAATCTATGTATAGTAAAGGCGTGTCTTATTTTGTGTTCAAGATAATTCTTCTGACTTGTTAGAGCTCAAAATAATGAGGTACAAATTGGATCAATGCTACTTAAAGGAAATTCTATTATTTCCCTGAGTTATGTTCTGTGGTATCTGAAATATCAAAACAAAATTTTAAGTACTGATAGAAACCTTATCCCCCATTAAGCTTTTTGGCAATAGAGAAACAAACACAAGGGCTCTAATACTAGGGTGAGGCACACCAGAGCTGTTACGTCAGTAGGGCTGGTATTTTTTTAATCCTATTCATTATTCTTAACTCTATCAAAAGTCTCCGCTCTTTCATACTTTTCCTCCTTATATTACTGCATTGACAAACACACTTTGAGATATGGGATGTTTACTCACTCTAATTTAGATTACACAGATACCTGTGTAATTGTACCACTGGAAGGGAATGATGTTATTCCCAGAGCGGAGATCAGAAATATGAGACTACTCTCCTTGTAGATTATTCTTCATATTTCCACATCACTCTTCCAGCACAGAGTTAGATCAACGTATTCAGTGCAGGACCTGTTTTTTCTGTGGTTTCCAATGAATTGCTGGAGGTGCTTAGAGACTACAAGGACAGAAGAAAGCCTACAAAGAGCCTGATGGGGATCCTGGATGTGAGCCACAAAAAGCTGACCACACACATCAGACCAGATCATCTTCCACAGTAGAATAAATGCAGACCTTATTTACTCTCAGTTTCTGTCTTGATCATCACTGTAGTTTTCTCAGTCTTTAATTTCCTGGCAAATGGGAGATGTCTCACGCAATTTTGAGCAAAAAGGGAACTAATGGAAAAAATCAGAACAACGTTCTGCTGGACAACATGGTTTAGGTGAATGGAGATGTTTCACCCTACATAACAGTAAAGCTTTGTTTCACCTTCTTATCTGATTTCTACGGCACTTAATACAAATAAGATTATTTAAGTGTAACCATAATTTCATACACATTCTGTGTGTACATACAGCTTATATAATAATGCAGTTTGAGCTTTCAAAACTGTCTGTTCCTTTCATTAAGTATCTTTATTTCTGTTCTAAATTTAGGACAAAATATATGGGGAAAAAAGCAAAATATGAGACGTAAGAATTTCCCAAGCAATACAAAAAGTGAGTTCCTATGAATGACTTTTGTGCATCAATGCACATCAGGAGAAAGCCAAAAGTCTTTCTGACACAGTTTGTGTTTTAAGTCACACACACCGCAGTGTGCCTCATGATCAGAAATTTATGTTGGAATGGAGCTCAAATCTTTATACTATTTCTAGATTCTTTTAAAAAGTGGTTACATGGGTAATGTGGCCCTGGAGTGAAGATGCTTTTCGCAATTTCCTTCAGGAAAACATCATGAAAACTGTTTTCAATAACATGGCTACTTGAGACAATAGATTTATGGAAACTTCCTGTACATCTTATGGCTTTTTCATTTGAGATATTATCACTAGAATCCAGTTTAGAGATACTAATATCACTTGTACTCAGGCATTTTACTGAAAGGAAAAGGCTGATGAAATCAATACACCCTAGGAAAGAAAGATAACACTGTGTCAGCGTCTGCCTTTTAGTTCACTGAGTTCATTAGCTGTAACTTTTTTCCTAACACGGTGTTTTGTGATAAATCCCAGCATTGTGTATGCAGTTCTGTGTTAGCTCTTGTTATCCTTCTTATTTTAAAAGGCACGAGGCTACTGTTGCAGATGCAGGATTACAAGGCAGTGTGCACTAAGTAGCTGATGTGCACCTACTCAAATATGTACCAACACCTACGCAAGCCCTTTCAGTAGGCAGACGCTGTGCATGCTACAGCTCTGCTTCTGAGTGCTTGTTCATTGACACAAGCTAGTATGTTTGAAACAGGTAACAGATGGTTTCACTCAAAAAATGCAGGCTAATGAATGAGCACTTCTGTGTTTTTCTTTCTGTATGGAAAGTCCTTAGTAGGAAACACCTTCCCTAACAACCACGAAGCCCTAGATGACTTGAACGTCAGGCTTTTTTTGAAAAGTTGTGTTGAGGAGGTTGATTTTGAATACTAGTTGGTGCAAATTTTCCAACTTCCCACTTCTCTTGCATGCATTGTTCTGTGACTAACGGAACCACATTCTCAGCACAAAGCAGAGAGATCATAATGCAGTCTGATTCAGAACATCTCATGACAAAGGTAATTACTATGGCAGCATGGTGGGAAATTAGTTTTAAATCATAGAATCATAGAATAGTTTGGGTTGGAAAGGATAAGCCCCTGCAATGAGCAGGGATATCTTCAACTCGATCAGGTTGATCAGATCCCTGTCCAACCCAACCTTCAATGTTTCCAGGGATGGCGTATCTACCACCACTCTGGGCAACCTGTTCCTGTGTTTCACCACTCTTATTGTAAAAAATTTCTTCTTAATATCTAGTCTAAACCCACACTCTTTTAGTTTAAAACCATTACCCCTTGTCCTATCACAACAAGGCCTGCTAAAAAGCTTGTCCCCATCTTTCCTTTAGGCCTCCTTTAAGTACTGAAAGGCTGCAATGTCCCTCCAGAGCGTTCTCTTCTCCAGGCTGAACAACCCCAACTCTCTCAGCCTGTCTTCACAGGAGAGGTACTCCACCCCTCTGATCATCTTCGTGGCCCTCCTCTGGACCCACTCCAACAGGTCCATGGCTTTCCTGTGCTGAGGGCTCCAGAGCTGGACACAGCACTCCAGGTGGGGTCTCAATAGAGCAGAGCACACCAGGAGAATCACTTCCCTCAATCTGCTGGCCATGCTTCTTTTGATGCAGCCCAGGATAAGTTTGGCTTCCTGGGCTTCAAGAGAACATTGCCAACTCATGTCCAATTTTTCATCCACCATCCACAAGTCCTTCTCCACAGGGCTGCTCTCAATCCCTTCATCCCCCAGCCCATACTGATAAAAGGGGGTTTCTCCAACCCAGATGCAGGACCCTGCACCTGGCCTTGTTGAACATCATGGGGTCCACATGGGCCTGTTTCTTGAGCTTGTCTAGGTCCCTCTGGATGGCATCCTGTCTCTCAGGTATGTCAACTGCACAACTCAGCTTAGTATCGTACGCAAAATTGCTTAAGGTGCATTCAATCCCACTGTCTTTGTCACTGATGAAGATACTAAACAGTACTGGTCCCAATACAGACTCTTGAGGGACACCACTTGTCACCAATCTCCATCTGGACATTGACCCATTGACCAGTACCCTATGGATGCGACCATTCAAACAATTCCTTATCCGCTGAACAGTCTACCCATCAAATCCTTATCTCTCCAGTTTAGAAAGTAGGATGTTGTGGGGGACCGCATCAAAGGCTTTAGAGAAGTCCATATAGACGACATCCGTAGCTCTTCCCTTGTCCACTGATGTAGTCACTCCAGCATAGAAGGCCACGAGGTTGCTCAGGCAGGACTTGCCCTTAGTGAAGCCATGCTGGCTGTCTCAAATGACCTCCCTGTCCTCCATGTGCCTTAGCAGAGCTTCTAGGAGGATCTGTTCCGTGATCTTCCCAGGCACAGAGGTGAGGCTGACATGGTGGTAGTTCCCAGGGTCCACCTTTCCACCCTTTTAAAAAAGGGGTGCAATGATTCCCTTTTTCCACTCACCAGGGACTTCACCTGACTGCCATGACTTTTCAAATATTGCGGAGAGTGGCTTGGCAACTACACCTTGAGCTTGAGTGAGCTCTCACAGCAAGTGCAGGGCAGCCAAGGGATCAGGGCCAGTCAGCATGGGTTTAAGAAAGGGAAGTCCTGCTTAACCAACCTGATCTCTTTCTGTGACCATGTGACCCGTCTTCTGGATGCAGGGAAGGCTGTGGACATTGTCTAACTGGACTGTGGTAAGGCCTTTGACACTGTCCCCCACAGCATTCCCCTGGAGAAGCTGGCGAATCATGGCATAGACAAGTGTACTCTTCGCTGGGTAAAAAACTGTCTGGATGGCCGTGCCCAGAGAGTTGTGATTAATGGGGTGAAATCCTCTTGGCGGCCGGTCACCAATGGTGTCCCTCAGGGCTCAGTTTTGGGGCCGGTTTTGTTTAATATCTTTATCAATGATCTGGATGAGGGGATTGAGTGCACCCTCGGTAAGTTTGCAGACGACACCAAGCTAGGTGGGAGTGTTGATCTGCTTGAGGGTAGGAAGGCTCTACAGAGGGACCTGGACAGGCTGGATCGATGGGCCAAGGCCAACTGTATGAGGTTTAATAAGGCCAAGTGCTGGGTACTGCATTTTGGTCACAACAACCCCAAGCAACGCTATAGGCTTGGGGAAGAGTGGCTGGAAAGCTACCTGGCAGAAAAGGACCTGGGGGTGCCTGGGGGTGCTGGTGAAGCCAGCTTAACATGGGCCAGCAGCGTGCCCAGGTGGCCAAGAAGGCCAACAGCATTCTGGCTTGTATCAGGAATAGCGTGGCCAGCAGGAGCAGGGAAGTGATCGTGCCTCTGTACTCGGCACTGGTGAGGCCTCACCTCGAGTACCGTGTTCAGTTCTGGGCCCCTCTGTACAAGAGGGACATTTAAGTGCTGGAGCGGGTCCAGAGGAGAGCTACCAGGCTGGGGAGGGGTCTGGAGACCAGGTCATTTAAGGAGAGGCTGGGGGAGCTGGGCATGTTTAGCTTGAAGAAGAGGAAGCTGAGGGGAGACCTCATTGTCCCCTACAACTACCTGAAAGGAGGTTGTAGAGAGGTGGGGGTTGGCCTCTTCTCCCAGGTGAATAATGACAGGACCAGAGGAAATGGTCTGAAGTTGTGGCAGGGGAGGTTTACATTAGATATTAGGAGGAATTACTTTACTGAAAGAGTGGTCAGGCACTGGAACAGCCTGCCCACGGAGGTGGTTGAGTCACCATCCCTAGAGGTATTTAAGAAACGTCTAGATTTGGCACTTCAGGGCATGCTCTAGTGGCAGAGACTGTAGGTTGTTTGGTTGGACTCGATGATCTTAAAGGTCCTTTCCAACCATGAAGATTCTATAATTCTATGATTCTATGATCAGCCAATTCCCTCAGGACTCTGGGATGCATCTCATCAGGTCCCATAGACTTGTGTATGTTCAGGTTCCTCAGGTGGTCACGAAAGTGATCTTCTCTTACAGTGGGAGAGACTTTGCTCCCCCAGTCCCTGCCTTGTGGTCCATGCACTCGAGAGGTGTGTGGAGAGAGGTTGCCACTGAAGACTGAGGCAAAAAAGGTGTTGCGTACCTCAGCCTTCTCCTTGTCCATTGTTACCAGTTTGCCGGTCCTGCTCATCAGAAGGGGTAGGCTTTCTTTCACTTCACCTCATATACTTAGATCTTGGGAGGTCCAAGCTGGTCATCGAGAAGTGTTTCACCAAGAGGTAGTGTAGCCCTGGAGTAGGTGACGCAGCAAAGTGACTGAAACCCCACTCTTGGAGGTTTTCAAGACTTGGGTGGAGGCAGCTGCAGCTGATCTAATCTAGCATTGACAGGAGTCCTTCTTTGAAGCTGAACTCCAGACCTCCAGAGGCCCTTTCCAACCAACAAGTTTGTGATTCTATGATACTGACACATACACTTAATAAGAACTGTTTTACACCATTCATATCAAATCAAAGGTAAGGCTGATTCAACAGTCTGCTTGCTGGCTTTCAAGGCACCCGCAAGCCCACATTATTTTTATGTTAACAAGCTGAAACAAGGGATCTCATTGGCCTTATAACATCATTTGTGAAATGCAATATTAAGCATCATTTGCCTATTTTTAAAATTCACAGGTTGGGTACTTCGCTACTCTTCATGGGAGACACCCATGATGCAATGTCAATTATTGCACTGAATTTTGGAGGCTTAAAATAATTTCTTCTTTTCTTTTTTAAAGTTATTCCCTATTACTTTCTTCCCCGCTGTACAACTTTTTATAAGCCCTCTGTCTCCAAGCCTTTCATACCTTCTTCATAAGGCTGTTAGCAGCCTCTAGAGTAACCCATCCCTTTAGGAATTTGGTACATTTGTTTGCTAAGATGGATTGTGCTATCTTTGGTGCCCACTTCTACACAGAGAAGGGGAAGGGTTACGTAGCCTCAAAATAGCTTCAATTTAAGCTAAGCACTTTCTTTCGAATAGACCTGCCCTGCTTCTGTGTCCAAGGGGAGAAGATAATATTTTTACCTCATTTTCATCTAATTCCACCTGCTTGTCAGCCATCCCAACTTCTTGGCCTTCAGCCTTGGCAAAAGAATCTATTATTATCCCATATCCCATCCACATTCTTTCATGTGTTTCTGCTTTTACTTAGAATATAGCTCTCAAGAGGTTGACTATCGAAAGATTTTCCCTTGTGCCTATCCTGAACATTATGAGAATCTTAATAAAAATTGTCAATTCCTAAACTAGACAACCACAAGGTAAGGTCCTTTTAGGCCTGAGCTTCATGTTTTGGAGGGTGGGTCAGGAGACAATTAGCTAGATTTTATTCTTGGAATCTCCTTATATCATGAATAAAGAAAGTTGTGAGGAGGAATTTCTATTATTATTTGCACCAGCACAAATCCAGAGAATGGCAATGCTCACCATTGAGCTCTTCAGGACATACACCACTATAATAGGGAAAGTGTTCATCTCAGTGGTAGACAAGATATTTTCTTTTACCAGCAATTCACATAGACAGAGTCAGGGAACTCAGAGTTTTAGCTGTCACATTTACTTAACTGCACTAATCTGGATTGTTAGTTTTAAAAACTAGCATTAACTGTTGCCTCTCACTTTCTTTTTCCCATCAGCTCTTCATATTCCACGTATATTCCACATATATTCCACATATTCCACATATTCACATTCCACACAGAAAACCTGTTAGATGATCAACAGTGATAAAAAAGCTGCCTCTATATATGTGTTGTGAACTGCACTCTGATGCATTAAAATGCTTTAAACACTTAAAAATAAAAAAAATAAATAAATATTTTTATCACAGAATCCCAGAATGGTAGGGGCTGGAAGGGACCTCTGGAGATCATCTAATTCAATCCCTCTGCCAAAGCAGCTTCACCTGGAGCAGGCTGGACAGGAACGCGTCCAGGCAGGTTTTGAATGTCTCCAGAGAAGGAGACTCCACCACCTCTCTGGGCAGCCTGTTCCATCCTCACAGTAAAGAATTTTTTTCCTCATGTTGAGAAGAAATTTCCTGTGTTCCAGTTTGTGCCCGTTGACCCTTGTCCTGTTGCTGGGCACCACTGAGGAGAGCCTCACCCCATCCTCCTGACACCCGCCCTTTAGATATTTCATAGAATCATAGAATAGAATCATAGAATCATAGGGTTGGAAGGGACCTCTGGGGATCATCTAGTCCAACCCCCCTGCCAGAGCAGGGTCACCTAGAGCAGGTTGCACAGGAACGCGTCCAGGCGGGTTTTGAATGTCTCCAGAGACGGAAACTCCACCACCTCTCTGGGCAGCCTGTTCCAGTGCTCTGCCACCCTCGAAGTAAAGAAGTTCCTCCTCATGTTTAGATGGAACTTCCTATGTTCAAATTTGTGCCCGTTATCTCTTGTCCTGTCCCCAGGCACCACTGAAAAGAGCCTGGCCCCATCCTCCTGACACCCACCCTTTAAGTATTTATAAGTGTTGATAAGGTCCCCCTCAGCCTTTCCTCATAAGAGGGGTGCTCCATTCCCTTCATCATCTTTATAGCCCTCCACTGGACTCTCTCCAGGAGTTCCCTGTCCTTCATGAACTGGGGGCCCAGAACTGTACACAGTACTCCAGATGCAGCCTCAGAGAATGTTAAAATTATTTTGCTATTAGAGTTTTCTCTTCCAGAATGCCAAATCTTGCTTAACAAAACCCCAATTTAAGTGAAGAAAAGTTTGGTCAGCTATGAACTGTCAAACTCATCTTTATGGTTATTTGCAATTTGAGCGTTTTTTTAGTACGGGCTTTATTCGTGGAGATTTCCAAAAGAGGCTGACCTGGGAGTGCCAGTTTGGCAAAGCAGGCTGGAAAAAGCTAAGAAGAAAAATATGTCCCACAACATTTAAAGGTCTTTATTCTTTTCTCTATGTAACAAATACATGTAGGGAGCAGACTGCTTTTTTGTCACACTGATGAAAGACGGAGGGCATGGAAAAATCCAGCAAAGCCGAAGCAACCCAGAAGCTCCCCTGGGTGGGGTGCTGAGCCTGGGAATTCTCCACCTGCTTAGCCAGGCAGTGGCAGTGGGGCCCAGGTATGCACAACACAGGATGGAGAACAACATTGTGAGGGCTCTGATGGGAGAGTTTTCTTCTCTAGTATACTTTTCTCCTAATGCACCTCTGAACAGAGACAATTCTTTCTGTAATCGGATAGGTAAGGGTTTGCTCTTACATGCTATTTGCCTTTCAGCCTGCGCTGTAAAGAGAAAATGAGAGAAAGAGTCGAAAGAAACTCACGGGATATGAGGGTAACAAATCCTAGCAAACAGCAGAATCAGGTTGTTGTGTGAGAATTCTCCACTGTCAGATGGGATTTTTTTTCCTAACAGTCTTATTTGTGACTCTCTGATGAGTTGTTTATATGGATATCTCAGCTCCAAACTCTTGCAGATGACTGTAAAGCTTGAGGGGGCTTCTATTTGTAACTCAGTAGCCATGATGTGTCCCTGCCTGCTCTAAGTCATGTCGTTCTTTTTCTGTTACTCATATCTGGTGAACTTCTGACACCTTAAAGCTCTTTCAAAATGTCTGCAATAACCCTCTTACTGCACAGTTACCTGGCAATCCATGTTAATAAGTCATTATAGCCTCCAGCTCTACAAAAAGCCGAATCACAAAAATACATGAAGAGAAACAGCTTTCTAAGTACTTTGGTGAGTTCACAGGAAAGTAAATAAGAGATATCTGTCAATTTGGTCAGCTTTCCATCTTTTTTACACTTTAGGAGCATACTTTTCTCAAAATGGCATTTTGCATTTCTTTCCTTGAGTGATCTTGTTTAAGTTAATCCCAATTACTGGTTATCCTTCCCAGAGGTCCGTGACCTCTGTGCAGCTGAGGAATGATAGCTGTGATCCATTTATAAAATAGATCTTAGCTACATATAAATAGCACTGAAGCTGCTGCCACCCCTTCAGTTCCCAAAGACTGCTCAGCTCATTCCTCGCTCCTTGACACTTCTTCTCTAGCAGCCTTACTGGAGCTTCAGAGTCACTGTTCAGACTGGAGACTTGCCTGTGGCACAAAAGCGAGAGCTCTGCTGTGCTCCCTAAGCAAGAAGGGAAACAGTCACTCACACTTCATTAAGTAGTGGAGTGCACATCTGTTTCTAACTTTCACACTAGCGTGCATTTCACTGATGGGCGGGAATGGGGCAGACCCCAGGGTTACCAGAGGAAAATTAATTCCCGCCTTCTACCCCCTTTTCTTCCCAAAAGCTACTTTTAGCTTCACTCACTATGGATAGAAACTAAGGACCCATGACTCAGCCAGGATTCAGCATGGTTCAATAAGTTACTTAGTCTCTCCTTCTCCTGCTCGACAGAGAGGGGAATAAGGTGGCATTCTCACCAGAGGACCCCTCTGTAGCAGCACTGATCCTTCCGCTGCCAAAGTAGACCAGATTTTGCCAGTCAAAAGCTCCCACATGGCCGTCATCCTCACAACCTATTAACTTGCCTTGACTCAAAACACCAGGTTCAACTATAGCCTGAAAGGCATCTTTAAATGCAGAAGCACGTAAGCACAGAGTTCCTCTGCTTTGACTTTATGGGTGAGACAGATTCAGGGCCTGGGTGAAATACTTCACTCCAACCTGAAAGCGAAGCAGGATGCTCACTGCAGAACTGGAGCTGTTAATCTCTGCAGCTAGGATGCTCACCCTGACCCCATCTAGCAGCAAACAAATGTTTTCCTCCTTTGCCTTCCGCAAATTACGTAAGTGGGGCACCCCTCTGGAGCTGGAAAAGAGGGCTGCCACGGCTGCAGCTGCTGCTGCTGCTCCCTATGAGGGAGGAAGGGAGAGGGAGCAACGAGTGGTTGGAGACTGGCACAAGCAGGGTAGCTTTTGCTGCAAGTAAAGGCTCTGCAGCTGGGGCTGCGTGGGAGGGAGCAGAGATTCTGCCAGCAAGCAGAAAGGTGGAGGGTTTGTCGTGATGTGGTTTTGTTTTTTTAAATACAAGCTAATTTTTTTCTCCTGTGGCCCCTTCCTCATGTAGACCTCTCGAAGATAAGCGTTCATGGCACTTCAGACCATATTACGGACAGGTTACCAGGCTAGACAGAAAGGGGCTGTATCAACAATCTCAAGCATTTTAAATCAACAACAAACAACCCACCCAAAATTATCCCCTCCCTATCATCAACAAAATATGTTTGGTCTTTATTGGATTTCTTACCCTAAGGCAACTCCTGATGTCTTATCTTTGTCATACCAAGTGTACGTTGGTACATGCATGAGCAACAGCAAAATGACAGCTGAGATCCTTTTAAAGTTGTGGAAATCCAACATGATTTTAAGATGACTGAGGTGGGGGAAAAGAATAATTAAAAAAACCCCAAACGGATCAGACTCCTTGTGCTTCTTTCCCACCCTCAGTTTGTCTACACTTAATGAACAGGCATGAGAGCAGCTCTCTTGAGAGCGCTGCATTAGTATTTTCCACCCGCATCTGCTGTACCCAGGCAAAAATGCCTCAAGGCCTGCCCCAGCTGTACATCCCCCACAATGCAGTTAATGTGCTGAGAGGCACTGTTTTGGCCTAGTAATCTTGTTTACACATGTTTCCACTATATTTTATTTTCTGTATGCCTGTGCTGTAATCGTATTTACCAGCTTTTCAGCCCCAAAGGTAAAAAAATAAAACGAGATACCAAGAACAAAAAAGAAAAGGCAGGAGGCTCACAGGAATGTCCTCGCTCATCTCATGTAGGCAGTAATATGCTCTTTCAAGGCTGCCCTTGCTGCCACGTGACAAATTGCACCTCTGTACCGAGTGTTCCCTGAGTCCTGCCTATTTTTCCAACTGGACAGCACAAAGTAAAGGGATTTGTGGAGTGACAGTTAATTCAGATAATTGTATTTTCCTGCTGCCTGTGTAACAGAAACACCAGAGCTCTGGGGGCAGAGGATTCCACATGCACTTGCATGCCTTATGTAGTACACTGTACGCCTGCAGCTGCCCTTCTCTAGTCCCATCTGTTGGAGATTGATGTTGATTTTGCTCATCTTGCCTCCTAAAAACGCAGCAATAATAATGAATGAACTTAGTGTTCAGTAGAGTGTTGGCAGCTGATTCAGCTGGGCATATTGCAAGCACATGCTCTGCAAGGTTTCTTTGCTGTAAGCACGCTCACAAGCCTATGGATCTGAATCCCATGATTAAACATCCTATTGTAGTCAGGTCTTTGAAGCACATTCACCTCCGTGAATTTCAGTCTATCACCTCTCTTAGTATTAGGAGAATTTTCTGTTTTGTTTCTTGCCTACCTTGGACTTTTTCCTGTAATTATAGCCACAAACCCCAAGCACAGGGCTAGGAGCTAGTTAGGGACAGAGTCAATTTCTAAGCAAACTCCCTTTTTCAGGTTGAAGATATTTTCATTCAAATTGAATTTTTATTGTAAATTAAAAGCTGATAAATAGAATCAAAGTGATTTATAAGTTTTTTAAACCATGAACATGTTTTAGCTATGGTTTAGCTTTTCATCCCATACCAAAGTGGAAATCCTACCCAGAACCTCCTAATTCTCAAAGAATGAGTAAACCCAGTTCAGCTACCTATATACTTTGATCCTGCGCATGAAACATTCAAGTCTACCATGGAAACGTTGATCCATCCAGATGTACAGCTCCTACTAGAGCAGCCCACATAGCTAAGATGATAATTATTCAAATTGTTATCAGTTTCTTGTTATCCTTTGCTTGAGCCCCCTTACTATTTTCTTCCTTGAACAAGAAATTCTGTACTAGAGCAAAACAAAATCCACTCATCCTATGGCAGATACTTAAGGAGGAATGTTAGAATCAGAAGATATCCTCCTGGCCCCAGTCAGTCACTTTTAGGGGACTGAACTGAGGGCTGCATACTATGATAGCTGTTTCTTTTACAAGATTTCTATCCAGGCTGTGGTCTGCTGGCTTTACCATAACAAGAAGTAGGCACAAAGTCCTCAGTCTTTTTTACTGTGCATAAATTGCAATTCCCTGCATTTGTCAGATTTCTGTAGAAGTTACAGTAGCAACTGAATTACAAAGAGAAGTGTTATATTTAGATTGTGAGAACAGAGAACAGTGGACACTGTAAGCCATGACTGTCCTGGCAGTGTTTATCAGAAAAATGGAGCAAGAAAAGTAATAAAGAGAAAGGCCATTGGCCATACCTAATAAAAGCAATTTGGGAATGCAAACAAGTTCCTCTAGGAAGTCATAACTTGCTTTATATCCTCTAATAATGACAAGGAGAAGTTAGAAAGAAATTAATGAATATGTTTTTGGCAAGACAGCAGCAGTAATTAACCTAAATGAAAGAAGATGTCCTATAACTAGTAACCTAATTATAAGCCAGCCCCAGCTGTTTGTTCACATGAATATATATTGTTACTGATTGGAGATGTCTAGATGTGTATACTATACCTTCAAGATGTAACAGGAGTCAGATCCGTCATTTTTGGGTAGAGGAGAAAATATGATTGCAGTCAACGGTAGAGCAAGGAAGATATGTCTTGGAGTAGGTAAGTCTATAGAGTCAGACTAGTCATCTGTCATCATGACCACTATCATCTCTCACAGTCCTCAGACATCTCTTTGGAGGTCCTACTGCCCTTTCCCTGTGGCAAATTATCCTAGAGAAGCAGATAAATTGGTTCAGACTTCATTCTATTTAAATGGGGCACTTTTCAGTTTACACAATTTAGAATCCTGAACACAGGCTTGGCATACAGCATTGAACGGATAAGAATGAGAAATGTCTTTCCCTCTTTGAATGCTTTGTAAATAACTGTATTTGATGGGAGTCTTACTTGTAGCAAGGATATGTTCCCCAAACACTGAAACTGATAGAAAATTTCCCATTGACTTCACTAAACTTTGGAGACCCAAAGGAATATTACAGCAGTAAAAAGCTACTATTGTATAATGGCCTCAAGTTTCTCTTGGCAGTGAACATCTTCTAGCAAATATGCCAAGAAAAGCTGAATCTCCACAAAGCAGAAGAGACATTGGATGTTTTCATGTCCTTGCTCTGAGGGTATTAATGTCTCTGAATGCTCATAGCCCACAGAAGTTTGATAAGTTCACTCTAAGATCAAAGCCTATTTCCAGACACTCAAAAATCTACTCATTAAAGCCTCAGTCCTGCATCCATTTGTGCACGTGTGCAGTCTGTTGATGTCAGCTAGGGCTACACTTAAGGACAGAACTGAGCGCGTCACTATATCCACCCACTACAAAATAGAAGCACAGAAAATCAAGGGAGTTGTAAAGAACTCTAATATCCACATGACAAGAGTGAAGGTCCACCAGTTAAAGGCCTAAGGCTTGCATCAGCCCACAGATTCTCCTTTAAAAAGGTTGTGCTTCATATAAACAAGTTTCATTGAAATGCAGCTAAGCTCTCAGGTTTTCAATGGGTATAAATCAGAAGAGCTCCACTAATGTCAAAGAAATTAGGCTAGTTTATGCCAGCTGAGAATCTGCCTTAAAGACTCTGAAAAGGCAGAGCCAGGTCCTACAGCACTCAGTTCAAAAAGTAGCACAGGGAAGTACTGTCCTCACACAAACATCTCAGAGCCTTTTCTTTTGCATTAACTTCAAACGGTGGACCAAAACAATCTCCATCCTTGGATCTGCTGCTTTGGTGTTTACTAGGCTCATCCACTGAACAGCCATTCATCAGAAGACGTTGATTTTGTCTGTGCTCTGTCTCAAATGTAGGGTCCATGAAAAGTCAGCAGACGTGGATTCTCACAGAAATTTTAGGTACTGTACTCAAATTAGTATTTGTTAACTTCCTATGAGAGACATATGCTTGGAACTCATCTAATATACCTGCTCTCACAAAGACAACTCATGCTAGGCCATTCAACGTAACACAAGCCTTTGCTGTTCCAGCCCTGTGGCAGAACTCCTGGACTATAATCTCACTTAATCATACAATGACTAGGAGCTCTGAAAGGTTAAGCTAGCATTCCTTAGAAACTTGCATATTCCGTGACAAAGGACATAATTGCAGTCATTTATTTATCCCTGAGCTGTAGAGACACAAAAGACATGAGCAGCCTGATGAAATGGGTAACACTCCATTGACTCACATGGCTAATACCAGTTCAAAATTTAGCCATGGTGAAAATTGAAATAAAGAACATACACCTTTAAGGAACAGAAAAATCTACCTTTCAAGTCCAAATAGCCTTATGAAGAATTATTCCTGAGCTGAGCTTACCGCTCCCTGGTAATTTTTTCACTATCTCAAATCCTACATCAGAAGAATTTCAGGCTGTGACAGATAAATATAGATTAGATACAAATATAAATATAGATATAGATTAATCCATTTACAATTATTGGTCATTATTATTCAAAAACTGTTATCACTGTTATGCACATGTGATATGGTTCTGCAGAATGGGGACATAATTTTATTGAGTTATAGATGGGGAAAAGGCATAAAGAGTACAGGTAATGCACATTTTTGAAATAGCAATATAAACATAAACAGAAAAATGTTCAAGTCAAAGTCACGTGAAAAATTAGACTAAACTTCAGATGCATTCTAGACTTGTATGTACAGCATTTTTATGCTAAAATTAGAAATACAAACTCCAGAGATGCAACACATCTCAAGAATACAAAATAAATAAACAAAGATGCCAATAAAAGAAAGAGAACAAATACTTGAATCAACTTCCAGAATGTTAAGAAACTTTGATATGTGAGAATCATGGTAGAAGATGCTCAATCTATGACAAGAACTCATTTATTTCCAAACAAAATATGAAGTAGTAAAGTCTTTTTGTTCCTGGGAGTGAGTTCAAAGCATTTAAACTTTTATGGGACCCCTGCACACTCCTGTTGTGGTGATGAACAATTCCTCTGCAAGAGAAACCTCCAAGCAGAACAGATTTTCAACAATTTGAATGAAGAAATCCAGCTTACTGAGAACGTATGCTTGATGGGGACATCACAGTTATTTATCCAGGAGACGATTTTTCAGCAACTTCTAACCCAAGATGACTTGAGAACAAAGAATAAATGGGCTTGGTTTCAGTCTCTGCAGCAGTGTCTTCCTAACGGTCAGTATCTGCGGGAGGAAAGCAATCAGAATTCTGTAATGCAAAAAGTTATAGTAAATATCAAGAGCAAATCATTAGGCTCCACACTGGATACAGACTTATGGTTTAGAAACAAGTGAAAGAGGCACCACTATTTCACATTCCTTTCAATATTAATTGAGTGACACCCAGCACCATTAGTGGTTTTCCTGCTGGAAATATTGTCTTCATCAATTTGTTTGCATAACCAAATATCCTAGAGAAAAACAGTATTGTTTCCACTGTTACAGTTCTTGCAAATTAGATGTTTATGGTAGGTTTTTTTTCTCTCCAGAAAAATAGGTCATTTCCCCTGCAGTAGTATACACAGTCTGAGGCTTACGTTCCTGCTTGCAATGAGTACCCCGAATGCAACTACCCCTCCAAGCTGGGCATTTGCACATGCAAGTGACTACTTCAACTGGTCAAATGACTATTTGCAACAGACAGATTTCCCCTGACTTCAGAGTTGAACCGAGGCCTAAATACTTAAGCCTTTTTCTACTTCCAATCTCCCTCTCTGAAAATATGGACCATAAATATCCTCTCCCAGGAGATTAGTCCTGGAACTTTATTGGGCTTAAAGTTACGTTCAAACAATGTCCTAATAAAAACAGTGGCTATTGAATAGTAAATAAAATACGTTCCAAGGACATCAAATCATGATTACAATGACTTCCATTTTTGTATAACTTAAAAAATAAGTGTTTTTTTCTTTACGTATTGGAAAATATACAGACTTGATATACAAGAATAAGTTAATAGATGGAAATATAAACTTAAAAAATTGCAGAAGTTTGCTTAAGAATGGTATTTAAAAACCAGAAAGATATTCCCAAGTAATTTCCCAGGCAGCCTCTGTAAGACAAAAACAGAAAAAAAAGAAGAAAAAATGGGATTTTTCAGAGAAGTTTCAACTTAGTGGGATCAAAGAAATAGGTTTCAACAGGATCTAAAAGGGAGCAAGGAGTATTCTGACCATAACTGCATATCTAAACCATACTACTCTACACAAACATGTGCCTTAAATCAAGTGACCTTAAATTGATCATGATTAAATGGCATCTTTTTTCACTATGTGTGCAAATGCTTCACTTCATCAGGCAGTCCTGAAAGGGCAAAGAGGAGGGAGAGCCATACAAAGATTGGTCATTCACATTTTACGTGCTGCATCACAGGGACCACTGCTTGTCAGAGGAGGTCGCCCTGTCATTTGGTTCTATGTTCCCCAGTTTTGACAAAGTTTTCCACAGTCCTGACAAAGCCTGAAGGTGACTTACATGAAAAAAAAAAGCAAAAATAAACCCATTTGAAAGATTTTGAATTCAATCTGTGGGAAATAAAATACGCATTTCTCCCCACTCCCAAATAACAGAGACACAGTTTCTATCAAAAGAGCCGTCCATGTATTAATCTGCAATGAAGACTCAGTGCCAGAGCTGGCACCCTTTGAAGTTAAAGGAAAAGCTCCTGCTGTCTTTATGATGCCCAGATTCCCGACTGAATTGAAAAATAACATGGTAATAGGCTTCCTAAGCTCCAAATAGCTCTCTGAAGATCACTGTCTTGCTCCCGTGATTATAGGAGATGTCAAGGTGATTGGGTTAGATACTTTACTCAAATACTTTGAACTAGCTGAGCTGAAAACAATAGCTCCCTAGAAGGGCTCCTGATTTTGTTGTGAGTGATCTCAGAATGAAGCTCAGCCAGGACAGAAAGGCAAATTTTACTAGAAAAATAGGGATTCATATTTCAAAATAAAACACCTGGCTTTTCTTCTGATTTTACTGATTCTTACTTTTTCTCCTTTTTTTCTAGTCGTTCATGTTAGCTAGAATCAAAGTTGAATTTTATGTCTGTTTTTCATGGTATTTTAATACTTTTATTCTTTCTTTTCTCCTCATGAAGGAAGAATTAAAAAAGGAATGTTGGAAAAGGAGAGGGATTTTAAAAGAGACATAATTTTAATTTTTGAATAAATAAATTTATTCAATTGATGTTAAATTAACTGAAGTTGATTTTTTCATATAAAATATAAAAAAATATGAATTGCAGAAATGGCATTTTGATACTCTTTCACTATATATATTCTATTGCAGGAACTTATTCTTGATTAAGAATTTTCAGCCAACTTAAAGGCAGAAGTATTAAAAGTCCCTGCAATCTGGCATCCTGAGCCATAATCTTTCAGAGTAGCATAGAGAGATCTGTTTTGAGCAGTAGAGCATCTACGGTATAACACAGTAGTATATGTAATACAAGCTAGGATAACACAGGGTAAGAGATTAATATTCTGCATCATACTGTGCTCTGTTATTTTTATCCTGCTGTTTCTTTCACTCACCATCTCATGACTCACACCCTCCCCACACTGGAATTTCTGTCTCAGTCTCGTGGCTCACTGGTGTGTTACGGAAGACGATGCTGTGGAAAACCATCTGGATGCACGAGCTCCAGGTTACTCTTAGAAACAAGGAGAGACAACATCACTCACTGATTTATTGCATAACTGCTCTGACTGTTGCAGTCTCTTTAGCAAACTGTCTTCAGTATTTGTGAGGGTTGCAGTTCTTCCTGGTTTTATAGCATCGGTGACATAGGTGGCAAAAGCGTTCTAAGTTACAGACAGTCATGTGGAAAGCTGGCACTGCACAAACCTTTAGAAAAATTATAAGACTCATCCTGTGAGGTGATAAAGGGCTTTTGTGAGACAGATTAATGAAATTCAACATCAGTAATAGAGCTGTTCCTTACATATTTCTTGATTAACTTTATCACCTCAGGGATATAACTCTTCGATGCCACACTAGACAGACCACGACGGACCTATGCTTCATGAGGCCAAACCACAGTTACTTGATATGGGATGGGAAGGCCAGGCCACAAGACAAATTAGATGCTTAAATCCTTACTAATTACATGCATATCTACTGTGATCCAAAATGTAGAACATCAAAATCCCAGTTCGGTCTGCTGCTGTATAATCCTGCACTCATACTTCTTAGCGGACTCAGTCTCCCAAGTACATAGGCTCTGGCCTCTGTTTAAATCCAGAAGTAATCAGGTGTTCACTAGTTAGGAACCTAAGTTCTCCCACATCCCAGAAATCAGAGTGATAAGAGGAAGCATAATTATTTTCTCTTGCCTCCAAGTTGAGTCTTAAGACCTCTTGCTCAAGAATCCCAATTCCCTCCTTTGTCTGCCTGTATCTGAACTTTCATCTCCATCTTTCTGAGGGCATTTTCTAAACAGTTAGAAGCCAATATCAGAGGGTTTACTCTTTATATGAACAAGAAAATAATCCCTAAGCTAGACGGAGTACTTCAATACCATTTGAATTGGCAATTGGACACCTTCAAATAAACATTCTTACCAGAAACTAACCAGTAAATCTCAGGCTAGAAGATTATGTTTTCTCCTTTTTTGCCCTGTCACTTTAAAAAAATGAACTTCATTGGAAGGAATCAAAGAAGCCTTGTCCACAGAATATCTACCTCTTGCCAAAAAAGGCATTTATGTGGGGAACAGGGAATAAAATCCTAACTCAGGGATGAGAATTCCACTCAGTAGCAATATTCCTCTCGTGTAGGTACTGGAGCAATGAGTTCTCCAAGGACCTTAGTGTGTATCTTGCCAAAGTAATCTGCCTTTTTTCTGAGATGGTAGGTAGGAGTCAGCTCGGTTCTGAAGTAAGGTTAGTGTAAGGATCGCTCGTGCTCCGTTGAGTTACTTCAGTTTTCAGAGAAAAATGTACCAAAGGATCTCAAATAGACCTTCATCTCATGCTTTTAGATCCTCTGGCCTCCTGCTTTTCCACTCTGTCAAATCTAGTTATACAGGTAACACCAGAAAACATACAGCATGTTTTATTTCTATGACTGCTTTGTTCTCCACATTTGCCTTGGGGCAAACTTCCTATCTTGTCACCTCAACTCAAGTGCTTCACGTGAATTTCTGATGGTGACTCAGAATAGTCAATGAGTCTCTTGTTGGTGAAATAGCCTAATCCAGCAGAGACACTTTGCTGCTTAGCATCCAGACACCAGCTCAAGTCACCCATCACATCCTCTGCTCTCTCTTCTTTCCATTCTCAACATAACGGGCTGCCCTAGGGGGCAGCAGATGTGCATGGTAGGGAAGGAAGACTGAAGGCTTGCACATCCACACCACATTCAAATGTCAGGTCTTCCCTGAATCCAAAGGGCAGAAGCTTCCCTCAGTGCACCCTCAATCTAAAAATGTGACCTCAACACACCAGTCATGTCATTTCTTTCAGACAATTCCTCCAGCTGGAAGACAACCAATTAAAGAGCCTGAGGAGAGCCTGAGGAGGATGCGATTAGTGACCTGAAATGAAGCCTGTGCAAACTGCAGTAGAAGCTTCCACTAGAATCTCTTCCACTAGAGTCAGCACCTCAGGACAGCAAATGCTGCTGCAGTTTGAAAGATGATTACCAAAAAAAAAAAAAAAAAAAGCTTAAGGGAATTGGAGCAGCCACAGAAAATCTTGTTAAAACAGCAGTGTCCTGCTGTGAGCAGCTGTGAGCTTTCTGTTCAATAGACAGGCTCCTTGGTACTACTGACTTAAACAAGTCTTTGCTTGTCAAACTCATATCAGCAGTCCTTTGGAGTAATGTTTGTTCTGAGCTGCAGTCTCTTGTCCTGAACCTGTATTTGTCTGCAGCTGTTCTAAGCCGACTGTACAAATTAAGTGGGACTCTTACAATATCTTGCTTTTCAGCTTCGTCTTGTCAACTGAGAGACAGAAAAGGCCATGAAAGCAATTGCTCAGAAAATTCAGGAAACCACTTTTAAAGAGGAGCTCTCCATTCACACGAGGTTGGTATTCTGGATACTGGACTTCCTCCCACTTGTCTCTTTCAAACACAAGGAAAGGAACATGCAGGGGCACAGTCCATTGTGCTCACTTGTAGTCAACTGATACATGGGATAGAGCAAAGCAAGGTACTTCCTCAGTGAACAGTTTTCTTTGGAGGATGTTCAGTCCTCAGAAGAGACATTTTTCATGGAAACATGCCTGTTTCAATTCAGAGTTCTCTGGGAAAATTTTTCTCAGTCAGATGGGAGATGGGCTCTTTACTACCTCTAGCAGACAATAACTCACAGTTCCTACAAACTCAAGCAGGCTGGTCTTGAAACATCCCTTTGTGATAGCTGCTTGCACATGGCTGATGGGCCACAAGGGCACTGTAGGCTGAAAGACCACGTATCCTGGATGGTAACTGTACAATTTTTTTCTGGACCAGCCTAAACATGTTGCTAACTAAAACAATGCAAAGAATGGTCTTGCTCAATGTGACTTCACAAGATAACAGTGAACGCTATCAAGCATACAGCAGAAGATCACAAAGAGAAATTAAGAGGGAGGATCACTGTGTCTTGCCACATTCCCAGATGCTTCAGCCAGGAGACTGAGTGAAGCTTGGGGTACACTATTCCTTGATACATGTTACGCACTGGATGGGATTACTTGTGGGGAAAAAAAAAAGAGAGTGCAACAGTAGAAATCCAACCCTTTATCAGATATTCCCTTGGAATTTTAAAGGGCCAGTTCAAACCCCAAGTTGCCAGCATTCTGATGAGGAACTTGAACCGAAGCATCAAATGTTGATTATAGACCTGAGTCTGTCACGCTGATGAGGTGTGCTATTCTCCTTTCCTCTCGCATGAAAAATCATATGGCTGGAGCTTATGGAGAAAGGAAAACAGAAATTACTGGGTGGGGAATAGAGTACACAGGGAACTCTAATGTGGGTCACAAAGGTCAACTGGCTGTCAAATAGAGCAGCTCACAGTTTTTTCTCACTATTTCAAGCCTGCAGGAGGTTTCATTCGTCTGATAGCCTGAGACATCAAGACCAACCTTTTTTCCCTTCCTGATCATTCAATGAGAAGATCAGTAAAGCTCTGATTCTATGACTGTGTCAATACAGCCTTCTAGTTTGGATATTTACATCCTTACCTGAAAAAATGTCTTTTGTCACTGTTAAGTCATAAAGTCATGCATGTACTTTTCTCTTCTGAACTCATCCCATTTTAATCCTATTCCTGGGAATTTTCACAGAATCACAGAATGGTTTGGGTTGGAAGGAACCTTAAAGTTCACCTAGTTCCAACCCCCCTGCTATGGGCAGGGACACCTCCCACTAGACCAGGCTGCTCAAAGCCTCATCCAGCCTGGCCTTGAACACTTCCAGAGATGGGGCACCCACAACTTCCTTGGGCAACCTGTTCAAGTGCCTCACCATCCTTACCATAAGGAATTTCTTCCTGATATCCAATCTAAATCTACCCTCCTTCAGTTTGAGGCCATTACCCCGTGTCCTATCGCTACATGCCCTTGCAAACAGTCCCTCCCCATCTTTCCTGTAGGCCCTGTTTAGGTACTGGAAGGCTGCTATAAGGTCTCCTCGGAGCCTTCTCTTCTCCAGGCTGAACAACCCCAACTCTCTCAGCCTGTCCTCATAGCAGAGGTACTCCAGCCCTCTGATCATCTTTGTGGTCCTCCACTGGACTTGTTCCAACAGGTCCCCATGTCCTTCTTGTGCTGAGGACTCCAGAGCTGGACACAGTGCTCCAGGTGAGTTCTCACGAGAGCAGAGTAGAGGGGCAGGATCATCTCCCTCGATCTGCTGGCCACACTTCTTTTGATGCAGCCCAGGATGTGGTTGGCTTTCTGGGCTGCAAGTGCACATTGCCTGCTTACATTGAGCTTCTCATCCACCAGCACCCCCAAATCCTTCTTCTCAGGGCTGCTCTCAAGCCATTCTCTGCCCAACATTTCAACCTTATCTAGTGTATTTCCCATACTCATTTTAAACAAGATTTTTAGTAGGGATTCTAGAAGAAAATAAAACTAGCATGATTTCGTTTTAGTGATCCAGAAGAAGGAGTTGGGACCTGGAAGGGAAACTAAATCCTAAAATGTATATAATCACTATAATTTCTGGATAGCATTGATCAAATTGCCTAACATCTGTACACTGCATCTCTGTAACTTCATCTTCATGGCAAAAGGAGGCCCACCATTTGATATAAATGCTATCTGGCACTGAAAACAACAGACGACTGTTAGTTCCTTGTTCAGTGCATCGCTGGAAAGCAATTAAAGTTGTTGATGCAAGATTAAAGCCTTAAAGATAAAACTGAATCTTGAAAGTGCAAGAATTTTGCCTTGAACATGAAGTGTAACCAGTCTCAAGACAAGTATGGTACTATATTTGGAACAAGAATTAGCAAGAAAGGAATCTGAAAAAAACAAACATCAGTACTCAGTATTTCAGCACCAGAAGTGTGTGAGATACTTCTACATCTTACAAACCATTTCTGTCCTAAGAGGAAAGGTTCACAGTTTGTTTTTTCAAGAAACTACAAGAAAGTTTTGGACTTACCAGTATTAACTGATTTATGCAACTCTTTTTCTGTCCATCAATTAATTAGTTGCCAATCTCACTGTATTTTAAGTAAGATCACACCAGATGGAGAGCAGACTTGCTTATTAAGGGGTTTTGTCAAACAAGTAATTCAGCAAATATACCTCTGAAACCCAGTATTGATATTGAAAAGCCTAGCAAACTTTCCAAAGAAATTACCTGATGCTGTGTCAACTGGATTCAGTTTTAAGTTATTGACAGAGATCAGTATCCTCTCCTTGAACTGTGCTCTGTCTAAAATAGAACACTGAGCTCAGTTCTGACCCCCGTGAAGTCAGTGGCACAATGCCAAGTGTCTTCAACTGCATCAGGACTGGGACTATTGTTTTTAAGACAGACACTGGCAATTACCTAAACTGCACACTTTGACTGCCGTGGTAAGGGATAGATTAGCTCTTCATTTCCATGCATGCAGTTTAATTAGATTGGCCCTGATATGTTCAGCAATATGAGAGCAATCATTCTGAGGCATCACTTTTCCTCTGTTCCTGCTTCTACACAGGCTCTGTGAGGACAGACTTTTTCTCTGTGAACTGGGAATGTAGACCAGAACATCACATCAGAAAAGCACAAGGTTTGCTGAAACAATACCAGCTCCCTTAATATGATGTAGTATCAGGTCAGGTTCATGGTCCTACAGCTACCAGCTGCCTATCTGCACAGGCAAATTCATGCTGGCAAGGCAATGTTGAGTCTGACAGCATATAACTTCAACAGGTGTTGCTAGAGCCTGTAGGAGGTGTTATCTCTCTGAGCCTCACAGAGCCTGTCAAAACTAGCAGGACAGCTTGATAAGGCAGTCTCGCTAACGGCTTTGGTAGTTGTACAAAGAACAAAGCCATTCACAAACTGAAGAAGAGGAAAAGATGAAAGCGTGATTCAGGAGAGTCCCGCACACCCACAGCCAAGATACACAGTTTTACCTTCACTACAACACTTGAATATCTCAGAAATAAGATTATTGCACTCAGAATGGCTAATGGACACAGTCAGTGCCCAATGGAGTCCTTAATCATTGACTGTTGTTCCATTTAAAGCACTCAGCAGCCTAGCTTGGCCTCCTAAAATCTACAGAAATAACTAGACCAACACAACTAGATCCCAGCAGATCATAATCTTCTAGTTCATATTCAAAGGACAGTCTTCCATTAGCAATTTGTTCCTGTGAAGTCTGGACTTGCTTCAAATGCTGAATGTCCACTGTCAGGGAAACATCGGCTGTAATCATGGAAGAAGATCAGGCAACGGTACCCATTCTGGCTTGTATCAGGAACAGCGTGGCCAGCAGGAGCAGGGAAGTGATCGTGCCTCTGTACTCGGCACTGGTGAGGCCTCACCTTGAGTGCTGTGTTCAGTTCTGGGCCCCTCTGTACAAGAGGGACATTTAAGTGCTGGAGCGGGTCCAGAGGAGAGCTACCAGGCTGGGGAGGGGTCTGGAGACCAGGTCATTTAAGGAGAGGCTGGGGGAGCTGGGCATGTTTAGTTTGGAGAAGAGGAGGCTGAGGGGAGACCTCATTGCCCTCTACAACTACCTGAAAGGAGGTTGTAGAGAGGCGGGGGTTGGCCTCTTCTCCCAGGTGAATAATGACAGGACCAGAGGAAATGGTCTGAAGTTGCAGCAGGGGAGGTTTAGGTTAGACATTAGGAAGAATTACTTTACTGGAGGAGTGGTCAGGCACTGGAACAGCCTGCCCAGGGAGGTGGTTGAGTCACCACCCCTAGAGGTATTTAAGAAACGTCTAGATTTGGCACTTCAGGGCATGCTCTAGTGACAGAGATTGTAGGGTTTGGTTTTTTTGTGTGTGCATGGTTGGACTTGATGATCTCAAAGGTCCTTTCCAACCATAAGATTCTATGATTCTATGATCTTGTTTCACTGAATATTTACATTTTCTCTGGAAAGGTGGAAGTGAGATAGAGTAGCCTGCAAATCCTCAATTTATTTACAGTAGTTGGGACAAAAAGGAATTTTGAGATCCTTCAGAGAAAGAGGAACGAGCTAGATGAATACATGCCAAAATGGCCAGTGAAACTTGCAGCTGTATCATTTCTAAAGAAAAATTCCTCACATGTATTACAGAGATCTAAATGTTTGCATGCTTTCCAAAAAAGGGCTTGAGCACCGCTGGGTATGTCTATACAAGCTGTTTAAAAAGAAGCTAGCCCAAATGATCAACATTGGCATTTAAATCTGAATCAGCCTGACACTTGCCCCAGTGAACATTCAAGAGACCTGGCTGCCACCACTTCAGGTCAGTGCTCTACTTCAGTTACTGAGAGAGACCACCAGTGTAGACACGGCCTTTATTACTTGCAAAGAGAAGGCTTGTCATGACTATGCAAGCTGCAGTCAGAGCTACAAAGATGCTAGGGTGCTTGTGGAAAAGAAAACAAAGCTGAAAATGTCACGTCATCTTTACAATAATCAGTGGATCAGCCCCTTTTGGAACCCTGTGTGCAGCTTTAGATGCTGGAGCTCAAAACAGATAAGAAGGCTTACAGGAAACATGCTAATCATCCAGGGCCACGATAAACTGTCATACTGAAAGTTGTTGGGAAGACTGGATTATTTGCCTCGTGAAGGATACAAATAGGAAGACTCTGGGCAAAATGTATGCTATATAGAACCTAGTATATCAGACAAACTGTGACTTTTTGTTCTCAGAAAAAAAAATGTATATCCAGAGACAGTGGCAAATATGTAAGGCAGGAAATTTAAAAACAGGACAAGGAAATACTTCTTTACACAACAAGTAATTAAGCTATGGAACTTAGTGACACAGGCGATCATACAGGCCAAAAACTTAACCGGATTCCAAAGGGATTGGACACTTATGGGAATATCCAGATTATCCAAAATTATAAACTACAGACAAAAAAAACGTGGAATAGATTACTATTCCAGCTATCTTTTCAAATACTTAGTACTAGCTTGGCATGCCGTGATGCTACACAAGGCCTTTAAACATCAGCTTGTTACTTGTAACCCCTCAGATAACTTTTCTTAAGGAAATACAGAAGTCCCATTTGCCTCTGTTTCCTTCTATCTTCTGCAGCTCCATTTTTTTCAGGCTTAGCATTATCTACTGACAGTGACACCCAGCCTTATATAATGCCATGTGATGCCTTTCTAGAGAGCACAGAAACAGCCTGAATCATAATTTAGGCTCAGAGCTGGCAGTGAATAATAATTATCTCATCCCCACCCTTTTTCAAAGTGCGCGCTCGGTGATTTTTTTCACTAGTTCAGAACAAGGTTCAGACCGACTGCTACTCTGTCCAACTAGTAGTATGAAAGTTTACCAAAAGCAGCAGCAGTACTATTCGATCCTACATCTGCTGAAGCCAGTTGCAAAAAGTTTTTTTCATACCTTACAGGATTAAGTTACTCTTCATTCAATGGCCATGAAATTTGATGAGAGCTATGATATGTCTACATATTGAGTAGCACAGGTCATTCTCAATGCCATCTGTACTGCACCATGGGTGATACCAAATTGCCTTCAACACTTACAGATGAAAAAGGAATTAAGAGCCTAAAAAAAATATTGCTCAGCAGAGCCTAAAAAAAATATTGCTCAGCACCTTGTTGAATTGTGCTCTTTGTGTGCAGCAAATTGCAGAGATGGCACGTCTGTTTTCCAATGACTTTCAGTGTCTTTCCTGACTTCTCAGATGACTTTTAAAAATGGCAATTGTCTTCCTGGGGAAAAGCCATGTTTATTCTGGTTAGTCCCTGCACAGTCATTCCCCTTTCAAATAATAAAGATTAAATTTGTTTTAGTATTCTGAAGTGAACTAAATTACACGAGTCAGGCCTACCTTCCAAATGTGATTACCCACAGAGGGGCATGCTCCACTTCAAGTCATTGTACTTCAGATCTTTTTTTTTCATTCAGATTACACCTCTCAAGTGTTCCCATGTAGACAAATCCTTACAGCTTTAGAAAAACCCTATCTCCAATGCCTGGTCCTTCTCTGCAGCAGGAAAATTGCTGTAAATTCCTGACTGTAAAGTCTGAAGAGCCATATTAATGTTCCTGTTACATACACTGCATTTTCCCCAAACAAACGTAGCTGCACCAAGATTCTGCAATAGAAACTGCAAGATGATACTCAGAACATACATATGTTGTGTCAATGCCCCAGATACACTTATGTTCCCAAATACCTTATGATTTATCACCTATGGATATAACAAAAGGTAAGGCTCAACTATTTGAGTATTTGCCTTTTCTTTTTTTATTTCTGGAAAATATGCTTTTGTAAGACATTCCTTGCTTTTAGCATGTGTCCTTATAGCATTATTTTGAAAAGCCACTAGGCAGATGGTTCCCAAATGTGAGTTAATAACTTGTAGGTAGCTTTTGGGGAAGCTTTTTGAAATCGCTTCATGCAAAATGATTCTGCAAACTGCCTGCATGCCATTCTTTGGCTATTCTAGCAGACTATTTCAAAATGGCCAAGAGAAAATGGCAGATTTACGTTCTATTTGTTTTGCAGCAGACTGTTATATTTATATTGTAGTGGTAAAAGAATACAAAGGGAAACCAAATAATGCACAAGGCTTTTACTGAAGATTTTTCTAGAACCTCGAAGTCCTCACTGGCCCAGCATGTTTGGGACTCTGCCCCTCTTCTGCAGCCCTTCTACAGCATTTCTTACCGTTCAAAATAAGGCTGATTTTTGACAGAATAGGATAGTCTGGGTGTTCAACAATCATGAGTCAGACTTCACAGCATCATAAGATTAATTTAAAAATCAGATTTCAAATGTGGGGCTCTTCCTGTTTACTTTTGGCTTGTTAGAGATACTGTATTTTTTGCATGGTTTAAAGTTAGAAATATTGCTAGTGTCCGATCTGGTGAGCATCTCTCATGTTTTCGATGCACCCCAGGGTGCAGTTTGCCCTCTTGGCTGTCAGGGCATGCTGATGACTCCTATTGAGCCTGCTGTCAACCAGCACCCCCAGGTCCCTTTCTGCAGGGCTGCTCTCCAGCCACTCCTCTCCCAATTTATACGTGTGACTAGTGTTACTCCATCCCAGGTGCAGATTCCAGCATTTTGATTTCTTAAATTTCATCCCATTAATCACAGCCCAAAGCTCCATTCTATCTAGATCCCTCTACAAGGCCTCTTGTCCCTCAAGAGAGTCAACAGCACCTCACAGTTTGGTATCATCAGCAAACTTCCTAATGGTGCAACTCCTGCATCCAGATCATTGATAAATATATTGGAACAGAACTGAGGAAACACTGAGGAAACAGAACGTTGGTCCAAGGTATTTAAAAAATCAGCTAAGAGCTCCAAGTTGATAGTTAGAGCAAGCGAATGCCTTCCTCAACACAGCAAAACCTCCTACCATAAGGGACCAGGAAATAAGGCTTCCTTCAGGATAGGGCCAAAGTCTGGAGGATAAAGAATAAACTCCAAGATGTACTTCCTTCTCAGAAATCACATATTGCTAATACGTATGTATCTATATTTTCTTTTTAAAACCTCCATCTGCTTCACTGCTCACAGCTCTCATGAGAAGAGACTGAGAGAACCAATACACAAGGGCTATTAGGTATATTTCTTATGGCATCATTGGAAGGGTCTCATCCACAGAATCAGTGGTGAATACAGTATAAGAATGTAAATAAAACAGGTAGCATTGGCTAGACCAGAACGGTAAAGTCTAGTGATTATAGCGATAAACATGTTTGCAGATAACACAGAAAAGTGCATGTAACTGCTGTCCTGCTAGAGAGCAGTAAAGTGACAGTTGTTTTGGCTAGGTGTACCTTACAGATTCATTTTAGTTTATGACTGTAAAACTTGTGGGCAAAAAGTGTGACTACGTGGTCCTTAAAATTAAGCTTCCCCATGAGGAAATGTGCCCTCTCTTCTGCACCCCACTACTGTGTGATCTCAGGAAAGTTGCCTAGAGCTCAGTTATGCTTTTCAGGTCTAATCTTAAACATGGCACAGTAAAAAGGTTTGCTTTTCTTCCTGTCCATTGTCAAATCAGGCCAGAAAGTCCTATAGC
Organism: Larus michahellis; assembly: GCF_964199755.1. Taxonomy (NCBI): domain Eukaryota; kingdom Metazoa; phylum Chordata; class Aves; order Charadriiformes; family Laridae; genus Larus; species Larus michahellis. The sequence goes on along the minus strand of NC_133896.1, from coordinate 84,151,631 downwards.
AAATGCCACTGGTGGGCATAATATGTATTGCATAGTTGGTTAGTGAGTAGTGAAGAATCAACTAACTCTACAGAGTGCCTTATGCTTAGAAAAGCAAATAGGATGAACTATTACTCAGCTCTAGGAAGTAACGGAGCTGCAGCTGGTACAGCTGCTGTGCAGGGCTGCTAAGGGGCATGCAAGCCAATCTACTTAAAACAGTCTATTTTAAATAGAAATAGTCCAATAGTAAATACTCCAATAGTAAAGATAGAGTCTTCTTGTTAACTCTTCCCTCCCATCTTCTTACCCCTCCAAGCTCCTTACTGCACTGGAGCAGAAAAGGATATGAGCTTTAATGTCAAGGTTTTGTTTCCTCATCTTTTAAAACACCAGGATGGCATGAGAATGGACCATGATGAACTTGACCCCAAACTCACTGAAATCAAGCAAGCTCGCTCTCCGTGCTCCCTCCCCCTGCAACTACAGCAGGCTTTATAACAAGTTAAAAGTTTGAAAACATTCCGAAAGTACTGCTAGATGAAAGGAAAGAATTCTGTCTCCATATGCCAGCACTATTTGACATATTTCTAAGCACAACTCTGCTTCTCACTGTTATTCTATAAATCCCATCTAATCAGTAGTTGCCACACTTCAGAGAAGTCTGTGAATATACCCAGGTTGATAGTGCATTTCATTCACCATGTCTTTCCTGTTTTGACAGAACAACAATTAGGAGAGCTAATGCCACAGCTTTTCCCTAAAAGAAACAGTATTAATTCAGGTCTTTCTTCCCCCCGTGCAACCAGCTATCTTTACAAAAGTTGTAAAAAAAATATTCTTTTCTTCAAGGCTGGTGTTCTTTTGCCATATTTAGTTGAAAATAGCCAACAAGCTCAAAAGTTACTGATGAACAAAAGAGTGACTAAAAAAACTTTGTTTCCCTTGGAAACCACTAAACCCTTCCCCAGAATGACGCAGAGTGAATCCAGTTCAGTTCAACATACTGTTTTCTGTAAAGCTGATAGAATCTATTTCTGGGGTGCTCCACGCAGCAGTTACAGAGCAATCCCACCACGAAACGATGTGTGAAGATAGCTGCATCTAAACTTCCTGCTAAGGCCACCACTAAGCCAATGTCCCTGTGTGAGGAGTCATCCACAACATGGGCCGGCCAAGGCCAGAATATGCATTCCATAATGCACGGGCTGGCGTATGCAGCACCAGGTGCAGCCGCATCCACTCAACCTTGTCAACATGTGAGCATAAGGTAAAGAGAGATGATGAGGAGAAAGAGACTGCTAACTCTGCGAAAGAGAGACAGCGTTGGGAGAACGATGGCGTGCAACACCATGCTGCAAACAAGCATCCTGCCACGCATCAGGGGAGGGCGGAGGGACAGCTGCATGCGACACGGCCACCAAAGCTCCTGTGGAGTACTGAGCCATGGGGCAACTCATCAGATTCTGCTTCTCACAGAGGCAAGATGCTGCCAGTCAGCAGATTGGGCTCAGCACCGAGTTCAGCTGGAGCCGCAAGGCCCTGCCACTCACTGAGCACTGTTTTGCCTCAGTGAAAAGCACCAGCTCCTGGCTCCAGGCTCCTACTGAGATCCAAACTGAACAGAGCCAGCAACTCAGCAGGAGCCGGCTGTAGCCCTGGATATAGGCATAGCCAATGTGTTCTTAGCGAGCAGTGATATTGCACCCTGAGAGCACGTCCTGCACTGGTTTAACCCCTGTACAACCCCCTGTTCACTTAGGATGGTCTGCTTCTCTTCAAGGGAGAGCCGCATTTGACCTGCACTGTGTGAAAATCTACTATCTGTTAATGAGACATTTACTCTGATGAGGCAGTTAAAATGAGCATACTGCGAAGCCTATAAAAATTATTGACATTCATAGCGCCATTAATCAGCTGCACTCATCCTCCAAATTCTACCATCTCGCTGTGAAATGGAAAGCTCCAGGCCTGATTCACTGCAAATCAGCTCAGCTCTGCGCTGTTTTGTCCCAGTCACGTCAGCACCAAACTGGAAGGCACAGCCACGGATCAGGCAGGAGATTTGTCTGAGCCACTTTGTTTGTTGCCCTCACAGTTAAACCTTGGAAAATCCATTTTTTGCCAGGATCTTTTGCTGTAGCTGTTCCTCCCATTGGGAAGGATGCTAATTGTCTGTTTATCATCTGGTCAGAAAGGGGAATTGAATATCGCCTGAATGAGTCACAGCCTGCTGGAATTCACTCCTGCCCTCTCCTTAAACTGAGAAGGCATGCATGGCACACACCTGCGTACAGACACTTCATGAGTAAGGCTTCTTTTCAGTAAAGGTACCTGGCTCATGTTTCCTATTCAACAGAGACTAAAACTTTACAGAATCAGCCGTTGGCAGCACTCCCAGGATATTTTTCCATTCGCACATATTTCTAAAAATGTCAACGCCAGTCTAACCACTCTCATCTGGGAAGCCTGACATCAGATGTACATTAGCCCAAGGGAAAAAAAAATCCAAACTGCAGGCCCCTTCTAAAAAGGAAAACAAATTCAAAGTATGTTACATTGGCTCCTGCCTCTGAGCTCTGTGCAAATAACAGGAGGAAATTTTAAAGTGTGATTTTACACCCGTGACAATTCAATCAGAAAATCAGACAAGGGAATAGTATGGGTTTAGGGCATGAGACGTGGATGGTATGTGGGATTCTTATTCAGGCACGATCCCTATATGTTTGGATTCATTACCCAACAGCACACAAAAAAAAGTCCCAGGCAGGGCCTTAAGACCCATGCTTTCTTTGCAGTCCTGGAATTAAAACCAGACAGCTAAACAACACTACATCTGACTGTGGGAGAGCTTCCCCAGGGAGGAAGCATTTTGGCTTGAGAATTCTGTTCCAGTCATCAGTCTCCGATTATTTTCTCTTCCAAATTTGGACCCTTCACACACCTTCCCAGCATCACCTGCTTTGCCTGAGAAACTAGTGTAGACTAACAAGACATGCTGTGCTGCCGTTTTGCAAGCTGAGTTCGAGCAAGAAGCAGGATTGTTTCCACATTCCCTTCTCCCCATAGCACATGCCGTCAGCATGCTATCACTGTAAGAGAGATCTCCATTTAATTTGGTCTGTCAAGATTCAAGGAAAACAGAAGATATGACTGCAGCCCTCGAGTCTATCTGAGTAGCTCTCCTGGAATGGAACAGAAGTTGACTTCAGCAGAACTAATCCATAATTACAGAGTGAACAGAGAGCAGGATGTGCTCCTGAAATACTTTAGATATATATTTCACTTTCCATGAATGCTGCAATAATGACTTTACAACTTCTTTTTCTAGGGGAAATTAATAGAAAGGCTCCCTCCCCTTACTGGCTCCAGTGGTTTTGGGATGCGTTTGGCTCTTGAATTATACTTTCTTGCAAATCTACATGTTTTTTACACGTCCATTTAAAGTACGTATCCTGTCTCTAAATACTAAATAATACATAAATATGATAAACAGAGTTTTTAACCTTACTTGTTGTTGAAACAGACCTTAAAGACTGATTCCCTGACATAAAAAGTTCCATCAGACTTTCCAGATGGTGGACCTCATCATTCCAGACCCCAAGTTCTGGTGGTCTTTGCCATAGCCACCTAAGACATGACCACTGCACTAAGCCCCCTGCCTATCCATCAGCTGGAGGAAACCACCTCCAAGCAGAAATTCCTCAGCCAGCAAGTTCTATTGTCCAGAACATTTGCCATCATCAATCAGGCCTTCAGTACTCAGAAGTCTGTTCCTGCCACTCCTACTGAAGGATGACAACCTCTGTCAGAGAATCGTAGAATCATCATAGAATCATAGGGTTGGAAGGGACCTCTGGAGATCATCTAGTCCAACCCCCCTGCCAGAGCAGGGTCACCTAGAGCAGGTTGCACAGGAACGCGTCCAGGCGGGTTTTGAATGTCTCCAGAGACGGAGACTCCACCACCTCTCTGGGCAGCCTGTGCCAGTGCTCTGCCACCCTCAAAGTAAAGAAGTTCCTCCTCATGTTGAGGTGGAACTTCCTATGCTCAAGTTTGTGCCCATTGCCTCTTGTCCTGTCCCCGGGCACCACTGAAAAGAGCCTGGCCCCATCCTCCTGACACCCACCCTTTAAGTATTTATAAGTGTTGATAAGGTCCCCCCTCAGCCGTCTTTTTTCCAGACTGAAGAGACCCAAATCCCTCAGCCTTTCTTCATCAGAGAGGTGTTCCAGTCCCCTAATCATCTTGGTAGCCCTTTGCTGCACCCTCTCCAGCAGTTCCCTGTCCCTCTTGAACTGGGGAGCCCAGAACTGGACACGGTACTCCAGACACAGAGAAGGAGACAAAGGAGAAAACAGTCATTAGGAGAAGGAAGGAGATGTTGAGTGGAAGATCATATGGGATGCTTGTGTATACAAAAACTAAAAAATGAAAGGTCATTGATAGGTTCACCTGTCCTTAGTGGTCCCTTCAGAGGGACTTGCTTCTCACCCACTTGTTGGGGTGGCTGGTAGCATTAACATCTTAAATTATTGCAGTTAGAGCTGTCCAGATCCATAAATTACAGTATCAGAAAAGATTTCAAGTGGAAGTTTACTTCCAGACATGCACTCTTACTCTTTAGTCTGACAGAACTTAACATATGTTCCAGTCCTTGGGGACCCCAGCAGAGCAATTGCTGGTATATAGATTCACCTTGAAGTTACAGAAGAATTCTAGTGGTGGTCCACTTCCTAGCAGTGCTGGGCAGTCCACGGTTTCTACAGCACTAGAAGCAGTAATACAGTTACACATGCTTGTATTAGCTTTCCTTCCAGTATGACATCTAAAATCCCAATGCTTTGTAAGAGAAGCTTGGTGATGCTTTCAGAACAGTCCTTACTTGCACGCACATTTTTCTGAGGCTATCTCAATGGATTTAGACAAGTCAAAGCCATTTGGAAGCTAACAATTCTCAGAAAGTGTGTATTTGTTTTGACCTTCAGTTACTCCTTTTTCAGATTGCAATTAGTTTAGGACCAAATTATCATTTTGGCATATATGCAAAGGGAAGGAAACTCAACTCACAGTGTAAACACCATGGACCAGCACAGAAGGGCCTTGTCCGTGTCAGATACAGGCCAGGTTAACATCTGCAGAAGATCTTTCAGGTGAGGCTGACCACCTCTTTGGGAAGGAGGCTGGCCTCAGTGAGATCTCTGCAGTTCTCAGACTGCCTGAATTCCTGTATTTCTTTGCATGCAGTTAGGATTGTCTCCTCAGCCCCTTTGTTTTGTTTTGATTGTGTTTTTTTTTCATTTCCGGTTAGTTTCTAGTGCAGCCTGCTGGATAGCAAGAACGGGGGATGCGCTTGGCCACCAGGGGCTCAACTGTATCACAGTTCCTAAACAGAATTACAAGATGCAGTGACAGTGACTGAAACACAAGGTATAGCCTACAGTAGAGGTGTGCAAACAGGAAAATCAGTCAGTCAAAACCAAAGCACAGTATCCTGCTCTCACTGTCAGATTCACTCATGCTCTTCCATTTGCACTTTAAAAAGTTGGGGATTTGTGTGGTGACTTTTAGTATAGTTGCATATACTCTGCTCAGGTGGCAGCAGAATTAGATGAGAGCAGATTTCTGCAGAAATAATAGTGCTTAATGAATAGAGACTGATTCTTGTCTAAGGTAAGAAAGTACCGGTAGGGGAAAAGTGTAAAGCTTTTAAGATACTCCAAAAAATTGTCTGAGGGCAAGATGCCATATACCATCAAAGCAGGGCATACTTCTCAGCCCTAAGTATGAAACTGAGTGGTATCTACATTTGTCAGTTAAAAACAGTTTGAGGGAACGTTCACAGGCAATTAATCACAATCAACTACACTGTTAAAGGCTCCTGGTCACAGCTGTAAGTCTGTACCAGAGAGCTCTCTCCCAAATCCTAGGCATGATGTGGGAATCAGCACAGGCCAGGAACCAAGCCTATTAGTCGGTCTCTCTCCGGCCACTTTGTTTCGGAGGGAAAGTCTAACAGTATGAACACAGGCTGCTGTATGCCAACTGGCCTCAGTGCCAGAGAATGGTCCTGGGCACGTTTCATTTTCTAATATAGATGCAGTCAGGATGTCTATGAGAATTCGTATGTCCTCCTTAGTGGAATATCCACCTTCCTTATTAAGAACAAACCTAACCCATTTTCCACTAGCAAGAAGAACTGCAAATTCCATTTTGAAACGCACAGTGTTTCCAAGGCTTCCAGAGGGATTTCTCTCTCATACTCTACGCTGAGAGAGAAAAAACAAAAAGTCTATGCTCCTCAGCCTCTGCTGAGTATGCGTCACTGAGATCCTTCTTACATCTCCTGGTACACCTTCCAGCAACCCCTTAAGATGGTTTCAATTCAGAATGTCAAGACGACAGCTAAAATTTGAAGGAAAAAAAAAAAAATCCTTCAAAACACAACCAGGACAAGCTTGTGAACACTCTGTTACGCAGTTAAATGAATTCTGCTATCAGAGCAAAGCTATCAGACCAAGTTAGAAAATTAATTATCTTCTAATAATAAATTACTTTTTTCCATTGTGTAATAATAATAATATTTAGCATTGCTGAAATAGTTTACCTGTTGCAACCACTGTATGTGAGCGAGCTATACACACCTGTTGGTGCTCCTCTGTGCTTCGTAAGTCAAAGAGATAGATAGGGCCACTGAAGAATGGGTGCTGTTCTCAGCTCCAGAGAAATCCAGATTGAAATGCCTTGGCTACAGAATTTTTGCCCACAGAGAGATATGGGGCATCTCTAAATATTCAACACACTGGCATCAGAGCCCCTAAAGTTAGCATCTTAACCCAAGGAATAGGTCATTTAGAGATACCCTGTGAGAAAAGTGCGTTTTGGGAATCTGAATTGAATTTTGCTATTTACTGGGATTTACTCCACCAGGCCTGCAGGAAGATGTCAGTGTCTGCTTTGGATGCACCTTTTAGCACACTCTCCTAAAGGCGGGTACCTGTATCCTTTCTTTCAAATCACTGAGCAGACTTTTGAAACATGATCCTGACAGATACTGTGTAGGTATTTTGCCCAGTAGCTGAAATCCAGAAACAACTCTGGGATTCACCTTCGCTTTCTTAGGCAAATGCCCTGATATCTCAGCTATAGACTCTTGCTCTTCCCTTTGCTTCTTATTTGGCTCAAGGAATGTTGTCTCCTTCAAAGCATAGTGGTTAAGCTTTAGCTAGAGGGTATTCCTTCCCAGGACAATCTTTGTCACCCTCCAAATTGACTGCTTCTTTGCATCAGTCCTCTTGCATGGCCAGAATTTCTCAGCACATCAAAGATTATATTTCCTAATTAAAACATTCCTAAAATTAATTGCATAATAATAAAATAGTAACAACAACATGTATTTTCACATTAACATTTTGTGTCTTTAAGTAAGCCTCTTATGCAGCACTGCCTTGAAAATTATAGTGTTTTCTGAACTAAGGAACTCATAAAATCTGCACTGCAAATTCACATTAAAGGCTTCCTTCAATTACACCCCCTCATATCTTCAAATCATTTTGAACAAGATAGAAAAAAAAAATAAGGCTACACTGATTAAATAATTCATACAATTTTCAGCTGCCCCCCTTCCCCCCCAGTCACGTGCATTTCTGCTAACAATTAAACAGGGAGGAGGGAGAGGAAGAGGAGATCTTAAGTTTGTTGAACTTGCTCGAGAGAATTAAGTATGGCAGAGTCTAGCTAATCCCTACTAACTCTGGGGGGAACAAAGAAAACCCTCGTATGGATTTGTGAGATTTTCTGGGGGTATTTCTAAGTGCTAGGACACCACCATTGAAGTGAAACCATACAAAGGAAGGAATTTTAACATTACCAACCTCTGGTCCCTGTACACACCTCAGACCCTTAGATAGCTGCGCTACCAATCTATTTAAATTGCACCACTTCTTCCAGGATCTTCATACAAACTGCCACACTGAATATGAGTATTTATTATGCAACTGTATTCTCATGAGAAAAGCTTCAAGGCTTCATTGTACTCCTTACCTACAGGAAACAGACCACAGGGAAACCACCACTGCCTGGACTGGGTTGGAGACGTGATCTGACAGAAGAGACTGTATATTTCAACATTTATCTCCAAACTGTCTTTGTCAGAAAACTGGAGAAGTGCAGAACTACTACTGTCCTGAGAGGGGAATTATTATGGACTTCCACCCAACGTGGCTTCTCTAGCAACACGATTTCCTATGTCAATTCTAACACAGCCACCTCTAGCAACACATCCATCTGAAACTGAAAGGAGAGAGCTGTAGAATGCCCAGCACTAATCACACCTACAACATACAGCAGCAGGATAGCTCTGCCACTTACTGCTTTGCAATAAGGACTGCTATCACCATCAAATATACTGCGTGATAAAAGTGAAGGGAGGAAGTGAGCACTGAGGTATTAATCCAAAGGGTAAGAGCCAGAGTAATCCAAGAACAAATTAACGGGAGTTGGAAGAGAAGGCAAAAATGCAAATCACTCCTATTTGCAGAACCAACTCTTCATCTTGGATCTGCATCTTCTCAGATAATATCAGTGAAGACTGGGGAACCCTGCGTCTAAGTCATTATTCATGTGAGAAGGACTTCAATGGGTGACATAAACTAAATAGAATAAAACAACACAGAATGTTTTACAAAAAATTGAGTTATCCTTGGCTGCTTAAAAGCCATTTCCCATAAGACTGCAAGTAGCAGTCTCCCTGGCACACTGTAGTTGAAACACAGAAATGAGATATATCTTTCTTTTCTGCCTTCTGCATGTCACACAAGCGTTACAACCTGCACTGATTTCTGTGGAAACATCCTCCTGATGACAGTGAACATGAGTGAATTACAGAAGAGAATTTGCAGATTACTTTTGGTAAATTCTAAATTCTATCTATCTATCTATCTATAAATAAAATCAAAATTATTAATTTTGCAGTAAACATATAGACTATGTGTGCTGGGAAGTCCATGCTCTAATGGAAACACTTTGTTGTCAGCTAGAAAGGTTATTAGTTTTACTATTAGATCAGGTAATTTCTGGAGATCAGGTCAATTAGCTGAAAATTCAAAGTAACATTGTTCCATTGGAAAGGGTAACCTCATTTTCATCTCAAGTCAAGTCAAGTGAGGAGAAATTAACTGAAAACAAAGGATGTTGCATCTCTTTCAGAACAATGAAAACAAGATTGCAGTCAGAGCCACTGGATTTTAACAATGCTGTTTTGGATTCACCCAGGCATCACTGAGAACAAAATCCAGGTATCTATCCCTAGCACAAAGTTCTTAAAGAAAGCCCCAATGGTGGCAATGCAAAGCTATTCCTAAATTGGACTACCTGTTCATTGTGCCCTGGAGTGGGATTTCAGAGTACACAACGGCAAACTCCTTGCTGAGTCGGATTCATCACATTGTCAAAAAATATGTGATTATCTTAGAGGGCAGCTGAGCTGTAAGTTCAAGGGAAAGTGGCACATAAGCTGGCACAAGCATAGAATCAAGTCCCACGTATTTACAACAGTGGGGAACAGAACAAAGTCAGTTAGTGCTGATACTGTGGTGAGAATCTGGAGCTGCAGTTACTGGGTGCTTTCAACAAAGCTATGCTAACTATACAAAGGTGCTTACTTGTAGTACTTATGAAGAGAGAAAAGAGCTTTTATTGCATCAACTGGTATTACTGAGAAAAAAAAAAAATGCTTCCAGGTAAACAAGCCATCTTCAAGGCACTGGTTCACAACAGCTCTGTGTCTGTCTATTAGTCTCTCCAACACACTGCCATACAACATACCAATCCCATCACTGGCCAAGTAGCGAGTCTTGATACGGTCTTTAAAGTCCTCCTTTCATTATTCCCTAAGTGCAGCAGCAATCTGCCTGCAGGCCCTTGTCAAATGCCACTGCTGGTCAGGACATCCTTCCAAGTGACCCGAACAAATCTCAGCTAGGTAGCTACATTCCTCACTATGGCTAAGTGGCATTGTTGCATGCCACTAAATGGTCTCCCTGTTTTACCTCAGAACTAGCTTCACTGATAAATTTCAGAAGAGTAAGGCTTTTTGCATACATATATATCTTTCATGAGACTGAAAGTGCACTGGTATTTCCTTTGTTACCTAATGAGAGGTGAACAGCAGTGCGTGGAGAAGAGAAGCTACTTCGGAGCAGTGCTCAGCGTGCTGTGAATCAAGAGGCCCCATAACCACCACCACCACCAGAACAGTGGTGTTTGCAGCACGAGAAGCCAGGCAACAGGCAGCAGAAGTGCCGTTTTCTCCTTACAGAGTCCAAATAAAAAGGGCACACAAAAGAGGGATTTGTTTGTGCTGCTCAAAGCAGCGTTAACTATCCCTCTGTGTTCAGTGACCCCACCAGATGGGTCACAGTGCACAGATGCTGGCATACAGCCCTTGCCTGCAGAGACACCAGGAGCTATGCAAGAGACCAGAAAGGAGACCACAGGGTGAATCTCTCTCCTCCCTTCCCTCCCTCCCTGAGATCTCACATTTGAGATGTCCCAGTCCAGCCAAGCACACTCATTTTTGTGTTTCTCCTAGCCCTCTCCCCTTTTGAAAGGCTTGGTCTTCCCTTCCACAGCCTTTTCTTTACCAGGTTTGTATATAGAAGATCATCGTGCTATTAAAGCACTAGGAGATGAATGATGTTATATAACTCATAGTTACTGTTTTATCATTTTTTAGAATGATGGAAAAGTAAAATGGGAATGTAGACCCCCCTTGGGGCCAGGCTAAGCAAACTAAACTTACATTACTGGTGACCCAAAAGAATATTCACTTCAGCATCCCCAAAATGGAAGAATGGAAGGGTAATGCATTCCAGTACATACTGTCCCACACAAAATGACAAGACATTAATAACTATAGCATATAGGCATGTGTGGGGTGAGAAATCTTCAGTGATGTAGCTCCTAGTCAACAGAGTTTACAAAAAAAGCATTGGTTTGGGTCTTTTTTTACGTTTGCAATGATTTGCTATTCATTAATCTCTGGTATCTTGTGGCTTTTGATATTCCAAAGAGGTTTTATTCCATTTGCTTTTCATTCCAGGTCAGCTAACATAAAATCAATAATGGTTTGGACAGATTTCTTTCTTGTAATGAGCCTAGAATTGGCATACATAGCCTAAACTCTCTTCCTGTTTCACATTTACAGGAGCTTTCTCGGAGTGATTTGGTTCTCTCTTTCTCTCATGTTCTTTCGCGGCAGAAATTTGCATCCGCATGTTACGAGGCTTCTGCACTGCTTGTATCCCAGGCACAGATACATGCTGCCTGCTGAACTCAATGAAGCTTCTTGACACCAAAATCAATTAGAGCAAAAGCAGGTTCTCACTGCTGGAAAGTGAAAATACACTCTCAGCCCGGCCAAAGTTGCAATTCTTCATGCAGACAATCTCTCTACTCGGTTTGCGACGGATCACATCAAGAGGACTGCTCGGATGTGTAGTGGCTGCGGGAACAGGCACTCTTTCTGTAATAAGAATCCGGTGTTCCGATTACAGTGCCCTGCAGCACCACGTGTTTTCAGGCTCACAAACTGTACCACGTACCTAATTATTTGCACCAAAGTCCAACGGGAACTTAGACGGCTCTAAGTTTTCAGCAGGGTATATAGTTCATCTTTAAGTAACGATCTCAAAGATCAGCGTGTCTAAAATACCTGCTGAACAATGCTTTACTTAAGCATGTGCTCAAAGCTGAGCCCATGCTAAGCGCTTTGCTGAACTGTGATCTAACCATGTTTCTGGTCGTATTACTCAGTGTCTGGCAGCAACCTCTCTCATTAGAAAGCAAATCCTTTACTGCCTTATAAGCCAATAGAAATTATGCATCCTTGTAAAGAAGGTGTCAAAGCTGAGTTTGCCTGAACTGTGCTTGACGACTGTTTAGAAAGCCAAGCCAAACAAATATTTGCAACCATATTCTGAGAATAATTGGTTTTCTTTTTATTGGAAAGTTCTGTTGTTTTATTATAGAAAAACGCAGCGTGTTCAAACTAAAGGTCGAGGAATGATTTGACAAGCTTGCATAGAACCCTGTGCAGCAATTAGGGTATTTTGCTCTCACAGAGCTAGATCTTGATTGGGACAAATTCTCCTCTCAGTTATAGCAGGGCACATACGCTGGAATCCAGAGCTGAATTTTGCAGACTGGCTCCAGTGAGAAGTTAAAGGCCCCCAGCACCTTGCAAGACCAAGTCCTGTGTTATCTCTGCAAACCTGAACTAGGGTTCAACAAGCAGCCATGGTAACTTAAGAGTTCACTGCCACTGAAGGGTGAGGATTTCACTCCTCCCTCTTTCCTCACTTCCCTGCACCACTGATGTTCCCTATCCCTTCCTTGCACTGGCACTGGCATTCACTTGCTTTCCAACTCACTAATTCGACAGAAAAATATCTACTTTGTTGTTGTTGCTGTTGTTTCTCCATTGGATTTTCTGCCAGATTAGTGAGCTCAAACAGCTCCTGGAAGAGAAGGCAGCACTTGCACACGTACTTGCACAAAGACAGAACCAGTTCAGGGTAAGCAACAAAAGGGCGCACAATGGGAGGAAGAAAACTGAAAAGGAATGAGGAAGACAAGGCCTTCCCTTTCCATCAGAAATGGGCTTTTAAGATCAGATCAACCCACTCCCCATAGCCCTGATCTGCTTTCACCTACATCAGTTTTACACTGGTGTTACTCCACTAATTGCAGTAATTACTGTTATGTAATTCAGATCATTAATATGCAGAAGCTCCAGCCATAAGCAGGGTTCCACTGTTAAATAAGGGACTGTATATAATAAAGACATTGCCCAGGCTCTGAGGAGCTGACGGTCTCATTCAGCACAACGCACGACTGGAAGAGCAAACTATGGAAGGTAAAAGCGGTCAGGAAGGTGGGGGCAGTAATTCAAGGAAGACACAACCAAAATTTGATCCCAAAAGACTCACTGCAGTGTTTGGTACTTATTCAGGTGAGTCACATGGATTTAATCACTGAAAGTAAATCAAACTATTTGCTTGAGCAAAAAGCTTCAATGTAAGTCCAACAACGACCTAGATCTCAGCATGTGCAACAAGCAGTAATACCACCTCGTTTCATTTTAGATTCAGTCTCACCAAAGGGCCAATTCTGCACTTCACCGGGATAGAAAAACTCTCACTAAAGCAAACAGGATATCTGCCTGTATCTCAAGTGCAGCCGGATTGGGCACTTTGTCTGCTGGTTTTCTTGCAGGCAGTTTCTCAGCATACTACAGCATCATTCCCCGTCTAAATAAACACGCAAACCAACCAAGAAACCAACATCTACAATTAATGTGAAAGATCCTGTTCTCTATAATCAGATTCAACCTCCTTCCCCCTCACCCCTGGGTTTTGGGCTGAGCTCTGTGTGACAGTTCTTTATACCAAACATGAAAAATACTACTTGCCTGGCCCTTACCATGCCTGTTTTACTGAATAGGAAAGAAAAACATCATGCATTTGGCCATTATCATTAAACGGCATGGTAAGGGATGGGCAAGCAGAATTTGTGTCTGGACAAAAGAATATAAAAGCACTGTTTTGTAAAGCTGATTTAAAATTATCACAGTACATATATCTGAGGTACTTGCATAAATTATAATCCTGATTTAGTATTTACTTAGTTGTATTATAAAATCTGTTAGAAACAAACCTTGAGCGTTGACAATCAAGACTTCTCTTTCTGCTAGTCTTGCTGTGCCACTGTATATGGTAAAGGCATGAGACATCCTTCAGCAATAAAACAGTTTGAGGGGAAAACAGAGATGTCCTTTGCAAATGGTAACACAGCTTTTTGATTTAAAGTAAAGAAGCAACTTTGTGTCAGTCTTCACTAGTAAGCTGTACAGTGCTGTATTATCACGATGAAGATAATGTGTCACTCGTCTTTCAGAAACATCTTATCTGTAAAATCCACAGCACTGAAAAGGTTTTGTTTGGAAATAAAAGAAAACAAGCATGTGTTTTGATGAAAGGTGATGCTTTCCGTCTGAGTCCAAGATATAAGCCACGCAACGGTTATTTAAGTAGCACGGCATGCCATGTTAGACTCTTTAAGTGCCGTCCGTTTCCAGTCTATGATAATTAAAAAGAGTGAACTGTGTACACAAATGGTATGGATACATGAAGGTGACTTATACACATGCCAAAATAATCTGGAGTGTACAATGAAAATAGGTTTGCAGATACTGCACTCGTATTCTACTTTCTTGTTATATCTATCCATTCCCTCATTCTTCTGATCTGTTGTGCACTTGGATCAAAACCAGTAACAGCAGACAATTTTTTTCTTTCGGTCTCAAAAATATAACAAAGGTATAAAACTGTAAAACTACCAAAAAAAAAAAAAAGCTGCACATACATTTTTTTGAGTGGGGACAGTAAGCACAGGACTGAATTATTTAGAAATTCTGAAACGGTAAGGTAATTAATAAAATTATTTATAAAGAAGTATATCTACAATATTTAATAATTTAAGGCTCACAAGAAACTAACATATCAATGACAATAAAAGTTTTCTGCTATAGGGTTAAAAGCACCAAATTCACTTCACATACTAGATAACCAGATCTGTACTGATCACAAGTGGAAAACTGAAAGTGCTTATCTGCTAATGTTTCTAGTGCTTTAACGATGTCGTATTTCACAGGAATAAGAAATCCCCTTTCAACCATACATACAGTTATACAGATATAAAATATATCAGAATAATTTCAGTTTGAAACTACAGTACAAAAACCCTCCCCCCCCCCCGGTCCATTCATTCTCCACACACACATCCCCCAACTCTTTTAATACTAAACTTGGAGCAACTGAATTGGTTACAAATGACCCATTTAAAACCAACCACCATTTGCTAAAATAAGTTTCTACAAATTAGATTTTGCACTGTCACAATTTACCAGCTCCTGCATCATGGAGCGTAGCTTATTCTTAGTCTATTTTAAAAATAGGTGACCCTTTGTGTCATGGAAAAAGAACATAAAAACATGTATTTCTGGAGGACTACTCAGGACACTGATCAATTTATAAAATATAGCCTGATTTAAAAAATTAATTGGTACCAAAACAATAGTTATAGTAGTAAGTTTCTGACACCAGCAAATCTTTCTGCATCTCCGATCTCCAACTCTCTCCTCTCCTTACAAATCTGTTTCCCTATTGGTGTCCAGACAGAGTGCATAAAGGGATTTTCTGAGATCTACGTTACTTTTCGCTTTGATATTGGTTTTCTCTAAGGAGCTGGTGTCATTGTTGAACCCCTCATTGTTTTCCAAGTGCACAACAGATTTGTTCAGAGAGTTTCTACTGGATCTTCTCTTCGCATCTCCCCCTGCTGTGCTGCCCTGAGCACTACTGTGTTCATCTTTGAGGATAGCTTGCTCTTCGTGATCAGTCTCTCGGTGGTAGAAGTAGTTGAAATTGGATACAATGACAGGGACAGGCAGGGCGATGGTGAGCACACCAGCGATGGCACACAAGGAACCCACAATCTTGCCCCCCACAGTGACAGGTCGCATATCCCCATAGCCCACAGTGGTCATGGTTACCACTGCCCACCAGAAAGCATCAGGGATGCTGGAGAAATGAGACTCGGGGTCATCGGCCTCAGCAAAGTAGACAGCACTGGAGAAGAGGATCACCCCAATAAAGAGGAAGAAGATGAGGAGGCCCAGCTCCCTCATGCTGGCTTTCAAAGTCTGTCCCAAGATCTGCAGACCCTTGGAGTGCCTGGAGAGCTTGAAGATCCTGAAGACTCTGACCAGGCGAATGACTCTGAGGATGGCCAGGGACATGGCTTGCTGCTGGCCCCCACCCCCATTGCTGCTGCCAGCCCCAGGCTGCTGCTGCTCATGTGCCAGCTCGGTGCCCAGGGTGATGAAGTAGGGGATGATGGCCACAATGTCAATGATGTTCATGATGTTGCGGGAGAACTCGGGCTTGCTGGGGCAGGCGAAGAAGCGGACGAGGAGCTCAAAGGTGAACCAGATCACGCAGGTGGTCTCGATAATGAAGAAAGGGTCAGCAAGGCTACTGGGTGTCTGCATGGGTGGGGAGTCCCCGATCGTGCCATTCAAACCTCCACTTTGTGGGGGCAGGGGCACAGGCATCTCCCTCTCATCCCTGAATTCCGGCAGGGTCTCCAGGCAGAAGGTGATGATAGAGATGAGGATGACCAGCACAGAGACAATGGCAATGGCCCGGGCTGAGCTAGAGCTCTCGGGGTACTCAAAGATGAGCCAGACCTGGCGCTGGAACTCATTGCGGGGCAGGGGCTTCTCCTCCTCTTTGATGAAGCCCTCGTCCTCCCGGAAGCGCTCCATGGCCTCCTCACCCAGCTGGTAGAAGCGGATCTCGTCGGCGAAGACGTCAATGGAGACATTGACGGGCCGGCGGAGCTTGCCACCGGACTGGTAGAAATACAGGATCCCGTCAAAGCTGGGCCGGTTGCGGTCGAAGAAGTACTCATTTCGGAGGGGATCGAAGTAGCGCATGCGCTTATCCGGGTCCCCCAGCAGCGTGTTGGGGAACTGGTTGAGGGTGCCCAGCTGGGTCTCGAAGCGCAGCCCCGAGATGTTGATCAGCACCCGCTGGTGGTGCATGGCACCCCCGTTGGCCGCCGCCGCCTCCTCCTCCTCCTCGCCCGCCGCCGCCATGGCCATGCCCCGGCGGTGCCCCCCTTCCTCCGGGGGGCCCATCTCCATGGCCGCACCGGGGCGCGGGGCGCGCGGCGGCGGTTGGGGCGGCGGGGGGGCTCCGCGCGCCGCCGCCTGGCCGTTGGGGCTGCCCGCGCTGCCGCTGCGGTGCCTCCCGCCGCCTCCCCGGGGGGCCGGCGGGGGCCGCTCCCGCTCCTCGTCCGGCGGCGGCGGCGGCGGCGGCAGCGGCGGGGCGCCCTCCTTGCCGTCGCTCAGCCGCGGCACGGCGGCGGCGGAGCCGGCGATGTGGAGCAAGTCGCTCCGCCGCCGAGCCCGGGCGCTGCCGCCGCCGCCGCCGGCCGCGGCATCCTCGCCGCCCGCGATGGCCGTGGCGCCGCCGTTCTCCAGAGTCACCAGCGCGATCTCCATGGGCAGCGGCGGCAGGAGGCAGGCGCGTCTGAGGCGGCGGGCATGCTGCGCTCGCCGCCCCGCCGCCGCTGCCGCCGCCGCCGGCTACCTCCGGGCTGCCGCCCTGCCCTGCCCTGCCCTGCCCTGCCCTGCCCTGCCCTGCCCGCCTCCGCCTCACTGCGCGGCGGCGCGCAGCCGAGCGCGGCCCGGGGGAGCCGCCCGGGGACCCGGATATGAACGAGCCATCATTATATTATGGTCACTTGACGTCAAAAGGGATCCCTTCTCCTCCGCGCCCCCGTGCAGGCAGCGGCAGCCTCCCCCGGGAACCGAGATAGCGCATCCCCCTTCGCCCCGCCCGGCGAGGGGGGCTCCGCAGCGCGGCAGCCGAGCTCATCCGTTGGCAACGCGACGGCCCCCGGCGGGGCGGCCGCTGCGGATGCCCACAGGTGCCGCCGGACCGCCGTGCCAGGGGGATCGGGGCGGGGGGGGGGGGGCGCTCCGGAGGAGGGGGACGCCGGGCGCAGGGGGTGGCGGGGGGCAGCTGTGCCCAGGAAGGGGGGCAGGGGGCGGCCCCCCGCCCGCTCCCCAGCCCCCACGCCGCCCGCCCCCGCAGCGGGGGATTACCGTGCGGGCCCCACGCGTGGATTACTCGCTAAAGGGATTGCCGCGCAGGGAGGGCTCTGGCTGTAAACCCCCACTCACCTATAATGAAAATGATAATCGAAAGCCCCGGGGATTCCTGGCGCCTCTTGGCGTGTGCCCCCTCACCCCCCCATCTTCCCCCTCCCCCCCTCCATCCTCCCCCTCCCCAGCGTAATGAGAACAAAGGAAGGGATTGGGTATATTTTTTTTTCGCTTTGCTTTGCTCTCCCTCCTCCTCCCCCGAGTTTATCATGGAATTGGTGCGGCTCCAAAAGGTGCTTCCAAAGCCAGCAGATGACAATATTTCTACCAGGCTACTTTCATGTTAGCATTTGCAGACAGGGACTGTACTTCCCCTTTGATGCATTCTTAAACCCACATCCAAGGCTGGTACATTTCAGCAGATGCACATTTTATTAGAGAAAAGGAATTGAAGCAGCTTTACACAATTACTTCAATTACAGCTCAGTAATACAATCAATACTAAGATCTTATTTTCTATATTCAAACCATGAACTCATCTATTCTATTCAAGGTCCACAGGGGAATATCCTAAACGTATACAAATACTGTAGGATTAAAACCTATACATATATATACCAGTCCACTCTTGCGGAGTTTCTGGGTTTCTAACAAAATCAAGTATAGAAAATACTAAAGTAAGTGAAAAACCATTTTGCCTTCCAGTTGGCTTCACTGCAGTGACATTTTTACTACATCCTTGTGGTAGTACTCATAGCTCCATCGAATAGTTTACCTAGCTTCACTTAATTTAAAATATTATCTCTGTGTATGAAATATGCCCAAAGATATTAAAAACAGTGCCAAAATAAAAAAACATATTAAATGGTTACTGTAAGTGATGATTTGCCCATGATATGGTCGTATTCAATAATTTATCTCTGAGAACTGAGCACAGAATCACTGACCTGTTTTACCACTGTGCCGGTGAAGTAAAGGACCACTCTACTCACACAAGTAATTGCTAGAAGCAAAATTACAGGTAAGTTTCCTAAAGGAGCCCTTTGAAAATAATTGCCCTTTGATTTATAGTTATTTAATGGAATAATCTATCAAACCTGCAAAATGTAGCATAATACCCTTTGGGACTAGCAAACACTGAAATAAATACATACACACCTGTGCACCCCAACAAGTAACGGCTGATCTGTTACCCATGCACGTCAGGGATTATAACCAGACGATTACAACTGGAAAATTATTCTGGTTTTCCAGCTCTGTCAGCTCCTCTAATGCAAGATATTCTCCCTCCAAACCTTGCCTCAGGAATAATCATTTATTTCAAGGGGAAACATCCCTAGACAAGTTCATATAGATCTCCCGGAGGCAACGCCAGTCAAAATTAATAACTTGCATGGCAGGAACCGTGGCACCTGGCTATCACAACAAACACCTTTGGAGTCTGCTCAGCGAGTATGTCCCTTCCACAGGGCTAGTGGCAGGCATCCACAGATGCTCATCTGTGCTTTCATCTGCATACGAATATAACCAGTAACACAACACAAAACAGGTGACTTGCCAGCACCTGTGCCTGCTCCCTCACCTCTGTACTTTTTTCTTTCAGTCTGCTCTTTCTGCATGTGTTTGAACATACACACCCTTGTCCTCACCTGCAAAACCCCCTTCCAGGGACTTTCTCCCACAAGGGTTACATTTTGCCTTTGCTTGCAATCACCCTGCATTTATGTGACCTGTCATTGCATTAGACAAGTCCCCACAGGCTCCAAGAGCAAACCCCAGCCCTCTAGATGGACATTTACATGCTAACCATCATAGATCTCCCCCCCTCTTTCACAAAATTCACCCCATCCATTCTCAACCCTCTTCCTACACTTCAATTCCCACTCCTCGAGTCGCTTTCAAGAATTCTGCTATGCAGTAGGCGTCCTCAGGACTGTGGCAGACAGCCTCTGGGGACACAGCCCAGGGAGGCTGACAGACACCATACAGGGTAGAAGAAAGTGCACAGAGGGCTACTAAACTTGCTGCCTCTCAAATGGTTTTACCCATTCTGCCGTTCCTTCATCAACAACGGGGAGCAGCACTTCTCTGACGCCCGGGAGTGATTACACTGATTTTAAATTCGCCCGTGATTAAACCCTAAGTTTCTAGTCCTTCCAAATGTTGCGTTGCAGTGTTCATGTCCTGAATTTGCAGGCAGATGGGATAATGCTAAAGTATGGAGAAAAAGACAGACTTGCCCCCATTCACCTTGCTGAAAGCCTCACTGAAAACCCTATGAAGAAATTGTACATTATTAATTGATATAGCAGGAAAACATCGCTGCTCTCTATAGTGTTTGAGTAGAATATAACTACTTTCTTTGCAGCTTTAACAGTTCTGAGAATCTAGTACGGTATCTGTATATTTGCATACAAAGGAAGAGGGGAAGAAGGGGTGAAGAGAAAGTGGAAGGATGATGTTAAAGGGGAAGAAACATCTATGTACTCCAAGCAGGGAATTTCAAATGGCAATTCTTATTTAGCATCCCTTATTTTTTGAATGTGATGAAAAGACACTGAACAGTTTCTTGAAGAGCAGTCCTACCGAAGAAAGTGAAGGTCCTGGAGAGAAAATGTAACATGGAGAATAGCAGGACGTGTCAAGTGCTGAAGAAATAGCCTACTAATATTTTAACCAGGCATACTTTGACAAAGAATTTATTTCTCCCCCTACTTGTGTTTTAGCAAGAAGTATTTTCTACCCTGAGCACATGCACACACGCAATCAGTCCCTTACATTCCAGCACATCCACACCAAAACTTGCCATTCTCTCCAGTTCCCACTGACACTCAGTTCTTCTAATCCAGTTATAATGCCTTTTGTCATCCTCTGTGACTGGGGTGTTGCTTTCCCCCCCTCCACCTCGTCCACACAGCACCATTAGTGGCTTATCCTGCAGACTCATTTGCAGGTTTTCTCCTGAGGCAGGACAGGCGGCTAATAAATGGGACTCTCCTGGTTAGGCAGCATCAAGGGGCTGCCCAACGGTGAATCTTTTAAGATTCCCTACTTTACCACCTAGCGCCTATTGGAGGTTCATACAGGCATTGCAGAAGAAGAAACACTGTCCAAGCTAGAGATTATCTGCCTTACTCTTGCATGGGGAGAAAAGAAGGATCATATCCTTTTGCCCTGTGCAGCCGTCATGCAGGAGACATGAATAATACATGCCCGTGCTCAGACCAGTGTAATCATGTGCACCAGGTATGAGACTTCTGTAACTGCCACCCGAAGTCCTGCTGCATCTTCAGCTTTTCTCTCACCTGCCCCTGCTCTTGGGTGCTGGGACAGATACAACTGGCTGATCCAAGCCATCATGGGCTCATGAGCAGCACCAAATACACATCATTACATAGCAGGAGCGGCAGTGGTGTGGCTGCTGGGAGCTCTCATTCAGTGGGACACTTGCACACAGCAAAATGAGTAACCCATCCCATGTGGGTGTCTCACATGTTGAGAAATGAGAAATAGAGGTGGTCTGCAGAGGCTGCGTTCATCTACCTACACACACACACACACTACACACCCTCTGGCATACCTGACTAAGGACACCTTGGGGATATCCAGTCTTTTCACAAATACTCCCTCTTGGGCCATCCCTTATCACTGGCAGTGGCTGTGGCGCTGCAGCTTCACCAAAATAAAAAATATGATGCTGAGATGTGAAGAGGCATGCACCAGCATCTAGAGGCTTGATCTGCCCTCAGCCCTCCCCGTCAGTGGCGGTGGAACTAGACGTGCCTGCTTTGACACATTTTGTGGGGACAGGGGCCCCACAAATATGCCTCACGGGACGACATGCGTGACTCCTTTTTTAATTCGCCATGACTAAATAACATTCCCATCATGGCAGATGGCAAGGAAGCCATCTGAGGCTGAGAAGAAACCGAAGGGGTTAAAGGCAAAACTGTGCCTCCTCCACTTGGTTAATTCCCCAGCAGCCTGATCCTATGTTGAGATGATTCAGGCCAGCGAGAGACTGCCACAGTCCCAAAGGGAGACCCCAGAGAAAAGACTCTTATTTCCTGTTCGGGAGGATTAAGTACAAGGCCATTGACAAATCACAGTAAACATCTGGATGTGAGCACTCCATCTATCAAGGCCTAATCCATGAAGTTATTCATTAATGAATTCAGCAAATTCACACTGTTCTATATATAGAGTCGGCTGATCTTTTTTTATGTTTGGCTTGGAGGTGTTTTACATCTGTATCAACAGATTTTTATTTATTGTACAAGCAATCTACTGCATTCTGGTTTTGCTTAATTAATTGTTTAGAGTAATTCTGCTTTTTTTGAAAAACCACACACACTGTCATAATTTCTGATAGTACATAATAAAAATCCAATAGTTAAACCCCAACCACATTCCTG
This sequence comes from Larus michahellis, assembly GCF_964199755.1. Taxonomy (NCBI): domain Eukaryota; kingdom Metazoa; phylum Chordata; class Aves; order Charadriiformes; family Laridae; genus Larus; species Larus michahellis. The sequence goes on along the minus strand of NC_133896.1, from coordinate 84,129,503 downwards.
CATTTTATATTATTTTGCAATTTTAAACCCAAGTTCCTCTGGAAACTTTCCATCATACACTGATGGAAAAAACATTAAATAGTAATTGATTTTCTTTTCTGTATTTTGTTTTGATTAAAATGAGAATCCCTCTCATTTATCTTCAGAGAGAAAGTAAGCATTGAGTAAATGGTCTGGTTAATTCAAAAGTAATTTGATCAGAACATCCATAATTTACATTGACTTGAACAGCAGAAAAGATGCTGAGCACTACCAGATATCAGGCTTATTCATTTAAACAGACTACTTGCATTATGCTTTACATCTTGTGAATGTAAACTACTCCAAGAACATATAATGACCCACATTTTATAAGGGGGAAACTTGCACACAACCGTGCCCTTAAAAGTCATCTGTTAAGCTTGAAAAACACTCCAGTCTGCTCACACGCAAACCAGGCCCTGTAGCGGAGTGCATTGTTTTTCACACAGCTGCGCTATCTTGTTTCCAGTGAAATCTGCGGGCTTTCTCATTGATATTGGTGGAATCAGCATTTGGCCCAGAGGTTTTTATAAATCCAGCTGTGACAGGGTATTTTCAATTCACCCGCAAAGCTTTGGACTCTGCCAGACAGCATGAATCATCCAAACTTGCCATTTGTAATTCCCAGCCTTTTTGACTTACAGTGCTTTATTGTGCTGTAATCTTTAACTCTAGGGACTTGATTTTAAAGGAAAAATCTCATTCTGTGCCTTTATTCTCTTTTAAACTCCAGGAACATGTACCTCTACTCTTGGCTTTTTGCTCTTGTCACAACAGGATGCCCCAAGTGGACAATGCCAACTGTGATATCCCAGTGTAAAACAGAAGAATGAAGACAAGTGAGCGCAATCAAAAGGAGGAAAGAATCAAGACCTGCAGAGCCACTCAGCTATACTATGCAATTTAATCTTCACTGCTAGTGCAAGTACTCACACAAGTGAATTTTGTTTGCATTGATTCTTTTTGTAATGGCTGTACTCCATACCAATATTTAGGTATGCAAAGCATGGTCTTCCTGGGCAAACTTGATCCCCCCTTATCACCCAACTGCAAATACTTCATTTTCATCCTATGGCCATTGAAGTCACACTGACAAAAAGCTCTTACTGGTTCAAAAGTGCAAGATCAGGCCACTCACTCAGGCTGTGAGTGGAACAGATAGATCAAAGGTTGCATGTCTAGGACAAATAGTTACACTGGCACGTGATTTAGGGGATCAGTCACTTACTTCAAGTTGTTAGGTAGCAAATTCATACTTTTGTTACCAGCTCTGTGGCCAGTCACAGTCCAGAATCCATTGCAGGAAGCTTAGTTATACACGGACACAGATTGAGCTTCACAGGCTGCTTAAAAAAAAGCTAAATGATGTGTTTACAAATTTATATTTTTTAAAAAGGAGTGGATTTGCAAAAAATATTGACTAATCACATCCAAATTTCCTGCTCATTTCTAATTTTTAAGCAGTCATGAACTATGAATGAATCAAGGAAAATCAAAATATGTGATGCTTACTATGGTATAAAATTATTAGTGAAGCCCTTGAAATTAGTAACTACAATCTGAAAAAGCTTATGTGAAGGGAAACTAAGGTTGACACGTACTCATGATCCCCTCACATATAGGAAAAAAGAGTTAAATTAATTAGATTTCTTTATAAGCACAGATAAATTATCCAGCTGCAGGAAGGTACACTCTACTATGAAACTAGGGGACCAAAAGTGAATCATTAAGCGCATAGGAGTAATGAAACAGCTTTACTTGCACTAAATCTTCAGTACTGGAGAGGTCTCTGGGGAAGCCCTCAACAAGAATACAGTATGTTAGATACACAGCAGGATTTTCTTCCATACTCACCAGTGAAAATCAGAAGAAAGACTATTCAAATCAATGAAATTACATCTATGATGTATCACTGTGGTAATGTAAACGAATCCTTTGCGTATGTGTGTGAAGGGCAGGAGGGCAAGGAATGGAAGAATACTGTTTTATCTTATACATGTGCGTGCAGTAGCTAAAGGAAAGGCTTGGCAAGGTGAAGGAAGGTGAAAGGAAAGGTGAATACAGACCGATGATGAACAAGTTGCATTTCTTTCGCATAGCCACTAAATTCCAGATTGGGGTAGAGCACACAATTTTTCTTTTGTGCACGCCCATTTGCTAGGTTCAGAGTAGCATCTGAACATTCCCAGAGGAGCTAGACTTTCATACTTTTGAGGTGAATTTGGCTTGGCAATGGCAATGCATCCAAATTACTAATTCTAATATTCTCCTTCAAGAGCTTTGTGTTTCAACTGTGAAAAAAATCACTGCTCCATAATACTAGTTTTAATCAACAAAAGTAGAGTGCAGTCAATAAATATCACATTGTAGTTTAAAATCGGAATTTAGCATTTTCAAAGCACTACCAGGTCAGGACTTTAACAGTATTTTACTGTCTGCAGATGAATGTAAGTGGCAAATTCTAGTTGCAGTCAATTTAGAAGCAAAAAAGGAGCCAATAAGGGACATGATAAAGTCAATGGAGCTATGTATCTTTGCACTAGCCAGTGAATTGACTTTATACATATTGTATTAATACTCGTACACATTGGTAGCGGACATGGCTGCTTATAGTGATGTAAGACTTTTTATCTTTGATGAGAAGCAAAATTTTAAAATGATGACAATAATAACAAACAACAACAACAACTCTGAGGGAAAAAGGTATTAATAGGCAATCTCATTCTATTCTTTTTATTAAAAAAATACAGCATCTCTAAGGAGGAATGCCAAGTAGTCTTCATGCATTAAACGGTCTCTATTGTTAGGAGCACAACTAAAGGCAAACAAGCATTCCAGAAAGTGATACGTGATGGAATCATGCATTAGTTTATTTCTTACAATGAAAGTGCTAATAATGCCTTCTTTAGTTTCAGAATGGTGAAGGAACAGAGGCATCTGTCCAGTTGGATGTAATGTCCAGTTTCCTTCCTGCTTATGTTAATATACAGTCAAACCATCAGGGCCATATATCTGTAATTCACCCCAGTCCTAGTGGGAGCTTTCTCAATAGGAAAAGCTGGGATGCAGCGTACAGGTGAGTGCATCCTGCAGTTCCAGTGAGTTCCTGGCTGCTGTTGTTACTTGGACGCTGCTTTCAGGCTGGAGGCACCTGACCCTGCCTGATCTAGAACAGTAAACTGATAGAGTCTTAGAAATGCAAAAAAATCCTTTATAGCCTAAGAAATGAGACAAGGAGTCATGGCTGAATGGTAGACCTTGTGAACTGAACTAACAGACAGAAGGAAAGGAGGAGATCTTCTGGTGCTAATTTCATGAAGGCTGCTATGTTGATGACTACTTGGCTTGGCTTTGCATCAGTTTCAATTAAGTGTACTCCTCAATACCTTAGTCTCTGAGTTTATGTCATTCCTTTTTTCTTCCTAACTTAAGATATTTGAAGGCAACCGCGAGTCTGCACACAAAAGCCTTGCACGCACTCCCCAAATATATTTTCCTCATGCACTCATGTTAGATGCAGCAGTGAATGTGCAGGTTCATTGGACTGTGCTCACTCTCCTCTTTGATTTTCTTTAAGTTAGCTTCTCCTGCTTTCCCCTAATGTAGGTCCGATAGTAGAAGTGTAGGAAGAGAACAATGAGGCTGAGAATGTAGAGGAAGACTGCAATGTTGAAGCCATCAGGGAATGGGCATTCTGTGAAGAGGTTGTAGGAAGAATGAGCAGCAATGGCTACAAACTGGCACTGGAAGAGGGGGAAAAAAGAAGCAGCCAGATTAGGGATCCTACACGAGACATACCTCAACTGACAGTTTGGTCCATCACCAAAAGTATCACAACAAACTAGCAGTGACATCCCTGAAAAACTTGACTTTCAAGCCTAACACTGTTTTCCCAACATGAAAGGCTGTCACGTGTCCACCAAACATTGAGGCTTGCCCACTGCTGCAAGGAGCAGGTTTGGAACCCAGCCTCTCCCACCTAGAAGCAGACCACTGCCCTTGTGCCACTTCTCTGCCATGGGCCAGTAGCTGAGATCTTGGAATATGGAAAATAAAGGTGGGAGACTCCTCTTCGCTGATGGTAATCATATTACTATACCCATAAAGATTTTGATTTGTATTTTAGCTTACATAGAAGAACTACAGATGCTACTTCTATTAATTTAAACATTAATCCTTTTTTTTCTTTTAACTAACTCACCTGTCTCAATATCCTGAAGCAATGAGTTTCACCTACTGAAAATATGTTAAATAAAAACTGATTTCCTGTGCTATATTTTGCATGACAAATACCTTTTCATTTTATGCAATGCTTTCTTGTTCTGCTTTTGCCATTAAGTATAAATAAGAATTCTGGACCAGCCTTCAGTACACCACTATTTTACATATACCCTAACTCTTCTTCCTCTTCTCTGGTAACTGCAGTTTTTGTTTGCGAAACCTTGCTTTGTATGGAATTAACTCTCCCACATGCTTAACTATAGTCATTGTCCTTGTCTGGAACATTGCTTTTATGCTGTATCTTTGAAAAACCATAGGGTTGTCAGGATTTGTCACCTCTTCAGAGATGAGGGAAAGAAAATCCAAAGGGATTCTCTACAGAAAGAGTAAAACTCACATATTTTTCTTTAACTCGCCTTTGCCTACAGTTAGACATACTCTTCCTTTTTGAAGAAACAGAATGAAGGCCGCCCACTCTCCTGCCCTCCTGAGAATCCGAAGTTTTCCCTAGTTACTGCCCCACACCTCTCAAAATCAAGCTCTGTTTTCAGGGCTCCAGAGGATAAAAGCCTGCCACATACAACAGAAAACAGAGATGTCTAATTTTTAATGTTTCTCTCTCCTTCCCATTACACAGGTGAGGACTTATTAGCTGATATGGTCACTGAAGGCCTCTTGCTGGTTTTTTGAGTACCATTCAGAGCAGGTCACCAATCAGTTCACATCTTGCAGTGGTACATGGGGACACCTAAGGACACAGTGATTTCCATAGGCAGCAAACAGAAAGACTTGAGCCAGTGAGGGGACAGAGATAGACAGCAGGGGTCATCACACCCGAGACATGGAAGTGCAGAGACAAACACATGAAATTAATTACCAGCTGCATGATGGTTAGGTAACGCTTCCACCATAGGTAACGGTGCATTTGTGGTCCCAGGCTGGCCAGGGCATAATAGCTGTACATGAAGATGTGTACAAAGGAGTTTAGCATCCCAATAAAGAAGGCTGAGGAGTAAAGAAGACAGGATGAAGAAGACACACAAACCATTTAAGACTAACCCTGTGATGAGCCCACAGCCACTACGACGATGCTGTGAAAATACAACACATCACACCTATGCATGAACCTTCAATCCAGACTCTGCCTAGGAAGAATGTCATATTCTCCCTTCTCCTTTCAGCATATCTCCATCCCATATCTAGTGTTCAGAGACAGAGAAGAGCTTCAACGGCAGAGGAAAGAATTCTTGATCTTCTGACCTAAGCATTTCATCCATTTTGGTATCAAGACCGTGTAGTCAAAATGACTTCCCAAAAAAGAAATACCCCAGAATGTTGTATAGGGCCTACCTATAGTGGTCTAGTTCTCTCTGTCAGTTACAGGTGCTTCTCTTTGGTGGGGCAAAAAGGAGAATCAGCCTGGATACAGACTAGAAAAGGAGTGAGGACTAGGCTGGACCCATTCAGAGCAGGAGAGCTAGAACCGGGGCTGCTGCACCAGGCCCAGCTGAACAGGGACTGAGAGAGCACTGGTATGGGTGAAGATATATAAGTAGACCTTCTACAGGATGTTATTGTTTGATTTGGACAAGGAATGAGTGGCACATTCTCATTTTGGATGAGGCGGTGAATATAGCACTCTAAATAGCCCAAAGAGCTGAGCAGATGGTATCAACTGAAACACACGTATTTTTCACACCTGTGGAAGTAGGTGAGCTCCCTACCTGCCAGTCAGGCCATCTGCACTGTTTATGCTATCTCCACAGCAGAAGAAAAATTGAAACACAAGGTGTCTACAGAAGCATACCTTGTCCTCCAGGCACATATTTGACCCCTGACCACCAGTTGAACAGCATCGTGCCATGATGGTACACATGCAGAAAAGTCACCTGTTCTTGTTTCTTGCGCAGAATAAAGAAAACCTGAAAGAAGAGAGACAAAGGAAAATCTTGAATTGATGTGTTTAGACAAAAGATTTTACACTAAATGTGGTAAGAATATGATTCTGAATCTCCCAAACCCATTTCCTCTGCTGCAGATAAAAACTGCTGAATTTCAACACATGCAATAGATCGTATATTATCTGGCATGGGGAAGAACTGGAAGGTAGAATTTCTTCCACAGAAGCCCAGCAATTTTTAACTTTGGATTCAGGTCCCAAGGTCCAAAGGAGACACATTTGAATGTCAGACTGAGCTTCCATATAATTTGCAGCTGCTTGCGTCTGGTCCTTTTCAGTTCATGGGTTAGATGTTTATGGGTACCAGAGAATGATCCACAGAAAAGTGTTGTGTTGTGTTGAATGCCCAAGCTCTTCTGGAATTTGCATAGTAAAGAGAATTATGTTGGCAGATGAATACGTGTTATGTCACTGTATTTCAGCACGCACATGCACACACACATGCATACAAAGCGAATCTGCTTTTCAGGGACTCAGGACTGACATAAAGCTGCTTTTGTTGATGATGGAAACAGTGACAAAATTGGTCAACCCAATGGAAATAGGCCTAGGAGGGCTCCACATGTTGATTCACTTTTCAGACAGTGTGTTGTCAACTTATCCCCCAAAGAGCACTAGTCTGTGAAGTCTTAGACAGGCTTGGACACAGTTTACTCCTGCTGACCAAGCAGAGAGATGGGATTCCCTTGTTCAGTCAACTATTTGTAATACAAGACACCTGAAGACAAGCTACAAAATGGTACTGTCTTCAGGTTAACTTTCAATTTCACACGGGGCACAAACCTTTAACCCACAACTTTGGGATTATCTGTGGCAGTAAAAATACCGGGACACATACTTGTACATTTCCAGTTTCTTTACTGCCCAGCTAACCGCTATTATTCAGACAGATGGATACTGTCTGGCAGCCTTAATCAACTGGTAGCTGATAACTTGGGGGACCATGTGGCAATAGCCACCATCAAAGCTCCTCCCCTAGCGCTGTTGTTAGGAGGGAATGCCCACCCGCAGGAAGGGTGCTGGGGAGCGAATGCGTGCAGCCACTGCGACAAAGACCAGCAAACTGGACAGCAGTGGTTCTTTTGTTCTGGAAAGGAGCTTTTGAGGAAGCCTAGCAGTATGATAGCCAGTGGCGGTGCTGGACTCTTGCAGGCCAAATGCTGTCAAAAAATAGCACGATGAAGCTGAGCCCTCTTCTTTAACAGTATTAGCCTTATTCCCACAAACAGGCAGAGCAGAACACATGAAAACAGCATTTACTGAAAAGCATCAACCAAATCAATACAGGATCAACTGAGGACACTAGTTTTTGGCACCCTGCCCCTTTCCGACAAGGAAGCGATTTATTTACAGCACTAGTCCCACCATGGAGCGGAGCCGAGTCCTCCTTACCGTATCAAGCAGCTCGATGACTTTGGAGAAGAAGAACCACCAACACACTCTTGCCATCTGCTGGGCAGCACAAGGAAAAGCTGTTAGACCTCAAAGCAAAATCACTGTTCAGTCTCACTGCCTGAGATTTTCAACTATGCACTATGTGAAGGCTTCCCACCTGGGATCGACAGCGAAAGGGAAAAACTAAGGGGATTTTTTTTATGGCTGTTGCCTTTTTTTTTTTTTTCCTGTTGATCTGTGGGGAGGATAGGCATTCAGGGCTGCTTTGGCTGGTCAGATGATTGGTTTGCTGATTTGCTTGCTCTTTGATGAGGCAAGGGTGAGCTGCTCAGAAACTGTTTCTAGCCTGATGGCAAGTATTAAAAAAACTGAAAGGATAATACCCATGCTTGCATCTGTTCAAAGCCTATTTATATCTGGAAGCAAAGCATAATAGGTTTGAATTCAAACAAAAAACTCATGCAGTATTTTGGAAAGGTGAAGCTGGTGGGAACCATCTCACCCTGTGATGACCAGAAAAGGAATAGTTTAGCCAAAGCCCTCCGCTAAAAGCAATGCTGAGTAAGATTTATGTCATGCAAATTGATTTTCGTGTTGATAGTGATCACCCAGAATCCTTAGATAGTCAATGGAGAATCACATATATTTCAGACATAATTTGCAATATCTACACTAGACATCTATCTTCAGATGGTAGGATCACCCTCTCTCCAGTGATCAAAGAGGGAACTTCGATGGCTATGTTGACTGAGATGATTAATTTATAGAGAACTAAAGCAAAGTACAACGGTTGAAGCAGACAATTCAGTGAAATAGATTTTACAAGCAACAAACTGGAGTAAAAGCCTTCTTTATGAGCAAAACAATCTGCATACCCATGGGAGGAGCAGGGCCTAAGGCAAGCTTTGTATAGAACTGTACCCTCATTCCTAGTTCACTTCGGCTGTAATCCACTGGCTGGCACAGGTAGCTGTAGTCGTCCAAGATTGAAGTTACCAGAAACTGAAATAAAAGAAAAGCAATAGAGATCCCTTTTCTGTTCAACACCATCTGTTCCAAAAAGATGTGCCTATTAATGCCAAAATAATAGGGTATTAATCTAGTACTCACTGACAGAAAATCCCTGTAATTTATAAAGTGGAGCAAATAGTAAAAACCTAAAACAAAGTGCTTCACATCCTGTTTGGAATCTGAAAAAGAAAATTCGGTATGGGCATATTTGTAACTCTTTATGTATTCACTGGAGTGCTCAAAAACACTTCAGTAGGAACAGTGAATTCTAGGCTTCAGAATGTTTCTGAAACTACACTGTTTTCCTTTGCAAAGATTCCATACTGTTTTATTTTGGCTGGTTGCATTTGCCTATTAATTGGACAGACAAAACCTGGACCGAGTAACCAGTATAACTGAACAACCAAGCACAGACAAGCAGTTTTCATACCTGTCCTCCGATTGAGTAGTATTTGCTCAAAAATATTGCAATTTGCTTTAACTAAATGTAATGATTGTGTTATAAACTAAAAGGGCAAGTTTGTCGACATCAAAATGCTTTTTCAAACCTATTCAGCCATGTTCCCTTGAAGACTTTTCAGTGGCCTACACAAACTAGGGAAAGGCTTGTAGACAGGCTTATGTACTGAGAACAATCAGAAAACAATGTCATCGATACTCTCAGCAGCAGGAAGCTGAAGTGTGCTTGGCACTTTCGGGGAGGACTGCGTAAGTCTAGAAAAGCAGTTCTCTTTCTCAGAGATGTGTCCCTCACCAGCCAGACCCAAGACGAAATGAGGAGTTTCCACATCCTCTGTATGCTCTGTGTCTACCAGGGAGATCTCAACTTTCAACTCGTTCAGTCGGGAACCTTTCAGTGTTAATTTTATGAATGAGAGGAAGATTGAGAAATGAGAGGAAATGAGGTATGCTTTGGAAATAATGCTTTCAACGGGGCAATACTGCTTTTCCTGTAGCAAAACCTGGACATGTCCAAGTCAGCTCCCACTCCCTTCATTAGAGTCCATCAGCAAAAGCTGTTGAAATGGCTCTGGCTTTCAGACACTTCCCGGATGCTTACCTAGGAGCCAATCCCGTCTCCTCACCTCGTAAAACATGTAGCTTGATAATGTCATCATGGCTAGATTGTAGGCAATCAGCAGGCCTCGCAGCTTCAGTGGCTTCCGCTGACGCATGCAGAAGGGCCCCAGCGCCACGACAAAGAGGTAGAAGGCAAAGAGAAGTGTGACTGGAAGTGGAGAGTAGACCAGAGGCCACGGGTCTGTCCTTGGATCTGAAAAGCAAAACACACAGGCAAAGCTGGCACATCACATACGCTGTAGGGCAAATACATTTAATTACTTCCCTTTAGCATGGTCTCTGCGGCATGCTCTCTGGCAGGAAGAAAATTGGTGTCTCACGTGTCTGTACAAGGCAGTACCACAGTCCTTCTCCTCCCCTGGAGCTCCATGTGCCAGACTGTGCTAAAAGGCTTCAGCACGACATTCAGTTTGGGACTGGAATACTATAAGACTGCTCTGCTGAGCACCAGCCCTCTGCAGCACAGCAAGGAACAGACCTTTCTTGTCAGGACCTGGAGCCCCCACCACAGGCTGCGAGACTGTCCCACACACATGGGCAAAAGAAGTAGTTCAAGAGACAAGCAGCAGGGATGCACAGAACAAACCAAACGGTTTCTGGCGCTTCAGGAGTGTAAATCTTTACAGCTGAACAATAAAATTGTTTCAATGACTGGTGTTATTTCCTTCCTGCCCCACAATGCTCAAGACATCTGAAATTTTCCACCCCTTCATTTTCACATCTCCTCATAGGGTTGACTCTATTAAAAGCACGCCATTTCAATGGAAAATGACACAGGAAAAACACTTTTCCCTGCTAAAACTGCTCTTCAGTCCTACAGCAAAGGAAAGATCAACAGATTTTCTGTCATGCCACCTCCTCCTAAACCTGCCTCATCCCTGACACACAGAACTGCAGGATACATGGTATCTGCAAAAACATCACAGTTCCCATTCATGCTTTCATCTCCTATTCCCATTCTGGTCATTGCTCTGCTAAACTCCCTCAGTATCTCCCTTTGCTTCTGGACCTGCCAGCCCCAAGCCCTAGACCCCTCTCACTGTTCTAGGCCTGGGATCCTCGCAGAAGTCCTCTATTGAATTTTGGTCCTTGGCTCAATGGTGAGCTCATGGACCTCAGGGTATTTTTTTTTTTTAAATGCCACCCCTGTCCACATGACTCTCTTACTCCCCATCCCTTCTAAACCTTCCAGTTCTTTACTATTCCTGTTATGGGCTGTGTCAAGAATCATAGAATTGTTATGGCTGGGATGAGACCTTTAAGATCATCAAGTCCAACCATTAACCTAGCACTGACAATTTACCACTAAACCATGTCCCTCAGCACTACATCTACATGTCTTTTAAATACCTCCAGGGATGGCAACTCCTCCACTTCCCTGGGCAGCCTGTTACAAAGCTTGACGACAACCCTTTCAGTGAAGAAATTTTTCCTAATATCCAACCTCAACTTCCCTTGGTGCAACTTGAGGCCATTTCCTCTTGTCCTATCGCCTGTTACTTGGGAGAAGAGACCGACCCCCACCTCTCTACAACCTCTTTTCAGTGTGCTCATATGTAAAAAAGTGTGCTCATATGAGGATCGTGGTCCTTCAAGGGTTGTTCTTCACGTTCACGCTATTTATGTGGAAATTCCTATTTAAGACAGCATTTACACCTACCTCCATTTTCAATGATCCAGTTGTAGAATTGCTGAGTTTTCTGCCAAACTGAAGCCATCACAAGTTCTGGAAAGAAATTAAAATTAGCATCTCCAGGATCAGATTAACCACTTTTATCCTAGCCTTGACTGAGTCTTGAATAAGGAGCCTCCTTAGACAAAGGCTCAGGATTACAGCTAATGAAAAGAAAATAGTTTGCTCTCCGTAGAAATTTAAATTTCGTACCAGAATTAGGGTCAGGTTTAAAAAAGGAAGGAAGAGAACACCCTGCAATGATTAGCTACTTAACTTCTATTTCCAGCTTTTGATATTTTGTTGAAGTTTCGCCTCTAAAAATACTCTGAGTAGCTGCCTGCAAAATACCAGAGCCAAGAGCTCTGTGTACCATGTTGGGAAATTGGTCACGTGGCACTTTTTCCTAAAGCAGTGTAGGCACAACATTCACACAAGGACACACACCGGGTGGCATAACTGCATCCTTCTGCAGGCGTTCTTGGAGATTCGCACTGCTAGCAGGCAGTTTGGGATTAATTCAGTACTGCTGCAACTCCAGAGATGTTAACTGAGTTACGTTGGTTATTTGGCTTTCTGAGGCCTGGTTTATACGTTAAGTTTGTTTTGCTTCATCTCGTATATATTCTATAATATAGTATATGAAATTAGAATACTCATATATAATACGATGCTCCTCCTCTTCCCTTCTTTCCTTTAGCAGGGAGATCTTCTTAATGGCATTTGGAAGTTCACCTAGAAAACACTTTTCTGCGGTTACTTTCAACAGCTTGTGTTATCTGCCCTAGTTCTGTCCGTTAGCAAATACACAGGACCAGCTTCCTTCCAGTTTCATCTCCTCCCAGTATAGAGAAAAGCACATTTTCTCCTTTGACTTCTAACAGACTGCTGAGTACAAGAGTAGCCGCGCTTCCTTTGCACCTGTCCCCTACTCTCCTGTGCCCACTGGGCTCCTGCAACAGCACTACTGCTTGTGCAATACACAGCAGAGAAAACTGTAGCCCAATATAAGGCCTCTTATACTGGTATAAATGTGTCTTGTGGAGCCTTATTAATATGAACAGTTTCTTAACACCCAGACCCCATAGTTCTGCTGGAACTACAAATGCATAGAGCGTGCCTGGCACCGTTTACCAACTGTACTTCTGACTTTGCACATCTGGATAAAACCTGTTCAAATTAACAAGGCGTTGCTGTATCCTAGTTGTATACAGACTCACTCTGGTGAAACGTGACACGCAACGAAACCTACGCCCCCCTGGCTGCAGACCTCACAGCCTGGCATGCGACCGCAGATACAGCACCATGTGGGTGACAGAAGCATACTTGCCCAAATTTCTCTCCGGCAGTCAATCACTGCAGTCAAACCCCTTTTTGGTGCGTTTCTCTGACACGCACCCCGAGACCCTCAGCACAAACACATCTCATACGCATCCTGACACAGAGACACACGCCCTTGTAATCCGGGCCAAATCTGCCAGCAGAGAGATTAGACAGTGATTATCAGCTGGCTCAGAGTCAATCCAGCAGGGATTTCATACGGTTAACATGCCCTCAAACAATCCATACGCATTCCAGCTCACTCCACTCCGCTTCCTCTGCCTCCCCCCAGCTGTCAGCCTGTAATGAAGGGGGAAACCCAGGAAGCGGGAACAGACTTACCCCAGCAGTGCAGCTGGCTTCGCGCCTCCCTTTCTTCAGGGGCGTCCTCAGCACGCAGCCGCTGCTTCTCTCACTCCGGCTGCATGTGGCAGGCAGCAAAACAAGAAGCTGCAATTAAGCAGCTTCAAAAAAGCAGGCGCCTTTCTCCTCGGCTTTCTTCTCTGCAGGTGAGGTGAGTACGTCACCTGCTGGGTCTCACGCAGGGGTGGTGGGTCTTCACACCTCTTAAGCACGATTCAGGGTCTCCCAGCAGTACCCACTGGTAAAACCGCGGCGAGCTGCAGGCACCGTGGTGTTGTCTCGTAACTTTGCCGGAGTGGAGGTTACATCACATACTCCTCCCCCTCCCTCTCTTGCCTCTCCCCACATGATTTATCAGATTAGGGGACCGGAAAGAGGAGGAAAACGAATGCGGAAGAGGACTGGGATTCCCCAGGAGTGAACCACTGACCTTTAGTGTCACGCTTGGGAGCCTGGCCAAGTGGGAGCCAGGCCAGCATTTCTTCTGCAGTTTTCTTCAGGACATGCCATGACAGCGTTTCAAATAGTAAAAGATGAGGAATCATGCCTGGACAAGACCCTGGAAAACAGTCTGTTTGGAGCACTCCTTCAGCCCATCACAAGGGGCTGTCAATGAGCCTTTTGTGCATTCAAAGTAAGTCCAAACCATAAAATGAGGGAGCAGAGAATGGTGGGAACACCCATCCACTCACTCACTCTGGGAGGGCAGAGCACAGTCAGCTGGAGTCACCCCTCCGTATCCAGCCTCTGTCTCTAGGGGAGTCACGTTTACTGTTTTTAAAGATATATGAAAAAATCGTGAGGAGTTTGACAGTCTCCCCCTTCGTGATCTCCAGCAACCATATCAAGGAAAAACACAGAGAGCCTTAGTCGGCAGTGGCTCAAGTCAGTAATTGCAGTGCATGTGAGTCAGTCCCACGTGGAGGTACCAACGCAGAACCAGCACCTGGGCCCCATCCCACCAGGAAATAATGCAAAGCCACATGATGGGGTTCTGCTTGGTCACCTGAAGTGCACCTGCACCTGCAGCGTAGATACGCCCTCTTATTTTCCCAGTGGGCACATTTTACTAGCAGAACTCTGAAAAAAAGAGGGTAGCGTCATGCCGTGTACCACTGCGTTGTGTCTGTCACTAGATACATCACAAATACTGTTGAAGGGCAAAATGCCAAAGATCAGCTTTTGAAAGCAGGATAATTAGACATGCCACGTGGTGGTAGTTTTTCGTTGAAACACATCACTTGTTGATGCTGATGGACAACTACTGTGTTTCCATGGCTTGTGGCAACTATGAAAGAAATTAAACAGATACTTTTGGAAAAGGTTATTTAGGGTGTAGGCTTTGCGTTGTAGGGGTGGGGGCCTCAGAAGGGCAACCCAGTTTAGGATAAGGTTTGACTGACCTTTGGTGACATATTGGGTTTTTTTTTTCTGTTGATCCAGATTGTCGATTCAGGTTCAGGGACACAATGATAGTGAACATACCATTTTTTGCAGAGCTTCCTATGAAGGCCCTTTCTTGAAGTTTGTACTTGCTCACTAACCAACAGGTTTAATTTCTAAAGTTTTGGTGCCCAAATCCTTAAAAAGATTTGATTATTTATCTGTGTGAATCAATGGAGGTAATAAATCAGACCAGCCCTTTCTACCTGTCTATTATCTGTAGATGGGACTGTATTTTATTACTCCTGTCTGGTAACTTTAAGTAATGTTTGTTGAACTATTTAAATTGATGTATAAGACTCGGAATTACAGACACAAACTTTTCCATCAAACTTTTTTACCCTGGTGAAAAACATTTGGCTGAAGTGAATTTTCACAAACACATTGCATTTGGGGCAAAGTATTTTATTTGTTCATGTGAACTGAAATGATAAAAAAAAACCAAACATGAACCGTATTTCATTTTTTAAAACCTGCCCTGTTCCTGAAGTATTCCCAGTGGTACTGTTGCGGGTGTTCACTAGCATGGCTGGCAGATGGAGATATGACATCAGTAACATGGTACTTTTACACTCCGAGAATGGGCGTCCTTTGATGGATGTGAGTACAACTGTGAGGGCAGCTCTGTGGGGACCACACACAAAAGCCATTGGGGCCTTCAGTTTCAGCCAAAACTCAATAGAAAAAACATTGCTCCTTCACTGAAATAGTATCAGGGGAGCTCTGAATGCCAAAGTGAATTGGGTTTTTCATTCAGTGATTTGTCAAAAAAAAAGGGTATTGCAGGAACATGGATGCCACAGTAATAAGCAACTCAGTTATGTACAATATGTGACAGCTCAAATAAGTCAATCAGAAATTTAAAAGATTGCATATTCTAACTATTTTAAAAGCTGGGCATCTCCTGCATGTAGCATGGGTGTTTGCCACAAAATCATTACCGATAACAAATACCAACAGTAAAACAATTCTGAGAGCTTCTAGACAATGCAGGTTTTGTGATTTGGTCCTCTGATTGCTGTTCCTTCCGAAGAAAACTGTACTAAAAGCACAAATTAACAAAACAAACCTGTTTCAACACTTGAAAAAAACAAGGAGCAGTGGGCCAGTTTTATCTGGATATCCAGGCTACGTCATGGATATGCTCTCAACACCACAGCAGAGGCTTATCAGATCTGATAGGCCTGGGTGCTTTGCTTTTCCTACCGGCACTTCATATGAAGGAGGTGTACTTTGTCGAAGTCCAAAACCTACTGGGTTCTAACCTCATCTCTTGTAGCAATGCTCTTTGTAGCTGTGAGCAATAGCAATTTAGCTCTCTTTGATCAAAATTACTTACCCACCTAAAAAGTTTCTTTTAATATAGATAAAATTGCTTGAAAAATGAGAACTGCTTCTTGCTATTAATCAAACTGTTTCACCAAATTTAAGACCTATTTTTAACTTATCTGATCTTTGAACCATTGATATGTTATTACTTCAGTTATCCGCTGAATCCAGGCCAAGTCCTATAGGGCAGGAAAGTCTCAGATCCGATATCCCATTTCTGTTCATTTCCACAATGTTACAAAGGTATAAGCCACGCTCATACAACACCAATAAGCAACAAGAAATCTTCCTGAAAAAAAATGACTAAGTTTACCAATCAAGCAAACTGACTTTCTATATGAGCTTCTAAACTGCAGGGATGCATGGGGTGATAGTGAAAGCAGTGACAGACAAGATCTCTTCTGTAGCAGAACACACCTTCAAGTGATATCGCCAGCCTGCTGAAATCAACAAAACACCAAATAATAGCAGCAGGAATTTTAAGTTGGGTCTAAGAATATCTAACCAGTTAAGGCACCACAACCTTAGCTACCAGCACACATTTAAAGATCTGAGGTGGCCAGATACCTTCTAAAATTTGCATATACCTGGCCCTTGGAAAACTCGAATGGCATCAAATTCATCTCATATGCAATTAAACTGAACCAAATCTCTCAAGTGTTTTATGCATGCAGATATTCATATCAGTGTTTTATATGCAGATATTTAAAATTACTTGTAACTTATGTATGAAACTGATGCCACCTGATCAGGAATGAAGTCCAAAGGAAGATGTACGCCACTAGTTTGCAGCATACATCTCTGGTGGCACTTTCATGACCAGCTTCATCTAGCATGGAGGGTCCTGGAGCTGGAAAAATGCTTCAAAAAGATGTAAATGTCAGAGCTGCAGATGCCACAGCACAGGAAGGAACCCAAATCTCTCATTCAGCTCATATCTACAGCTGCACTCTTGCTAAGCAAGGTCTACAGGTAGTTATGGAATAACATACCTCCTAGGGTGGGTGTACCTAAGTAATAAGAAGTTCAAGGACAGGATTAGATTGTCAACACTACCAGCAGATGAAGCACTACCTTACTCCTTGGCAAGACCATCCTCCAAAGAAAGCTCTGAACTCCTGAAATGGCATCTTCATGAGCTTATTTGTTGAGGAAGGTTCATGTAATCTCCCTTACTTCACGCTCTTTAACAATCACATCAACTTTCAATTGCTAACAACAGAAATAAATAACAGCTGTTTTTATGAGTATTCTCTCAACAATGGGTAACATAATAATAGGTGTTTTTACAGCAATAGAGTTTCCTACAGAATAATAATTGAATGACTCAGTTTGTTTTGCTAATATGCAATTACCAGCTCATATATGTTTCTGGAGAAATACAGTGATTTCAGGTGACAATCAACCATCATTAAACCACTCTGAAAACCTAACCAAACTTTTCAGTATATTTGGGTCCAGTCCACAAAGGTCTTGTGCATGAAAAATCCAAACCCATATATATTTAAAGCAAACAGAAGCCCTTAAGATGCACAGTGAAGCAGTTGAAGGAAGAAGCTCCTTCTGGCACAAGGATTCTGTTTCTTGATTGCCTCACTTACACACCATGCAACCAATTGCACAGACCTTGGAAGGTTTAGCACAGATTACAGGAAGAAAGGTTTTGGCAGAGGTACTGAGCAGCCTGTCTCTATGCAGAGGACTGGAAGATTACAGCAGCTCTTGCGTAAATTATGGTCTTAAACCCCAGCATTTTAATTCTACCAGCATAGATTTTTCAGTTTCATTATTCTGCATACAATATATGAGGCATACCCTGTCATCTCAGAAGAGTCATCCTATGCCTCAGTTTCCAAATCTGTAAAATAGAAGGAAAACTTGCCTATCTCATAGGATCATGGTGAAGGTGACCTGCAGTTAGTGTACAGCCATATCAGCCATATTCTGCCCATCTGGGTGCAAGAACAGGGTTCTGCTTCTGGCTCTGAGGCTATTGTCTTTGTGACCTTGGACAACTGATTTCAGATGGCAATCATCTTACAAGATGATACAAAATTTAGGTGTCTACCTATAGGTATCTACATCTGATTTAGCTTCTATTATATTTAGGGGAGCTGTAAGGACTGATTCAGCTGCCCACACATAGGAACCTATTGACATTCAGCGTGCCCTAAGGTACCTCACCTAATCTCCTGCTGCTCCTGCAAAGGATTCCTGCAGGTTCTGTGCCATATCTGGGAGCTCCACATGGATATCAGAGCTATCTTAAGGCATCTCCAGAGGCAATAGATACCTATGTGTCAGCATCTGAATTGAGTCCTTGTTGCTTCTATGCCCACCTTTTGTCAGTCTTACCTACTTACTTGACCAGTTATTTGAGGTAAGAATCTTCTCTCATTATGTGCTTTTGTGACCAAGCATCAGTGTTGGTTGTTGGAGCCTGAAGCAGACCCGTCTCCAAAAGTGCATTCCCAAACAACTTCTAGGCCTAGAGAACTCAGAAACCTTTGACTTTCACCTCAAAATCTACTGACCTTTCGTTGTGTCTTGAATCGGTATTGTTTCAGAGTTGGACTGTGACTGGTGATGTGATTCACACTAACTTACTATAAGGTTTCCCAAATCAATACATACACATATGAGCACAAACATACAAACACACACCACTTGAGCGGTCGTGCACACACACACATAGGAGTTTTTAACTGCTAGGACCAAAGGTCCCTTCGCAACAGACGACTCCAATTAGGCAACAGGTGCCCCTTTTTACGGAGGCACAGAGAGATATTTGGATCCAGTAAAGTATAAGAACATCCATGCTCATAAGAGCTAATGTGTACATAGAGAGGTGGATGAAATAGAGGCTAGCCTACAGTTAAAATTTCCATCTTCAAGTTTGGTGTAGTCACAATGCATCAGCATTCCTCAGCAGGCAATAACTGAGACTCGAGGGTTGACTTGCCCCGGCATTTTAATCCTCCAGGTATCCACCTGAGCAGCATCCCTACTCAGGAGAGATGCTGATCACAGCCTGCTGTGATCCAGAAGAGCTCAAAGGGTCTCTCTAGAATAGCTACTTATAGGGAGATAATTGACTTTCGTCAGGTATTTTTCTACTCCAGCCCAACTCAGACAATGGAATATTCTGGTACTTTCCATCAGTTGTGCAAGTCCAGAGCTTGCTAGATCTTGGAGTTCTGGTATCACCTCCCTTTGGCCATGATCCAGGTAGAGATGTACTAGGCTGTCAGGGGGTGATTGATTGCCATTACCGTTCCTAAGGAATAGTGGAAGCAGAAGCCAGGTGCGTTAAGGGAGTGCCTTAACACTCTGGTCCTTTGTCTTTTGCAATTCATGCCTGACTTCTAGGTTGATATGTGGCCCAGGGACGGGGAATCACACCAAGCACCAAGTGGCCAAGAGAGGTGGAGGGCAGGTTGCACCACCATACTGTCTGATCTGGAATGATGAGCCCTATTTCTTGTTTTCCCCTGTGAAATCAAGGGGATACAAAACCTTTATAAACCTCTCTCTTTGTAATACTTGAATGTTTCAATTCTTTTAAGAATTTTTGTTCTTACATTTCACTCTCACACAAAACAACCAACCGCAGTGAACTGAGAAATTAATTCTGACCAGCTGTTCCTTTCAAAGGGAAAGTACATAATAGTAATTGCAACTGAGCATCCACTGCCATTGGAGAAGGGATTTTTTAATTTTTTCTGCCTGTACCGTGCCTTCTGATATTCCTCCACTATGTGCACCTAGCTGATCAAACATGCCAGTCATACTAGATGCTACTTCAGAGGCTGAAGAGAGATATGACCTACCTGATCAAACATGCCAGTCATACTAGATGCTACTTCAGAGGCTGACAAGAGGTATAAACGGTGCACAGATTTTGTGTGGGCTACCTAAAAATGACTGGGGTTCCCACTACAGGAAAGAGGTTGCTCTCATAGTTGAAATACTGGCATTAGAAGCAAAAAATGTATTCTGGTTTTGAAATCAGGTGCTCTGAATTGCCATACCAACATCTGTCAGCCTCATGGGGATTCTGAAAGTCTAAGACATCTGTACCTCTTCTTGTTCACCCAGCAGATACCCATATGATCTTCCCTCTGCAAAGATGTCTACATCAAATTAGTCTTACCTAAATCTCTCTGTGATGCCACCATGCTTTCATCCCCTTCTGTTTCAGCCTTACACCTCGAGAAACCTCCTCATGGAAATGTCTCGCTCCTTTTCATCTTCAAATCTTTCACACTAATGCCTGCAAATTGCTGGCATGTGGTGGTCAACAGGCAACTGCCAAACCAGGATGTCTCCCTAACTCTTACGACTTTACTTTCTATTTCCATTTTGCCTACTCCTACCTTTATCCTGCCCATGTCTGAAAAGCACTTGATCGTGTCTAACATGCAGATTGCAAGATGTGCAGGGTCCAATTCCCCATGCAGTGACTACCAAAGTACTTATAGTAGCAATAAAAACTGAGGATGCAAAATCCTCTTTCCACCTTTAATGATCTGGTACATCTGCTCGCGGTGTTCTGGAAGCCAAACAGAGCAGATATTTATCGGAGTCAGAAAGTGAACAACTCAACTTTCCAATTTCTAATGGTGGATTGTGTAGCCAATAGGTAGTACATAATGTTCCGATCTCTGTCCATCTAATGCAATTACTGTTTGGAATACAGCAGACACATTCCTGAAATTGCCTTATATTTACAATAGCAAAAAAGTTTCAGTTTTGTTATTGCCCGTCCTTAGCGTCTATCTATGCATGGCCTATGTGAAATAGAAGACTTTGTCTTGAGTTAATATAACTCATAACAAAAGGCATAGTGACATGAAATCTTTACTGAGGCATCATACCTTCCTTCAAATTGAAAGAGTGGCAACTTCCTAACTGGAGAGGACTTGGGCTGGATTCTATACACTGCTTTCACAGCAATGAAAACAGTGTGTATGATCACTGGGGGAAAAAAAGTGCTATTCCCCCTCCATTTATTGCAGAAAACGGATGCAGTTGTGACTCCAGTTTTGGCAGACTCCTTAGGCTCGTGGTGAATCAATCAATAACTAGTAAGGCCATATGCAGTCAAACAGCTGCAGAGCTGCATCCTAAAAGTGACATGAATCCTTTGTGACTCCCTGAGGTGTTATGGAGCTTAATTACTGTTTACATATGCTGGAAGATCTTCGGATAAAAGACAATATGTTCATGGGTAGCATCATTAATGTCACTGTTGCTGCTGGCCAGTACAGTCCTCATAAAGGTGACAACAAATTAGCCAGAGGAATGCAGGAATTCTCTCTCCTCCTGCTGCAGTATGCAGCAATGGGAAACTTCCTGCTTTCCATTGCCCTTCAATAGCATTACATACTAGGGAATGTTAACCTAGCCTATAGTCATAGGTCTTGTCATATTTACAGGCTATCAGGCAAATCCTGAGTGATGATGTAGACTAGCCATCCTGCTTTGGTAGCTCAGTGTACCTCAAGCTGCAATATACTTCAGTCTTCCTTCCTATTTTAACTACTGTAAGAAGTTTGTAACTGATCAAGTCAGGATTGTAAGTGCTCCTGGACTTGCAGTTTTGCCCTTGTTGCCTTACAGTGCTTTGGGACACAATCTTCTATATTCCAGTATAGGAAACACACTCTTAATGATAGTGTACACTCCTAATTGGAAGACAACCCACTACCCTCCTGAGAGGAAAATGCTGATCTCTGCCACAGGAGATACAATGCAATACAAAGCAGATGCTGATGTTGGAAAGAAAGACTATTTCTGAGCATGCAGATCACATACCTCGGTCTCATTTGTTCGTTAAAAAAGTGGATGGTGTACAACTTGTTCCCTTCATGCCTAGCATATCAAGGAAGCCTTTTTGTCATGAAGAGATTTAGATAATTAAAACATGATATAATGACTGTATAGCAAGCAATGCCCAAATGAATGATATAAAGAAAGCAGATAGAATAAAAAGGACCTGTTTCTGCAAAAAATGTTCACATGGATCACGGGCTTCCTTTGAACTAAAGAAATTGTGCACTGAAATTAGAATAATGTGCTAAAGCCCAATTTAATAGTTCCATTTCTATACTAAGTAGGTAAGGCAGAAGCACAGATTTAAAGGTTTCCTGCTGCTCCCTGCAAAAGCATATCCAAAGGTATGCATTTAGGATTCTGATAGTGAAGTCATGTTTCCAGCAGAAGTAGTGATTAGGCTGGTTTGTGCAGTGTCATAATCGCCCTCCACATAATTCATCAGTAGGTCGCTCTCAACCCACTTACAAATAGATTCGCTTTGGGATTTCACAGCCTTGTCTGCCCAGCCCTGTTCCCCAGGAGTAACAGCTTAGCCAAACAACATCTGCCACAGTAAAAGGTGACGAGTGAAGGGCCTAAAGTGACATCTAAGTGCTTGCAGTCATTCTGGGAACGTGGTGATACATCAAGGGAGTTCACTCAGCAGTGGAGGGGAGGCAAGCAGGTTTCCACTCCCACGAGAGGCACTGATTAGTCATAAAAAGGATAGACCAGTTGTGGTCCTAAATTAATAGAATAACCTGCCCCTTGGCAGTATCAGGAAATCGCTTCTGTTGGGTCCCTTACATATCAGTTAAATGGATTATCAGAGCTACCATGTAGATCTCAGGCAAACATTCATTCCCTGTGAGCTACTTGGAAGTCAGCCATAGATGCCAGGGCTCAGTTGTGGACTAGGGACTGATGCCAGTTATTTTATTAGCTGAGCATTTTTTTTTTGCCATGTAGCCATGAGCCTTTGTTCGTGTCTCAGACACGACAGTCTCTTCTTCTGTACTTGGGAACATTAAGCAGCTGGATCTGCTACAAAAACAATCTCTTTAAAACGTTGGTGTGAGTTGGCTTAGCAATAACGGCAGGATGCCCTGCAACTGGGCTACTGGGATAAGTGAAGGAAGTTTTTTATCATAACTAGGTACTACTTAATAGTATGGTAGGACTTTTCCCTTTTCCCACAGAATTTCCTGAACTGTATATGATTTCCAGTAGGTCACCGAATTTCATCTCACTGGACAGCCACCAAAGACATTGAACTTGTCTTCAAACATAGCTACAAACAGGTAACACAAAGAGCGATTGTTTCCAAGCTCGTGGCTGCATGTCACTAGAATTTCACTGTGGATCGTGAGTGGGAATGTTTGAGAAATGTGGGTGCTCTGTGTACCAAACTCACGCATCCCCTGGACAGGATAAAGGAGTGTAACAGAGAAAACCAAAAGAAAGCAATAAAAGGATGAGCAAGTTCTTTTTTACTCTACCTGACAAACTTCAACAACGTAGATACTTCCTCCCCTGCCTGATAAGTGGAGATAAGAGGATCTGAAGAAATTCAAGCACAAGAGGATGCATCTTACAGTAACGTATTCACTTCCGAGTATGTTCTCTTCTGAAGCCTCTCAAATTTGCCTACTTCACTAAAATGCAGTGACCAGTGATGAATCCCACTGTCCAATAAAGAACACCTAAGTGGGAAAAAGAGTGGAATAGTTTATCTAGCTTCAGTCTCTTCTGACACTCTTCATTTTTTTTACATATAGTACTTCTATCAACAGTATTTAATGAACCATTAACTCCTTTATAAATATAGTAGAATGCTGAGACTGAGGCATGCACCAGCATTTGGAGATCCTAGATCCTGGTTATACCATGTCAGTCCAGTTCACTGGACACAGTACAGCCCACAGCTCTGAGTTATTCCTGTGTGAGCAGGGCTGTGTTTACCTTTACGCTTTCTTTGGTATCACTCCTATAAAACAGGGATAACTTCATTACAGGCAACCTGCGAGCCTTACTAGCTCATTAGCAGTTATGCACAATTTTGAAATTCTTCCATTTAGAGACACTGTATAACAACCGCTGGCCTTGTTACCATCAGCATTTAATATGTGCAAGTATTCCTATCTCTGTTCTACCAAGCAGACATAATTTCCCCCAACACCTCCAATCTTCTTCAGGTTTCATTATCACTTTCCTCTTAATACTATCCAAAACACAGGAATCATTACCTTCACATCCTCCAAATCATCTCTCTTCCTGTTCTTCACCTGCAGTTCTCAGCTCCTTTTGAACACAAGCTTGAGAAGAAAGAAGGTAGTGGAAACGGTACAGAAGTCCAGCCTTGGGAGGTATAAATTCACACATCATGTTTTTCTTAGAATTGAAGCCACGTTTGAGAGTGTTATTCTCAATATTAGTGAAAATTTGTAATTCTCAAAAAAACCCAAGACAAACCACCGAAGAACCTTCTGGGAGTTGATTAGTCACTGTCTTGTACTTTGTGCAAGACAAATAAATTTGCGCTGGGCAAATAAAGTGTTAAATGCTGCCAGATCAGCCTGGCAGGATGGTATGCTCCTTGACAAGGACTGAAAGGAGGATGCCTCTGGACAACTAACACCTTCAAATTTGTCAGGGAGGTGATACCAACCGGGCAATGGCCAGGCTTTGAGATGTACTGGTAGGCCCCTGTGCATGCACAGACCTGGCAGAAAAAGCAGTGCTAAGGCTTGAGCCTCAGCATATATGGTGTGGCATGGTTGTAACCTGCCAGACTCACAGGGAGGGCTTGCATTCTGCCATGTCTGGGCACTGCAAATACCCCTTGAAATTGAGCAAGAGTAGTAGCAAACGTACATACTCTATGTACTTTTCTCTTTTTCAACCTAGTTTACTTTCTTATTGTGGTTTTCAGATTAACAGAAAATTGTCACTGACACCTCTGAGCTTTGCAGAATTTCCATATCCCTCAAGTGAGCAAACTAGCAGGCCAAATCTATAAACAGAAAGCATTATGCAATTTAGTAAGACTGCAATAAGTACCATCAGGAACTGTTACAGAGATGGATCCTAATATATATATTTTTATTTCTACCACTAGAGGCCTGTAATGTGCCGTGCATTTGGCAAAATCCACATTATCTGCCAGTGGCACAACAGTACTGTGAGTACAAATTTGCATAATGTTTTTAAAGAAGTTTCTACATATTTAATTTCAACTTCCAAAGACAACTCTCTGCCAATGACAGAGCAAGTTCAAATAAGCAACTACTCAGTGGTTTAATATGAGAGGACCCTTAATAATCAAATCAGATACTATTTATGCATGTGAGAAACTTTCCTCAGCTCTCTTTAAAACTCATGTGTAATATTGCTCAGATTGGAATCTACTGAACAGACACCCAGCCAGCTAGTTTCAAGTTTGGAATAAATGGAAATTTAGGAATAAATCTTCACATCTAGGATGTTTGCGCATTTGATCTGCAAATACAGCACATCTGACATCTTCCCTGTTGTTGGTAGTCTGAAAAAAGTACCTCACCTATGTATAAAGGCTATATTTAATGCTATCAGATAAATATTTTTTTCTTCTAATAAGAGATGGATATCTCCAAAACAATAGTGCTGTTTACAATGTTTGGGGTTTTTTTGTTTCATGTTGGTTTGGCCATTTAATCAGTCTGCTTTGCTCTGATAGGGAAATATTTTCCTTGGGTATAAATAATTTTTTTATTTTTTTTCTGGGGATTTCAGAGGAACCAGTGAGATCTCAGCCTGTAATTGAATCTCTGTGGGTGAAAACAAACCGAGCACTCGGACTGGTGGTTTTCTACTGCTGACACGCTCCAGGCTGCCAACTCCAGGTCTAACCGTTACTCCCTTACAAGCTGGCCATAGGTACGTGGGTAGAGCCACTGACATTTCACAATATTCATTTCGGAGGTTCTGCTTCATACTGAAGAGCCTATTTCTTCACAAGTCACCGCACATGTTTCACTGAAAGTGTTTGCACAGGAAGGTGAGAGATGGCAGCAAAAAATGATTCCTGAGGTAAGATTCATCTCACCTAAGTTTACCCACCTGGAATTTAGATGTCTTCAGCAAACCCACAGCCAGCGGAGGCATACTAGGGTTATTAGGAGGTGAGTCACCGTGCCTATCTGTCAGATCTACCATAGTGCGGCATGAATCACCCGTTAGCAGTGCCTAGCTTTTTTACTAACAACAGAAAGAGCCTAGACAATTAACTGACTTTATGCCTAAGTGTTAGATAGTTCAAGTCAGGCGAAACGTCCCTTTCGCTGCCTCCAGTCTTGTATATCAGCAGCAGTACTGAAAACATGAGGGTCTGAAGGTCTCTGCTTACGGCTCTGTGCAGTAATTTCCCTCCGTGGAATATAATGCAAAGCAAGCAAAGTCTAGTGTAAAGAAATGGAGATTTCTTGATTTGCTGGTGCTTCCTCCCCCATTTCTGTGGGTGTAAAATGACTACATAAAACATGGGAGAGTCAGACTTACCCACAGCCCCTAGGCCAGCCCTCTAACAGCCAACTGAAAGCCCAGCAAAAGGCATGGCTTTGAGACCCCCCACAGCAGGCGCTGTGCTTCCCTGCTCTGCTCTTCCCACATGTGTGGCACTGCCACCATCCCTCTCTGAACGGAGAATCGGGGGTCACAGCAGAGTCTGAGAGCAGAAAAGCAGTGATAAAGCAAAAGAAGGGGGAGTCTGGGGGGTGGAATTGCCTCCCTTGCCACCCAAGCCAAAGCCTGAAGGTGGCTCATCCTCCTCTGCACTAGTTCTCGCACAGCTCCTGTCATGGAAAGCTTCATGGGCCGTTCTTCCCTTCCTTCCCCTTTCCCTCCCTCCCCTTAGCAGTGATCCAAAAAGTCCTCCCTCTCCCTATGAGTGACTTCCCTCACAGTCCTTCCCCAGAAAGTGACTTTTTCTGCTTGGTCATGGGCATATCTGAGTCCTGTTATGCATTGCTCCAGGTACCATACCAGTCTTTAGGCATTTGCTGCACAACCGCATAGCAAATCTGGCACACTTGGTAGAATACAGGTGCAAAGTCAGGTTCTCAGCTGATATAAAACGATGTGGCTCCAGAAAAAAGATGACCCTTAATACGTACTTGGTCACTTGCGTGCAAAATGCCCCTGTAAAGACTTTGAAAGCAGACTGGTTTTAAGTGGGTGCAGCTTTGCTGATTTTAAAACTGTGCTGCTTCTAATTCACACCAGCATGGGAATGTTCGATAACAGCCTTATTGTGCACTTCAGCGCACAGCAAATCCCATCTTCCTACACACAGAAAGGAGGTGTCTTCTAAAATTAAACGTCATTCCAGTTAGCATTGTAACATGCTGAATTTTCATATTGAAATATGGCGTATTGGCATATTGAAGCGCTGATAAACAAATCCTCAGGGCTGAAGCTTCAAACAGGAGAACGGAGCAAAGCAGAATTATGCTGCCTTTCCCCAGCTGTAGATTTGGTGCAGTAACTCTAGGGAACAGAGACCATCTAAGCCTCAGTGTCCCTGGCACAGTTGTATATTTACTTGTTCTGACAAAGCAGAAGAGCCAGAGGACTCGGTGACCCTGGGAAACTTATCAGCTTCTAACTCATGGAAATTTTCACCGTAGGAAGCCAGCATTCCCTTTCTAGGGTTGCTAAAGAATACATGCACCACTGGAGTCATCAGGGAAGGCTTGCTTTCTCCCTTTCTCAAGACCACATCGGTAAGCCGATGCAAACATTGCAAAAGAATAGGTGGGAAGTACGGAACTATCCATTCTCTCATCCCAAAACAAGTCCTTCAGCCTAGCCGAGGCTGCCCTTTAGCAAACAGCTTAGCTCTGCGCACAAGAGACCAGCTCCCTCAGCGGCTCTAAACAGGTCTAGTCGGTCTGACGTCAGGGGACACCAGCTGAGGCTCAGGTCAGACCTTTCTCCTGGGCGCATATGTTTCACAGGACACCAGTGCCATACTGTTGCATTTTAAGCAGTCACTCAACTCCTGTAATTAATAAAAAGCAAAACTAAGCCTTCTGGTGATGGAGGCAGAACGCCTCAGTGCGACTCAGTTGCAAATTGTTTCCCTCTCAACGCTACGCTGAAAAAACGTGGGGAGCCATCAGATGAAAAGGAGGTGATAACAGCCCAGGAACCAGGGCTGGGGATGAAACCTGCCGTCCCAAATTTTATTATCACCACCAACTCTGCAACAAGCTTGCTTTAGCACTTCTGGAAAGCCTTCTCACAGAAAATGGATGTTCACACCAATATCCTTTAGAAAAGTGAGCTCAAACCACCACTGAAAGATGCACAAGTATCACCTTCTCTGCTTCTGCCCACCTTCTCTGGGAGGGAAGGTGTTCATACTGTCCCGATGGAGAGTACTAGCTTAAGCATTAGTACTCTGGAGACATCCCCTCATTCCTCAATCTCTGTGCAACAAACCAAGTCTTTAATGTCCGTTTTACGAACGGCTTCTAAATCTTAACACAGATGATGAAAATACCTGCAATAGGCTGAAGGGAGCTGCCTTGTGGGAGTTTGAGCCCTTGTTTGCTGCAGTGGGTTTTTGCCACCTCTGTAAAGCATTTAAATTAGCAGCTGGATCAAGCTGAGATCCTTGGGTAGTTATCACAGGGAGGCAGACACCTATGGTGGGAAACCAGGTCAGATGAGGTCTGAGCTGCCCTTTCTAGATGCTTCTCTCTCCTCAGATGCAACAGAGGGGCAAGGAGTCACTAACCTACTTAGAGTTCATAGTTATGCAGAATGAATCTAGACTGTAAATATGAAAGAAGAGAGAGCTATCTCTATCTCAGCAGGTTTTCCTGTGGAGCCTGGACCTTCACTGACTAACAGGTTTGGATCAAAGCTCATCAGTTTGGATCATGTCCCACCAGTGCACACTTAGCATTAGATTCATCAGTACCTGATTGTGCAGACATTTCCATGGGCTCCTGAACTGATACAGTGGGATATGTTTTGACTAAAACATACTTTTTGAAAACAAACAAACAAACAAACAAACAAAACAAAACAAAAAAACCACAATACACTGAAATACCAAAATATAAAAAGTAAAAGGCTGGCTTTGATAATTTTATGGAAAAATCCTCAGAAATTGTTAAAACAACATTTGCTTAAGTGAAAAAGTGAAAATGTTGTTTCCCTAATTTTAGGATGACTATGAGCTTCAAATTTTACTTAAAATTAGCTTATTTTAAAGTATTCAACACATTAGAAAAGATCCAAATACAAATAAAGTATTTCAGACTTTGCAAAATGAAATTATTCCAGCAGAGCCATGGAGGTATTTCAGACTCATGAAACCCTAGTCAAAATATTCTTAATCTGTGTTGATTGTTCAGAAGCTGCAGCAGGGGATACGCTGACTAGATATAAGGAAAAGAAAATCACAGTGAGAGTGGTGCAGTGCTGGAACGGGTATTCCAGACTTACCGTGGAATCAGCATGCTTGGAGATTCTCAGACCTTGACTGGAGTGAAAAGCCACCTGTCAACAAGCAGGACGGAAAGTTTGCAGATGAACAAGGGGTTTGCAGGAGCTACCCATGTTCTGGAACATAAACATAGTCAGTGCTTAAATCCTGCAAGCCAGGAAATCACCAAATGCTTATAACCCTAGGTTAGCAAATTATGGGGGGAAATGAAAGAAGCAGCATAGCTACTGCCTTAAAAACACAAGCCTCTGCCTTCTATAAGAGAAGAAATGGCCACATCAAATTGTAGTTAAGTAAAGCATCAACTCTTTCAGGAGCATCATATACTGAAAAAATAGTGCAAAGTATGATCATTCGCCTTCCTGACAAGAGAAATACGGTAGGACTGCTGGGAAAATCAGACACACATGCAAATACACTCGCTCTTATTATGTATGTACACAGAGAGTGTTATTTAATAACAGGATTCCATGCAGTAAAACATATGTACACTTGAAATAATGACAAGTTTCACTTTTTCCCCCGCACTTCAATTTCTTACTGTATGGATATAACTAAAGAACAATTCTTCTTAAGTTGATGGAGGTGCTGCTTCTGCCAGCTTTCTGTTCAGCATACACACTCGGAAGAGGTTTAGGTGTGGAACAAAACAGGCATGGGAAACACAGAGATTCCCTGCATGCAAACACAGCTTATGTCTTTTTGTGGAAGTGGAAGCCTGCACAGGGCAGCGACGGTATGGTGGCATCCTTCCTGTTCCCATCCGGGAGCAGAGTGGGTAGCAGAGATTCAGCATCCTGCTCCCAGCCCACACAGCAGAGTCACTGAGGAGAAAGGCTTGACACAGGGGAAAGGTGTGGAGGGGGGAGGAAAAGCAAGTTCCTACGGGGCTTTCGAAACTAAACACTAGATTTAGAACTTGTGAGCATTCACAGGCTCATGTATTTGATTCAAGCCAGGTTCAAAGCAGGCAGGTGCTGGGTAAGCAACCTCTGCAGTGCTGTTAATGTGCTTCGCTCCTGAGCTGCACTTCCTTGACAGCCTGGCATGTGTGGACTGCTCTGGCAGCCGCTTCACTTGAAATCTGCTACCCATAGTTTCAATGAACAGCTGTGCCCTTTGGGACTCTCATTCCCTTTTCCCCCCGCTATCCAGACTCAGAGGGGAGGCAATGACAGCAAAAATAGAATAGAATAGAATAGAATAGAATAGAATAGAATAGAATAGAATAGAATAGAATAGAATAGAATAGAATAGAATAGAATAGAATAATTTCAGTTGCAAGGGACCTACAATGATGATCTTGTCAAACCGCCTGGCCCCTTCAAGGCTGACCAAGATAGAGCATGTTATTGAGGGCATTGCCCAAATGCTTCTTAAACACTGTCAGGCATGGGGCATCAATCACCTCTTTAGGAAGCCTGTTCCAGTGTTTGACCCCCTCTTGGTACAGAAATGCTTCCTAATGGCCAGTCTAAAAATCACATGAAGCAGGAGGATATGCTTCATTTACTGGTATTATGAAACAGCGAACTGGGAAAATGAAGGATAAAGGCTTGTTTAACACCACAGGAAGATTTCTCCTGAAATATAGACCTGAACATCTAAGCTACAGCTGCTGTTGTGCTGTTGTTCATGTTGATATTAGCTGTTGTGGTCAACTATTAAATTCAGATAAGGATGCTCTAAGTAAAGGCAGAATGAAGACCAGTCATTCTTATCTTTCCTGGTTTAGCTTTTTATGAGCATATTTGGGAGGAAGGTGGCATAGAAATGGCTACTTTCTTTCCTGTCAGACCTTTTGCCATTCTGGCGTTTCTGGCACTTGGCTTAGTTGGCCTAGAACTTTTTTCTGTCGTAATTTACCTGGAGCTACTCTAGTGAGCTAGTGATCTAGAAATGAAAGACTGGTTGTTACTGTGAAAGCTGCTATTACTTCAGTCTTTGACCCTGATTGTGCTGGCCCTCCAATTTTTATGGGGAAATGACTGTAAATCACATTCAGTCTTCCTGGGTTTCTGACTATCAGTGCCTGGGAAGAGACCTGATGCACTTGCAAACTAAAATTAAGTCACCCCCCAAAAAAATAAAAATGAAAAGACTGGACACCAAGAACTTCTGGCACTTTCATGCGCTTGCAGAGGACATTCATACGCTTATACTGACAGGGAATCCTGTCTGCTGTTGCTATCTCAAATGCTCAGGAAGCATTTCCTTTGTGAATCCATATGGACCCTTCTGTTGCAATTCTCTATGCATAGAAGGTGACAGGATTTCCCCCAAGAAAAAATGTCCCCGCACTGGCATATCCTGTAGGATTCTCATGAGAACTTGCAGCAGCTTATTTGTCATTTGTTAATCTAACGCAAGGGGACTTTTAGTGTGAAAATAGTCCGTCGAACGTGACAGTCTAGTGCATACAGTGAGGGTTGCTCTGAGATGCAGGCTAACAGGAGCGTTCAGTGGAGCTGATATTGGGTTCAAGAACTTTGACCCAAAGGCTGGCACAGACCAAGCTGTTTGACTCGCCGTGCGTGATCAGAGAAGGGGATGAAGACAGAACGGAGATGGAGTGAGTTTGTTTGCCGATGACAAACAGAAGGTGGATGGAGGTCCACTGATACCAAGCGTATTTACACGACCTGCATATCTCACCCAGTAGCATAATGATAATCCCACCACTACTGCACCTTTTTACCAAGGCACCTCTTCCTCTTCATGGAGCACTTCAGGACACTGATATAGTATTTGTGCTGCAGTAGAAGACGCAGGCCCGCTCTGCTGTAGGAAGCAGTGGTCCTCTCTCCTGTATGTCTGTCCTGGACCCAGCCCAGCAACTCAGTCTGTGTGACAGTTTGCCCCTAGAGACTAATAACTTATTGTCCTGCTTTAGACATCAACACATAACCTTCTACCTATTGCACTTCTACAGGGGCTTGCTGGCTGCTCATCCACTCAACTGCTTTGCATAAAGCATAGTTAATTTCATGCATAGTGCCCTCTAATTCAAATGAACTCTGGTTCACCCTGGTACTGCTATCTGTTTTCACCTCAGAGCTGCGTTCCTCCAGATGACATCTACTGACTTGGTAATTTAAATCTGGTCTCCCTTCACATGATTATATCGTTCCTAGAAACTTCAGTTGACTTTGTAACAGAACAGGTCCTCTTTGCAGGTCCAAGAATGCTTTCTAGGATGCTGTGACATTCCTCACAAATTCCCCTGCACGCCAGGTATCATCTGGAGTATCACCAGATATCACTCTGCTTGGATGTGGAGCGCTGCAACACCCCATGGATTTTGCATGGTCACAAGAACAGAAAAGCAAGTTTCGATACCAATAAACCACTTGCTCATTCCTCTTGCTGGCTGTTGTTCATGAAAAGGACAGAAATCATAAACTACAATTATAAGGAAAAGATCTATGTCATGTTTCCACGTGATTCCCATCAAAATAGCACAGAAGAACTTTGTGGTCTTTGGGGCAAAACCTTAGAAGCACAGGAAAGAGCTCTCTCCTCGTATGTAGAAATTGAGGCACAGGACACCTTCCAGTTTTCAAGAGGGGATAGAAGTTTGGGGTGTCAAAGGTATGTTATATGCAAGGGATTTTCCGCCTCTCAGTCCCTGGAATGAGCTCTGCTGAGAGAGGCCAACTTGAACTGATGCCTGAATCCTGCAGAAGCAGAACAGGCCAAGATGTCAGATGCTGAACCATTGGTAGTCATGCTCCCAGAATGGCCATCAGCTGCCACTTTGACAGGAATCCAGCATTGTTTGGTGGCATTTATCTTAGGGGACAGACATTCTCTGCATCAGGAAGAGTAATTTAAGCTTTCAGAACTCTGTATGTATATTTATTGCTTTTTCCTGTGTTCAAGAACTATTCATATCACATCTTTGACTCAGCTTAATTAGCATTGGAAAGGTCATCTAGGTAACTCAGGTAGATGAAGTACAGGAAGTCTTACACTATTTCCCTTCCTTGCTACAGCAGGGAAAGTCTAAGTAACTCTGTGTTTGTGCTTGGCTATGTTTTTGGTCCATGGATACGCCATTATATTAGCTGTGATTGTTTAAGACATTGCCACCACCCATGCTGCAATCAGAGGTTAGTTTACCTGCAGCAGGGGAAACAGAAGCGAACATATGTTGGCTCTTTGGCTGCCATTCCTTATATATGGTGTATTAGCTTAAAACATCAGTCATTCTTTGCTCAGGAGGTCAAAACAAAGGTGCTGTGCAAAAGTGAGGCTTCTGGAAATTGTATACCTTTACCTGTATCCAGAAGAGTAACCTTCCAAAACAGTGCTTCTACTCTTTTTCTTATGGCTATGCAATGTGTTTGAAAATGAGTAGAAACCACTTAATTAGATAGGAACACTGGCTCTCAGGCAGCGTGCTCCTGGAGATATCAAATTTAGTAATGTGTATTTAATAGTGTGTCATTAAGATGATGTTGAGTTGATTTTACCCTCATAAATCACATATCTCATTGCATGACCTAACTGGATTGTTCCAATTTTGTTTCAATAATATTTCATAGCCTAGGCAAAGCTATCCCTATATAGAACAGGCTACCTTTCGTACAGTTCATGCATGTCTTCTACAAATACAGCTTTGCCTGATTTTTCTGTCTCATCCAGTGGCTCCCAGATTCTTTCTGAGATGGCAAACCTGAGCTAACTATAATCAATTATTATTTGTGTTCTTGCTAACAACAAAAATCACTGTGGTTTTGCTGTCAGTAGAGTTCCTGGCCATCCTTCCTGAAACTAAGACCCTATATAAATGTTCAGCTTCACTATTTAAGGATTAAGTCCAGCATTAAAACCTATCTTTCAATCAGGAAAACTCACTGGGGTTGAGAAAAATGGAAAAAAAATATACAGAGAGCTAATTAGAGGGTTTGATCCACTGGTCCTGGTATGGTAGGGACCCCTGCCTCTTTTAAGACTCGTAGAGGGATGGTAGTCAATAGGTGCCCAGGAGACGAAAGAGGCAAAGAGTACTTTCAATTGTAGCCATGCCCAACAGAATTATTCATTCTGTCAGCTCCAGTGCTCCTCCGCGTAGCACATGAGCACATTCACGGTGGCACTTCAGCCTTCCTGAGCAGCCCATCTCTATACTGAGAAAGGGACAGACCATGCAGGAAGCAACAAATTGATCAAACGGGA
Organism: Larus michahellis; assembly: GCF_964199755.1. Taxonomy (NCBI): domain Eukaryota; kingdom Metazoa; phylum Chordata; class Aves; order Charadriiformes; family Laridae; genus Larus; species Larus michahellis. The sequence goes on along the minus strand of NC_133896.1, from coordinate 84,095,195 downwards.
GTGAAAATGCTAATTGAGTGCCACTTGGAGAGTGCAGCCCTCAAACAGTGAAGCTAGTTTGCTGGCAAAGAAGATAACCTGTGCAAGCACATTGAAAGTTGGGCTCTTCAAGTAGATGGAAGTCAGTTTGGGGGATAATTTAACTCAGTACTGAACATTCTCCCCATGGGCCGACTATGAAGGCAGGATGAATTCAGATCACAATGGAAAGACTTGACACACAAGTTGCATGGATGTTGAAGGCTGCAAAAGGACAGTGGAGAGAACCAGACACCCATTTTTACAGGCACAGCCTCAAGCCGCTAGCTTTCGCGACTGGCTGACATGACATGATAGCTGGTGAATGCAACAGACATCCAGGGTCTTGACTCTTGAAGACTGAAGCTGACCCTCACTGTTTGGGCCAGTATGCCAACGCAGGCAGGCTCACACGGGCACCTCTTTCACTTCTTCTCTTCTCCTAGAAACCAGGGTTTCCTAATGGTCCAAGTAATACATTACACAAGTTTTCTACCCTTTATTTCCTAGAGGAACTGTTTTTACTCTAGTGATTCTCGTATTCTTTGTGAGTGTCTGTCCTCTGCCCTAAGGATAAGCTCTATGCACATTTCAAGAATTGCTTACACGGTGCAAATTATTCCAGCAGATTAGAACATGATAAGGGAATCACTGATACCAGAATGCAATGCAGGTGGGAGGCGTTGGCTGGAAAAAGTCCAGGACCAGAACAGCAGACCCAGGAAAAAGAATGCTGCAGACAGCCCTGAGAGCAGAGTCAGAGGCAATCTGCGGGCATGGCAGCGTTGTGCAGCTGCCTCTCAACAAGAACGTGATGGGCCCAATGACAGCATGTTTAAGACACAGCAGAACAGTACTTAAAAGCAGGGGGTTTCTCTCCTCTGTCCTGTCTTTCCTTCATCTCATCATCTCATAATCATGTTTATCTCCAGAAGTTACCAGTAACACATTCCCCAGAAACACCTCTCTCACATCTGTTTCCATGAACCCTTCCGTGGATTCCAGCAAGACTGCTCAAGGGAGACAGAAAGCCACTGGACATTACTGTCCTCAGTGGTCTTGGGATGCAGCCTACCACGTGTATTAGCATGGTCAACTCTTGCATTCACAGCAACAGGGCTAAACCCACTTTCTCTCGGTGTCCGCTGAACTGATGCTCACCTATGGCTCAGATAGATTGAAGCATGGGGGTGGTGACACATGCTTTGAGGCACTTCCAGGAACACACATGCAAAAAAAAAATTCAGAGAGGAACAACCGCCACCCACTGGGAGCCACCTGCAGCAGCAGAGTCACTGCGAATACCAGCTCTCTGCCATCATGGAGCATGTTCAAAGCAAGGGGGTTGCCACACGTCTAGAACACAGTAGCGAAAATAAGGCAAAGATAATTTGCTGGGTATTAGCGAAAGGATATATGTAATAAAAGGTCAGCTAGTTCAGGAGAAGCCCCTTTGATGTTTCAGATCTGCATGACATCTGAGAAGTCAGCTGCCTTACGCTGTTGGCAGCGGGAGCTACTGTTTTTCTCAGGCTCTTTTCCCCATCCCTGCTGCATGCAAAGCGAGGGCACATTCATCACTGCCCACCAGCCAGACCTGCCTTGAAAACCCTGCTTGTCGGGACACGGGCACCCCAAGTCCTGCAGGATTAGTTCAGTCAGTGCTAGGGAGACATGTTTTAATACAAAAAATGCCCAGAGTTCATTTTCATTCCCGTTTCCCTGTCACCCAACCAGCACGTCCCCTTTTCTAGCTAGGGCTGGCATCCAAGAACATTCAAAAACATACAAAACAGCCCTGCTGCTGGACTGCTACTGCTGTGCCTCCCCGGCTCTTCTTCCACCCACCGGCAGCTAGCACAGCCCCGGCCTCGCTAAGGGGCTTAAATGCCTCAGGACTTTTGCTGGGGGCTGCATGTGGATCACAACGGAGAAAAGAAGGCTGCCAGCCAGCTCAGGGAGCCATGGCCTTCAGATGGGAAGTGGGGAGCAAAACCTTTGCAATCGTACTTTTTTGAACCTGTAGCACAGCCTTGCTGTTGCTAGCCAAGTCAAAGCCAAGGAGCCAGGGCTACTTATAAGCCAGCAGACTGACACCTCAACACCTGACCTGGCTTTATTCAGTGAGCATGTCTTAATATGCTTTGAGTATGATTGCATAAGTATGTGGGGAGGGCACAAGGAGCACATATCTGAGTGCAAAGTTAATCCTTCATTAGAGAGGCACTCACTGGCTTCTCAGCTGGTAGAAGAGAGGGAGACAGATGAAGCCCTGGCATTTTGTCTGCATAGAACTGGAGCCATGTACTTCCATAGAGAGGAAATGGTGCTGGATACTGCCAAGAAAAAGGCTTTGCTGCGCTCAGGTTTCTCTGGATTAGATCTGTTTGGGGATACAAAGAGCAAGCTGCTGCTACAAAATCTCTCCTATCCACAGAGCTCTTGGGAACATTTTTCTCATGGTTCCCAAGCTCTTCTGTCTCCCTCATTTTTGACAGAGGGTAAAGGAAAACTCCCATTGACTCTGAAATACAAACGCATTCTCACTTTGGCCAGCTGCGTGAATCCCAAACCTTTTGCAAAAGAAACCCTTTTTGAGGGACTCCGCTTAGAAGAGGAATCCACCGCCTTGTTCCTCTGGGTAGAGTGCTCCAGTCCTGCCGCGAGAGCTGCATCATGGCCCATCTCAGGTCGTTTCATGCGCAACACCGGCATCTGCAAAGTCATCTCGACTTGGCTGCGGTCTGGTGTGCTGAATTGAAGCGCCGCTCCACAGCTCCGCAGCCGCTGCGCTGGCAGGGCAGCAGAAAGCACGGCGCACAGGGAGTCAAGGCAGCCCCGCCATGACCTTACAAAGTCAGTGAGCTCGCGGTGGAAAGGAGCCAGCCTCTCGCCCTTCCCTCTTTTGTAAGCCAGCCTCTTGTACTGGGGCACAGCGAGTGGCACCTGTCACGGGCTCCGTTTTCAATTCCCCAGTTGCTCTGATCCCTCTTCCTCCTCATCTCTGATGGAGGACAGGAGAGGCTACTGGATCACCTGGTCATTTCCAGCTATCATCGTGCCCCCGACTACTATGATTTAATTCTAGGAAGTGGATTTGGCCTGGCTCCAGAAGCCAAGGACTAAAGCCTGACACCAAATAATTTCTCTCCCCCAAAACTCAGATCACGGGCCTCTGCAACTCAGGCAAACATCTCTAGGTAGCTCAGACTACTAGCCCACTTCTTTACAGGTGACTGTCTCTTGGTCCTAAGGGACACCTTCACCTTATCAGGTTTTCCAGGTAGGAATTTCTGAGCCGAACCAGATCACTATAAAATAATAATAACACAATCCTGAAAAATGAGCCACAGTGGCGTTTTATACAAACAACAACAAAAAAAAAAAAAAAAGGAGAAAAATAACACACTAATCACATCTGGATTCACCCACGGTGTCACTGTTGCACTGGTAATTATGCCAAACACCTACATTTTATTAAAACAAGAAACGGATATGTTCTTTAATCCCCCACCTCTTCTAACGCAAGCTAGGCTGAAAGGGATGTCTAGATAGGTGTGTGAAGCCATGTCACGTGCCTGTAACCCCCATATCTCATGTCCGTAATACTCTCACGCTTACATAAGAGAAAAAGGGATGAAAATCTCAGAAGTGACAGCTGCAGTCTAACAAATTACTTTTTCACCTTCTCACACCGATACAGAGTCCTTGTCTGCTAAACTGGTAACAACAATTTCATTTGAGAAATGCTGCTTTTACAAACTCCATTCAAAAGTCAGAGCCGATTTTTTTTTTGTGTCTGAGAAGGAGGCAGAAGACTCCACATCACTGAGCCGCAGGCTCCCCACCACTAGCAAAGGAACAAGGAGCTCGGGGGGTACACGACAGCGTTTGACAAAAGACCTGAGAAAGCTACCCCTGCTGTGGGCACAGGCGTTGTTCCTTCTGCAGGAAACAGAACACTAGGGCAGGCTTTCTAGGGACACGAGGATTAGCCGGGACAGATAAAAATGACAGTAACAGAAAATTAAATACAAGCCATTCGTTGCAAATTTAATTCTTCTTTTAGTGATGCATGTCCTTTTCATTTGTGAGGCTGGTGCTGTCACCAAGGTCAACACAAATGTACTGTCAGCTGCAGGGAACTGGTGGAAAACTGAGCATTTCTGAATGTCCCCAGGATTTCTGATGGCTTCTGCAAAAGCGCACAGGGCTTCATTGTCTTGTCACAAGCGCCACTTGTACAGCTAAAGAAATGTTAGCCATTTAGGGTAGAGGAGACATCCTCTCCATTAATCTGCTCTGCCCTCCACCCCGCAACCAAGAGAAGCTCTGCCTATACAGTGCTAACTCGGAGGGTTTGCTGTAATTTCAGAAGGGGTGAAGAACATCACTCCGCTGCTTCTCCTCTCCTAAGAGCACCTCAGGAGCTGAGATGACCTGGCTTTCTTGCCTGCAGTCCACTTCTCACATTAAATCACAGAGCTTGTCCAGCCACAGCAGTTCCCAGTCTCCATCAGTGGTTTGTGCCAAAAGCTGTGCAGGCAGCTGCGGAACAGAAAGGTGCCAGAAGAGAATACTGGTACAATAGCACTTCTGAGACTAGCCAATTCTCTAAAACGTACGAATATTGCTGTGGCATTGTCTGCCAGCACCACGACACTGCAAAACCCGTACTCTCTCTAGGCATGCTTCAGAATGGGTGGGTTTCACCATCTGTCTCTTGTGCACCGTAGAGAGCACAACAACTCACTCTGCACATGCTCTGGCAGGCACCAGCAGATAGTAATGTCTCCAGCTCTGGCTCAGAGTGGGCAGATGCAAGCAAATAGGATTTATCAATCCATCACTGTGTTGCTTTAGATTTGCGTTGGTATAACTCCACTGAATTCCACAGAGCTAAGCTGGAGTAATACCTTACTGAATCTGCTGTTCTTTCCCCTCCCCATACACACACTCCCCACTTCAACTACAGCTTTCACACAATGGCCTATGGACAGGTGGGTTTATGAAGCAAAATGTTTTAAGAATGAAGGACTGGCAGAGTAGACGGCTCGATGAAAGTTTCTTTCTCAGTGAAGCCACCTATGAAATGTACTGGGGAACCACAGCATCAAAGATCAGCGATAACACTTAGCACCTAGATAGTGATTTTTATCCACAGAACTCATTCCATCTTATATCAGAGGGCAGAAAGTGTTACCTCTAGTTATTGAATGGATCAAGGAGGGCAAGCAACAGCATCCATGTTCCCTGACTCTCAGACAGGCTATTCCAATGCCTTATAGAGACTGTAATTATTTATGAAAACCAACAAACAGATGGGTTAAAGGAGATGAGAGTAGCCACCAGGTCTTCTTCTCTCCATCAAACTTATCCCAATGTAATGTGAGCAGATGATGTCAAAGATGTCAGATTTACAAATGGTGCCGATTTTTCTCTTAGCAACCCTGACAGTTGCCAGGAAACAATGACTTGCTGTTACTACGGTGACACAGGGTACCAAAGCCACATGCCACACAACACCCATCTGCAAAAGAACGTGAGAAATGCTCACCTTGACTCTCCCATCACTTCATAGGTGAGGAGGTGGGTAAGCAACATCTCTGCTCAAGTCACAGAAACAACAACAGTGTAAACCAGGCCCAGTGTTCCTGCCACCTCTGGTCTAAAAAGGGTTCTGACCACCAGCAGGCTTGGTATTGCACTGCATCCTGCTAGTGCCCAGAAGATGTGGAGTGACATAAATACTAAGGAAAGGTCACAAGTTTCATAAGGGCTGGCAAAGAAGGAACCTTGTGAAATAAAGGGTGGCAGAGATGTATCAACGTATCCAGAAACACCATTGCTGAAAACCAACACACAGAAAAGGGAAGAGAAGCCCCATGCTTTGGCTCATTGGATGCCACCACAGCATATTCTACAAGGAGAAATAGCAGGGACAGGATGAGGCTTTTTTTCTTCTTTATTGATTACTCGGCACATTTCAGGTCCTGAATAGTGACACATAAACCTGCAGGGCTGTGTAATACTAGCTCATTTTGAGGGTTCCACCATTCAGGCTATGGACTGAAAGAACCAACACCCCACACAAGCAGAGACAGACAGCCTGCTTCAGAATCGTATAGGGGATTGTCTGCCTAGCCCAGCAGCTTGCAGTTTTCCACTCTGCCACCACATTAGCGCAGAAAACCAACAGGACGCCATGGAAAGGAGGTTGCCTACACCTTCTCCAGGCTGCTCATGACCCCCAGTATAGTGAACCTATGGCTTTATGCAGAACAGCTACAGAATTCCATCTCTGACTTTGCAAATGTGTCAATTCTGTCTTCTTCTGCCTCAGGAGAAACCAAGTGTAAGTCCAGACAGAGCCTTTTGGAGAGTGAACTACTACATACGTCTGCTAATGGGAGCTCCGAACTTTGACATCAGCACAGATTTCTGTCCCCTCTAAATAGAAGCTGAGTTTCCTTTCCTTGCTATAGAGGAACAAAAAGGGGTTTAGATGGTTAAAAGTTGGTTGACTGTAGCTCACACTCCAAAGACAAAGGAGGTGGAATTGACAGAGGGGAGGACCGACTCACAGACACATCCACTCTTCCCCATCACTAGCCTGTGAGGAGGTAAGCCAAGATGAGCCTGGTGTTCTAGCCAAATGCATGGTGCAAAGCCTTCGTTTCTGCACAGGGAACAGTGGGGGATACTTTGCTGTAGCTCCACGCAAAGTAGCACAGCTCCTTACCACATCTTACCCAGCAGGTGAGGTCAAATGCTACAAAAGACTTCAGACCTGCCACTTTGCCACACATCATAGCCAAGAGGATTATTTCAGTAAAGGCATATACAAAACTCTGATCTTCTTGTTCCAAAAGTACAGATTACTGCAATATGAGCCATGGGGCGGGGGGGGGGGAAGAAAAAAGAGACATGAAAACCAGCTGACAAAATGTTTTTCTCAAAATGGGGAACAAGACAAAAAGTTACTTTTCTTTTTTTGATCAGTTCAAAGGATGGTTAGAAAAGTTTCACTCAAAACTCTTAACAGAAAATACAGGGAAAATATTTTCTGTAGAATCTAAGCACAAAGAGACTATTTGATCTCTTGGTGTGGTCTCCTCATGTTCCATAGACTTCAATTTCATCCATTCACTTCTTCACCAAGCACAATGAGAGATATTCAGCTAAAGCTTCTACTTCCTGAAAGCAAACCTGTTTTGAAAACATTAAGAGGTAGTGATACATCCCTTGATCTTTTCCTCCAGGGGATAACCACAAATTTGTCAATGGGCCCTAATTTTCTGTTCACTTACACACAAATGAAAAACACCAGATCATTTGGCTCCAACCAGCGGAGGGCACAAACATACACCTATACCATCCACTCCATTATATTAAAATTATTAGCACATTTTGGAGACATCCATCACCAGGGCCATTTATTATTTATCCAGCTCTGGAAAGATATCAGCCCCCAGCTGCAGCTGAGATCATCAGAGCCATTCTTCCTCCATCCTATCTGATTGAAGAGCAATGGAAATCCTGGCTGGGCTTTCTGACTGTGGGAACCATGCCAGCTGACCTCACTTGATGCTTCCAACAACCCTATTTATGTAACCACACAGCCTTCCTCTGCCTTGGGGCAGCTGGCCAGGAAGCTGATGGGTAGTCTGGAATTACTGTAAGTTTAGATATGAGGTATGATTTGTGTTAGGAATTGGGAGTGTCTTCTTCTGGCTGAAATAAGCAGACCTGCATGTTATGGCCAAACTGTAAGGTTTACGAAGCATAATAGTCCAGATGGTCACCAGAGAAATCAAACTCTTAGATTTTCAAGAGAGACCGGGAACAAAGATCTAACTTGAATTCAATGAGAATGAATTTTCTTTTTCTCCTTGGTAACCCCCAACCCGAACAGACAAACTCAACATTTAGCTCGAAACTTCAAATACCAACCAGGGGACAGTAGAACTGGCATTTATATGGTGACTTGAGATTTCTTTGATATTTAAGGCAGACTCAGTAGGAAAAATTCTCTTACTGAGAAAAATTCTTGAACAGATTCCCTGTGATTCACTGTGTTCCTTGCTCCATCTGTTTCCCTTAATATCCACTGTAGCTACACATTAACCTCACATTTTAAGAATGAATTATGAAGACTATAGCCAGCTTTATACTCTGCAGTGAAAAGGCTCCATAAGGCTAAGCTAAAAGAAGTTAACACTTCTAAGTGGTGTCTTTCAGCATAAACCTGTCAAACTCACCCAGCAGTACAACCCTGGAACACTAACCTGCTTTAAGACGCAATAAGCTGTGTCAACTGTTTGCTTCTGCTGTACTGCCATTTCTTGACTTTTTTTTCATTTTCCCCCAATCCTTATTTTCCACTTGTCAGCCAAACCTCAAGCCTGAGTCTTTCATTAGCCCTACAGTCGCAAAACTCGGAGCTACTGCGTCTCTCTGCTGCATGCTGTTCGCTCCTCATATACCCAAGCCCAGACTGAAGACCTCTCAGCTGCTGGCAGGTGGAAGGTGCAGTGGTCATCTCCTCTGGGCTTGAGTCAGACAGCGCAAGCCAGGCCTGACAGAAACTGTTGGGGAAGGAGAAGAATCGCTGAGGTGCTTTGCAGCACAGCACAACCCTCAGGAGAAGTTGCACCAGGGGCAGAAGCTTGCAGGAGGCATTTTTTAACAGCCTCCTCCACTACACGGGAGGGAGCTGCTTCTAGCACAGCCCTGACCATCCAGGCCACGCTGTCTTCTCCTGCCTGCTTCTTTACCTCACACAAGCCCAGAAAAAACCCTGCACCCCCAGCTACTGTGGGAAGTAATTCTGGGAAATTTAGGGGTTTTCTGCACGAAGATGTCTTGCAGTTAGGTGATTAAAACAATATTTAGGATCATGCTTAATTTTCTGAGGAAATATCCTGTCCATGATACTGTATGGTTCTCACCAACCCAGTGCCAATGGGGGCACCCTTTTCAATGAAGATGGACTGCAAGTGAGTGGAAATGCAAGGCCAAATTGTACTCACCCTTGCATACCTCCAAATTACGTTTGGAATAAGCTGAATTTTGGTAAGCAAAGTTTCAGCTGTATATCAGTAAGCGAAGCATAACTTGTGTCATTTGAGCTACCATACAAATAGACCCACCAAACAAGTTCTCATTACCACTAGTATTTGTGGTACAGTTAATCATGGTGAGATTCATCTCTCTCAACTTCAGGCACTTGACGTGGCTGTCTAGGCTTCTGGAGTTAATGAACAGAACCAGAGACTTCCAGGACGTATCTCATCTCCATCATAATGCAGACACTTCCATTAGAACAGACAACTCTTGTTTTTTGTTTCCGGATATCATGGGACTTGAGATAGCTTGCTCAGAATTAAATGGCTATGTCTTTTCTGTAGATGCCTACAGTTAAATGAGGTAAATCCTGCTCTGGTTGCCTCTGAGATTGTAAAGGAGTACTTTGATCAGCTTTGTATCTGTGGAGTTATAATTAAACATTTAATATATCATGGGTTCATATTGCTGGCTCCTTTGAGACTTATGAATTTAAGGTTCTACCCAGGGCGTTTCATATCTGCCCTGTCCAATACCCATCTCAAGAAAAAATTTGAATTGCCAGGATCAACTATTTCATAGTAATCTATGTAGGAGAAAGCCCTTCTAAGTACTCAGTTTAGATTAATATCACTATTAGGCTGCTGTTGCTTTCTCCTAACTATCGTCATATGACACTATTATTGTTTTGGCAACATGTTCCCTGAAACTTCAACCAACAAAGTACCCAGCCCTTGAACAGAGCCTAGTATCTGTCTGCAATCTCGTCACAGCTGCTGCTGCTGAATATTGATTATTATCTAATTAGCCAATTGATATCCTCCCAGTTTTATTGTTTTGTTAAGGAGTTTATCATGAGATCTGTCAGACAATCCAAAGAGACTTCATTAGCATAGCACTAATAATTGAACACTTCAGATGAATAATAAAATACAAGACAAATTTCTTACCATGCGTTCTTTCTACTTACATCCTGGGGTGACAAAGCAGAGTGGCTGATGCCTCATAAATCTGTTTCCCTTCTTCACCCCAGAGACTGTATCTGATTTTATCTAACTTTGATAAGAAAAACATTGCTAGAAATAAGGCTAGAAATTAGAAGAAACATCCTTATTTACTGGTACTCTGAGAGTCAATCCAAACCAGTTCTTCAGTAGTATTGGAAGGTGTCAATCAGAAGAGTTAACATTCTTGCAGAACTATTGTGCAAGTACATCTTTTTTGTCTGCAGTGTGCTACTGGCTCATCTTTAAGTGGATTTTCCTGATCCTGGCCTATAAATTGACCTTCTTCCCTTCTTAAAATAATTAATTGTATTCCATAGACATTAGATTTGAGACGTATTTCTTTAGTTTTGAGATATTCAGAACACAACTGGGCTAGGCACTGATTAGCACGGTCTAGCTTTGAAGTTAGCCCAGCTTGAAAGAGAGGGTTGGCCAGGATAACCTCCACAGGTCCCTTTTAAAGTAAATTTTACTATGAATCTTTATGGCCAAGAGTAATTTTATAACTTAACACATAGGCAAACGTGAGGTCCTGCATCTGCAACAGACTAACTCCACAAAGCAGCAATGAGCAGCTTTTAAAAGCAAGTGTCCTGGTGGGCAAAAGCTGAATGCATGCCAGCAGTGCATCCTTGCAGTGATGAAGGTTAACTACATAGCAACTCAGGAAGCAGAAATCAGGTCAAGGAAATTGCCTCTTACCCTCTGTTCACCACATCGGGAGTACTGTGTCCTGTTTTGGGTTCCCCAGTTGCCATAGACGAAAAAAGAGCTTACATCGGGAATGCTAACAGGCAGCAGATAATTGGTTGCATGTGTGTGGGTTGGTGAACATCTGAAATTCAGCTTTTAAACTCAAGCGCAATTTGGCTACTTGCTAGCTGAAACCAATAAGGGATGATCATAAATTTAGATAGCACATAGAGAAAACAATCCTGAATCCTCCTATTAATAAAGAAACATGAGACAGAGCCTTCAATTAGGAGGCCATTCATGTGTTGCTGTTCTGTACATATGCTATTCAGATTGGAAAACCCAGGGGTCTAACTTCAAGAAAGAAGATGTGCCACTAAAAATAAGGTTTTCCAAAAAGCAGCAGGGGTCTTGGAAAGAACAAGATGAAGATCTTGATTGGAGGAAAGATCCTAGAAGTGGGAGAAAATCCTGGAGATCTGATTGCTAAGCAGAGACTAATGCTCGGGGATGTCCAGGGACCTTGACCAGCAGGCCCCCAGACTGGCACATGCAAGGAGCTGCATAGCAGGAACTGACCTTCCCAGACCAGCAGTGACCTCCCTGCTGGGGAGCAAAGTTGAGATCTAGAGATTGTAGCATTGGGTTGGGGGAAGCAAGAGAGTGACTGAGCACGTGAAATAATCAAGAGGAATAAGAGCTCTGCAGTCGTTGCTTATTAAATAAACCCCACCTGAAGGGGGTTGGTTTGCAGAAGAGAAGGACTGAGGAGGGATCTGATTGCTGCTTCTCACTACCTGTTGTCAGATTATAGAGAAGAGGGAGCCAGACTCTCCTCAAAAGTACACAGCAGATGAGAAGCAAGTCACAGATGGTGAAAAGTCAAATTTGACTTAGATATAAAGAAAAAAAATCTTCCCCTGAGAACAGATCAGCACTGAGTAAGGTTGTCGAGAGAGCTATGGAAAAAGTATTCAAAGTTCAACTGGACGAGACCCTGAGCAAACCAGTCTAGCTCTGAGTTGGATCTCTGGAGCTCACCCTATTTTGACAAGTGCTTGGACCAGATGGCCACTAAAGGTCCCTTCCAACCCAAATTACTCTATGATTCTATAATAATTTAAATGTACAACCATCACACATAATGTTATAAATAGCATAAAATATCGACAACAAAATTGATAACATTTTATGTCTCATAAGGCTTAAACAGAAACTACAGCATACACAGAACTTCCATTCTCTGTAATCGATGTCAATAAAACACATTAGAGGAAAGCCTACGTATCAGACCTCAGCATGCACAAGACGCTTCTCCCCGTCTTCTCCCCAACCCCATCTCAGCAGGACACACTTGTTGTTATGTGCTACACAGAGCCGATGTAGACATGGCACGTTTGCAAAGACCTCCTCCTTATACCTGAGAAAGGATGGTCTTGCACAAACAGTATTATGCAAATTCACATTAAGTTGCCCTTCTTCTTTTTAAGTTTTTCCTTTGATTTATTTCTTTGGGCCAAAGAGAATAAAATGAGCAATGCACTTTGAGCAACGTTGAGCTAGAAGGGTTGAAATAATTTCCAGAACTCTCAGGGTACAAATGAAGCACCACGCTGCCACAAGCTCTTTTTCTTTCAACCAAGACAAAATCAGATTACAAGCTTCCATACACGATGAGATAAAGGCATAAAAGTGTATCACAAAAAAGGTGATGCAAGATATGCAGTACTATCCAAGTAAAAGTCAATGTTGTATAGTTATGTTCGTACAGCAACTGGTTATGATAGAACATCTCCTTACTAGGTACCCACTGGCATGACGGGCTTAACCACTGGCTCATATGCAGCACAAAAAGCAAAAAAAGACCATAAAAGCTAAAATCACTTCTATTATATGTGGTTGCCAGTATTTTAATGCTAATAGAGATGTGCCTACTCATGTCATGGGTGAATCTGGCCCAAGGTTTCCTTCAATGGCGAGTCATTTCTATTTATCAATAATTGTTACCTATGGGCAAATATGGGTCAAGTTGCTCGCCCAAATGATTTTAATATGGCAGCAGTTGTTCAGTCTAGAGGAAATACTATGTATTTATTTGGCTTGGAGACTTTAAATGCCTTCTTTCCAAAGGAAGAGACCCAAGAAATGAGATCTTCTGAAATACAGATAGTGCAGATTTGATTCTCTCCTCTGGATTAAAAGTCTTTATTTTTTCAATAACTACACTCAAATTTGCTGTAAGCCATGGATAGGTCCATATAAAAAAAAACACCAACAACAAAAACCAAAAAAAACCCACCAAAACAAAACAGATACAAGCATAAAATAATTTAAGCAAGATTTAGAATATAAATAAATACACGCACACTAACAAAAGGGGAAGGTTTCAAACGCAGAGTAATTCTTCACCCAACGCCTATTGAAAGTGAAACAGATTTTTTCCAGGCTAACTGTTGCTCCTTCATAAGCCTTCTGATTAAAGAGTAATACAGCTGAGAGAGAAACAGACATAATTCAAATTTCTGATAAAGGTATGTTGATAGATAAATCTTAGAGTCCCAAAATCACTGCTGGCATAAATGTTCATGATGATTTTGTTCTCAGTGGAACTGTACTCCCCTGCTTAAACTCTGCTTAACTAATTAGAGCCCGATCATGTGTCAGCAGCATAAATCAAAGCACTCCTTGTGATGCTAAACCTGACACCTGGACAAGACTGGCATAAGAGCAAGCCTGTTCTTCCTCTGGAGAGAGCCTTCAACACAGAAAAGAACTGTACCCAGTGCAAAAGGAAAAAGCTGACTGAACTAAAACGTGTGAGCAATGAGCCACAATCTTCTCTGGATAAAAGATCATTTTGAATGGCATCATAAACATCCTCCAAGACGGAAAGGCTTCCAGAAATCACTTCACATTGTCAGAGTGTGCATCTTTCAATCCTGAATGTCTTGCATCAGGCTAAGATGCCACCTTGGTGGTATCAGTCACTCAGAATCAGTGACTATAGACATGGGGAAGCACATGTGGAGTAATCCCATGTTCTCTTATCATATGAGCCTATTACAAAAAGACAGACATACTCTTAAATGGGCATGCTGCTGGAGAGACTCACTATGTTTTCCACTCTGCTTTTTAAGAGCTGCTTGTAAGAGGTAGTATTTTCTCCGAAGAAAACTGAAATTACAGCCTGATTTAGATGGCTATTTCATTATTATGTTTCTTAGGGGAAAATGCGTTTGTACAGTAAATAATATAGGAGCTGAAGTAGTAAAGTGTTTGCTTCTAATTTTTTTTCATCATTTATAGAGAAACAGACAAGAAATAAACTGTTTTTTAAGGCATCCTTACTTGTACTAAGACATCTGGTGCCTTGCTTTATTATTTTCTGTTATTTGAATTACATCCAGTGAAAAGCATACATGCTTTACTGGCAAGTTATTGATTCGGGGTACGGATTCTTGACTGAGGTCAGTGTATTTCAAGATTCTCAAAGGCACCTAACTCTCAACCAATTAGCCCTAAGCAATCTTTCAGCAATCATCAAAGGCCTGAAGCACCTGAGAGACTTTGAAATCTTCAGCTAGAACTTGGGCAGTTTGAAATCTAAACCTTTTTGTCTTTCACTGGCTTTTAAGACTCTTAATGCTTGAAGCACTTTTGAATACCAATCTTACCAACGGGACTGATGCCCTTAAACACTCAAAGGGAAACAGGGCCAGAAATGTGTCCTTTATTTTCTCTGTACCACAGTTCCCTACCTGTAAACCAAGGGCAGCAGCTTGTTAAGTCTATCCGCACAGGCTGGAATGACCATACCAGATAAACATCAATGTTTATCATACACAGAGGTTATACAGGGACAGTGGACTTGATCAAGACAAAACACCTTCCTGATGCTTTCAGTCCAAGGCAAAAAGCTTTGACCTAACCCTGAAAGTGAATGGGCTTGCTTCAAAAGCAGTCACAGACCAGCAGCCCTGCATAGAGCAACAGTCTGCATAGATCCTAGTGAAATTACTGGCGCTACTCTAGTACACAGAGGGTGGTGGATTAGTGTCCTAGACCACACGTTATTTAAGCAAAGTAAGGGTGGACTCTGGTCTTCTGCTGTTTTCTATTCTCATCTTCAGCAGGGTTACCTGAGAAGCAAGATCAGATGCAGACCATGGACATCCCTAGTTCAGCTCCTGCAAGGGAGAGAAGGTATGGCTCAGGAGAGGCACAGGGGTACCATAGCCTTCCAGACCAACAAGAGAAGCTACAGGCAGGGCATATGCCAAAAAAGCTTGTTTTCTTTCTTGATCTCCAGAAACCTTCCCTGAAAGGGAATGAAGACTGACACATTTCAAAGTCAACGTGACTTTGAAAGCAGGATGTCAAATCCTCCCCCTTCCTGTTAAATAAAGATATTTTCAGAAGTCAAAACCATGGAGTTTCCAGTCTCCTTTATGTGTTTATCCTGCATGCAGGATGTTCAGGCATATGCTATTTACCTTCCTTTTTTTTCTTCCATCTGGCTGGCTTGTCATTCAAGGGGGTGATTAGTTCAGCAAAAGAAAGAAGGGCTGTCCAATCTGTCTGAAGAGAAGTGATGGAAAATGTAGTCTTTGCTGACAAAAGCAGCAGGACAAGGGCCACATATTGGTAGAAGTGATGAAAGGTCCTGCAGGTCTATTCAGTTTGGCCGTTGCTAAGAGAGTGAAGAGATTTGCTGGACCTGAAGCATGGAGAGGACACAAATACTGTTTTGTTCCATATCAGTTACAGATTCTGGTCACTTGTGTAAGCTAATACTCTCCCAACTTCTTTTGGGCTCATTACAGCTCTTCTAATGTTACAGCTTGGCAGCGCAGTTCTGGCTCTCTTTCAACATGGAAAACACACTGCCTTCTGGCCCTAACATAGGCACATGGTTGTAAAGGACAGATTTTAATCTCTGAATTTGCATCAGTGGTACTAACAGCTCTGCTCAGGTAACTGAGGTTTCTCATCTCAATGGAAGGAAAAGAAGATTATCCTTCACACGCGTACTAGCCTGTGATCTCAGGAGTGCTCTGAACCCCTCTGAACCCACACAGTCTGAGCCTCCATTCGTGCTGATGAGAAAGTATCTTAGCTCCACTGTTCTCAACAGGGCTTGTGCTGGGTCACCTGCAACCACGTAGTGCCGTGTTGGAGCTTTTCTACTGAAAACCATAATGGGTATATTGGCCAGGGAATGAGTAGTTAATTCTCTCTAACCAGATGAAATAACAAGATTGTAACCGTAGAAAACAGGTGAATTCCTGGTGCCGTTTAACTCTCTTCTGAAAGTTTGCTCCTACTGCAATTAGCTAGATTTTGGCTGTTGTTTTCAGGGTAATAGCATTAGAATCATTCCCCAGAGCATTGCTCCAGAAATTAATTCTAGTTCAATGATGATAACAGGTTTTGTGATAGCTAAGCAAACAATGCGCTGAAATATTGCTCATACTCTAACACTGTGAATACCATATTAAGTATATGTTTAATCAGTAGTAATTAAGTGAAAATGGTAAAAACATAATCTCTGCCTCTCTATTCAGCTCCAGCAAAGCACTCTGGATTACTACATCCACTTTTGCACCTCCAGAACAAGACAGGCAGCCACTACTGTAAGGGTACATGGAAAGTGAGAGCCTCGGCTTCATTAAGGTTATCCAATCAGGGAGCCTTTCAGTGCAAAGGGGATATTAAATAAAGGAGGAATTAATAAAGCAAGAACATGCAGAGGCACAAACCAGGTGCACAAGAGAGACAGAGGCACTGGCAAAGACCAAACGTGTTCTGCCACTAATTGATGGGCTATCAAGGAACTCCAGACACAGCTTTGGCGAGGGCCAGTCTGGACTTGGTACATGACCATAAGAGGGAAACAAGAGGAACAGGACTCAGGATATTTGAAGTGGGCCTGTGGGACTGTGCAAAACCACAGGAACATTATGGGGAAGGGGGACCGGGGCAAAACCAAGTGGAGAAAAAACGGAGAGAAAAAGGTATAAAAACGGGCCAGCCACATGTAAACCCTCACTGGTCAGCACATTTGTCTGACCAAGCCCTGCACCCAATCACTCCAGTCTGCCCTATCTTCTTATTAAAACCTTTCTTAACTGTCTTTCTGTACAATCTCACAGCCTATCCCATGCGTGTGAATGCCTTAAGGACGAGGTGCCAGCAACTGGGGGCGCAAGAAGACATGGGACTAGCAACCGAAGTGAGATGGGGCTGCAGGCACCCTGGGGCTGTGGTGCCAGCTGCTGCTGTGGGTGAGGGTCTCAGCCCAGCCCTTGGGACAGGACTGGCATGTCCTGGGCACAGCTGCTGGAGAGACTGGGGTGAGAGAGGGACTCAGCACTGGCTGCTGGAGCAGGACTGTGGATTACAGCCTGTGTTGGAACAGGATCAGTCTAGAAGCTTCCAGGCGTCTCTTCCACCTAAATCTTTCCATGATTTATCTTACACCACCGGAGTCAATGAAGCTACACTGACATAAGCCACAGTAGTAGCAGTTTCTCTTGTTCCGAGAGGTCAATGAGAATATAGCCTTTGAGCAAGAACAGCTAGCTTGTCATTATGAACTTTGTAAAAGTTATTCCAGGTAAGTACAGGGTGTGCCTACACTGCCAATTTCATACATCCCTGCTTTGATCCAGAGTCCTCAACCCCCATCTTATATCCCAGTCAGCCTCTCTGCACAGATGGGAGTTCACCCCCAAACTTCACACAGGAACAGAATAGTTTGTTTTGTGAATATGACAAAGAAAATATAGTTCACCCGGGTGCATGCCCCTGAAGTTGGATGGGTAACAACTGAAATAAATGCAACTCTCTCACCCTGATATGGTTGTAGTAACATCTCCAGTAATATCCAGTACGGCTAAGATCTTCGGGGCTGTATTTTACCCCCCCTCGGAACAATTCCAAGTTTCAGTCAACCAGAAGATTTTGCATTTTGTGACATCTGTAAAGCATTTTCAGCTTTTAGAAAAAAAAAATATCTGTGAATAATAGACATAACTCAATTTATTTTAACAATACCTGTAAGACTGCTACAAAAAATATTGATTTGAAGTTTACTTTCCCTTTTCATATGCATATACTTAATGATAACAGAACAATAAGCAACATGAGCCAGGTTTCTACATATAGTATTTTGGAAAGGTAAGTAGGGTGACATTTTTGTATGTTTTCTAACTTCAAACTGATTTTTTTTTTTTCCAGACAAATGCTCAAATATTCTGTTTCGGCAAATTTCCCCTCAAAAAATTTATTTTCCTAATGCCCTCAAATGGCAGTTACTGAGCAACTCTAAACAAGTTTAGATGCTTAAATACAAAATGTTTTAAGTTGTAAGGACCACACTTAAGAATAAAACAGAAGACCTTCTGGGTTAACCCAAGGCAGTAAGTGGGTGATGTTTTCTATAAGAACTTTTCCCCACTCAGATGGATTGTAGCAATGTATATATTTTTACATAGAGATGTAAGTATACACACACTAGAGCATGATTTAAGAAAAAAAACTGATAACATAAAGCAAAGGTAATATCACATTCTAAACTTTTTCTGAGTCCTTGTTACAAGGCAAATCATCTTTCCTGAGCAGTACCATGGCATCAGTGGGAAGGCACCAAGTTTCTCCCCCAAACACATTACAGCAGAAGCGGTTTAGCTGCAGACACACAGATGGAAACCATCTATTCCTGGGTCTCTTTTGAATGACTAATACAGTTCTGAAGCCCTTCGGGCCTCACAGAGGTAGCAGTACATAATATTTTACTTCATGCACTGCTATCTTTGGAGAACAATTTTACTCAGCACAAATAAAAGTGGTGGAATACACCCTTATAGCTATTTCTCTCCAGATGCCTATCTGACCCCTCTCAAATTTCTCACTTTTAGAGTCGCATTCTAGCCCACAAGCAACACAGCCCTTTTCCTACCCAGCAGGATTCTGCTGCTGAAGAAGCCTTCTTCAGCTTTATGCCGAGGGAATGAATCTGAGTTGAATACATTTTAGCTGAGAAAAGAGAAAAATATACATTCACAGATACGTGCTTTGTCTAGGCATAACATCCAATACAGTAAAGTCTTGATTTCATATGGGAAGCAGATAAGGAAGCAATACCCAGAAAGGGTTTAAATACAGAAACTTTAATAGATTCCCCAGTTCTCTTTGGTATTGTATAATTCTGGCCAGATAAACAGGTGCAGAATTTCCTGTAAACAGGGGTCATTAAGATGTTACAGGCTTGCAACCACCATGTTGGTACATCCAGCAGCATCTGGATATTAAAAAGCATAGAGAGACTAGGGAAGGGACCTCTTGAGGTATCCAGTGTGATCATGTGCTCCAAATAGGCCAGTTTAAAATCTAGATTAGATTGCTCTGCTTGTCCAGTTGAGTTTTGAATGCCTACCACCTTGGACGATATTTTTCCGTTTCTGAGTCCACCAGGAGTAGAGACAGAAGGGCAGGGTCCATAGAGTATGAAGAACTGTAAAACAACTTAAGCAACTCTGCCCCTCCAAAGGAGGAAAGGGAAGTAGTTTGGGAACCAGCCTCTGCACAGAGATGGGAACTGACTATGCTTCTGCACCCAGCAGCCGTGCTTAGTCTTTTTGGTCATTCACTACATTGAAGACACGCACATACTCAATATAGGGAACAAGCATGCTGACTGATTGCTTATATTTCATCCAAGTGTTCAGTCTGGATTTTCTCATCACCATCTAATTCTACCCCTAGCTTTATTTTTATTTATTTTTAAAGAAACAAAGTAAGGCCAGCCCCTTTACTTATCTAAGTGTTTGTTGCCATGATTTCTGCACCGAGATCCTGTGGAGATAACAAGAAACTTTCACAGGCAATCATATACTAATGTCAGCATCAATCAGCAACCACATTCAAAAGCAAAAGCTCTTCCAATATGTCAATGCAATAAACAGTGATCAAATTCCACTCAGTACAGGCGATGAAGACTTGCTTGTACTCCCTAATGATTTTTACATGACAGCTGCTTAAATCTATGGGAACTGCGATGCCCTATTTCTAAATAAAGGAATCAAAGAACAGTGGGTATTCAACTAAATAATCAGGAAAAACAATTCCCTCTCTTCCCAGGGACAGCCATATAATCTACAAAACAGATAAACCTAGTTACTAGGTTGAGTGGATTTTAATGGTATGGACCCAAATCCAGCAGCAAGCACGCTAAGGCAATGAGTGCTGGTTTGTGATGGAACAATGTCCACGCTTTGCTGTGACTGAAGCTAGATCAAGATCTCTCTATTTCAGACTCATTTCAGACACGCGTGTTCTGGAGAAAAAGAAAAAAGCTACTTGCTAATGAAAAAGCATACTCCAGAAGCTGCACACCCACTTCTCCTTGCATGTAGAGTAGTGCACAGCAAGAGTCAGTCCACCACAACTTCTAGAGTTACGCTGATCTGCAAATGAAGCGAGCGGCATTCCCTTCATGAGTCTCTCTTGCTCTGTCCTTTAGAAATCCAGCATCCTCTGAATCCTGGGAAGGGAGAAGGCTGAACTTCATGATGGAATAATATCCCATTCTGGCCTCAATTACAACTGTCTAAATACAAAGTTAATATAATATGAAGGTATGTTTTCCACAGAGATCATGGCTGTGATGAAACAGTAAGTTTATACTAACTGCAATTACGGTCCATTCTATTCAGACATTTTTACCATTGGCCAAAGCATCCTATTGGAATCTCACCTATATAGCTGCCAGTGTCACTAACCTTTTTCCAGCTCACTCAATATTTATTTTTTTTTTAATTTTTTTTTTTTTTGGTACTATTTACCAGCATATTCCATGATTCCTCTGACAGTTTCCTCCCATGAAATAAGCAACTATTTCTCCATGATGCCATCAGCATTCCCTAGCATGCTGGCATGTCTAGGGAGCCTAAGAATTGCACTAGTAGAATGCAAATATCTCTTACATTAAGAAAAGTGAGAGATCAAAAAGCTAAATTCCCTAGAACTATCTCCACAGATTCAGCGCAGCATTATATACTTCAGAGGTAAATATTCTAAAATCCAATTTAATCTTCTACCAAGATTTCTATGCAATATTGATACATATAATGGATTTTCCTAGTATTGCTTCCAGTTCTTATCTTTTCTTCCACTGCACTTGTTCTTTACATGGTTATTACTTAAAGTGGAGAGACTTTTTCCATATAGTGCCTAACAAATAATGTTTTGATTCCCAAAGGCCTTTTGGTAATATGGTAACACAAACAATAAAGACAAAATTTCCCTGTGGAGCTTTTCAATGCAGTATTACCCACCCACCCCAAGAATTTATACCATAACTCACTTTTTCCTAATGCCGGTATCCAGGAGACAGAATACAGTAATGACAGAATTTAAAACAAAAAGAGAGATGATGCAGACATTTGTCATGCAGTCCTTCTATATGCTTGTTACACGTCCTCATCCTACCTTTCTGCTTTCCAATGTAACTCATTTGGTTTGAAATGCTTCCATTCTGCTGGGAATCTGTAGCACGAATCTCGATTGTTTTCAGAAAAAAAACTATGCTGTATTCATTTTAAACTAAGGTTTTCTGTCCCACAAGACCTTAAAACCCATGGGCCCAGAGAAAGGGGAAAAGAGGAGAGAGAGTCTGTGTAAGGACTAAAAGGGAGCTGAGCACATTACCGTCTGAAAAAGCCAGTGCTCCCATTCCCAGAACTAACAGTGTCTCTCTAAACATAAGTCTTGTTGATTTTTTTGTTGGTGTTTTTTTCTTTTTTTTTTTTTTTTTTCA
Source organism: Larus michahellis (assembly GCF_964199755.1). NCBI lineage: Eukaryota > Metazoa > Chordata > Aves > Charadriiformes > Laridae > Larus > Larus michahellis. The sequence continues at coordinate 84,073,592 of NC_133896.1, read as the reverse complement.
AATACTATGTACATAAAAGAGCTTGATCTTAGTCTCCATCGAGGGGCAGAAGGCCCCATCCAACAGGGGTGTATTCAACTCTCCAGGATTTCAAGTTCCTCTCAGTTCCTTCTCCAAGAGATGATGTCAGTGCTACTGGACAGCTCGATTACAAGCAAAGGCTGGAGCGCAGGGTTTGCTCATCTTTTGATTTCATCTCAGCACTCTGCACTGAAGCATCTCATCTTGTTCAGGTCTTGCAGGTGTCACAGGGGGACAGGCAGGCTAGTCTGACTCACCTTAACTCACCTACCCTCCTCCCAAACTCCTGAGCATTATGAAGAATTGAAAACAAAACCAAATCCCTCACCTTTGCTGTTCAGGTGAGGATCCTAAAATTCGGGACTTTAGAACAGTGAACATGGGAACCACTGTAATTCAGCTAACCTGTTCCCTTCTGCTGTTTCTGCTTGTATTCCTGTTGGCTAGTCTGTGTGCCGTCAGGGCTAAAACCAGTTGCTGTGTGCTCAGTTTCTGTTCAATTGTTGCTTAGGCGGTGAAGACTCCCATTAATTTTTGTTTAAACACACCTAACTATGCAGAACACTGGTCAGTGAAGATTCAAACTGTCTCCATCAACATTCAAGAGCCATTTCCAGTAGTACTGCTCGCCTCCTTCTAGTTTCTCTCTGAGGAAGTTTATATAATTTGTAGCCCAGCATATACTGGTTTTTTTTGTTGCCATAAGCCATTGCAAATCCAAACCTGAATCTCCCAATACACCCCTGACATACTTACCTTGAGAGCATTCATGCTGTCAGTCATTGTTGGTGCATGTTATGTTGTTTTTAAGTTTCTTTTTTTTTTTTTTAAACAGCTAATTCAGGAGATCTCTAAAACTTAATATAGGAACATCCTGATAATTACTAGATACATTTAGTTTACAACAATACTATTGGCTGAACTATATATAATTCTACTCTTGTGCATTTCCACCTCTACATTTAGCATTACATTTAGATTAAGAAAGATTTCACTGCTTTGTGTTGGAAAGGTAGGAGTACGTAGCCTGTAAGAAGAAGGATACGTGAAGTATAGCATCACTCCCAAAAGTTCAATATCCAAGTGCTGAGGGACCCAAAAATGGGGGCGGAGCGGGGAGGATCTACACACTTTCAAAGGATCAGAGAGAACACAGTACATTTTTCTGTTAATGGCAAGCACTTATTCATAGTATTTAGAGCATAAATAGGATCTAAAGCGTAGCCAATAGCTGTTTTGTAATCGCTGCTAAAATCAGTTGTGTTCATTGTGTAAAACAGACCAGAAAGATTTCAAGACCCTGGGACACCTGGTCAAGGGATCAGGAGCACAAGTTGTGTTCTCGTCTATTCCCCCAGTTGCGGGGAATGATGAAGGGCTAAATAGAAGGAGCCAGCAGATCAATGCCTGGCTTCGAGCCTGGTGCTGCCGGCAGGACTTTGGGTTCTTTGATCATGGCCTGATCTACAAAACGCCTGGCCTGCTGGTAACAGGCAGGAATACCTTGACCTCTAGGGGAAAAAGGGTTCTAGGACAAGAGTTATGGGGGCTCATTGAGAGGGCTTTAAACTAGATTTGAAGGGGGGTGGGGATGGTACTGGGCTTGCTGGTGAGGTGCCAGGGTGTAGTTGCTCAGCGCTCGTGGGCCAGTGTGCCAGTATTTCTGAAAGCCAGAAGGCACACCACATCTCAAGGGTCAAAACTACACACACAACTCCCTCTCTGAAATGCTTATACACCAATGCACGCAGCATGGGGAATAAGCAGGAAGAGCTGGAGGTCTGTGTGCGGTTGCGGGGCCATGATCTCATTGCAATTACTGAGACGTGGTGGGACAACTCGCATGACTGGAATGCTGTCATGGATGGCTATGTCCTTTTCAGGAAAGACAGACCAGCAAGGCGTGGTGGTGGAATTGCACTCTATGTGAGAGAGCATTTGGAATGCATTGAGCTCTCACTAGGGGCGGATGAAGAGCGGGTCGAGAGCTTATGGGTGAGGATTAAGGGACAGGCAAATATGAGGGACACTGTTGTGGGTGTTTATTACAGGCCACCTGATCAGGATGGGGAGACTGATGAGGCTTTCTACAGACAACTGAAGGTAGCCTCGCAAGCGCAGGCCCTGGTTCTCATGGGGGACTTCAATCACCCCGATATCTGCTGGGAAGACCACACAGCCAGGCATGCACAGTCCAGGAGGCTCCTCCAGTGCATTGATGACAACTTTTTGACACAGGTGGTACAGGAGCCAACAAGGAGAGGAGCACTTCTAGACCTGGTACTGACAAACACAGAGGGATTGGTGGAGGACATTAAGGTTGGGGGCACCCTAGGTTGTAGTGATCATGAAATGATTGAGTTCAGGATCATGGGTACTATCCACAAAACAACAACAAGAAGTAAAATTACAACCTTGGATTTCAGGAGGGCTAACTTCGACCTCTTCAAGAAACTGCTTGGAGAGATCCCGTGGGCTAGGGCTCTGGAAGGCAAAGGGGCTCAAGAAAGCTGGTTGATATTCAAAGACCACTTCCTCCAAGCTCAGGATCGGTGCATCCCTAAGAGAAAGAAATCGGCCAAGGGACGCAGGAGACCTGCATGGTTGAGCAGGGAGCTTCAGAAAAAGCTCAAGTGGAAGAAGGAAGTTTATAAAAAGTGGAAGAAGGGACTGTCCCCTTGGGAGGATTACAAGAATGCCACCAGAGCGTGCAGGGATGAAACAAGGAAAGCCAAGGCCGCCTTGGAATTAGACCTGGCTAGGGACATCAAGCACAACAAAAAGAGCTTCTACAAGTATACTGGAAGCAAAAGGAAGACCAGAGAAGTTGTAGGCCCACTGCTGAATGAGGCAGGAGTCATGGTGACGGAGGATGTGGAGAAGGCAGAGTTACTGAATGCCTTCTTTGCTTCGGTCTTTTCTGCTCGGCCCAGCCCTCAGGAGTCCCAGGCATTGAATAAAGTAACAGGGAAAGAAGACGACTTCCCTTGGGTTGAGGAGGAGCGAGTGAGGGACCAATTAGATCATCTAGATATTCACAAGTCCATGGGCCCTGATGGGATGCACCCGAGAGTGCTGAGGGAGCTGGCAGAAGTCATTGCTGGGCCGCTCTCCATCATCTTTGAAAAGTCCTGGAGAACAGGCGAGGTGCCTGGGGACTGGAGGAAAGCCAATGTCACTCCAGTCTTCAAGAAAGGCAAGAAGGAGGAGCCGGGGAACTACAGGCCGGTCAGCCTCACCTCCATCCCTAGAAAGATGATGGAACAGCTCGTTCTGGGTGTCATCTCAAGGCACGTGGAGGAAAGGAAAGCTATCAGAAGTACTCAGCATGGATTCACCAAGGGGAAATCATGTCTGACTAATCTGATAGCCTTCTACGATGGCATGCCTAGACGGATAGATGAGGGGAGGGCGGTAGATGTGGTCTACCTTGACTTAAGCAAGGCGTTTGACATGGTCTCCCACAGCATCCTCATAGGGAAGCTTAGGAAGTGTGGGTTAGATGAATGGACAGTGGGGTGGATAGAAAACTGGTTGAAAGATAGAGCTCAGAGGGTTGTGATTAGGGGCACAGAGTCTAGTTGGAGACCAGTGACGAGTGGTGTTCCCCAGGGGTCAGTACTGGGTCCAGTCCTCTTCAATATATTCATCAATGACCTGGATGAGGGGATAAAGTGCACCCTCAGCAAGTTTGCTGATGACACCAGGCTGGGTGGGGTGGCTGACACACCGGAAGGCTGTGCTGCCATACAGAGAGACCTGGACAGGTTGGAGATCTGGGCAGAGAGAAACCTTATGAAGTTCAACAAGGGCAAGTGTAGGGTGCTGCACCTGGGGAGGAACAACCCCATGCACCAGTACAGGTTGGGTGCTGACCTGCTGGAGAGCAGCTCTGTGGAAAGAGACCTGGGAGTCCTGGTGGGCAGCAGGATGACCATGACCCAGCAATGTGCCCTTGTGGCCAAGAAGGCCAATGGCATCCTGGGGTGCATCAAGAAGAGTGTGGCCAGCAGGTCGAGGGAGGTCATCCTCCCCCTCTACTCTGCCTTGGTGAGGCCGCACCTGGAGTACTGTGTCCAGTTCTGGGCTCCCCAGTTCAAGAGGGACAGGGAACTGCTGGAAAGGGTGCAGCAGAGGGCTACAAAGATGATTAGGGGACTGGAACACCTCTCTTATGAGGAAAGGCTGAGGGATTTGGGTCTCTTCAGTCTGGAAAAAAGACGTCTGAGGGGTGACCTTATCAACACTTATAAATACTTAAAGGGTGGGTGTCAGGAGGATGGGGCCAGGCTCTTTTCAGTGGTGCCCGGGGACAGGACAAGAGGCAATGGGCACAAACTTGAGCATAGGAAGTTCCACCTAAACATGAGGAGGAACTTCTTTACTCTGAGGGTGGCAGAGCACTGGAACAGGCTGCCCAGAGAGGTGGTGGAGTCTCCGTCTCTGGAGACATTCAAAACCCACCTGGACATGTTCCTGTGTAACCTGCTCTAGGTGACCCTGCTCTGGCAGGGGGGTTGGACTAGATGATCTCCAGAGGTCCCTTCCAACCCTATGATTCTATGATTCTATGAAGGATGCTAATCAGTCTATAGGCAAAATTAACATCTTATCATGCCAATCTTAAACCCTGGTACAGCATCTGCATGTATGGCCTGACCTTTCAGGGAGCTGGGCATTTGATGGTGCCATTTAAGTTGATAGGACTCCTGCGATTTTCAGGTTCAGGATGTAAGAGCGACACCACCAGGGTGCTTTAGTTCAGAATATTGAGAATTATACGGAGTCCTCCAGCTTGCCATTTCCCAGACCTTGCTTTTACTTCAGAGGGAAGCTTTATCAAACAAGGATCATAGGGAAAAGGCTGGTGAAATCCCAGATGGAAGAAGGCCAGCGCAATTAGACACAATCCCACTTCATAACTCATGATGTTTGCCCTAAGTAAATTATTGCTAATTTGATATAATAGGAAACACAGCTGATGCTTACCAAAAAAATCTCTGCTTGTAAAGGCACAGTGCTACAGACCACAGAAAGACTAAGCCATGCTTAAGAAGTAGCAATATCAGTGGATAGTTGGAGCAGCGGAATCTGCCCCATGACCACAGCTTTCTTGAATGGTGCACAAGCCAGCTAGCTATCACAGGGGAGGTGAATGGATTGACAGAAAGAATAGTAGAGAAGGAAACATTTATTTTATTTTTTAAATATAAAAGTGGTATGACTAGTAATAGTATATTTTAAGGTTATCCATTAAAAAATTATAAACAAATAGAACTCGTGTCACCAGCATATACAAATATGCAACCTAGATAGCAAGAACAAAAGGAGTTTGAGCAAAGACCGCATCTCAAACGCTGTTTCAAACTTTCCTAAATGCGGTTTTTAAAATTGTTAACTTTTCAGCATGAAAAGAAAAACTGTGCACACACACTTCCAGGTGTGGAATCAGCAAACCCAGCATATTGCTTAACTGGCCTTTGTAGAAGATCATTTTAGAAGAGGCAGCTTGTGTCCCCTCACCACAGACCAAATGTTCCTCTCCTTCCTCATCCAAATTTGAGATACAGATGAATTCATCTTCCTTACTCCCTGTTGTGTAGAACAGGTTGTTCGCTAAGTGGAAAAGCCTTCTGGAGTCTTTATTAAGGAAAAATAAGGGACAGAAGCTCACAATTAATAACAGTCAATTCCTGGAGTGACAATGACTGTGGCTTGTCCCCTAAGTTATTGCTTTTCCACCCCCTACAAATCTCCGAAAAATCACGCGTTTTTTGTTTGCCTGCTTTCCACCTCCTGCAAAGACAGAAAGAAGGAATATTTTACAGGCATTTCTCCCACCATGAGAGAGACATGAGAACAACTGATATTCATATATTTGCTGTGCAGCAGCATCCAAAGACTTCACTCAGGATCAGTATCTGCTGGGCTAGGTTCTCTATCAGCACAGAAGACCTCACCTTCAATACAATGCTCTTTACATCTTCAGGCCCTGATCCTGCAAAACCCAGTGTAAATGTCTATAAAGACTACTCTTGTACTTAAAGTAGTTCTTAAGCACTCATCCTAAGACTTCAGAAATTAAAGAGTGATGCAGAGATGAGGACAATGTAGCAGACAAATTTATCTACCAATACAATATACTGGAAACTTCTTCCAATTATCATAGCAGTATGAAATATCTGCCTACTACCTCCATCCACCTTTCAGGACACCTTGTCTATGTTTTGTAGAAGAGAAGGATCTTGAGTAAGACCTTAAGAAGAGTGATCCCAACAGTTGGACTAAACCCATAAAGGATGAGGTACAAAAATTAGTTTCCCTTCATTAAGCTTTTGCTGCATCCCTTCCCCCCAGAAGTCCTGCATGCATTTCCTCTTCCCACTTAAGGCAAAGATAAAGCCCGAGAAAGCAGAAGGGTTTAGTTTTCACTCTTTATATGGGGGTAAGGATGCTGCCAGCATTAAGTAGACCGTCTTCAGTAGCAGGAATGGTTGGGACAAGGCAAACCATTTTCTTTAGAAGCCTCTAGGTTTCTGGCATGACACTCTTGCTTCTTTCCACTGACACAACAGTGCCTAGGAGGAAAAGGAAATGCAGAGCAAGCCCATGACTCTCTTCCTCAGATAAAACAGTATAATTCCCTGCCAACCATCAGTACCTCTCCTCCTCTCACTTCCACGCTGGTACACCTCTGTGCAACAGTGGGGAGCAGCAGCATTTCCTACTAGCTCAAAAAACCTCTCTTTTTTTTTTTTTATTCCATAACACAGCGCCCTCCTTTTCTCTAAGGCAAAGAGAAAAGTAACAAGCCGCCCACCCAGCTTCACCTCAGTTACTGAGATACCTTGAACAGTGTGAGGTTAGAGGATAAACGTTAGTGTATTTTCACCAATGACATAAGAAGGGAAAACCCTGAAAAGTCCACCAGGAAAAAAGCTCCCACTGAAGCAAGCATGTGGGGAGTACGAAGACACAGAGCGTGGGAATGTCAAAGAAATACTGATTTTCTATAGGGGCACTGAAAAGATTGGGGAAGTGGGTGCCCCCATTCATGTATTGTATATACTGTGGTAGATAGGGACTGACTGTACATTTGCTGGAAACTCATTTTACATAACCAGAAACTCCAGCAAGTTTTGCTTGTCATATACAGGAGTGTTACTCTGGTTGTCAAATCACATCCAGCACTCATACAACTTGCAGCCCTGCTTGGATTAGTTTTTGATCAGCATAAAAAACTTCAGCTTAACCTTACTAGCTATGATGGTGCATAATGGACTACACTTACTCAAACGCATTTTTTAAGGATATCCCAATCCTTCATTGCAAGATTAGAGCAAGCAATTATTCTAATGTCTTCATTCATCTGCAGTAATGCCATCCCATACGTTGAAGTCACTAGCATAAGTTGGTGATCACCAGGCTTCACGCTCCAAATGGCAGGAGAAAAACTAGACCTAAGAGAGTGAGAAAGACGAATTGCTCATTCATAGGCGCCAGAACAATCACTTCCATCAGACAGTACTCAAACATACAAAGCCTCCATTACATACATAAGCTAGCCACATATCTACGCTTAGACGTATATTCCCTCTAATATACAGTGGTACACATACATTCTGCTCCTGTGGGTGCTTGTTACTACTAAATTTCAAAGCCCTAGTGGACTTCCCTTTCACGCCCCCTATATTGGGCAAAAATACTCACTGGACTTTTATTTTAAGACGTGCACTCTTCCACCTTATTCTGGTATATTTTTGATAAAGCATATAGCTCAGCCTTCCCATTATTTTCTTGGTGGACTCATTTCTATGTGGTCCTCTGGAAGGTCAGAGAACAGCACCATCTAACCCCTCCCTTCTGCTGTCCACATTTGAGTCCACAGTGCTTTCCTCCACATTTTCTTTTCACCCTTTCTCTTGTTGCACTTGTGCTTGACTAGAAGCCAATGTTTACCCCTACAGCATTCTCCTGAATCATGCAAAATGTGAGATCTAATATTAACACAATTTGTGACAAGGGATTTAGAGAACAGAAAACTCTACTACGTTACCCTCTCCATCTCACCACCCACTCCATCTCAGGTCCTTCTGTGGCCTCAGTTAATGCAGTAACTGAGCACTTCGGTATCTATCAGTTAGCGGATCTATCCTTACAACACACCATGTAGCAATGCATTCATATATCTCTTTAAGTTAGCACCATGAACCATTAAGTATGAGCCAAAAAGGACTCTGATGTTTACAGCGAGACTAAAAAAAAAAGATGCCTATAACCTAAAACATGATTCCGAAATACTACTCCATCATTGCATCAGACTCTAGGCATTTCAAATATTGTGCTCTATAGCATCCCAGGTGTTTAACAGGTCACCTGGGCCTGCTCAGAGGCATTGCAGTCTTTATGAGGCTGAAAATCTGCATCGAACCCATATCTAATCTCTAACAGGTTTTAGAAACTCGAGGTAAGATTTACCCTGGTTATCTCTAGGAATTTACAGAATCACTAAAACATCTCAGCTAGTCATCTGAACTCCCATTATAGTCACCAGAGTCAAACAGACATTTCCACAACATGACCCACTTATTGTAAGTGGGTCAACATTTAAGGTTGTCCGTGAATCACACTCAGCAATTCCTTTTCTTCTCAACTGACTGTAAAGGTAACTTAGAGTGAGCCAAGTGCAGTGCTCATAAATATCCAGAAAGGAGATCTTGCCCTCCCCCCACTGCTGGTGTTTCTCCACTCAGATGTGCTAATGTGAAGGATTACGTTACCCATGCTGTAAGACCACCGCAGTGCAAGACAGTCAAAGGTACAGTTTGCATGGATGCAAGAGAATTCAGCGCAAAGACAAAACATTTAGCACATTTAATTCTCATACTTGAAGATACCCGGATCAGAAGCTAAGCAAGCTGATGTAGCTTTGTAGTTGGTCCTGCTTTGCACAAGAGATCTCTGGTGGTCCCTTCCAACCAAGAATTCTCTGCAGTTCTATGAAACTGACAGAAGGCCAGAGACTTGTAAGGTTGGAATGTGCAAATAGGGTTACAGAAGTGGCGACAAGATGATGAGAATGTACCACCAGTCATCATGTCCAAGGACCATAGCCTGCTATCTATCTACCAAACAATAGAAAAGATCAATATTATGTAATATTAATAGATCTAATAGTTTATTACTAATTTGGAGTCTGGCCCCATTATCATTCTTAATAATGAACAGATGGCATTCACAGGGCACACAAAACTGGAAACCCCAAAACCCAGTAGGACAGTGAAGTGATACAAAAGGGCCTTCAGAGACTAAATTAGAGGTATGAAACATAAGCAAGATTGATGCTTTTTCTGTTGTTTGTTCTCCCAACAACAGAATCAACACGACTCTGCTACCCTGGCCAACTCAGATCCTCAAATATTGCTTATTAGCTACATGCTGTATACAAGTAACTTCCTACCCACATTGCAGCTCTGACTGTTTCTGTAGCTCTGACTTTTTTTTTTGGCAGCCTTCAAGAAGCCAGAATGCAGTGAATGTCACCAAACGCCTCACAGATTATTTTAACAAGCATACAGCTGGATTCCGATATATTTAAGACTTAAAAATGTAGATATGCAGTGGGAAGAAGAGAACTGGATAGCAGTGCTGCTGAAGAACGGCACTGAAAGACAAAAAGAGAAATACATAGAGCAACCGGTTTGATGATACTACCAAATAAAGTCCTAGGCCATGTTCTATAGGAGGGTATCATAATCTAATCAGTTCTGAAAATTGAAAACACCAGAAAAATACCAAGTTATACCCACCACTACATACATCTTGCATCATTAGACAGTCAGGCAGACTATCAAGTGACGAAGAATGAAATCAGTAACCATTTCCAGGCATTTGGGATTCTCATGGGAGAGACACAGGATGGAGAATTAGAATGAGGGACTACGACTAAAACTGGTGGATTTAAGTACAAAAAGAAAGTGACCCAAGCATCAACAGAAATGTCCTAATGGTAAGAACTGGAAAATAACCTCTTGAAAAGGGAAAAGCTAGAAGCAGCACCACATCAGCTATTTAAAAAGTCTGAGGAATACCCTGGAAGGAATTATCCCACATTGGCTGGGAGAAGGACTCCCCGGAATAACCAGGTCTTTCCGATCCCAAGCTAATAAAATGCTGTAATTCAGCATTTTTCCCTTAAGTATATCTTTATCAGCTGCTAAAAAGCAGCAGGTGGGGAGTCATAAGGCAGGACATTCAATTCTCAGCCCCAATTAGGCTAAGCAGAAATCCCTTGGGTGTAACTGATTGCAGTAAACCAAACAGCAAGATCCACAGAAAAGGAGGAAAACGTAGATCCTCTGAAGCTGTTTTAGTACTCTTTTTCCCCTGTTACAATTAAGGGGATTTGCAGGATGGTCTGAACCATCCAACGAAGTTTTACAAGCTTCAAACGCAAGAGGCAGGTAGAAGAAACATAAACTAATTGCCATCTCTCACCAGCTTATTGACTGAGGCTGACGTGAGGAGGAATGACACTATTAGTCTTCCAACCCTGCTCTCCAGCAGTACCCGCAGATCCCCCAAGACTTTCAGCCAAGGCTTCCACAGTGGCACGCTAAGGCCCAGCTCCCCCCTTACACGGGGCCAGATCCCACAGCGTTTCCCATTTGCTAAAGACCTACAGCAAACAGTAACCGTAAAGCCTAAGCCTGAGGTAAAAAGCTGCAGCCAATTCTTCACAAACCCTGGGGTTCACCTGGAGGCAGGTACTGGTGCTTATCTGACATAAAAAGCAGTCTACAAACTATTCTTTCCTTAAAGGAAAGAAAAGAGATTTGAAGAGAAGACTAATACAGGGATATAGGTCGTGTTGCTACTTTTAAGATGGTGACTCCTGTCAATATTTCTACTATATTCCTGAACTTTATCTTCTGTCAGTGACAGCGACAGACTGAGTGGTCCTACAGTCTTTTCAGGCTTCTGTCTGTAGAGCTGTACAGAACAATTCTGAGGAAATTTAAGAGTTAAATACCAAATCAGTCACCCTCAGCAGAAGCTTTTTTCCAGATTGTACCCTCTCACAATACACTGACAAGAAACATCAGGTTATTTTCACTATTAATCACAGAATAGCTGAATTTGGCAGGGACCTCTGAAGGGCATCTGGTCCAAGCCCCCTGCTCAATCAGGGCCACCTACAGACAGTTGCCCAGGACCACGTCCAGACAGCTTTTGAATATTTGCAAGGATGGAGACTCCACAACCTCCCTCGGGAACCTGTGCCAGTGCTTAGTCACCCTCACAGTAAAAGTAAAACTTTTTCCTGATGTTCAGGGGGAACTTCGTGTGTTTCAGTTTGTGCCCATGGCCTCTAGTCCTGTCACTGGGCACCACTGAAAAGAGCCTGGTTCTATCTCCTTTACCCCATCCTATCAGATAGTTGATAAGATCCCTCTGAGACCTCTCTTCTCAAGAGTCCCAGTTCTCACAGCTTTTCTTCACAGGAGAGACACTCCAGTCCCTTCCTCATCTCCATGGCCCTTCATTGGACTCTATCCAGCATGTCCATGTCTTTCTTGTACCGGGCACCCATAACTGAAGACAATACTCCAGGTGTGGCCTCACCAGCGCTGAACAAAGGGAAAGGATCACCTCCCTTGACCTGCTGGCAATGCTCCTCCTAATGCAGCTCAGGATACTTTTAGCCGCCTTTGCTACAGAAGTACACTGTTGGCTCATGTTTAGCCTGGTGTCTGCCAGGTCCTTTTCTGCCAAGCTGCTTTCCAGCCAGTCAGTCCCCAGCATATACTGGTGCATGTGGTTGTTCCTCCCCAGGTACAGGACTTTGCACTTCTCCTTACTGAAATTCAGAAGGTTCCTGTCAGCCCATTACTCCAGCCTGTCAAGGTTACTCTGGATGGCAGCACAACCCCCTGGTATATCAGCCGCTCCTCCTAGTTTTGTGTCATCTGCAAGCTCGCTGCAAGCTTGCTGCACTCTGCCCCACCATCCAGATCATTAGGAAGATGTTGAACAGGATTGGACCCATTTACTGCTTGTTACTGGCCTCCAACTAGACTTCATGCCACTGATCACCACCCTCTGGGCCCAGCCATTCATCCAGGTCTCAGTCCATCTCACTGTCTACTTATCTGGACCACTCCATCAGCTTCTCGGTGAGAATGTTATGGAAGACAGCATCAAAAGCCTTGCTGAAGTCTAGGTAGGCAATATCCACTGCTCTCCCCTCATCTACCAACCTAGTCATTTCACGAAGTCAAGCATGGCATCCCCTTGGTGAATTCCATGCAGACTATACTTGGTCACCTTCCTGTCCTTCCTGTGCCTGGAAATAGTTTCCAGGATGAGTTGTTCCATCACTTCCCTACAGATCAAGGTAAGTGTGACCAGCCTGTAGTTCCCTGGGTCTTCCTTCTTACCCGCTAATGCAAGGGAGTGGGAGGAGTGTGATGATACTTTTTTCAAGGAAAGAAAGCTGACAAGCACCTGGCATCTACACTGTATCCCAAAGTGGGCAATGCTAGATCCAGCCATACAGAGAGCCAGCACAGCCCTCAACAACATTACATTGCTAATTCGATGACTTCAATGCCATGTAAATAGTGTACAGACTTCAGGTTGAACTTCCCCAAAAGTGAGTACTTTTCCCTCTACAGGAACAAAAATCTATGACATAAAGGCATACAGCAGACCTCAAGAAAAAGGAACTTTGCATGCTGATTAGGTCATAGTACGAAAGGCCAACATACAAACAGAAAAGTATATAGAAAGTTAAATCATTAATTCATTTAAGGGCTATGCCTTTTCTGAAAACAGTTCGTGTGGAGTTTGAAATAAAATCAGACTTCCCTCTGACTGCCTCTCTTCCCCGTTACTTGATTAATTTTCCTCAAAGCCTTGGACGTAGCTGAACTCCAACAGTTGAATCAGCTACCAAATAAACATGTTGCGTTGTCCTTAGGCTCAGCTACGGCATCTTGTAATAATATTTAAGTTGAAGTAAAAGTCTATTTGGTCTAAGGATTATTAATAATTTCTTTTATTAACATTCCTTTTGCTGAACTATTTGGGGTCAGCTAAAAAAGTTTTCTTCAGTAAAAGGAGACTCTGGAAGAAACAAGTATTCTAAGACAGTCTTTTGCTTTCAAGCCTATCAGTTTAGGAGGCAAACCCAGTGCAAACAAAGAAAAAGAAATGATGATTGGTTGCGTACCTTAATTGCTGTTATTAACAAACCAGAATTACAGTATGTAACAGTTGGTTTGGGGTTTTTTCTACTTATAACTCCAGAAAAAAATATGCTTTGAATATTTTTCCCAGGTATCTGAATTAACAGATTCTATCAGTAACTTATCAGTTTAAATACATGCATTTCTTTGAATCCACTTGGAAATGTGCACATAATCAGTTGCTGCTGGGAAAATATTTATTATTTGCAAGGTGCAGCCATAAACAATTGCACAGCTACTTCTGCAGCATTATTGATTATGAACAAAGATGACAGCTGCATGCATCAAAGTAAGGAGAGTGAAGTGCTGCCCTGTTTCTGTTTGCACCAGAAGCAGACCACTCAGCATTATCTAACAAGGATCATTATCTGACTGGCAGTAAGAAAGCTAGATAAGTCTTTTTTATTCCAAAACTCATTAAAACGTGCTTGGAAGGACCTAATGCAATGCCTTTTCACATCAGCAGAAAACCTTAGCTCTTCATTGAAGAACCTTCATCAACATCAAGTTTTATCTTCCATGTAACTCACCAAAAATCTAGTCCACGCGGCAGAATTATGAGTGCCATCCTTATTGGTAAGCACCTAAACCCTAAAGTCTCAGGCACCCCTTCAGGAGAGAAATTACTCTCGACGCCAGTAGTTGGTTTCGAGACTTGCGTAAAAGTTTAATTACCTTTGAGGGGCCAATGCTACTCCTGAGATTCAGCAGGTTCCCGCTTATTTATGCACAGAAAGGTTATGCTGCCATCAACAGAAAAGAAAGCAGCAGCCTACCCACTTAAACAGATCCCTACGGCTGCCACTGCACAGAAAGGATGCGGCAAAGGCGCAAGTAAAACAAAAATTGCTTGTGTGATGCTTTCACATTAACTGCAAAACCAACCTTTCCCAAGAAAGCCCTGATTAAGTACTGGAGACAAGCCAGATAATAAATGAAGCATTTCTATGAAAATTCAGTCACTGATTCATTTCTATTGGCTGCAAAGTTGTTTGTTTAAAGATATTTCACTCCCACCGCACATCTAAAGTAAACAGGTACACAAAAAGCTTTGGGACTTCTTCATCCTTTCCCCTTCTCCCCTCACCCCCCTCCCCCCCAGTTCTCAAGCCTCTCTCAGAAGCTTGCAAATGGAGCGTCCGTCTGTACATCCTTCTACCACTGTATGTACACACCAATTCACGTCTTCCAGTAGAATTGCACACAAGCATGAGCCGTGCGTGTTGGTTCAGCACTGAAAGCAGAGGGAAAAGGTGACTTAGACTGCCTGGCCTCAGCATTTCAGAAGGGGTTGTTTTTACTGGCTGGTGTCTACATACTACGTCTGCTACATCAACTAATTTATCCTGGGGATTTTGCTTGCTTTTGAGCAAAAGAGAATGAAAGCATTTGCTCGGGGAAGAAAAACCACTAGGTGCAGTCTCCAGAAATGGTTCATTTTCAGCCAATTCAACTTAATTTATAATTCGTCTTAATTTATGATACAAGGAGTCTGTAGTAAGTAAGTGGATGTTAGTGAAAAAGTAAAATGACCACAATGAATCACTTAATACATCTGCATGTGAAGTGGGAAAAGCATTCCTTTGACAGTTAGGACAGTTCTGTTAAAGCCATGCGAGCTGCTCAAGGTAAGCCTACGCCACAGCACCGAGCAGAGCACCACAGTACCTCAGGCGAGCTCCAGCCCCACGCCAGCCCATGCACATTTGTGCCAGGTTTTTTTGCTCTGCCATGCCCACAGTGCCTCAGCGGAGTATTTTCAAGACAAGGCTGCGGTTACCTTTAGCCCACACGAGAGAGCACTGCCGCTAGAAGGAATGCTCCTCACTTTTTGCCCTGCCCAGAGCTTTGGGTACCCTGTTCTTCCCCCACTCTCCCATCTTGCACCAGCACCACTAATCTCGTAGCTACACAATAATCAGATCAGCAGGCTGAGCAAGCCGAAAGCTAATTTTCAGCCAAGCTGGGGGAGCTGATCTGACTCACAGCACAGCTTCAAGAACACCCAAGTAGATATGGGCTTGTTGGGAACATTAGCTGAGCGGAGGCAGGAGAACTGCTCCTTTTGGCAGCAGATTATAATTCAGTCAGGATAAGCTGACTGTGAAGCCACATTCTCAAACACTTCTTTTAACTTCATTCCAACAGCTGTAGCCACAGAGCAACATACACTTAGCGAGGAGGCTGCAAAGCTCCCTGGACTGAGGACCACGTTTTCACGTACCTTCGTGCTACTCCCAGAAACAAAAGGCATCCCAGCTCAAGTGACATTCTTGAGCCATCCCAGCTTTTAAACATTGAATTAGTATCATCACCATCCTAGATCCATGCTGATCATGCCACGTCAGACTCCAATTCTTTCTCCTATGCAGAAAACAGGCATATGTTTCACAAGCATGTTTCACTCCTAAGCATACCCTGTCCCCAGTAACCAAGATCTCGGTTCTTTTCCCTCTGAACCCTATTAGGGCTTTTTGCCATCTGCTACCTCTGTGACAGATGCTTGTGTAACTGACAGATCAAGCTAAATATAAGATATCAACACCCCCATATGCTCTAACCATTCCAAGTTTAGTACTCCTATTGTGTGCAAGGCCTAAATATAGTAAGATAAAACAAAAACATCTTTCATGTTGAAGTATTCTTCAAATTGATGACACCTCAGCACAAGGCCTCTAAAGCTTAACAGGGGAGGGAGGGGACGACATCTCCTGAAGGTGTTACTAGGAGATTAAAAGCATAATTTCCAACTCTGTAGCAATCCCCTCCCCCCAAATGAGGATACTGCACTCTGACAAGCAACGCAGTCAAGCTCAACTGTGTTTACCACCATGAGTACAAAACCAGCGTGCTATGGAAGCTTGCTGTCGGAGAGCAGCATGCCGTAGACAAGACCAGCTCAGCTTGGGAGGGGACCATCATATTTTCTAGGCCTGTAGGCCAGGAGCAGATGTTCCTCATCTTGCTCAACAGAGCAAATCTGACCTCTTTTCCAGGGCTTCAGGGACCAACACGGGTAGAAAAACCTGTTCTGTTCTCCTCCCCGAGAGCTGCAAAGCTCACATGTCCTAAGTGACAGTGAAAAGAAACCCTTTGCAGACTGAAGAACACCCAGCAGCCACAAAACTACTATTCGCTAGAGCTTTTCACCTTGAAGTAACTCAGAGTGCTTTATGTACTGCATGTAGCTGCCATTTCAACCACCACAGAAACCCAGCTACCCCCTATCTGGTGAGAGGTGGCAGTTGCTTAAATAGGCTATCAGGTGAAAAAGTACTTTAAGCATGGAAGTGGAACATAGCACTGAAAAACAGTAACACGGTGAGAGGCAGAGGCACATTTAAATAGGGGAACAGAGATACCCACGCTGGACTTCAGCCAGCTAGTCTGACTTGAGAAGTCTGTTAACCACATGGAGCCAAAACCTTAATTTTTTTGTCTCAGAAGAAACATTGACAATGCAAAGATTACACTGTTTTCTGGTACCATTGCAATGCACAGATACAGTACTGCATCCGATGAGCCAGACCTACCAATACCATGACCTCCTCCTTCCAGGTTTCACTCTGGAGTCTACTGTTTAGGCCCTAGCTGTTTTAAAATATGACTTGTTTTGTGAATTAAAGTGCAACCCAAATATCTCACACTGTTTTTGCAGTCCTGCTTACTCCAAACAAGACTGAATAGCCTCTTCTGACTCTGCATTTAAATTTCACTGAAGACAATGACTAAGTCTTGGGTGTCCTCAGTGGGCTTTAAGTACACCCCAAAGGGTTGAATACATATGTCCAACAACAGAGCGTTGGCTAAAAAGCTAGACGCTATACATCATCAACCAGAAAATCCTCCCTTGCCTGCCTGTTCCTTAAATTGTAAAGCACAACCACACTGAATGAAACAGGGAGTACATTGTGCCTCTTAACTGCAACTGACATCATCTACCTGGACTTGTCAAAGCGTTTGACACTGTCCCTCATGACATCCTTGTCTCTAAATTGGAGAGACATGGATTTGACGGGTGGACCACTCGGTGGATAAGGAACTGGCTGTATGGCTGCACTCAAAGAGTTGCAGTCAATGGCTCAATGTCCAAGTGGAAACCAGTGACGAGTGGTGTCCCTCAGGGGTTGGTACTGGGACCAGTGCTGTTTAACATCTTTGTTGGTGACACAGACAGTGGGATTAAGTGCACCCTCAGCAAGTCTGCTGATGACACCAAGTTGTGTGGCACGGTCCATAACTGGAGGGAAGGGATGCCATACAGAGAGACCTGGGCAGGCTTAAAAGGTGGGCCCATTTGAACCTCAAGAGGTTCAACAAGGCCAAGTGCAGGGTCTTGCATGTGGGTCAGAGCAATCCCAAGCACAAATACAGATTGGGCAGAGAACAGATTGAGAACAACCCTGAGGAGAAGGACTTGGGGGTGTTGGCTGATGACAAGCCAAACATGACCTGACAACATGTACTCACAGCCCAGAAAGACAACTGTATCCTGGGCTGCATCAAAATAAGCATGGCCAGCAGGTCAAGGGAGGTGATTCTGCCCCTCTACTCTGCTCTTGTGAGGACCCAACCTGGAGTACTGCGTCCAGCCCAAGGGCCCCCAACATAAGAAAGACATCACCCTTTTCGAGCAAGTCCAGAGGAGAGCCACAAATATGGTCAGGGGGCTGGAGCACCTCTCCTGTGAAGACAGGCTGAGAGAGTTGGGGTTGTTCAGCCTGGAGAAGAGAAGACTCCAGGGAGACCTTATAGTAGCCTTCCAGTACTTAAAAGGGACCTACAGAAAAGATGAGGAGGGACTCTGTCAGGGAGTGGAGTGATAGAACATGGGGTAATGGTTTTAAACTGAAGGAGGGGAGATTTAGATTAGATATTAGGAAGAAAGTCTTTACTGTGAGGCTGATGAGACACTGGAACAGGTTGCCCAGGGAGGCTGCAGATGCCCTATCCCTGGAAGTTTTCAAGGCCAGGTCAGATAGGGCTTTGAGCAACCTGGTCTAGTGGCAGGGGGGTTTGGAACTAGATGATCTTTAAGGTCCCTTCTTTAAGGTCCCTTCCAATCCAAACCGTTCTGTGATTCTATGATAAACTTAAGAATCATGTCTCTTTTTCTTACAGCTTTCCCCTTCTGCATTTTGACTTAAGTTAACAAGCATGAAGACATCCATACCATTCTATGAGTACTCCTGCGCTCCAAACAGATCAAGCACCAAGAGCAAGGGCTGCACAAGCATGGAGAACAAGCTATGAGCCAAGAGCAACTGCAACAGAGGCATCGCCCTCACTGGCCAGGGCACAGTGCCATAGCAGCCAAGCAGGGCCACCATAGTGACAGTGACCAGTTCTGCTGGCAGTCCCATGAAATAAGAGGTAAGAAGTCAGATCTAAAGTCAATCCACAGAGACCAGTCAGAAACACCAGGAGATGGGGCCAGAGACAGGACTAGATACAAGACTACAGCACATGCATGAAGTCTGTACTCTAAATTACACCAGAGAGAGGACTGAAAAGAAAACAGGAAACAAGCTACCCAATATATAGTTTCGAGATCCATTTAGGGGAGAAGGACAGAGACAAAGCTACCTACAGTATACATCCGAAAAGCCATCCAGGAAAGCCGGTCAGTAAGCCAGGACACCAAAAGGCAAGACTAGGCACAAGCGCGCCTACAACGTAAGTCAGACTGAGCGTAAGTGCCCCCAACCAGAGCTTAAATGGAGCTCCCAGACCAATGGGTATCAGTTGTATTGTGGAAGCCTCAGGTCAGGCTGATCAGAGTATTTAAGTCCTTTTAGTGCCCTCAGGATCATGACACCAAGCACAGGAAGTAGCCGGCAATTGTAAACAAAGACATAGAGAAAAGGTGGGCAAAATTCCTGTCTCATGTTCAAGACATCAAAAACCTTCAGATGACTGATAGCCATAGGATACAAACTATCCTATGGAATGGATAGGAATAGGTGGAATGGAATAGGTGGATGGAATGGAATAGGTGGAACATAACCCTAGTATTAACAACAGAAAACATTATCAAAGAATTTGGTCCCCAAAAATGCCTAGGAAAAGGACATAAAAATGGCACCACAAAAAGACAACTGTTTTGAGAGATGGCCAGAGTTTCAACAAATAGTATGTGACAAGTATCATGTTCATGCTCCATTTAAGAGGGGAGGAAGAGAACAACTGAAGTTCAGTGCTGTAGAGAGTATTTAAGTGATGTGCTGAGATAAGTCATCATTGGAGAAGCTGTTACAACAAGGTGCCACAGCCAGAACAACAGAGACCCACGGAATCACTTGGTGTGGAAGGGACCTCTGGAGGTTTACAGTCGAATCCAAAGTAGGGCTAGCTTCAAAGCTAGATCAGGTTGCTCAGGGCCCTCAGATCTTCTCCTGTTTTGCAAACTCCCACTGATATGACTTCCCAGTCAGGAAAGAAAGAGGATAGGGCTAGATATTCCAACTTGTCACCCTTTTCTGGGTGTTTCATTGTTAGTTACCCAGCTTGAAACACAAAGAGTGGGATTTTCATGCCTGTTTAACAGCTTGTACACCACTCTGCTATGGAGGTGCCAGATGTAGCAAAGGGAAAATACCAGGGTGAGAAGATTATTAAAAACTCTGCCCATTAATACTATCAGAGTAAACATAGTAGAAAAACCCATTGACCTCACTTTGGACATTTTCACAAAAGTATTTATTTTTAGACAATTAAAACCCACAGAATGCTTTAAAAAAAAAAAAAAAGAGGATGAAGGTTTTTCTTTTTTCCAGACAAGCTATCCTGCAGTAGTATGCGCTCTTCTCTAACTGATCCCGCTTTATTGTTCAAACTGAATAATAAATATTTGCTAGCCTAAGGAAGTGCTGAAGATCACCACTGTCAAACTGCATACTGCTGTAACTCCACCGAAGGATTTAATCTCAATGCAATTTCCTTATGAAAGCACAAACTTTTCAGCAGGCGAAACAAGCTGTGAACATACTGTCAAGAAAACTTTTCAAAAAGCGTTCTTCAGAGCAGTTACAGAACGCTGACACAAATACTTGCAACAGCTTCACAGAAAGTCATACACAGCTTTTGTGCCAATATTTTTTTCCAATGGAAAACGCAGGTATTTGATCTGTTTCGTAGCTTTACTGATGCATGTGTAAAACACAAATTCAGTTAAAGGAGTGCTCAGCTGTTACTGGTATGTATATTTTTTAAGTGACACAGGCACTTTCCTTTCCCATGAATTTTGTTTTATGTAATTTTTTTTTTCCCTGCTTTGGAAAGCAAAACAGTCAGTCCAAGAAAATCTAGTTCCCACCCAGATTAACATCAATAACTTCTACAGCATTTGGTTGTTAGGCACTTCTTATTACATATAGGTGTGAATTTAGGATTCACACTTGCATGGCCATTGCCTGATCGTCTCCAGGAGTGAGCCTGGAGTCAGGCTTATGAACTGGTCAGGAAGAACTTCACAGTGAGTTAGTTCTTTGGAGACTTTGCAGGTAATGCAACAATAATTCATACACTGTGGATTTTTAAGTATCCAATTAAGACTCGTGACTGAACAGCAATTGCAGCAGGGCCCTATGGGGACCATGCACGTAAATGAGATAAATGAGTTTGTGTTCCCATGGTAATGTTCTAAACAAATCATTACAGTATGTCTATCAAATACATCCAAGGACATTTGCAAACGATCATGGGGAGGGGAGAAATCTTTCAGCTCAAGGAAGGGATACAGCATCATCTCCTTTCTACATTCTTGTAATTTCTCCATGGTATCTGGGCATCCTGCCACTGTGAATTCAGAGATATGACTACTGTCTGCAACATCTTTCCCAAAATGATCATAGGAGAAAAGAAGTCAGCTCCTTTTCCCCAAAGGACTCTGAGTGGGAAAACACAAATGTAAGGCTGATCAGTCCCATGCATTGAAGGGCATGATTCAGAGACACTTACAGACAGAGATGAAATCGGATGGCAAAGAAGGAAAGCACAGACATCAGGACCATGACTGGCCCACGCTGAGCTGCTCCAGCTAAGTGATTTACTGAACCAGGGCCACTATGGTTAACCCTTTCCACACAAGGGTGAAACAGTGATTCCACAGGCAATGAAAAACATTTAAGACCTCTCTAGTTGGAGGACAAGGTGGGGCTGGGATGAAAGGCTTTTAGCCGTTCTTTGGTCCCAGCACAGCACTGGCAGCCATGGATGGGCTTCGCTGGTGCTGTGGCCCCTCTCTAGTGGGAACATGAGGACATTTGACCTCCTTAGCTTGTGTTATCTTTGGATACCTTGGGGCATTCAAACCGGGTTTTCAAGAACCATGGTCTCTTCCCAAAGACAAATGTCTCCCTATAATTTTAGTTCTACCTGCTCTTCTTCCCAAAGACAAATGTCTCCCTATAATTTTAGTTCTACCTGCTCTCCTTTCTCACTTCAGCTATAGTAAGGACTCCCACCAGAGAAGAGGTGACCGCTCTTCCCCATACACAAAAGCACAGCAGCAGTAAAATACCTGGTACCACAATCATTTCCCCCAGCTCAGAAACACAAACTGCACATGCTGGAATAAAACACAAGTTAGAAGAAAATGGCAGCTTCTCCCCAGTGTAAGAATATGCCACAAAGCATTGACATATCTCTTCTATATCACAAAAAAAAGTCTCTTCCTTCAGTGCTGCTACAGTCCCTGGGCTGAAGTAGTTCTCACAAACAGCTACAGCCTCTCTGCACCAGAAGAGACTGGATGATGCATAGCACTGAAGTCCTCAGCAGTCACCCCTCCCTTCAACCCTAGCATTTCCCACAGCGTGATCTTTCCCCTGCAAATCATCTGCAGAGGCTGCTTCGTTACTGGCATGCAAAGGAAAGGCAAGGTGATTTCTGAGCTACAAGCTGCAGCTGCACTAGTCTCAGAAGAATCTGTTTTCTTGCACTCTCGTATCTCTTTTTACTCATGTAGCATCTATTCTCAACATGAAAGTGTTAGCTGGAAGTGACCTCTAGGGGTGTACCGGGTTTTGGCTGCAATAGAGTTATTTTTTTTCAAAGTAGCTTGTATGAGGCTACATTTTTGATTTGTACTGAAAACAGTGTTGATTGATAACACAGGGATGTTTTAGTTATTGCTGAGCAGTGCTTACCAGCATCAAGGCCTCTTCTGCTCCTCACCCCACCCCACCAGCAAGTAAACTGGGCGTGCACAGGAGATTGGGAGGGATCACAGCTGGGACAGCTGACCCCAACCGACCAAAGGGATATCTCATATCATACTACATCATGCTCAGCAATGAAGGCCGGGGGAAGAAGAAGAAACGGGGGACATTCAGAATTATGGTGTTTGTCTTCCCAAGCAACTGTTAGGCATGATGGAGCCCTGCTTTCCTGGAGGTCGCTGAACACCTGCATGCCCATGGGAAGTAGTGAATGAATTCCTTATTTTGCTTTGCTTGCACGTGCAGCTTTTGCTTAACCTATTAAACTGTCTTTATCTCAACTCACAAGTTTTCTCACTTTTAGCCTTCTGATTCTTTTCCCCATTTCACTGGGGGGGAGTAATTAAGTGGTTCTTGCAGGTCCGAGCTGCCTACTGGGCCTAAACCAGGGAAAGAGGTCACGTAGACCAACCTCCTGCTTAGAGCAAGATTATTATCAATGCTAGATAAGGTCAGCTGCAGCTTCATCTTGCCAAATCTTGGAAATTCCAAAGGTTGGGATTTTCAGCACTTCTCTGGGTGACTCATTTCGTTGCTGAAGTACCCACCTGTCCCACGTGGTGCCTTTTTTTTTTCCAATGTCCAATCTGAAACTCTGTAATATCACTGGAGACCTCACACAGGAATTTTTCTCCATCTCAATATCATTCCTCTTTGAGATAGCTCCCATCCTTATCCATCAAACTCCTACACTAACATACACCACCTTGCCCTTACATTTTCAAAGGTTTATATAGGACATACAGCTGTAACACTCCTGTTAAATATGACCTAATTTGGTTCCAAGTTTAGCATTACCAGAAGGACGGCTTCATGGGTTTGTGACTGTGCAGTCATGTGATTTTAAGAAATAGCATTCAAGTGCAACATCTTCAGTAAGGCACTGAGAACAGGATGTTTCCAAAGGTGCTTCCAGGGCACCACTGTTTTCCAGTGTTCTAGGATCCCAAAAGTTACCAAGGACCATTTGGCTGTCCCACACCAACACAAATTTGTGATTCTATTTAAGCCCACATCACGGAATGCCCACGGAGACTGTCAGACACCTTCCACAATGTAGAGTATTATTTTAAGAGCATCGCAGAGAGACCATGCAAAAGGTCAAGAGATCTGAGCACCAGGAGCATAAAGTGTAATACCAGCCCTTCCAAACCTGAAAGAAGCAAGCTGGGCAAGCCCTGCCTCTACATTCTCAATGGAAGACAATAATCAAAAGAAACCTGCAAACTGTGAGGATACAACTGCCCTCAGTCACTCTGTGCAGCTCCCCTTGAAGCCAGCAGGACCTGTAATTCTGTACCCACAGGAGAATATACCTCTGAGATGATGCAGGGGTGCTTACAGCATAGTTTAACTTTGCTGGGGGGAAAAAAAACCCACACCCCAACCCTCAAAATCCAAGTTAGAAAGACTTGATTATATATTCTGACAGAAAAACCAAATGAATGGGCAGGAGGCAGGAGATGTAGTGTAGGCGATTCTCAGCAAAGCACTTAACAGCGTCTCAGAAATTATGCTTGAAATATAACTTGGACATAATAAATGGATTGAAACCCAAGTATAATTGCATAAATGAACAGTAGCAATGGGCTGCACTGTATCAGAGAGCACTAACAACACACTGGAGGTGAGAAGAGCTTTTTAATTTACCTCAGTGTAAATACCTGTATTTCAAAGGAGGGGAGTGACTGCAGCCGGACAGCAAGAGAGAACAGAATGGTAGACAGCAGCTAGGAAATCCAGTTTGGAAATCCAACAAAGTAATCATGAAATCTGATTACTCACTGACCAGTACATCAATACTAAAGAGGACCCGTGGTTTTCAAAACAATTTGGCATCATAAGGAGATGAAAAATAGTCCTGGGGCATGAGGGAAGGATCAGTTTGAATTTAAGAATGGCAGGTTGATACTGTTCCCACAGCAGTCAGTGGCAAAACTCAGTCCTTTACTGCCTTGTACTGCTGTGGCCAAGCAGCACACTCATGCAGATTGAGAGTAAAAACAGTACCCCACCAGCACAGCCATTGGAAACACCTCCTGGAGTGGGTATCAAACAATGCAAAATATAGAGGAACTGTAAACAAGAGTTGCAATGGGAGAAGGGTAGGACCATTAGAAGAAAGTGTAAAGAGATCTGGGATTAGCGATATTCTCACGGGTTGTGCATAAACTCTGTTACCCGATATGGCCAAACCGCCTGTATCCTTTGCAGGGTTTGTCTACACAGGGAAATGCACGAGTGGGCAGAGATACCCACTCCAGAAACAGTTTTACAGCCACATCAGAAATGAAGTGCCCAGAAGTCAATGAACTAATTTAAGATACAGCTTCTCTGCAGACATAAGGTCCATGTCTACTTAGTGCTGTAAATAGCAACATGGTATGGATTCTCCAGCTGGCACTGTGTATACATGCTGCACAGATATAAAGAGAGACTGTACCTCAAATTACTGCATTGCTTTCTGGGATTGTCTGTATTGAAAGCATATCAGCAACCCAGAACAATTCCATCCCAGTGCGACAAAAAAGACTTCAAGGGCTCTATTTATGAAGAAATTATTTATCCCCATCAGTCTGCCCTAATTTTATACCCCCTTTTGCTTACAGAGACTTACCCAGTCTCTCCATATGGCAAGTTCATAGAGTCCAGTTAAAAAAGCCAAGGGAAGTGAGACATCTGCCATGCACTTTGAAAGAGTCAAAAGGCAGGGTGGGGAATTAACTGACACACAGCACAGGGAAAAGTCACGGTAAAAAGATACTGGGGAAAAGAAAATTTAGGATGTCACACTTTCAGTGATTGAACCCTTCCTGAAGATGTGTGACTGGCAAGGAAGACTGATGGTGTTTTTTGTCTCTCATATAAAACCAGCAGAACGGGGACTTCAAAGGTCCCATGCTCAAAGGACTGGATTTGGATCTTCTAGATGTATGAATCAGGAGTTACTGTTAGTGAGATTAAAATACTCTCTAGAACGAGCAAGCAGCAATTCATGGAGCTTGAATGGAGCAGTGAAATTTTTTATGCCTAATCACTATGCCGATGGGATTCCCATTGCTAGAAATTTATGGCTACAAGCCATGTAAACCCTGAAAAACATGAAAATAATAATCATTTAGACTGACTGAAAATTATCCATCAAAGCCTTTTTCAAGAGAAAGATGGGATAAAGGTGAGTGAGCTTGTCTATAAAATGTTGGGGTTTACAGACTCAGAGTCTCTAAAGGCTTAAACAGGAATGAGTATTGCCTATTACTGCATCCCGTAATACAAACACAAGGCTTCCTTCAACTTCCACCAGTTTTACCGTGGAGGAGCTACCTGAACTGCTTTGATCACATACCTCTAGAGTCAATACTTCCCTGTTGACTCTCCAGTAAGTTATATTCTTCTCTCTACATGACAAACTTTGCTCTCCCCCCATCTAGCTAGCAGAGAAAGATGTAGCTGGGGTGGAGCTGTGAGAGGTGGGATGGGAACAGAGAGCAATAAATACATTAAGAATTGGTTCCACAGGTAAGGACTTGTATAAATCAGAGCGCCCACCATAATGAAGGTTGCTAAATGTGATGGGTTTTTTCAGCTTTCAGCTCCCTCTCACTCTCAAAAAAAAAAAGAAGTAATTGTCAATAAGCCTAGAAGTCAACATTACTTTGGGGATTTTTTTTTTCTTTTTGACAGACAAATGTTTTCTTCTGGCAACAAGCGAACTCTTGGGTAATTTGCTAAAAATTTCTGGAGAAAAGAAAAAGCTTCTACTTCAAATCATGTTTTTGCTTTTTTCAAAAATCTTTCCAGCTAGTTTTCTCTAGTTGAGATTTTTATATTGTTGGAAGTAAGTAAACTGAGGAAAATGAAAGCTCCTCTCTCTTCTACTTCAGCTGCTGGTTTGTGAAACCACCAGTATATCAGGAAGGGAAGCTTTTAATCTCTTTCTTTAGGCCAAGGATTCATGTCTCTTCCTTCCTTTGGTCTGGTAAGCTGGGAAGTGAGCTCCATTCGGTGACATATTCCAGCTTTGTGTGACTTCAAACCAGGCCAACCCCTTCTTTGTTTTCTCTGACTCTCATACTCACACCAGAACTTCTGCAACTGGACGAAAATGAACACCTTTCCTTCCACACCTTCTGGAAATTAGATTTCAGGTTAAAAAAAAAAATCACTTAAATCAGAAGACTCTAAACATCCTAGCATCCTTTTTTTATTATTTTTCTGTTTTTTTTCTTGGTTTTTTCTCTGATTCTGCAGACACTGCTAGTCCTAGTTGAGGAAGAAATTCCCCGCCTATGACTCTGTCCATGTTCCCCTTCATAGACAGTGACTGACTAAAATGAAGACGACTGATTTATAACAGTGTGTTTCAGTGCAGAGTTTGTCCTTTGTGCCTGGGTTTTTACAGTAGCAGCATCTGCTTCACGCTGCCATCAACTCACAGTGATGTTTCCACTACCCCCTCAGGCTACGATGAATGTAATGTTTCGGTGTTTGCCTGAATCCCACATAGCAGTAATCAGCAATTATCAAAAACAGCAAACAGAAACAATTAAAGACATTTCCAGGTCATCCAAGCACAGCCTTCCCTGGCACACATGCCTCACGCTGCCATGGCTAAAAAGGTTGTCTGCACCACCTATGCGATATCACGAGGGAAAGAGCAGCTTTACCTCCATGTCTTGAGCCCAACTCAAAGGAAGTTGGACAAAATAGTGTGGATGCAGTCATCCAAGTGATTTGACATTTTCAAAGGAGACTGGGGGCTTGAAAGTAATGGTCTCTGTGCTGGTTCCATCTTCAGCTTTGTAAACATGGGGAAGCACAACCAGGGTATTAACTCTGGCTCCGCAACAGCATAACTACCTTTAGTAGTTACGGTGTCATTACGTTTACTTTAGTATCCGATGTCATTACATGTACTATGGCAGATCAGCCAGTGTCCTTTACCCCTTCACTACCAATTTCTCCCAAATACAGTCCAATGCCAAGAGATTTCTATCTTCATTGCACTGACATGTCTTGACGTGTTGTTTATCATCAGTCACATGTTCCTGTTGTCTTCTCTAGTTTGGGCTCCTTGATGAGCCTCCATTACTGTAATGAACTGCAGTCAGGAGTTCCTATAAAACTTGACACGGAGGATATATTTTGCTAATGTGTAATATTTCCTGCCCCTTGTAATAGCAAATAAAAAAAAAAAAAAGTAAGCTTTTTACATACTTTTTCAAACGAAACGCACCTTCTTTTCCAAGTGAAATTGTTGGACGGGCATATAATTAGAGGGATACTAAATGAGTGTGCTTATATATTCAAGTGTACTTATCTCAAACTTAAATTCTAATAAATAATTAGTGTATACGTCTGTGCATACTGAAGGAGTGGGAATGCCATCTGAATAACTACACATCCATCTCCCCCCTCCTCTCTCCAACTTATTTTTGCTGCTGAAATCACTTGACCAATTTCCATCTGCTGTAAACTGGCATAAATTAGTGGAAATCAATGGACCTACAGCAGTTCCCGTTACCTGAGAACTTTTATGCATACAAGGCACTTATAAATCTAGCAGGTTTGATTAAACCATTGGTCTACCAAAAGTCCAGTTCTGAGAACCTCTCCTCCCATCTTTGTTCTTCTATTATTAACATCTGTGCTTTAATCTTTAGGTATGTACATCTGCACAGAATAAACTCTATTTAAGTGAACTGAATCAGCATCAGATCAAATGGGTCTCCCCATGTTAATAATTCCTTAAGGGACAAGAAACATGAATGATTTTGCCTCCAGATTTTGCATTTTCATTCTTGCCTTCAACTTCAGAGAAAGAAATATATCCAGAAGAATGCGTGTGTGCGTATATATATATGTATGTATATCTATGTATCAACAGTATTTCTCATTACTCTAACTACCCATTTAACTTTTGAAAGACACTGTACCTCACCTTTTAGGTTTTAAAGCAATCTCTACGTACCAGAAATCAGGATGATACTCCATCTGACAATATATATAAGGTGACTTAGATGGTCCTACATGTATCTTCTCTGGGGTGCTGTGCAATGGGTGCTACAGAGGACAAACAACTGGACTACCAGCCAGAGACAGACTCCAAGCTACTAATCTGGCATGTATGTGCAGAGATGGGCCTCCAAATGCCTGTGTCTGAATTCACAGTTCCTTGTGACCACACTGTCCAACTTGTGATCACACATCCCACAAAGATGATCAAAGGACTGGAGCATCTGTCATATGCTCCAGGAGAGGCTGAGAGAGCTGAGACTGTTCAGCCTGGAGAAGGAAAGGCTCAGGGGGACCTTACCAATGTGTATAAATAACTGATGGGGGAAGGTGTAAAGATGACAGAGCCAGACTCTTCTCAGTGGTACCCAGTGACAGGACAAGAGGCAACTGGCACAAACTGAGCCACAAGAAATTCCACCTAAACATAAGGAAAACTTTTTTTTTTTTTTTTAATGTGAAGGTGGTTGAACACTGGAACATCTTTCCCAGAGACTTTTTGGAGTCTCCATTCTTGGCGATATTCAAAACACAACTGGACATAGTCGTTTGCTACTGTCTCTATATATAAAGACCCTACTTGGAGCACAGGGGTTGGACTAGATGACTGCCAGAGGTCTCTTCCAAACTCAGTATTTCTGTGATTCTGCACTACTGCTCAGCAAAAAATAATTACTTTCAACACCTGTCCCAACACAAATGAAAACAGCACTATTCCTCATCCCTGGCTTTCCTGAGAACTGTTCTTCCTTGATGTTAAAACAGTGCAAAAGGAATTACAAATATACCTTTCTAGCACTTTGTGAGTCAGTGTATTAATTCCCCCTGTATCATAAAAATTCAAGAACAGATGACCGTACCCTTGGAAAGCCAATGTGAGGATGCAGAAACAAGTAAAACAGCTTTGTCTTCCCTACATTATACTTCCCTGCCCTGCTTCCTGCCATACTGCTGACCTGCATCACGCCAGAATAATAATCCCTCTCCATTAGCCTGGAGTTTGCCATGACCTGAACCAGCTGTAGGTAATTTAAATCCCAGAGAAAGTATGTGATTAGGATGGAGCAAGGCCTTGTGCTTGCATCTGGCACAAGCATATTGTGCCTTCTGAGAAAGGGTAAGTACCATGGTCTATGGAAACATTCAGAGATAACATCAATTCTGAAACTGGGAACACAAGGGGAGGTGAGGGGAACAGCAGGGAGGGGAGGCACAGGGAAGGGAGGGCAAGGAACAGGATGCCCTACACAACTGCTCTTTATACCACACCATTTCTTCACCCTCCTAAGAGGATACAACTCTATTGACTCCATGAGCCACGCACCAAAATGTCCACGTGGCCAAAAGCTGTAAGAGAAGTGCCACATTCCTTGGAGACTGCAAAGAAGGGGAGCACTGGGAGTGGTTTCCAGTCATGTCTCCTCTACAAAATGAGGAATGGCACAGCATTCAGTTTTGTTGGCAGCCCTTACTGGCTTGCTCACTCTGCCATGGGAAAGAGACACATATTACGCAGCCTTTCTTCCTGCCATGTGATGCAGTCCCATGACAAGAAGCAGGCCCACACTTCTTGCCAGCTCTATATGATTAGAGTCCACTAGTTGCACAGCTTTGCATCAGCAGTTAGGGAAGCCTGCTCACCTAAAACTCGTGGTGCTTCTGCTGCATAGGGCAGGCTGAAGTTCAGGAGCCCACACAGACCACAAGAAACTCCTGTGTGCCCTAAAGACCAGTGCATCATGGATTTTCTCTGCAGGCAAGGGGTCTGCAGAGTCAGGTAGTGACGGAGGCAGTAAGCTGTTAGTACCCACGTTTTCTCTGAGCATATTGTCACTGTGGTCATGTGTGTTGGACAGTGTATCTGTAGACATGGCTTTTTTATGTAGCTATGCATCCTAAAGACTGGGAAGGCTAAACCAATTACTTGGTAGACTGTAATTTCGTCACATTATAGTGTCTCTACAATATTTCTAAGCAGAGACATTTACCAAATCCATTTCCTAGCAGACCCATAAAAAGACTAGCATCTTTCTGCTTCTACTGAGTTTTACTCCATGTTACTCAACAGAAACCCTGGAAGAAAGAGTACAGCAAAGATTAAACTAGTCTTCTACACATCCCATAAAAAGTATTACCATGGAAAAGTTCAAACAAATGAGAAATAGCAAGACCTTTTTTTATCTCAGTTTCCCTGACAGTCACAGTCTCAGCTTCCACAGAGATGCTATTCAAACAGGTTGTAAACAAAATGAGGCAAAGAGCTTTTCTCCCATTTATCCATAAAACACCTGCCTCACTCCAGATGTTACTGAATAGAAATAATCAGAGAGGGCTTTATTTTAAACACTAATCACAAAGATTATGAAAAAAAAAAAAACAGAACAGGCTTGTTTTAACTCATATTTTTAGTGTAGTCACACCCTGGGATCCAGGCCTCCATTTCACTTGGTGCTTCACACCAACAGCCCTTGCCTTGAGCGGGTAACAAGCATGCAAGTTTTATCTGAGCTAACCGCAGAACATCATTCAAACAACAGCGTCTACTGCCTTTCCACATGTCATCGTTAATATAATTCCTGCTCAGTAACATATTAAGAGGTGCTGAACTCAACAGGAATTTAGGGCACTTGGAAAGATCAGCGCGGAAATGCACGGGTATTCGCAGGCAAATGCCCTCAATTGCTCTCTGCTGCCATAAGCTGCTTTTGTACTACAATTTCATGACTGATGCCTGCTCATTTTCTTCACACTGGTAATCTCATGGGGCCAGTGGCTTCCCTGGAACTCAACCCACCTTAACCAGCTGAGCATCTAAGTGGTCCTTAGTCTACCTCCCTGCTACAGAGAAATGGGCTTCATTCTCTCCCTTGGCACCATCCTGGAAAATGAGGAAACCCTAGCTCCGCCAATGCCTCATGCTGGGCTCAGCCAATTTCTGCGGTACCCTGCCCTGCTACAGAAGACTTAGACCATGAGCCAAGTGGCCCAAACCACCTGTGCTATTCTGTGCAGCAAGGTTTCTGGTTGTTTAAAATTAATTAAGTGTCCTCTGTGACCATAAAATTATCTGGTCGGGTTTTCTGTGTCAAGACAGCTGGCAAAAAAATAAATCCTCCCCCACCCTGAAAGCAATCAAAAAAATCCCATGAGGTGTATCTAACAACTTTCTGTGAGATGTAGAGGAGTCAGTCACATCCTTCCAGCCATGACACTCTGAAAAGATCCAGCTGTTTTAATTGCTTTATCATCATCACCGCCCATCAGTGTTTCACCATGGAGTGTAGGAAGCCTTGAAGCTGGGTGTAAGTTTCAATATAGTTTAGACTGCATTAGAAAAGATTCAGTGGCATTACACTAACAAAACCTCCAAAGTGCCTGTAGGTTATGTTTGTTGAAAAAAAGACTGGTATGGGTTTTTAACAATGATGTTCTTCAGAAAATAAGATACGCAAGGAGATTTAAAGTATCATAGCAGAGATTTCCTGTGAAAGAAATAGTTACTTTCTTCCACTACAGTTCTAGATAATATTTATCTGCGGGAGGTTTTAGGCTTTCTTGTAAAAGCAAATAAATCCTGGAGCACATTAAATTCCACTACGGTAAATCACGTCTTTTGATGTGATTCTATGATTCTGTGATTCTATGTTTCTATGATTCTATGATACTGCTACACTAGCTTTATCAGAGGAGTGTTAAAAAAACTCTGGAGAAGAGTAGGAATTAACAAGTTAGCTTGCTCTGTAAATGTCTCCATGAAAGCTGACATTTCTCCTGTATCTTAGATAATAACAAATTAATTCTTCAGCAATCACTTATGTTTTCATAAACTGTTCCAAATTAAGTTCAAATCTATGCATAGTGAAAGAGAAGAATTGAAGTCTTCACTGAAACAGCATCATGGTTATGAGGCCTATGGGCAAAATAAAGGATGTTCATGTATATATTTCATTGCCTCCAACTTTTAAGTGTATTACCTTAAAGCATACATTGTGTGTGATACTGTCCAGAGTCACAAAACACCAATAGATGAAAATGTATTTGGTGTCACTGTAACACAACTCTCCTTTAAAAGTGGGGACTTTTTCCTATTTATTGTACTACAGTGGAACCTGATGGGCAAGATTCTTCACTATTGGCCATACAAAAGCTCTTATTTATGTAAAATAAGAAAAATATTATCAGATATGAATAGGAAAGAAAGATCCTCAGCTCAGTAGTTCAGAAGAAATAAGTTACGTTGATTTGCACCAGGATGTTTTTCATGTTATATAGCAGCAAAGAGCTGCACAAGATGCAGGCAGTGAAGTCTCAGTTCCGATGTTCTTCACGTTCATTTTGGCATCCAAGTCATAGGAATAAGAACTTAATGCATATTACCAAAAAGAGACACAGAACTCAAAAGGCCAACATCCCTCCACTCAGCTGCCTGTCTCCCAGTCACAGATATTTCAACCTGGGATGTGGAGTTGTATGGACATATCAATCTGTTCTGAAGCAGGACTTAGCTGCTCTTTATATTGGTGGATTTCAGCAGCCTTTTTAAAGTGTCATAAATGGATGAGATCACAGACATTTGAAGACCAGGAAAAATACATCACAGCCCTGTCAGAATGCATGCTTTGAATATGCATTAGCAATAGTAGCTGTATACTATGTGCTGATAGCCAGCTTCCATTTACTACCTTTAATTAATAATTTAAGATACTGACTACCATAGTTTCAGATTGCTATTTAGTATCCTCTGATATATAGATTGATACCCTATATTAACATAGCACGTGTCATCCTGAACAGTCCCCAAATCTTTTACCAATTTAATAAACTAACACACAAACTCCCTTCCCAGTTTTGAAATGCAGCTACTTCTGAGACAAAACATGGCTGCTCTTCAACAGCACACTGGAATGCTACCAAATGACGAGAACAGCATATGAAATATTTAGAGGGCAAACAGACACAAAGCCAAAGTAGACCAGAGCAGAACTCCAGTTCTGCCCAGACACCAGGAAGGCATCACAGTCTTTAATGACACCAAGATCTTTTTGCATTTTTCGTCCCAAGTGCCAACAGGATGCCCTTTACTGCCACGTCAGAGATCATTTCAGCACCACCCCAGAAGGACGGAATCAGTTGCCTTCAAATTCTCCACACCAAACATATAGACTTCTCGGAGCATTCACCAAAACAAATTGTACCTAAATTAGGGCATCCAAGGGTGTTTCTGACAGACTAGCCACAGCACACAAAACAAGGCAGTCTTGTGGTTCAGGCCAGTTTTGTCTGCAAACTCAGGAGGATAAAGGTACAAAATGTTAGAGCCAAAATGACACAAGCAAATGTGGCATGAAGTCCACTGGATGGTCTGATGTTAGTCCATCACAATTTATTGAACAAATTTGTTCAGGACAAGCAAGTTTATATGAGATCAGTGTTTTTCTCATAGGCAAAAAGATTTCTCATTTGGTATTTGGAGCCTTAAAGTTAATTCATTCTTTTGTTGAACCATTGCCTCACTGCAGCAATGGCCCAGGGTGACTTTGGGGTCTTAACCGGGCTCCCACCTCAGTGGCCGACACTCAGTTCCAGCTGCATTACTACGATCCAATAACCAGTTGTGGCTGTTACTCCAG
Organism: Larus michahellis; assembly: GCF_964199755.1. NCBI lineage: Eukaryota > Metazoa > Chordata > Aves > Charadriiformes > Laridae > Larus > Larus michahellis. The sequence continues at coordinate 84,039,455 of NC_133896.1, read as the reverse complement.
AACTGCATAGCCACCATGCTGCAGAAATATTACCCTCTAAACACCGTGCTGTTACTGTACATACCCAGCAGCTGTTCCTGCAATATTCCTATCTTACCCTCTTCAGGATTTAAATATTAAGTATCACAAGAGTTTACATTAAAGCCCTATTAGCAGTAAAAGCTCTTCTCTTGGAATGCCAGATATTTTTATCATCTAAATAATCATAACAAAGGCATGTACCCCAAGTAACAGAGATCCTTTTTTATTTTTTTATTCTTTTCCAAATAAGTAATACCAAGGTAACTCTCAATTCAAGCAAAAAAAAAAAAAAAAGACAAAAACTTCCCTCTCTTTGGGAGGAAGACATTCAAGTACATGTGGGGAAACATTCATTTCCCTGTTTATCTTTTCAAATTCCTGAAAAAAACAGTTGGCAACAGAAACAACCAAACTTAATGACACTAATTGAAGCTTCAGATATCAGGGTAGTGGGAAACAAACATATCTCTGAGTACTTCAGGAACATTTGCAAGGGATTTATTTGCATCAAAAGCCATAGAAACAGTCAAAGTTCAGCAAATCAGGTTCATAACAACATTTGGCAAACTAGAAAAGGGATCAGAGGAAAGCTACCTCCCTTGTAAGTTGGAATTGGCTTTTTTGGGCTGAAGATGAATACTACTTCCTGAAAACAGAAGGGAACAGTCAAAGTCACCAGAAGGTGGCAAAGATACATCTAAACACCTACCATTGCCCGAGTGATTCCACTTGGAGGCAGGACCCTGTTGGCAGTCTCAGTTCCCACCATCAATGCAGAACGTGTAGGGAACCAAACACCGTAAGAGTCTAGAAGATCCTTCATTCAGAATTTAGCGCAGAGTTTTACATGCCGAATTGTGTTCAGAATGGCCAAGCAGCAAAGAGCTAAATATTCAGTAAATTAGAAACTTATTTTTTTCCAACCTGAAAAAATAGTTCAAGTCTATACTGTGTTCTCAGTACCCATGGAAAAGTAGCTGTGGAGTCCTTCCATGGCTTGTCTGGAGAGCTAGATTTTTGGATGGCTGTTTTTTCTGTCTTGCTCACCACTGAATTATTCTTGATGAAGTTTAGCCTTATACTGAGCTATGGGCCTGATTCAGGCCCTATGTATTCCTTGTCAAACAGAAACAACTCTACCAAAAGTAACTGAGCTTCTGTAAAAGCAGAACGTAACTCCATGAATGTGGATGTGTGCACTACCAGAGAGTATCACCGTGGGCTTAGCCACTTCTTTCCTTGGTGAACCTGTCTGAATGTATCAAGATAAAAAATGTGAGGTATTTCTTACAGGGATTGAAATGACACATATTCCCACTATGGCAGGTACACTTGGATGGTCAAGCCCTCAGGAATTCACTCTCGTACTATTCGTAACAAATCAAAGATGTTTAACTAAATCTTCTGAAATGACTGTACGCTATATCAATGGTATTAGCCTAGGTAACTGTGGGACACTAAACCCCACTTCACATTGCATCTGGGTGCCATATGGCAGGCTTCTTATGTCAACTGAGTACAGGTCAGTCTCCCATTCCTCACACTCTGCTGTTAACCAGGTGAACCAGGTGGAAATGGTGACCGTTAACCAGGTAGGATGGAAATAGTGACCCAAGAAACACATTTGTCCTCGACCTGTCCTCCTTTTAAGGATCATCCAGCCTTTTTTTATGCAGCTTTTTCTATCACAGTCAGTGACAACTGCAGGCTCCCCTGCTCAAAAGCCAAATGTGCTAGTGTTCCTACCTAGTGAGAGGAGGTCACCAAATATACCACCTACAATTACATTTTCATCTTCTAGCTGTAAAAGCTTTCTATTCAAGAGTCATAATTGTCTTCTCGTTCGAATAAAATGTGAGGTATTTTAGGAAGCTGTTAGAGAAGCTGAGTGGATTGAAGTATTGTTGCGCTAATTAAAGCTTCTTTGATTTTTGAACGCTTAATCTCAACGCTCTATAAAGTGAGCATTTTATAGAAAGACCAACCATGGGATATAATGCAAGTCTAAAAGTACCTGTTAGAAGCCTTGAGTACAGAACGTTTCTCATCTTCTTTTCTTAGCAGACTGAAAGGGAGCGTGAAATCATTGTCTTTCTACAGTCTTCTGAAGTGAAAAGATACAATCCTATTTCCTTCTGTGGGCTCTGGTTTACTTCAAGAGCACAACAGTTCCCTGTGCATATTTGCAGAGCGTGGCTGTGGCAGTACGTAGCAGCTGCTCTCAGGGACAGCACTGAATCAGACGGTCTGATTCTCTTTGTCAGTCAGGCCATCTGACTTGTACTGCTAGCCCTGAAGGCAGTGGCTCCAGATGCTTTGGAGGAAGGATAACACTTTAACAGTGGGCAACAGCACACTTGTGAGAAAAGTTTCTTTTTGCTTTCAGAGGTAAGAGTCATTTTATGCTGTGAAGTATTAGGATTTTTATTCATTGAATTATAAATATCTGTTTTCTGCATGGCAAGGGAGTACATATTCACACCTGAGATTCACACGTTTCCATAAAGCGATTATTTTGTATCTATTAATCAAACATTACATGTAAGCTGAGCACCTTCCAAGACTAACTGCTAGGTAAATCAGATCCATTTTGAAATCATCAATATTATATAAAGAAGGTAATATATAAAAAGAGCACCCTGTTACTGAATGGACTCTCTCCCTCTCTGTGTTGAAAGTCTGCTGAATTAGTCTTTGCTCCCCTTATAACCTGAGTGCAGCTGAAGAAGAAAGAGGAGTCTATTCCATGGATCATCAACATGTCTGTTACCTAAGTTACATCTGCAGACCCACAATTTTTTCCTTAGCGTTGGTTGCTTCAGAGAAAACCTACAAGATAAGGAGGCGGCTTGGTATAACCAAAGGAAGGACTCAATACACAAAATTTTTGTAACTGATGAAGCAGAAAAGACAAAATAAGAGGATTTGCATTTGTGGGGAAAAAACCCACACATCTATTTAATTTTGAGATTAAGTAAGAAATTAATTCAGAGACTCAACTAACCCAGGACACAATGTTGATTTATATTTTTTTTAAATGGAGTTATTTTAGACGGCAAAAAACACGTCCTAGGACCTGGTCCTGAATGCGTGTAGTTTTGCTTGAAAACCTCCACTTAGCAAAACTGACCACATCACAGCAAGTATCTCAGTACAAGATATACCAAGGAGTACAGTGATTGCACAGGCGGTGGGAAAGATGAGGAATGATAAAGTATATGTTATATAAACATAACATGAAGTTATTTTGTTATCGGCATGGCCAAAGGAACCTAGCAGGACCATTTTCCACACAGAGGAGGCAGCACTGATGGAAAAAGGCAAGGACTTTCTTCAAAAAAATGTGTGTTTGTGACACAAGAACTGGCATTCCCAGTCGTAAGACAAAGGACCTTTCTGAGCTAGATCCATGACAGGTATGATGAGACAGACCATGAAGGACTTCAGCAGTGAAGTCACTGTAGGTAGTATTTCACAAGGTGAAGCATGGCCAAGAAGGAAGGAAACTAGTAGAGGGATATAGAAACAGGTTATATGGCAAATGAACTGTAGATTGAGGAAAAAAGGTTACGCAGCAACATTACGATTTGATCCAAACAATGCAACAGGAGCTTTGCTAGGACAAAAGGGAGAATATTGATACTGTAGAGGTGATTAACAAGCATTTCATTTTTTTCACACAGAAAAGAGAAAAGGAAGAAGCAATGAGACTTTAGACACACCTAGAGCCAACAAAACTCAAATGACAGTGACCACACTCTTGAAGTGAGGCACAGACATGAGTACCTCGTTGAGTTAAGACCACCACCACAGAGCAGCTAACAGACAAATGACTTGGACTAGACCCATTTAAGACTGATAACTGCAAATCCTTAATGTCAGCTCAACAAAGCAATTTTTGTCAGTTTATAAGTGAGATTCAATAGGACTGACTAAATATACTTGAAGCTATTGATGAATGAGGATTTCATTGCCAAAGCTTTGCTTGACCAAAAAAGCGAAACAATTAAGTAAGTAAAATCACATGACAGACCACACAAAATGTTCTCCCTCATGTAAGGTTAGGGTATTTTCACTTCATTTCACCATATGTAATCAGCATTCTAGTGGGTATGCATCCCCCTGTTACAAACTGCACCTATCTACAGAAAGATGGCCTTCTAATACACAATACCTTTGGCATAAAATAATTAGCATTTACATCATTGCCTTCTTTATGTGTAATACAATATTGAGACATGGCAGTCATGACTGTATCACACCAGTTTGCATGAAATGCACCTTGAAAAAACAATTTTCAAAAGAAAAAACGACCAAGTCAGTTTGACTTGCTTACATTCAACCAAACCCGAAAACCATGATCAGTCACACAGTGTTTGAAACCTGATTTCAAGTCAGCACTCACACGATAATGCTACAGGCAGCGGTTCAAATCCAGGAATGTAGCCGTAACATGCTAATTGATACCCACGAGCCTTTGGAGAGCACAATCAGTAGGCTTAATCTTGCTTCTACTGTTTTTGGTGGAACTGAGTGCTGTCTCAGCAGTGAAGGCATCAGAGTTTGGCCCCAGAACATTACTCACTTAAGGCTAGATCCAAAGCCTATGGAAGCCAAACCCGTGGATTAATCGTACTGTAAAGCTTGAGTTGACATTTACAAGCCTCTCAAAGCCCACAGCCACATTTCCCACTCGCTACATTGCCATTTCGTATACCATTCAATAAAAAAGCCATCAATGAACCAACCATTCATTTCAGATAGAACCGGCCAGTAGTGACAGCAGAGAAACCAGACTCCAGAAAATAACCAGACAGAATAGTCCTGGGTAAGATCCTTAAAAATTATCTTTAATTGATGCCAAGTATGAACAGATGAACAAGTACAGAAGCAGGTAAAATTGCATAGGTGAAAACTATGCATTTCAAATAGTTCAAGAACTCATAACATTAGATGTTCTAAAAATGATAAGTCAAACGATTTCACTACTGGAAGTAAAATGAGCTGTAATGTGACAATGAAGTACATACTTGACCCAAAGTGTAAGCGATTTGTTAATGGTGGAAATAAGTACAGCTGTGTCAGCTTAAATGGTTTGTTGCCCTGATGGTGCACTTTCATATGAAGACTATTAGTTTATATATTTCACATCGGTAATATTTGATCTTTAAAATCAGAGGTATGTCTGAGTGGCCATACAGTTCTATTGACAGCTGTTATTTATTCATTTCAAACCGACATACTGCAAAAACAATGGTTTACATGTAAAGGAAAGGAAAAAAAGATTTAATCTTAGCAGGTTATAGGTAAGGGTTTGCTAAATTTAGTCATAAAAATATCATTTTTACTTTTGTACAAAAGTAAAATATACATTTGATCCCAATTACATTGTAGAAATGTCACTGAAACAATAACATGGATCAAAGACTGATGCACCTAAAAGAACTGAATGCAACGTCTTCATTTTATTGTAGAAACTAGAAATGGAAGATGATTTTTTTTATAACTTGTAGTGACATTTGCTAGAGCCTGTGAACAGGTGAAATATACAGAATTACATATTAACAGATACTTTGAGACAAATTTCAGTTAAGACCTCAGTTTTATTTTATTTCCTTTGAAAATATCAAAGCATGGTATGCCTTGACAGCATAAACTGTTGACCTCACCGGTGGCAAGTTCACCCGTACTGAGTGAAACAGTAGAACACTCTGTAGTTTCATTTTTGCAGATACGAATACTGACACCTTTAAGAATACTTGATAAGCATTTCAGGAAAAATAAATTCTCTACACCTGATTAAGTAAAGCCAGAACACAGAAAACAGAAAACGAAACTCAGCCTGAAGTTAAGTCCAAAACAAAATTGAAATGTAGGTCCCTGGTTAAAGCATCTCAGAAAAGGAGCCTGTTTCAGACTTGTGATAGTCAGGTTTGGAACAAACTTGCCATGTTGTGCAATTGCAAGGACAGCTTTCAAATTCCGTCCAGCTCTGTGGCTATGGAGGGTAAATCACACTTTGGAGCTGGTTCTGCATTCCTGCAAGTCTGAAATGACTGTGACAACCAGTGGCATCAGGCTGCTGTAAGCCTACAGGATCAGACCATTCCTGGAAAAGCTGCAGTACTTCCCTTTTCTTCATATTAGGGCAAATTAATTAATCCAGAATGGCACCCTCTAAAAACATTTATCAAGCTAATATTTGAAAAGGAATATATTCTTTCCATATATTACGTATGTATGCAGAAGATTTTATTCTAAAATACAGCTTTCCACCTTTTTCTAATACATTTCAGATGTTCCTGTCCTAGTGTTTATTTTATTTTGGCTAATGCATGCACCTCTAAGAAACTGCACTGTCCAAGTGTGAACTATGGAAAAGTGAAACTTGCCCTCAGTTCCTTATGCTTAAAAATAAGCAGGTTTTAATGGTACACTTGGGCTCCAGCTCTCTCATAATAGAATAAAACTTTCTGTACTTCTGTCTAATGAAAAAAATTGTCCCTTAGTAATAAATTTATTAATAAAAGTTGCCACTGCTCCAATTGTTTTGGGCCAATGCAGCCTCTAATGAATGACACACAGCTGATTTGCTAAGAAGGATCTGATCCCTGAAATCTCTACTTGGGCAAAATCACTGCTGAAAACAAGAGGGCGTTTGCTGAATTTTGTCCTGTCTCTAGTGCTTCGTACTGTCTTTCAGGTGCTTGTCCATGTGATCAACAGTACATCAGGTTAAGCACATGCAGAATTAGAGACTTTGTAAGTGGAAATTAATTTCCTTGGGCCATGATCATTGTCAGCTTCCCAGAAGGCAGCGTGATTGATTCTCCTCACACTTATGAATGTGTAAACCAGGAACAAGGGAAGGAAATCACTAGAACTGTTACCAGGAACAACAAATTAGACCTCAGTAAGCCAGGCTGCAAATTTCCAGCACTCACGTACTAAGAGTTCTGTAGCACATGGCCACGCTCTGCCCAGCCACCCCCTGCAAAGTAGGGTCAGTTCCATTACATTTAATGATTACTAAAGGCTTATCTATCTGAATGAACTTGTGAGGCAGATGAGGTAAACTGCATTAAGCCCCATTGTGTTCAGAATTAAAGCAGCCTTAATTCAATTCAGCTTACTTTCCTTCCAAATAAGAATGACTCCAAATCAGATTAAGGTTGCTTTTATACTGCAACAGAATGTCCATGCTGGGCTTTAAAGCAGTTTAACAAATCCACTTTAAATGCACACCTTTCATTAATTCAGATTAGCTTTCCTGAAGTCCCCAGTGGAGATGAGGATTAAGATACTCCATGCAGGGAATCTGCACGGGTTTGCTAGGATGCTGTGAACTCACATGCTGGCTTACTGCACGGTAACTTCCTCTTGAAGACAAGTAAATCCAGTTCATTGTCTCTAATGGAGCTGCCACACAGAGGATCTGAGCTCTTGGCAGTCTGGCACCCACCGCTCATTTCTGTGAAGGAAGGGGGTACAGAGCCCTTCATTTTCACTCTCCCTCTTGCTCCTCTGCCTGTTCCCTAGTGCTCTATAGCTAAGTATGGTAGGACCAGATGGGGAATTTTGGCAGTGATACCAGCCTATGGGATTCCTGCCCACCGCCTCTCCATTTCATTCCTGCCTCTGCACTGCAGTGCGCTGCTGCCTTGCACACGGACAAGTAAGTTCCCTCATCCCCTTCACTGAGTGGATGAAGAAAAAGCGTATGGGGGCAGCTAAGAAGCACAGAGAGGCATAAAGCAGTGGCTGGTAAAGGAGGCTTGGGTCGTGACTCCTTATGCTGGAACAGCTGCCTTGCCTCATGAAACTATAACCCAGCTATAAGACTGCCATATCTACTGGTTTCTCTGTCCAGCATCACACGGGCATCGCTTCTGGGAGGTCCATTCAAAATGAACGAAGGTCTCTTGATTCTTTTAGAGATGAGCTAAATTGGCCATCAGCTCATTTCCAGTCCTCTTCCACTGACATTAACGACCCCACAGAGCTCATGTGTGGCAAAAAGAAACATATGCCAAAAGTGGGGGAAAAAAGAAAAAGAAAGAGAGAGAGAGAGAGAGGAAGGAAGGAATGAAGGAAAAGAAAGAAAGAAAGAAAGAAAGAAAGAAAGAAAGAAAGAAAGAAAGAAAGAAAGAAAGAAAGAAAGAAAGAAAGAAAGAAAGAAAGAAAGAAAGAAAGAAAGAAAGAAAGAAAGAAAGAAAGAAAGAAAGAAAGAAGGAAAGAAAGAAGGAAAGAAGGAAGGAAAGAAGGAAAGAAGGAAAGAAAGAAAGAAGGAAAGAAGGAAAGAAGGAAAGAAGGAAGGAAAGAAAGAAGGAAAGAAGGAAAGAAGGAAGGAAAGAAAGAAAGAAAGAAAGAAAGAAAGAAAGAAAGAAAGAAAGAAAGAAAGAAAGAAAGAAAGAAAGAAAGAAAGAAAGAAAGAAAGAAAGAAAGAAAGAAAGAAAGAAAGAAAGAAAGAAAGAAAGAAAGAAAGAAAGAAAGAGAAAGAAAGAAAGAGAAAGAAAGAGGAAAAGGATGCTTACTGATAAGAACAGGCCATTTTTAAGTGCACCTTCAGGCCCACAAAGACATTTCAGCACTCCTGTGTAAAGGGAGTAAGAGCGCTTTTTTTTTGTTGGGGTTTTTTGGTGTTAAACTTGTCAAAAGCACATGCCTATGCTACATGAATTTAACTCCTGTACTCCATATGTACTGACATCCTTTGCAGTGAGCTATAAACATTCAGGGTCCCCAGACCACCCTGAGTCCTAATGATCCATCCCGGTCTCCTGACAAAGAATCAGAGTGCTGCATGCAGCATTTTTGTCTTTACATATACAGAATGATTATCATTCTGCTCATTAAAATAACGTGTGCATACCCAATTGTGTCAGAAGTTAAGTTACCAAAGTGCAGCCTCATCTCCCAGATGCTACTTTCTGATCATCAGTCCCGCAGCACTGAGTTGATTATTGCTGTTTCGTTTAGTCAGTTGGTTGTTTTATAAGCTGAGTGCAGCATTGAAGTCCATTTTGACATGAGAAGTCATATTCTAGAATTCAAGAGTTTGGGAAGATCAGGACCACCAGGATTTAATGGGGAGAGAGGTGTATGACGGGCAGGGACATGAGCAGAGGACAGGGAGGAAGCTTTACAACATCTACCTAGAGGATGTAATGCTCTATTTTATCTGATGTTTTGTGATTTCTTGCAGGAGTTAGAGTTCCCTCAGTTCTTGATCGCTTTCTCATCACTAAGATTCACAGAGGCCACACAGTGAGAAATAAAGTCAAGTCTTCCTGGAAACCTGGCAGGTCAGGCTTGTGCGTAACTGCAGAGTTAGGGTTGGTTTTTAACTCTAAGTGCCTTGATTTTTTATATATATATATATATATGTGTGTGTCTGCGTATGTGTGTGACACACACATGCGCAGACACACATATGTTTATACACATATGTACATATATCAGAAAGAGAGGGGAAGGAAGGATCTGTACAATGTGGAAGGAGAAGTGTTCAACAGCAGTTGTCCACATGCTAAGTGCAGAATGAAGATCCTCAACTTTGTCCATTTAAAAAAATAAAGATTAGTGCCTACGTTGCTTCAGATCAAAGGTTATTATCTTCCAGGGCCTAGCAGTCAAGGCTGGCATATTACAGAAGATACCTTCTTCTAGTATTTCTTCCTTCACCAGACGATGATGGAAGTAGAGTAAGGTTAGGGACCAGAAATAAGAAAATGGCTTAAAGGATCTGTGATGGGATTTAAGATCTGACAGACTGCCAAAAGGGGATGGAGGAGGCAGGGATGGGAGGGCACTGGGAAGCCTCTCCCACCTACCTGCTGGGGAATGCAGGAGAAAGAAAAGCACAGCCCTGCAGTCTAGTTGCCTGACTGGGCAATGCCGCATTTCATGAGGGTCCTTAGCTCCTCCTGCATCCTGCCACGCTGGGATGGGCTTCCAGAGAGCCATCTCAGGGAAAGGAAGGGTAGATATAATGATGGCAGCAATGTCTCTATAAACAACCTAGGGAAACTTGAAGTCTTGCATAAACATGACTACGAATTATTTGGCAGAAGGAAACGCTGAGCCCTGCAGCATCGGACTGGCTGGGGAAGGAAGGTATCCCATGGGCGCTGGTGGTCTCTGCCCGCCTCTTCTGCGTCCCTCTCACTCACACTTGCCCCTTCTTTGTTTCTCTACCCCCTTTTGTGCTGTGCCAGGAGGCAGCCCAGAACACTCCTGACAGCGCGTTGGTGCCTTGCCCTTTCCTTCATTATCATCTCCCATCAGCTCAGTTCCTGGAGGCACTTTCAGCAATTTAGGGGATGTAAGATAAAGGCACTGCGCAACTACCTAAATCAATCTGTTGAGTCTCTTCGGTGAATTTTAGGGGAATACAAAAAAAAAGGCTCAACTAATGACTGCAAAAGAAACCAGCTGCTGCAATTTGGATGCATATAATAGATAAGTTTCATTTACATTCTGAGAATGCACCAAAAAGCATGCATCTGCACCTTTCAACTATAAAGGATACTAGGTTTTAGGTGTTGCTATATATAACTTGACTTCTTAATTTTCCATGTAGCTTTCCCTTTAAGGGATGGGATATGTTCCTTTCCGACAACGCCTGGACAAAAGCCAACACATTTCCCTGAGCAATGCAGGAAAACAATCAGGTTTCTCTGATCGGTTCATTCAGGCCCTCGGTCTATCAAGCACTTTTTTTAATTTTGTTTTTATTGTTATTATTATTATTATTATTATTATTATTGAATTCATGCATTAATTAATTCAAGTTACACCTTAATCAAATAGGCCATAACGCTGAATATTTGAACATGCTTTGATCTCCAAAAGTTATTGTTCCCATTTGACTAACATACGCACTTAAATACAGTACTTTAAATTACTAGTCAACGATTTAATAAATTAAGGAGTGCACTTCTGGTGAATGCAAATCAAAAAGAAAAAGAACGAAAATAAAAGAAAAAAGAGAGATAAAGGACCTATTTTTAGAAGATTCAGTTCAAACGAAAGCTTATCCGCTATTGTCTGAGGTAACGTTTCAGGCATGCGATTATAAAATAAATAGTATCAAATTCAAACATGCTTATATTAAACTCCATTGTGCTATCTTGCAATAGGGGGGCTTAAAGTTTTGTATCCAGTTCTGGACAGGGAAAAGGAAAAGTGTGTTTAAATCATCTGCATGTAGGAGAACTTAGCAGCATTGCAGATGTTTTGTCTTCAGTTTTATTTGTTATTTTCCTTTCCTGTTCTTCTATGGACAGCAAAAGAGACCAGGCTTAAGTATGTTTTTAATAAGGTGCTGTGTGGATCTGTAGATTGGAAGTATGTAACCTTTCACAGAGGGGGTGGAAGGAAAATTTGCGCTCCTTCATAAAAACCATGTCAAATGCTTGCTGCAGGTTTTTGCTAATCTTTTTTATTATTATTATCATCTGATGCACTTTCTTGCAACTGTGCAGTTTTGCAGAATATTTTTACTGGAATCCATGCATATGCTTTATAGCTCTAAAAACTGTCTTGCTTAGTTTAAGTTAACTTCATCAGAAACAAAGGGAGATGGGAGAGGAAAAGTTTAGGTCTAGCATCATACAGCTTAAAACTAAACTAGTTCAAATGGCTGTCATTTACCAGGTGGAAAATGCTTTTCAAAAATAAACAAAATCTTATCTTTCATGGATCCTGGAAGCTTCTTTATCGCTGAGCAAAAATTCGCAATGCAACAATGCATTTACGAGATAAATAAAGCATTCAAAGACTATCAGTAAAGCATCTACAAAGTGTGACTGTGTCACTAAAGTCTTCAAGCTGTGAGTAGGGATTTTGGTTTTTTTGTTTACACATCAGTCAGCAGCTTGCTTTTATTAACGCAGTTTTGGTTGGCCACGGTGCAGTTGCCAGTTCTGAGATTAGCCTCTCTAAAATTGTCTATGCTATTATTCATATCCTCTTCGATTTCCATGTACTCAGATTTGCTGATTGTGGAGGAGCTGCGGCGACTGAGATCACTGTCAGATGCTAAATTAGGGGAGCTAACGTGAAGTAACTGAGCCTGTTCTTCCCCTTCTGTTTCTCGGTGGTAGAAGTAGTTGAAGTTGGACACGATGACAGGTACAGGCAGGGCAATTGTCAGCACACCAGCGATGGCACACAAGGAGCCTACGATTTTGCCTCCAATTGTCACAGGGTACATGTCACCATAGCCCACAGTGGTCATGGATACCACCGCCCACCAGAAAGCATCGGGGATACTTGTGAAATGAGACTCAGGTTCTTCAGCCTCAGCAAAATATACCGCACTAGAGAACAAGATCACCCCAATGAAGAGGAAGAAGATTAGCAAACCTAGCTCTCTCATACTTGCTTTGAGGGTCTGTCCCAAAATCTGGAGGCCCTTAGAGTGCCGGGAGAGTTTGAAGATTCGAAAGACTCTTACCAGTCTGATGACTCTCAGGATGGCCAAGGAGGTGGCCTGCTCTCCTTTCTGAGTCCCCTCCCGCTCGGCCATCTCAGTGCCCAGGGTGATGAAGTAAGGGATGATGGCCACAATGTCAATGAAGTTCATGATATTCTTGAAGAATTCAGTCTTGCTGGGGCAAGCAAAGAAGCGCACCACCAGCTCAAAGGAGAACCAGATGATGCACAGGGTCTCCACAACAAAGAAGGGATCTGTGAAGATGTTGGATTTGTAGACCTGGGTGGTGTTGTCAGTGCGATGCACTGTGTACTCCTTGTCCTCCTTCAACTCAGGTAGTGTCTCTAGGCAGAAGATCACGATGGAGATGAGGATCACCATGACAGAGACTATTGCAATGACCCTTGCAGGCCCAGAGCTCTCTGGGTATTCAAAGAGGAGCCATACTTGGCGCTGGTACTCCCCCTCCGGCAAGGGTCTCTCCTCATCTTTGATGAATCCTTCATCTTCCCGGAACTTCTCCATGGCCTCCTCACCCAGCTCATAAAATTTGATCTCCTCAGAGAACATGTCCAAGGGCACATTGACCGGCCGGCGAAGCCGCCCCCCAGACTGATAGTAGTAGAGGATGGCATCAAAGCTGGGCCGGTTCCGGTCAAAGAAGTACTCGTTGCGCAAGGGGTCAAAGTACCGCATGCGCTTCTTGGGGTTGCCCAGCAGAGTGTTGGGGAACTGGGCTAAGGTCTTCAGCTGCGTCTCAAAGCGTAGTCCAGCAATGTTTATCACTACGCGCTCACAGCACTCATGGTCATCATGGGCAGCGGGCTGGTAGCTATCCTGGGGGTGGCCAGGTAGCGCAGAAGTCTCATCCATGTTCTCTCCAGCCATCACAGTCATGGTGGCACACAGGAAGGGGGACCCAGGGACGGGGGAGGAGAAATGAGGAAGAAGGACTTGAGAGGGGGAAGGACTATGGTGGAAAGCAGAGAGCCCCAGGGTAGTTCAGTGGAGGAGGTTGGGGGGGAGGCTTAGAGTCTGCAGGGAGGGATGACAAGTTGGGATGGAGAGACAGGAAGGGATGGATGATAAGCCTAAAGGATGGAAATATCCAAAAGGGGAAAGGAGAGGTGGAGTGAAGGGAGAGGCATCAGGGATGACAGGAGGGTGAAGAAAGAGGGAAGAAGTACCTTTAGGGGGGGAAGAGGGCAGGTAAGGTGAGGGGTCCTGCACCCCAAGCCGGGAGGCTGAAGGTCTATGCAGTGCACCCCCAGGCTGGGGTCCCCTCCCCAGCTGTCTCCTTTTGCCTTTAACTCGATCCGTCCACTTTTCTCGACGACTCGACCATCGCTGCAGCTGCTGTCACGAAGTTACCACACGCACACACACACACACACACACATACACACAAATAAATAGATAAATAAATAAATAAATCACGGGGCAGCTGGGAGGTGAGTCCTTGCAATGCCAACTCAGCAAATTTCCATCACCTGCCCCCCCACACTGCCCCGGTCCCCTCCTCTTGCGCGCTGGGGAGGGAGGGATGGAGATACTCTGCTTTTGAAGGCATAAAGCTCACTTGCAGGAGGCTGCCAGGGAGGAGAGAAACATAATAAACCAGCCCCCAGGCCCCACCACACACACACGCTCAGGCGCAATGGATTGGCGTTCACACCAGCAAGAACATCCTGCTCTGCCCACTACGGCAGCACATGCAGAGCCCTACACGTTCCCACACATCCCCGCACACGCACCAGGGCCTCCAAGGCAGGAACGGGCCAATGTGGACCCTGCGGTGCCCCAAGCACATCAGGAGGGCTTCCCAGGCAACTTCAGTGGGGTCAGCTCCTGCGGTAAGTCTCCTGACCACCACACTCCCCACTTCACAGACGATGGAGACTTAGCTGAGCACTGACAACTTCATCACACCAATTGGGGGGGGTTAAGGGAGGGGGAGCAAAGCATCTCCTCTCTTGCTTTGCAGCAGCTAAACACAACTGAGAGAGAGAGAGACGAGGGGAGGGAGATCGACATCCCAGACCCAAACTGTCCAAAACTGAGTCCAACAGCGCAGGGGGAGAAGGGGCTTTTCCTTACCTGCTCCGAGTGAGACGCGCTGGTTAGGAGTAGGAGCCAGTGCCGGAATGCGTCAAGTCGCCTTGCAGCAGCATCCAAAAAAACCAAACCAAAACAAAAACCGCAGCAGCAAACTCAACCCTCCTCCGCCTCTTGCGCCCCTCTTAATAATACAGCGATCGCTTTACAGGGCTGCCTGCGAGACACTGAAATATTCATACACTGTCTTTGGCTGCACCAAGGGCGAGTGGGTTTAATTAGTTTCTGCCGAGAACCGCAGTGGGGGGGCGGGGGGGGGGGGGGGGCTGGAAAAGAGCGCAAAGTACCTTTTTCAAAAAGCTTGAGTTAGTAAATAAAATCGAGGAGTCCTAGGTAGCTGCTGCCTCTCCTGCTCTCTTCCCTTAAGATAGCTGGAAAGGGAGCCGGGCGCTGGGCAGCGGCGGCTGGGGAGATGTAGGAGAGCCGCAGTCCTGCAGCCGCATCCCCGGAGTCGGTCTTGGCTCGTCCCGGCGGCGGCAGCAACAGCAGCAGCAGCAGGAGGAGGCAGGAGCTGGACGCGTGTGGCAGGAGCGAGAGGGCTGCTGAATGCATAAGAGCAGGGAGCAAACTCGAGCCATTTCTTGACGCTGCAGTATCAGCAGAAACCTGAGAGCTGTTTGGTGCAGCCCGGGGAGCGGGAGGGCGGAGGGTGGGGGGGGACGGGACGGGAGAGGGAGGAGGGGATGCACGTTGCACCCCCCCCTCCTCCTCCCCGGGCCGTCCGCCCCCGCCGCCAGCGCGGTCCCTGCCGCCGCCGCGGACAGGCTGCGCACCGCGGCCCCGACGCAATGCAGCCGGCGGACCTCCGGCCGCCCGCCCGCTGCGGGACACCGCGCCGCCCCGAGCCCGCAGCGGGGCTTGCGGAGGACGAGCGGGTCCCCGGGGAAAGGGGCAGGGCGCGCACGGGCAGCGGGGCTTGCGGTGGGCGAGCGGGTCCCCGGGGAAAAGGGATGCGCGGGCGGCCGCCCCCGCCGCGCAGGGGGGCTAGAGGGGAGCGGGTGGTGGCTTTTCCCCTCCCGACCCCCGCTCTGCTCCGCTTCCCCGGCCGGGCGACGCCCGCAGACCCGCGGCGGCACCTGCAGAGGAGGCGGCCGGAGTGGTGCAGGGCTTTACACATCCCGCACCTGGCGCGACGCCGCAGCCGGGGCGGGCGGCGGCCGCGCCTGCAGTGCCCGGAGCCCCCGTGGTGTCGGGGATGGCCCGGCACGGAACGGCTCGGTCCTGGGGTCCCGGTGCTGCTGCCGGCCCCGGTTCCGGGTCCCGGTCCCCGGCCGGCCCTGCACCCGGTAATGGACGGGGCTGCGCAGCCGGAGCCTCCTGGGTACGGTGGCGGAGGCTGGATCCCCAGCGGTGTGGCTGAAATTGGGAGGGAAGAGTTAATCGGCAGGCAGCGTATTACAGGGAAATTGCCCTTTCATGCTGCTTTATCCCACAGAATTCATTTAATTGATGAATCACATAACTTCGAGATGGAGAAGACCCATTATGTCATCAGCTTCCCTCCCCTGCCAGTGCGGGATTGTTCCCTACAGTATATGATCATGTACATTATATAAAACCCTGCTGCTCACTTTGTCAAAGCAGGAGAGGCGATCAAATACAACCTGGGCCTGTGTAATTTGAAGCACTCCAGAGCTAAGTAACACCAAGTCCATGTTTAACAGACCTGGTCTCATTAGCTTTCCACTGCATAATGCATTATCTTCACTTAAGATCACCACCTTGGCAGTCCAAAAATATTTAACCACCTGACCTCATGGATGAATCCTGTCTCTTCTTCCCTTCCACTTATTTATCCCCATGTTCTGTTGTTTTGGTGTGGGGTTTTTTTGATGGTGATGCGGTTTGGGTTTTTTTGCTAGAGTACAAACCATTCTAAAATCCTCTAGCCCTAGCTGTGCTGTAATCACAGCTACTTTGCATGCTGCATTCACCAGCCCTGGGGGAAACAAAAGTGCAAAGAAAAAGAAACAGATTTCCTGTCTAGCCTAGTATAGGCTTTTTTTTTTTTTTTTCCCCAGTGAGCGTCACATATGCTGAAAGTTTTGTGACAAACTTCTGGTGAAGTTCTGAGGAAGAGAAGAGTCTCTTTCTGCCACTCCTGGACAAAACAATCAAAACACTAAATAAAAAGAATCTTCTCCTAGTGAAAATCACAATCACCAATTTTCTGTCTGACAGTTTAGCAGCTCAGCATCAGCACCCAGCCTTGGACCCAGCAGCCCTACACCCCGTACAAACTAAACCCCCCCAAAACTGCAAGGCAGTCCCCTTGCCTAAACTAACCAGGGCTGTTTTTCAGCCCTTCAAGAAACCCAGCTACAGTCTTTGACTCAACATCCTCTTATGGCAGTGAATTCCTCGCCTGGATGACACGCTGCACAGAGCTGACTGCAAAGTGTTCGGAGAGCTCTGCATTCAGTGCGCTTGGAACTGCTTTGCAGAAATAGCTCTGTGAGCTGCGCTCACCCGCCTCTGGTGCGGCATTATATCCCCCTGTACTAGTTCAAAGACAAATAGGTATGCCCAGGAGTGAGATGAAAATGCAGATCTGACAATCAGAGGCCTGAGTTCAAGGTGCTGTTCTGCCCTTGCTTTCCTGCAAGATTGCAGGCAAGCCTATACGTTCTGCTTTTATATCTGAAAAGCTGGACTAAAAGTGCTTCCTTTGCCTAGGCTGTTTTTATTCCTGAGGGCTGTCTCAGCACAGCAGAACCCAAATCCTCATTGGAAAGTGTGGGTACACCAGTAGCAGGAAAAAAAAAAAATAAATCACCCTTTGTTTTTACATTACAGGGTAGCAAAAGGACTAACTGGGGTGTTGCTACCCCTCTCCTCATTTTGAATAGCTTTGAACCCTGTGATTTCTCATTCCAATCTAACTAACATTACTAACAAGCAATACTGCTGGAAGGTACATATCTTCCTAAGAAAAGTGGACTATTAGCCGCAGGGTCACTGAAAATCTTGTTGAAGTACATAGCCTAATGAGCAGTAAAACTAGGGCTTGCAAAGAGGTCATACGTTACACATTACAGTGCTAAGTATCTTGAATTAAATGTTGAGGCATGGAAGGAGACTCCCAACTTGCTGCCAAATTTGAAGTCAGGCTGCTGCTATTTTATACTTTCTGTATTAGAGAAAATGGCCACCAGCAGTTGAACTGGTAATCCCACCCGAGTCAAACTGAGAAGTTCTGTTCAGGGACAAAAGTTTTCATAGGGAAACTGCAAGCCGCAAACAATCAAAAGCCCAGCTTGATGCGGTTGTAGGTCTGGTGGTACAATGCAAATGGCATTATCCCTCTCCGATAGCCGTTCGCTGTGAGAAACACTTCCACTTGAGCTCCCCCATGGAAAGTGCATCCAGCCTGGCATGGTAAGTGTGGATGAGCGCAAGCAGATGGGGAAGCAGCAGGCGTTCTGAGTCGCACAGGTTGAGGAGCTTCGCTGCCATCTTTGATGGCTGCTGATGTAACATTTCATAGGCGAGCGGAACTGAGAGACTCCTTGTGTCAAAGGTAGGTCAGCACAGGAAAAACAGAACCATTTCTGCAAGTTCGGAGTCTTGCCTTGCAGAGAAAGCTGCAGGTTCCCATGTTTCAGTTTGGCAAACGAAGGATTTCCCCTAGTGGGAAAGAACAGAATAATATTTTTTTAGGGGCAGTTTTTTTTAGAGATAGAGACTCAAGTTGTTGATTAAAACCCTTAGTGTATTGTAAGGATTAAAGAAAAATTGTATTCAACGGCTGGGAATCTTAAGATGGATTAAAAAATAACCATTGGTTTTACCCAATCAGATAGGCTTTAAACACTGTCACCAGGGGACCTGAAAACTGCTGATTAAAATCAATGGATGCAGAAGCAGACATGACATCATTTGGGTAGGTGTCATCAGTGACACTCTCAGCATGCTAAATTTGCTCGACGTGAAGAGACAGTTCATGTGACAGGAACCACTGCAAAATCCAAAGTGGCAGATGATATCCTGGTTGTTTGAACCTTATGGATCTTCACAGGCATTGTAGCCCCAGTTCATCCAAGCCTGGAAAACAACCTAGTAACATTATAGCTCCGTTTAGAGCTGCACAAACCCACAAATGAGTTGTGCAGGTGTCACCGTAGACATCATTTAATGGCCTTGGAGACATAGGATGCTATGCATGAGGGGTGATTTGTTGGCCTAAATTTGTCTTGCAGAGCATCTATCAGCTGTAATGGTCTATGACGTGGAAAGAGTCAACAGGTAGAACCAAAGGCGAGCTTGTGGTGTTGGCCGTTGGATTTTATTCCTTGGGGGGAACAAAGGATCTTTTAAATGGTTTTTATCTTTTAATACTGATTTATGAGCCTTGTTACTATCCTGCAGTATTATTAGGCATTGTTATGACTGGGATAATCAAATCTCATGCTTCAGAGCATGCTGATAGCTGATGGAAGACGACAATGACTTTTGTTCCCTCTTGTCATATCATTTCATTGTTTTTCCTGCTCCTTTTTAAAGTCTCAAATATGGGCCCTCTATGATCAAAAGAGGCAACGAGTAGATCCAGTCCTGTTGCTACACAGAGGGAAGACGAGGGCTGGTGAGTGCATCCCTGTGAAGAAGGAAGCAGAAACTGCCCTCACTCACATGACAGTTTTGCTGTTAGGACCAGCCTGGAGAGAAAAGATGCCACCACCTTGCTGCTTTTTATCCCACATCAGTGGATTGGATATGGGCAAAGTGCGGCAGCGGAAGGATGGCTGGGCAGGGGAGAATTGAGAATGTGCTGTATTAGGAAAGGGTTGAGACTGCTTTTGTCTTCTTCCAAAGTAGCTAGGTCATCAGAAGAAATGGAAGGTAAAAGTGCTAATCCACCCCACAGTGCCCAAGCTACACTACAGGAAATACCAAACTCTTGTGGGCATGTGCCCATAGGAGGAACACACTTCTCCATGAAGTACATTCCTGTAAAACCAAAAAGCAGTTCTGGCGGTGGGTCCTTGTAATACACAATCAAGAAGTCAGCTTCAAGGAACACTGAGGTTTCTCCTGTGTGAGATCACTTGCAGGATGATTCCATTATAGCAAGGATGCTTCACCAAAGTTGACACATAGCTGAAGAAAGCTTCCCTCATATGGCGTTTCTACTTGAACTGCCCAGAAAAGAATCAGAAAGCGGTGGTCCTTACAGCACAACAAGTCTTGTTATGAAACTCCAAGCTTGAGGCTGAAGACAGAGTGGTGATGAACACAAGCACCCTCATTTAGTTGAGCTTTCTCAAATAAAAGAGAAAAGAAAGTGTGGCTTAGTAAATCAAAGCATTTCAGGACACTCACAGTGCTCGGATAATCTACTGGTTTTACCATAGCCCTAATTACAGCTATCCCACCGAATCAGAGCCAAATTTAGTCCTAGCTGGGCTGCAAGGTCACCTGCAATAGAACTCCAGGAACACTCATTAACAGCAACATTAGACTGCAGTAATGAGGCTTACAATTTACAGCAATGATTTACAGTTGAGGCTATTTTGAGGCCAGTGGACAGATACAAGCTCTTGGTAAGATGCCGTGAAATATGGCACATTATCACTTGGTCTTATGACAAAGGACACTCAAAAAGTCCGTCCATCACTAAGCAAGCCATGTGGTAAGCATAGTATACCACCAGAATATCTTCAGTCTGAGAGAGCAGAAGGAGAAGTCCCCATAGACCCCATTTAGCCTTCCAAAATATTGTCGCCTTATTGTTTAAGGAGATTGACGCCTATCTCAAAAGCTGACTACACACCTGATATTCAGCTACCAAAACATGAAACTCTGTTGGCACTCTCAGTGTTACTGAGGGAAAACTCTGTAAAGGAGACATATCCAGAGACCTACAGAGAAAGGAGCAGAGAATATATCAGAGGCAGTTAAAAAAGAAAAACAACAGGCACCCGCATAAAATGAGAATCTACACCGATGCCGAACCAGTGTATACGGGATTGGAAAAAAGTCACCAGTCTTTAGCAGTAATAGAAGTCAAGCTCAATTTGATGTGACAAACTGAAAAGTATTCAGTGTTTTTTAGGAGTTAGGACAGGATCTTGAAGTGGATTCATAGTCACCTTTATCACACCTGGCAGAGTGTGAATGCTGGGAACATGATCACGATTACAGTGTTCCCAGCAGAAACTGAAATGTGCAGCAGAGGGACTCCCAGGCATCAAGGCAGTGGCTGATGACAGTTTCTGCTTTAACAGAAAGTGTTGAAGAAGAGGGAGTCCCCAGCCATGATTCTGGACTGTGGCAGACCCCAAGGAGATGCTGAGAACAGCATATTAGCCTGAATGCAGATAAGCTGAAGCTTGCAGAGAAGGGTGACCTGAACATCTGTAAACTTTTGACTGCTTCCAATTATACCTCAAAAAACTTAGAGTCACTAAGGAAATGTCCAGAGCAAAAGCGGTGAAGGATTTCTAGGGGTTCATAGAGAAGATAAACTGCTAGATTCTTCTTGTTTATCCTCCCACCTCTCAGAACACAAGGATCATCTAAGCAGTTAACATGCAGAGACACCATTTGGCAGCGGTCAGAGCCCCATGTGATGGGGTAAAGGCAATCCGATGCAGGGAACCAGTCCCAAATTGCTATAAACCCCTGGAACAGATAGAGCCACAGAGAGCTTGGAACCACACTGCTGCAAAGTCAGCACCTTGGGCACTTACTGGTGGAGCCCTGACACAACTGGGATGGAGTCAGATAAACAAGGAGCTACCGCTGCCCCTGTGTAGCGGTGGGGTGGGACAATCCCATCGTGTCGCTCTGGGGCAAGGCATAAAGATGCAGTGTGAGCTCCAGCAAAAAAGAAAGAATGCTGAGGAAGTGCTGAGTGTTCCTGAAAGCTGTCTGGGTGGGATGATAAAGGCATTAAAACAGTTTGTTCACAGAGCGTGTGGCTGTACTGGAAGGAAGAAGGATCAGAGGCATCGCCCGTCTTGTTACTAGGCAAAGGATTGAGTGTTGTTTGTGTGTGCACATGTGCAAGATGGGATTTTATTTAAAGCAGGACAAGCAGTAATCCCTGCAGATAAAAAAGCTGACATCAGGAAATGAATAACTTCATACCTAGGGATAGAGGGTGCTTTATTTGAGCCAGACTGTTTCCATTGGCCAGGCACCAATGTGCATTGCAGAGCTTGTATGACCCAGCGTGATGGGTGTGCAGGGTACACTGATCAGTTACCATCTTCCTGCCACTCCAAGATACCTTTGCAAATGGTCATTTTTAAGGACAGGAGATGGACAGTCTGCTTTCTGAGAGGTGACTCTGGGGGAAGCTCTGGCAAGAACTGATCAGGAGCGAAGCAGCGCCTTTCCACAGTATGGCATGGCTAACACGCTGTGCTCTGACACGACTCGTAGCACGCAGCAGCAGAGTTTATGCGCTTCAGCACTTAACGGGGCAGATTTGAGCACCAGATGTCTTGCCGTGGGTATCAAAAATGAAAAAGAGCGAAAGCAAACAAAGTTGGCAGCATAAGCAGCGGAGGGACTGATAGCAAACACAAGACAGTCAGGAGGAGATCCTTACCTGCCAAAGCTGGGCCACAGCAATGCGTTTTCCCTAAGACTAGACGGGAAGTGAGGAATGCATCGAGTGAAGAAGAAGGTGTGGAGGGGGGGGGTGTTGCAGTCCAGCAGCCAGGCTGTAGAAGCAGTTACACTAAACAAGCCGCTCACAGTAAAAAAAAAAGGAAGAAAAGAGACAGTCATTTGGGCTGCTGTTCAGACCGGAGCAGATATGAAGACAGACAGCGAGTAGCAGCACGGGTAATCGCCAAAGGAAAACAGCTGCAATCTGTCGGGGGTCATAGGTAATAACTACAGTGACAGGACAGTGGTAAAGGAAAACTGAAGATAGCCGCAGAGCTGGGAGAAACGACTGACACAACCTGAGTAGAGACCGAGGAAGTGCAGGACCTCACAGAAGACATCGTCACCAAGCCTCTTGTGCAGCCTAGCAGCACGAAGGGGAAACGGGGAATAACTTGAAAGGTCTGGGGGAAATCAAGAGCCCTGCAGTAAGGGGCTCCATCGCTTTTGGAGGGAGTCAGGATCTGCAGCCTCAGCTCTAAGTCTGCAAAAAGCTTGAAAGACCCACATAAGGGCAGAAAATGCTGAGCAGATAGTTCAAGTGCCTGTGTTTACGGCACAGGATTGGAAATTCTCACTGCTACTGTTGTCCTTCTGTGATGAAACCTCCCAGCGCAGGTTGCTTTGCAGAGCTGCTTTGGCAGCGGGGCTTCCTCTTGCATTATTGTCAGCATGCAGGAGAGGCAAAAATGCCCATCAGGGTGTGTTTCAAACGAATACTTACCTTATAGCCTCAGTTTAGAGTTACAATTGTATGTCCTCTTTCAGGAATAGGACGGTTTCTTTTTGAAGTGCTTGCTGACCTGCCTGGCCAGAATGGTTGTTGTATACTGGAGAGACAGCTGAAGCGA
Organism: Larus michahellis; assembly: GCF_964199755.1. Lineage (NCBI taxonomy): Eukaryota > Metazoa > Chordata > Aves > Charadriiformes > Laridae > Larus > Larus michahellis. Next base: position 84,016,409 of record NC_133896.1, on the reverse strand, counting down.
AGCAGAAGCAATTATTTATATAAAAAGAAGGAACTTGAATAAACAAAAATACTGGCAGCTACTGTGTATTAAAGTGAAAGGCCCAGATGCTTTGAAGCCTTGTCCTCAGGTGATTGTAAGCACTTCAGAATAATTCTAAGTCTTACCCAAAATGAAGGCAGCGAGGCACCCCTCAGAGACTATTAGTCCATCAATGTCCAATCTTTTCTGTGCCTTGGGTACTGCTATTGTTCTAGCTTCTCAATGTTGCTTTTTTGTGTCTTGTCCTACTTATGTCTGGGCCAGGGTCTATTTTGGCCTCTAGAGGTTTGTGACCTATTCCTTTTCAGCAGGACTTGAGCCTCCCCACATCTGTACTGTCTATGGCAGAAGGGAATGGTCCACTTTCTGTTGGGTGTATCCCTTAAGTGTTTTTTTAGATCCTAGCACTCAAGTTCTGAGAACCTCTTTTTATGATTTATTTTCCGTTGACGTCTCAAAATCAAGCCTCATGATATTTAAAATACCACTGAGAGCTTAGTGAGCACATTGCAGTAGGGCCATTACACTCCAGACAAATCTTTCCCTCTCTACATGGCAACTTGCTGATTTATTTACAAATTGCTTGCCTTTTGAATTTCTAAAGCTTTTGCCCCATTATGTCCCACATTTCAAATCCTTGTGCATTATATAGAAAAAGAGAAAGGACGTTCATCTGCATTACCTCCTGTCTGTGTCCCGTTGCCTCAAAGCAGTAGTCCACGAGTTAGTATTCAACACTGTACAGCAGTATTTTCTGACTTTAATAATGTCTAAGGATTGATCCCAGGATAATGATCCCATTGTACTATGCAGCAGAGAAACACATTGCTAATGCAAGGCATGCCAGGAAGAGCCTTTCAACAAGATACGGACAGCAGTAAGTATGGAAAGATGTATGTTGTAGGGCAAACATAACAGCACAGTGCAAAATAGCTTGCCAGCAGCTACTTTAAAATGTTCTGCTAATAACAGTGTGTTATAAAAGGCAAAGACATGCACTAGGATTCTCCAAATCTGAGTCAGAATATCGAACCTCTGTTCTTACTCAGCCTTAACGAGTATCTTCTATTTCCTGCACTCCATGAGGTGCTTTGGAGCAGGTAAACTCCTGGCCAAATCCGGTTGCCCGTCATGGGACTGCAGCGACATAATCCTGGGTAAACGTCTCAGCCACTGTGATGTATGGCAGGAGCCAGCAAACACGCTTGTGGAAGGATGCTCAGTGTCTGCCTGAAACCTGAAGGTGACCCAGTAATTGAACCAGCAGGCGTGCTTTTTCGGGAGGCGCAATGCTTCTTCCACACTCAACCCACTCGCTACCATTATTTGTATTCAGAGCCTGTCCTCCAGTGATGATCTTTGGTTTCCCTTAATCCTCATCGATACAGCTTAAAAACATAAACCTTACCCTTGCTTCTGTCCTCATAAGCCAACACCTTGCCCACGGAGCCTTCCATGAACTGGATGAAATGAAAGGCAGCCAACCTAGCTGCAAGAACAGATAATACCCACCATCCTGGCCTTCTGTGTCCTAGAGTGTTTTATACATGGCAAATCCATCTCTTTTTCCACTTTGAATGAATATAGATTTTTTTTACCCATTTGTTTATAATTTTTCAGAATTCAAAAGCTATCACTTACATATCGATGGACAGATTTCAGGTTTCCTTATGAAAATTTTTCCTAGACCTGTACTAGGTCACTGTGCGTAGTTCTGTGAGGCTGTTTTCCTACAACAATGAAGCAGTGGAAAAGTAATTATGACATTTTGTTTGATTAATTAAAAGAAACAGAAATGTAATCATTAACATGTGATATTGGATGATATCTTGATCTGTAACACTAGGTCTATGTTTGGGTGTCTTGTATTGTGGGGGAAAAAAGCAGAGATTGAAAATGCATTGAATATAGCAACTGAAGATGGTGAATGGTATAAAAAAAAAAGAAAATGTGTAAAAATAAAGTATTTCACCATAAAACAAATCCTTCTTTAATTGGTCACTTCAATTTATCAAATTTATCACAAATTGTGAGTAGTTTCAGATTATCCACAGCTGCAAATTTTTCAGAGTTAACTTTATTTAAAATGGTCACACTTTTAACACATAGGTGCATGTGACTACGCACATCTCATTGGGTTGCTACCAGCTGGAAAATCAGTGCGTGGAGCAGAACTTTGACCTTTCTGCTGCAAAATCGGAGGAAACAATCAACGGAAGGAGATAAAGGAGAACCCTCATTAAAGAGGAAGTGGTAGATGGCAATAGGGAACAGAAACCAAATTTGTTTGTGCAAGGATACACTTTGCCAACTGGCCCACGAAGGACAAAGGACTCTACTTATTTAGCCAGCAAGATGAAGAATCTATGAATTATAACTTGGAGCATTAAATTAATCAGAATACTGTTATGTGTTATTACAGCAGTGGTTGGAGGGCCCACTCGGGTGTGGAATCCTGCTTTGCCAAAATGCCGTACGAGCAGACCAGGCTGCTCTTCTATGCCATCCAGGGGAACAACAAAGACATCCAGTGACATTAACACCAAGTAAATACAGAACAATCAAAGGAGCTATTTCTTCGCATAATTTGAAAGTCACCACTGTATTGAGGACAAGCACAAGTCATATGTTCCTCTTAAGTCCTACTTAATCCCTGCTTTGAGGATTTAAAGGACATTCAAGTGATTCATAAGCCCTGCGCATGTTCTCTGCACAAGAATGATTTTTACCCACCACAGAGTCAGCTGAGCCATGGAAAATTCTGCAGTGGGTCGCTTCAGTGGAATAATACTGCTGTGTTCAAGAAGGTCTGACTGTTGTAGCTGTGGCTTTAACATCTAACACACTGATAATCAAAACTCGTCGTTTATGGTGTGCACTGATTCCCCAGAGGGTTCTGGAACTAATGTATGTCTCTTACCGGCATCATTACATATCTGGCTGGGAAAATAAGTCAAGGAGGAGCTTCTACCAAAGCATCAGGCACCACCGTGGAGTAAAGGCAGGAGGTCTCTTCTGACAGTTCATTGATCTGATCCACCATGGCAATCTTTCTGTTTGCCACCAAAAAAAATGGATAGAAAAATGTCTGTCTGTTTGCAGACAATATGGCCAATGGGGAAATGGGCCAGAATCAGTAAGAGAGTGCCTAAATGTTGCTGCTTTTGAAGGTAACAACCAAACTGTGAAAGATGACTTCAGATATCTTTTGCACACTGTATGTGAATTTGTTTTGCTTGTGTTTCTGGTTTATGCATCATTATGGTAAGCTGTTATTGTTCCTCTTGCATGTTATTTTGCAGGCCCTTTGGCAGTGACTCTTGCATCTATCACAGCTCAGTTTTGCAGCATACAGTGGAAAGGAGACTATTCTGATCTATAACTCTGTCAAATGACACTCCTCAAGATATTGTATAAGCTTATAAAGGTGAATTTATGCTTCTGGCGTTTACTTCTCTTGTGTCTCAGACACTTTGATGCATATGAATCTTTCAATAAAAGGAAATAAACATGCACCCCCACAACTTGCTAGGGCCATGAGCTCTCAGAGTTTCTTTGTAGTGAGACTGGAACTTTCATTTCTCCTCTCTTAAAAGGAAAAAGGAAATACCCAAAGAACGTACATCTGACTTGAAAATTGCATCCTGATTTTGGTAACAGTTTAACAGGCAGGAGAACAGATATTCAAACACATTGAGAAACGTAGAGAAAAATGGGTCATGAAAAAGTATCAGAGACAAACTCCAGACAGAGCAATCTTTTTTTCATCCACAGAATAAATCCAAAAGTGGGTGGAGGAGTGCAAACTCACGGAGTCACTACTCTTCTCTGTTAGAGAGACTGTGCGGTCCTTGAGAATATGAAAGAATGACAATGCGTCTGACAACATAAAGTGCAAGATGCTGAAATCTAGATAAAGTTCTAGATGCTTGATGCTATTGCTAAAACCCTGGTCCTCTTCTGACCCTCAGCAGCAGTGTTAGCTTGGTCCAGATGCTTTCTTCTCTTTCCCTTCCCATCTTCCATCATTCCTTTTCTATGTAGACTGCAATCTCTCTGGAGAAAGAGTTTACTACATGTCCGTGCCATATCTAACTCAGGTGACCCTGATTCTGGGCCAGTAGAAGAATACAAAAATCTTCAGCTTGGCACTCAGCAACACAGCTGGAAAGCTGGAGAGGGACTAATAGCACTGTTTGTTCCTAATGGAGCATGACCTCTGTCTCTGTCCAACTTTGATCACCTAAGAAAAGAAATCTTTCCTAGATCCTTTTGTGCTGCTTGCCTTACTGTGGTGTACTTCTTTGTTACTGGATGGTTCCCCAGCTGCAGCAGAAACTCCCACCACTCTGTCCCTGCTGAGAGGAAATGGTTCTTCCCCGCCAGTAGAGGTGTTCTTAATGCAATTATAAACAAGACGTATCTCCTGTGCCATAAGGCATATTGCATTTACTCCGGTTATTTTGCAAGAAATGGTGATCCAAAGCTCCACGGTCTCACTGCAGCCCTCCTTTCCTTCAACACCTATCATAAGTCCTCTCCCATGAATTCATCCTCCAACTTGCAGCCATCCGCAGCCATGCTGGAACACCTTTCGCTTTGCAGCAGATGGCAATGCAGTACTGCCCGCTGCCAAGATGAGCCGGTTCATTTTTCCATCATCTGCATCTTACTATGAAGCAGCAGAAAAAGAGGGGGAAAAAAACCAAAACAAACCACTTGGCAGATGATCTGTGGCAGGTATCTCCTGTTGTGGGGCTCTCAACAATCTGAGCATGATTCAAATAACTGAGAAATAAGCAAATGAAGAAGTCCAGAGACAGCATGCAGCTGGTCCTTATTGACATGGTTGGCATAAGCCTAAAGAGAAACTGCAGAGTTAGCTATAATCCCAACCCCTGATTCTTAAACAGCTCTTATTTTCCCATGCTCTTGACAGGGGAGGGGCAGACCATGTGCCCTCAATGCGGTATTTGAACGGAGCATTTTCTTGAAGATCTCCAACTAGATTTGTGTTCCTTTCATATCTGCTCTCTTCCCCCACCCTTACCACATCATGTCTCAGCATTAGCCTGGCTAATGCACATGCGCATGGCTGTGTGACTGCACATGATGTTGTAAAATTAAAAGCTTTAGTTTTTAACAAACAAGTCTAAAAAAACTTTTAGTTGCAGCGAAAACAGAAGCGACCTTCTAATGGGGAATCAGATGTCATGGCAAGGAGCGCACAAAATATCTACAGACAGTCTGAAGCAGCAACTCTAAAGAGGGTGAGAACCACCTTTACTATTTTCTCAGTTACCTGGGGAAAGCCAATAATAGTGTAGGGTTTGCAAAGGGAAAAATCAGGGGTCATTTACTAAACGAGTTCCTGTGTGAGTCAAGGACACAAGTCACCTCTACTCAACATGCTCTTTGACTCTGCTTCAGTCCTACATTGCCTTGTCTTTAGCAGCAACCCAGAAAAGTGATGCCTCTGTCCCTTAGATGCTTCACCATTTTTCCATCTTCTTCAGGAGCATCTGTAGCACACCATCAGCCTTTCCACTTGCTGAGACAGAGCTGGGCCAGCACATGCATTCCTTCCACACAGACCCTAGTGAAATTACTCCACTGGATCCTTGGTTTGGACCCGATTTTATGTCTGGTGAACAGGGCAGGCAAGGGAGATATCACGGTAGTTCTGGGATAGGTCATCTCATATCTTCATCAAGATATCTCTTGATGAAGCTCCTGAAAATGGCATCTAGGGTATTCTGGTATTGTCGGAGTGTCATCTGTACCAATGGTAATGCCATTCTGATATTTTTAATGGAACATGGTATTAATCTGACTGACCTTCTGCCAATGGCAAAGCTGAGAAAGACTGATTGTGGTGGCGCTGCCATTTCATATCAATACAGTGGTTTTTAAACTTTCCCTCATCCTTCACATTCATAAGATTCTCTAGCCTGAGGATGTGTTGGGAAAACGAAACAGAGAAGAGATAACAAAGTTGGGGACGGTTATCTTGTTATGGTTATCAAAACACAAAGAAAAATAACAAGTACTTGAGGTAAACGTCCCAAGTGTACAGGTGTGAAGCTACAAATTTGACTTTTCTCTGTACGGCATGGAGTTGAAAAATAAATCCTGAAACACAAATTATATTTTGCTATATGCTTATTATTCAAACACTCAGAGTTATTTCAATTTAAGGTATCAAGTAGAATTTTATTTCTCATTCCCTCTACATGTTTTTAATCACTTAAGGAAAATAAAGAACTTTCAACTAGCTCAGTCTCACATCGTGCTTATTAGTACAAACTCATATTTTCTAGAGACAGGAATTTCCAATTTCCACTTTTGGAGCTAAGCAACGTTTCCCATGTCCTCAAAATAACAGACCAAAGCTTCATAAATAAAAGCACAACCTTCCTTGCCTTGTGAAACCCTGAATCTGTATTAGAAATGGGTATTCTAAGCTCCCTCAATAGTAAATAGAGAGAGATGGACACTTCTAGATGATGATTCCCATTCCAAGACCTGAAGAATTTTACAGAGGTCCCTGTTCCTGCTCTTCTACTGTGGGTCCCTTAGATAGGGCTTTGGCAGAAGATGAGAGATGAAGAGCCTGATTCAAGCTCTTAGTGCAGTGCAGAGCCGTGGTCTCAGGTGGATTTGCTTCTCATTGAGGATGCCAGAAGGGGGAAAAAAATCGTCAGGTAGGTGGGATACAGGTCTCAAGGAGGTGCCTCCAGCATCAGGCAAGTTAGCAGAGCTAAGAGACAGAGAGCAAAGTAAGGATATACCATGTGTTGCGCTAACCTGGAGTTTGCTCAGAGCTGGTTTTATTATAGAGTGAGAGTTTGTAACGTGCATTTTGGCTGAATGGGGACCACCCAAGTCCCACAGTGCTCCAGCCATGCTCACTTGCTAGCAATTTCTGGAGGAGATGGTGCGTGTCTGTTCCCTTTGGCAGTGCCTTGGCAAAAGCAGCTCTTCGCTGGCAGCATTAAACCAATTTTCAGCCTGTGGAATGGATCCCACTACAACTACATTAAAGCAATTTGGGGATTTTGGCAATCCCCTTTGTATTTTTAAGGTAAAGATTTACATTGATATTTTCAAAGCTTGATGACTCCGAAGGTGTTGCAAATTTTAGCTTCCCATTTTTTTTAATGCAATTGAACCGGGAAATCTATTGCACAAAGCAGTATATTTCAACTTATTTACAGTCATCATTTTCCAGGGAGTTTGACAAAGTGTTCAAAGTAAACAGCGTTTCTGCTACCATGTACAATAAAGGCAATGCTATATTGTAAATCAAATTACGCAAAAGATAGCATCATTTCAGCATCCAAAATAATTATTCAGGCATTAAAAAAAACACCAAAAAAAATAGAAAAAAAAGGGAAATGCAAATATCATAGTTAAAATGTCAATTTCATCTTCTTGTGTCAGGAACTTTAATTTTTGTTATAGATCAGCAATATTCTATTGTGCTGCATACTTGTGAAATATCCATAATAAATTCTTGTTTTGACTTGAAAACAAAAAAACACCATGCAAACTATTTCAGCTAAGTCCAAGGGATCCTTTTATTTTTCCAAATACATACAAAACTCAAACCACTTGCAGTTGAAAGCACTTTTCCCAACACAGTGGGATTCATGTAGGCTCTGCGGGATGAGGTTTTGGTTCCCATAAATCAGGGTGGTTGTGCCTGTGCAAGTCTGTGCAAGTTTAGGATATTGTCATCTCCAGCCGGTCATCCTGCCCTCTGCCAGAGAGTACCACCTATGCAACAGGAATAGCAGATACAAGTGTATACCTAGAGCAAACTCACCTACCTCAGCAGTTTAAGTTGGTATCTTGGAGTGCAATCCAGAGAAGTTAAGGAAAGAGAGAGTTTTCCTATGCTGCTTCTACTATGGGTGAAGCAACAGTAGAAAGTTGGGGTGGACAGTTGGAGGCATATTTCAAAGCACTGCAGTTAGACTCTCCAAAGCTCCCAGAGTCCAAAACCATTTGTTTTCCTGAGCTGCAAGAAACTGCTGGACACAGAAATTTCTGCATGGGTGAACACAGGCACCGGACCTCTGGATATAGTTAAAAGGACAGCAAAAATTACAGGATACCAGGCTTCAGTCACAGGGTCTTAGACAAGACTCCATGAAAACTGGACAGTGTGAACAGAAATTTGAAGACTAATTCTAAAGATATATCAGTTCAACGCATCGGTGTTTGACACAGTCTAGATACTCCAGACTCTTGGAGACAGGTATTTTACTATGCATTTAGTGGTTTTCAGGCACTGAACTTCTGTCTTTAACAAGCTATTTTTCCTCCAGTGCTCTGAGTTCCTGTCCCAAAAATGATAATAATTACACTAAAATGTTGTACTTCTGAGTATATTTTTCCCAAACTTCCTCTGTGTATTTTTCAGGTGTAAATAAAGCTGACTTAAAAATATTCCCTGTTAAAGGTAAAGCTAGCAAGAGTTTCCATGTCAGAAGCAATTCATGCTAACTACATGCTTTGAAAGCAAGGCTGTCCTCTAGGAATATGTATACACACTGGAAATGTGCAGAGATGGAAATGGAAATAGAAAAAAGCCTTGAACAGCCATTTCACGCAAGCTCTTCGTTTGAGCTTTCTTGTCCATAGAGTGGTGATGAAGAGTAAGTTCAGTGGCATAAACTTAAATAGCACCTAGAGTATTTTGCTACGTTACATTTTCTTTCTGTGACTATCACAAGTAGGTATGTCAAAATGTAATTTCAAACACGGTTATTTGCTTTAGAGCATTATCTTTTACTAGTCAACATCTGTTATACTAAATGATTGTCGAGGCTATCAGCACATTTGATCTTGTTAATAACCACGTTTCAAGCCAATATGAGCCAAGATGTTTCTATGTGGCTAATAACTCAGTTATTTCATTGCCAGATTTACATGAACTGCGAGCACCAACCAAAAGCCCAAGGATTCAAATTTACCAAAATTGTAATTTACCATCTTAAACTGAAATGTGAAAGATGCCTTTTAGGATAATCAAATCAAAGCAACACCTGCCTCCCTCCTCCCTTCCCCCACATGCAGATACTATAAAAAGCACAGAAAATGAACTATTGTCACTCAGGAGCAGTATTGCAATAGTATTTCTCTGTGTGTAAAACACTACAGCAATCTAATTTGCACATGTCCGTGGATCAAAAGATCCCAATCACTGGAAACTGCAGTTCTGATGCACTATTGTGACTCTTCGATGGACAACTTAGACTTGATTAACTATTCTGTTCCATTGAGGGTGAGGAGGTTTGTAAGAAAGTGGGGGGTTTTTTTCAATATAAAAATTGATTTCTGCAAAAATTTCATTTTTTGCAGAAAACTTTATCAACATATATGTTTTGGATTACTGGGAAACCCTAAAAAAAAGTTTGAAATTCAGCCTGGACTGAAATAAACTGTATTGCTGAGCTACTCTTACTCTTGTCTCTCAGATCAATTCAATGTTAAATTGTAGTACTCCACAGGATTCATTTGCCTCCTGGCAACTGTAGCTGGGAAATCTCATGCCCTCATGTTCCCCATGTTCATTCTGTACCTTCTAACAGGCAATTATTGTGGTAATACCACGAGGCTGATAGAAAGGGAGCACTGAAGATACAGCCTGTCCAGAAAACACGGCACATATAGAAGGCAAAAGTGAAAGGGCATCTGGAGAAAATAGATTGAGAGCAGTGTGCTTTGCTTATCCCTGGTGATGAAGAGAGGGAGCCAGGGACCGAGTGTCTCCCTCATTCTGTCTCCCATTTCAGAAAGCGAGCAGGTCCCAGAGCCCCAGATCCAAGAACGACCTGTGGAGAATTGCTGCACAGGGCAAGAGGGCAAGATGTGCAATGGAGATGCAAGAGAAATAAGACAGAGTGCAGATGGTCAAACTGAACTGAGACCAAAGCTCTGAGTTAAAAAGAAGTGGGGAGGTGAGTACATGTTAGTAGAGCACAGGCTCCATTTCTTGCCCTGCTTCACCTTTGACCAAACTCACCCCCTCACAGAGAAAGAAAAGCTCCAGTATTGCTCACTCTGCAATATTCAAGTCTTTGGAGAGTGGTGGTGGGGTAGGGGCAGCACATGTTTTCTCTAGGTAATCTTAATGCAGCCCATGATCCACACACTACTAACCAAGACTCCTAACTCTACATCACAGAGCTGAATAAAGACCAGAAAAAGGTGTTGGCAAGAGAAGGATGAAAGTCCAACAACATTCTCCATGAACTGAGTAAGTTCTCTTAACCAAAGCAAGAGAACCTCTCTTAACCAAAGCAAAACCAAAGCAAGCCTTTTGAAATTATTTAATAATCGCTGTGGGATGAGCTGACTATTGGGTTATCTACTGAGATCTGAATGAAAAGAAGATCCTCAATACCATCAGACATGATTGTCTCCAGCCATCAGAACTTTTCATACAGAGATGCCCCTCGTTTGTTCTTTGTAGGGTTATTTTTCAAGGTTTAGATTCTGTAGTTACCGAGGCACACAGGCTGATGCCACAGGCTAAGCAGGAACTGCAAACTGACCGTGCAAATATACTAGCTAGGTATCATTTTTCTCAGAGTATATAAAGCATCATGGTTAGACATGAAATGTTAGTTTCATGCCTCTGTGCCCAAGCAGGGCACTAGTCAAGCAACACTTTCATGGGATCACAAAATGAAAGTCATACCAGGGCATCCTACTTAAGAGAGGATTACAAAATTCATCAAATAATGTTTATCCAGTCATAACCAAAATAACACACGTTAATTACACAGAGCAACTTGTAAACACCCCTATGGGATGACACGCAAATGGTGAAAATATTAACTGCAGAAAATTCATACTGTTGCACTGGGAGAGGAAAGCGTTTTCAGTTGGGAAAACTACAACTCTTGCCATTAAGTGGTGTTGTCTCTGTTTTCATTCTTCATGCTGTTGCGTTATGGTGTCAGGATAACTTCAGTACTCAATGTAACTTCCCTTCATTGCATGGGAAGAGAAAGAAATTAAACCAGTAAGACCCAAGCCAGCAGAGATGCATTCACCCATGTAATGTTATTGGCTTCAGACAGATGCAAATAAGTGGGATACTACACATATCCACGTATCATAGGTGCACTATAATATTGAATGTCATGTGTCCTATAGTAACCCTCAAGGAAATTTGCCTTTACATCTGGTGGAAAGAAGCCTGTACATTTGCAGCAGGCCTGCCACCACCTCAAGCCATAATTTAAATAAAACAACACAGGCCAAACAATGCTTTAGCCTTTTGCTCTTTGGATAATATTACCAGCTCTCCCAGGCTTCAGTATAAGGAGCTTAACTCTGCAGCATTATTGTGACTAATCTCATCAGAGACTACTGCGGCAGCCAGGCTCCCCTAAGACAGCCTAGGGGAGGATCCCAGGGAACAAGTGAAAGGCAGATGGGGAAGCCCTGCGTAAAGAATATGAAATAAACATTCAAGAGCTCAACAGAAATCCCAGATAAAAACCAAGTCTAGTCTCCAGGCCTCTTTGGACCCCCAAAAAATCAAAATCTCATTTCTACTCTTTTGTAGACTGAGGGAAGGTCAACATGTGTCAGAGGAATCCAGTGTGGACGTGAATGTATGTGGGACATTTACTATTAGGCTTCCAATTAGTTTAAGATCCATTTTACACATTGGAAGTGCTACTGTAGTAGCGGTGAGTTCACCAAATAATGTGACTCCATCATCCTGAAAATTACTTCAGCCTGGACCTCAAGGCAGCACAAAGTTGCCTTATGCAGAGATTCATTTAAAGAGGCCTCTCTTTTTATTTTCTTTCTGTAGGAAAAAAAATCACTTGGCTGGAAGTAATGGGATAATAAGAGGAGAACTCCACCCTAGGTTGCGGTGGAGACCCAAAAACCTAGGACATTTCAGATTTTCCTAGAACTTTCGAAAGAGAGCAAGACAGATACTTATACCATAACAAGGGCAAAAGGCATAGATCCAGCCCACCGGGAGAGATGGGTAGAGACTCCGGCAAGGTTATGAATCTTCAAGAGAGAAAGGTGCATTGGTGGGAATCTGCTGTAAAACATTTCTCTGGCTACAAGCTTCCAGAGTCATCTAAAATGTGCTGTCTACAGTGAATTTCATCCATATTCTGGGAACTCAACTGCTAAGGCAACATTTTTTTAGCTAAAAAAAAAAAAGACAATCTTATGGAAAACTTGGGTTTCTGCAGGTATGTTGGCACTGAAAAATGAAGGTCATGAGGACTGGACAAAACCACATCTCCTCGTGATCCCAGTATACAGGTAGGCCTAATCTTCTTCAGAACTGTTGCGAGACCTGTCAGAAGAATAGGGATGGCTGGCTGGGAAAACATGAAAATGCATGACAGAGTAAGCATCTATCCATTCCTATCCATCCATTCATTGATCTGGTACACATCCTGACAAAAAGATGTGCCTTTAGCTTCCTTTCTTTCCCCCCTCACACATCAATCCAGGCAGTTACTGGACATCATAATTATAGTAAGCTCTTAAATCCCAATAAATACTACCAAGCTGGCTACTCAGAGGCTTCCATGCCGTCAACTTTCTAACACAGTAATGATGATTAGACTGTGTTGCATCTGACTGCTTTTAGAGGTTTACCTTTTGATTAGACTTGGGGGGAGGGAGGAAATACTGGCAAAAATGGAGAAGGAGATATTTCAGCTTGGAAAGAGATTTAGAGGCTGTGTTTCCAAATTTTGACATTAAAAAAATTGGCAGAATAAACATATAGAGATGCCTGTTATTAGGGTCTGGTGTTTTTCAAACATGGCAGTGACAGAGAAAATGATGCCTCCACTGCTGTGTGGGCTCTGGGATACCCAGTGCTATAGAAACTTAGTTTACCACTGACTGATTCAGGTCCTGCAACATGAGCTCAATTTCTCAGCCTGTGCTTGGCAGGAAGGCAAAAGGCTTGGCTTACTACTCTCATCGTGGTTGTGTCTAAATTGGAATACTCAGCAACTCCAGTGGAAGTGCTCAAGGTTTTCAATACCAAAAGCAAAATCAGAACCAGGGCGGGGGGCAGTGAAAACAGGACCAGGAATGTAGCACCTCCTACCTTCCAACCTGCATGTTGGCCAGGCAGTGCCTCAATCTTATATGAGTCCTAGACAGTCCTGGCCTGCCTCCTTCTTCCGGCCCATCTGGTCTGCATCCAAATCCAGGAAAATTGTACGGCTGCCTCCAAGTTTGTTGTCTAGCATAGTTCACCATAAAGTTTAGGAAACACAAGCTAGTTCCTCTTCCATCTAAACCTTACAGAACTCAAATATTTCCCTAGCCCCTAGGACCCTGAGGAAAATGCCTTCTGTATCTCAAATTTCTTATGATTCAGAGCTTACTCAAAGAGACCTCCTCTCCGGCACATCTCACAAAAGGTGCCATTAAGTTTTGCCACTTTGAGATCTTTCCATTCTGCAGCAGTAGGACTAGGATGAGAACAGGAGGGAAACAGGCAAGATCAGTGAATGTTTGGGGCTCCAAATGGCTGAAAGGTGAAGGAAGGATCCTGGCACATGGCAAGTCAAGAAAAAAGTCTGGGAAGGGTTGATACAACTGCAAGTAAGAGCAGCATGCTTTGAGTGGAGGAGGGCTGAAGGCGATCAGTAGTGTTGCAGGGGCAATAAAATCTTTAGAGGGCTATATGTGAATACTGTGGAGACAGAAGAAAGCAACAGAAGATCCTTCTCCTGAATCCAATAAGTGACTATTACAGAATCTGGATATCAGCACATACATCAGTACCAAGTGATCCACATATATTTTGCCTGCTGTTAATGCTGTGAAGCACTGTATACAGCAAATGGTGATTCATAAAGGATGTGTAAGGCCCAGCAGTCTGTAGCAAGAGTAGTGGAAGCATGTCAAGGCCATGGCAGCCTGTGAGTTCTTCATGTCACGCAGGACTGGAGTAACTTGCCAATAACTTTTCCTCCTCATTTTCCATTAAAGTTTGTCCAGATGTCCACAAAGGGATGCCACACTTCTGGCCATAATCAAAGTTCATTGAACGCCCAGGTGATTTTGTACTAAGATGCAGCTTCTGGTTTGGGGCAGAATTGCTTCTGAAGGCGCAAAGATCAAAAATACCAGCAGTGTTACATGCTTCACTCTCTCCGGTGCAAGCATTGCGATAGCTGTTGCAAAAAGTGAATGCATGTGTTCACAGACACCCACAGACTCACATATGCATTCATCAAACACTCACCTAAGACTTTCAGCACACAGTTTTGTAGATGTTGAAGTCAATCCCAAGAAGAGTTCAATCCCAAGGCAGCGTTCACTAAAGAAGTTCTGTGTTTCAAAATTTTTCCCAGTTCATCTCCAATGGTTAGCACTGCTGTAGCTCTTCATAGAAACTTAGGTTCTGGTTGTGCGTGACACTGAGGAAGGTTTTTAGAGAGATGTGTTGACTTTAGTAGGGCTTGCAGGACTTAGCCTGTAGAAGCAATGTATAGGGTATGGCTTTATGAGCCAATAGGGTAGCTGTATAAAATGGCACACTTAGGAAGTGATACGGCAGTCAGGAATAAGAGCCAGTTTACTTCAGTTCCAGTCTCTGAGATGGCAATATCAGGTGCCTGCAAATGCATATGATTGTGACAAAATGAAAGAGGCCAAAGATATGTCAGCTGAAGAGGAAATCAGTTGAGATGGTCAGCCTGACTTTCTTCAGCAAATTGCAGTTCAAAGGCTTGACCACCGAGGAAGAAAAAAGGTAGGTTTGATATTGAGATTATTTTATATTCCTCATGTCATTCACGACTGATCTACAGAAAGAATGTTTCTGCTACTGTGAAGTGCAATATACCTTTCAGCCCATGCTTATTTGTCGTTTATATGCCTACCCACTTCCACTGACACTGAATATATTTAGAAATAGCTGTCTATATAAATTTCAGCATCTCCCTCTGAAAAACGGAGCCACTTCTAGAGCAGAACGTGGCAGCCGTTTAGCAACACATAGCACTCTTGTGCATCACTTTAGGCTACGAAGGATTGCAGATTACCATATCTAGTTGCCATTGCAAGATGAAAGCTTAGACAGGTAGGCTATAATTAACCGCATTGAATTTGAGCGGTAAGCTAAGGTTAATGGTCCTACAACACTTGAGAAAAGTGTAATTGATCTCTTAGAGAGCATAAGTGATTAGGATATCAGTTTGTGTCACTGGAAAACTAGTGCTGTCAACACCACAGTGTCCACTAACAGTGTACACAGTGCACCAGTTCAGTACCAACCTAATGAAATAGATGTGCTTAATACCACATTTTCCAGAACCTTTACAAGCATGGACATAGACTGACTCCATGACCTTTTGTGTTTGTCACAACCAGATGAACTGCTCAAATAGGGATTCACACACCTCATAATAATCCCTTCTTTTCCTCCACCTCCCAAGGTCAGGTAATGCTGCTATCCCCGTTTCATTGGAGATGGCATTAAGCAAAGAAGCTACGTGAGCTAAGCCTGAGACAGAGCTATGCTATATTGCCTAAGCCACAAGCGATTAGCATGATGCTGCATCCAAGATGGTAAAGCCTGAGCCACAGAGGATATGGCATATCAAGATCTCTATGTTAATGCAGACTTGCACTTACGGACTTGCCCTAACACCACAAAGAAGATAACTTGGAGGAGGAAAGAAGGGGAAGGAAATTAAAGACAGGTCAGGTGAACCCCAGGGTGGGATTCCAGCATGGAAGAATCCATCCCTGGAAATATGAGGGAAAGAACAATTAAAAACTTTGCATGATCAGATTCACCCGAGTTACCTTCCAGAACGCTTTAGCATTTGGGGAAGAACTGTTCAAATGAAAACTTTTTTCTTCCCAACAAAACAGAACAGAACAAAACAAAACAAAAAAGATGTTTATGGAAGTATGGAAGGGTCTTCCATTTCTTCACATGTTCATTTCAATTCACTAGCTCAGCTACCCCATGACACAAACTGATTATTCCACAGCGACCAATGATCTTTGTAATTGCATGCCCTTTTTTAATACAGATGTGTGCCTAAATTTCCTTCTCAACAATTAGCTGTATTTCTACTTGAGCTTTTCACTGTAGAACAGAAATAGATCTTATCTGACTCCAAGAAGATTGTTAGCAATGAGCAGATTAGATGGAAAACAGATGTTCTGTTGGAAAATATGTAGTTCTATTTGTATTTTTAATCAGAACTAGTGGTTGTCCCCAAATTAAGAAACACTGTTCACTGTCGTCAGCTAGTGTGAACCTACCCAGGGATGAATATGTATCTAAACTGCTGCTGGTGTAATTTTGACAAGGCTGTCAATTCTACTCCAAAGATAACCTCAAAAGATTTTTTCCTGTCAGTGTCTGCCTGGCAATGTATCAAATCCCAGCAGTCATGAGTGGATAGATCAACTTTTAGGTGAGGACCAAAACTTGCAATCTTTTCTTGTGCCGCAAACCTCACTGAAGTCAACATCACACACCATCCAGACCCTAACACTGGTGTCTGCTCAACCCCGGAAGTAAGCCTGTTTGACTCCATTCCTGCGCTACCAAGGAAAGGTTTCCTGTGGGAAAGGCCCCAGTACACAAATAACTCAGGCACTCCCCCAGAAAGGTATCATTTTTCACTAACAGAAGCATTTTCTGCATGTTTAGGGGTTTGCTCGTTCATGCACACAAGACCACTATTTGTTAACTTAAAGGAGCCGTTCATCAAATGTGTAGAAGATACATTCCTGATAAGAACAGTCCTCCCTCAACAATTTTCATCCTATTGTCCTTAGATTTTAAGAAGCTAAAAGTATGCGTCTCTTACCAGATGAATGCTGGATTCTTGCAGCATGGATCCTAAAGCATACGGGTTGTGTTTGTCAGTTTTGCCTTGTTTCTCTGGTGTCATCCACACACCTGAATACCTCTATAATAAAGGTGGATGTGAAAAAGTTACATTCTTCTATTTTCTAATAATGGCAATTTAGTTTTGTGGACAAACGAAGACAGCTGGATCACAGCCACCATCTACCAATGTTGTTAGAAATTCCTCTGAAGTCATCAGTGTTATGCGGAGTAGTACACAATGTGGAGAATACATACAAAAGCTCTCATTCAAAGCTCTGGCAGAACGAGCTGTAGTTGGGTAAGATTTTAGCCCCCACATATCTCTCTTCTCCTTTCCTCTGCTGAGCTAGAGCCCTAGACATTAACACGCTGAGCCAAAATGCAGCATTTCTTGCGGGGCCGTGGTTTAAAGGCATATGAAATGTGGCAGTGGAGACCCAAGCTCATGTTTTCTTAAGGGCAACTAGAGGATGATAAAAAGCCCCAGATTTTCAAGGACACAGTATTGCTTGGGTTATCCGGTCAGTAGCAGAAACTTGTTAACAGAAGAGCAAACAATGTACCCTGGATATTGGTAGCACCCACAAATTCCAAAATACCAGGTATTCCTGAATATTTGTGGGTGTTGGTTGCATTTTTAAGGCTAAAAGAAAGCTTATGACCTTGTGCTTGCATGTCCATATGGCAGAGAATCTTGCCCATTAGTTGTGGCATGAAGCCTCCACCTTGCCTAACCCCAAACAACTTCATTAAATGGCAGCACAGTGACTGGGAAATGCGCAGGGCAGTGTTTTGCAAATTTAGCAATAGTTTAACACAACTTTAACGCCAGGTGTGTCAGCCCAGAATGGGCTGGGCTGGGAAATCTTCTGTTTAATATGTTTTCCATTGTTTTCCCAACACCACTTGATATTTCACTAAGGCAGCATTTGTTTTTTTTACAGTTCATTTCTCTGCTACAAATACCTCTAACAACAGCCAGTCAAGCAGTGTAAGATCACATATGGACGCCACTAGTCTTTACAGAAATGAGCAGAACTCCCTCGTTTTCCATCAGTGGTGCAACCATACCAAATGGCACGCACCCACGTGTCTGAACAGATCGGCACAAGGTACGCACTGTCAGCGCTCACAGTATTAGTGTTCATCTTTTCTTCATCAGTCAGCCATCCATTAGAAGGGGTACAGTTGAATTTGCCATCCCCCCCTAGAACAACTGCAATTCTGAACTAGCACACCTGTAACTGAGAGCTTGGTTTTAATGAAAAAAACAACAATAATGAATGAAGCAAACACCGCTGTGCTGCGGAGGAAAGTTCTGTCCAGCATGAAACACTTTGTCTAATCTGGTGTGATACATGAGACACCTTTTGTCCTTATGGCACTTTAATTGCTGACTGGAGCCAGCTTCAGTTTATAAAGGCTTATCGAGATCACACCTCAGGGTAGGGTGGTTTCAGGACAGATAACATTGATATTTATGTCACTTAACAATGATTTAAGACAGGAAAAAATAACTTTCAGAAATGAAAGTGGAAGTCTCTCATATAGCAAAGCAAGTAGCAGTTCAAGCTAGGCTGCTTTATATTTGTATATCTAGTCAAATGGACTGAATCTGCTAGGGGCCAAAAATAAAAAATCTGGACCATGCCTTTCTGCACCCCCATTCTCCCAAACTCCCACCTCCTCACATATATAGAAAACCAGTCTAAAATCTCAGCAGCAGAGCCTCAACTAGCATATACTCCCCTAGCTCAGCAGCCGGCCTTTAATGTAAAACAAACAAAGAAAACCTCGAGCAAGCTTCTACAATGCATGCCGTGCACTGCTATCACCGCGAGTTGATGTAACAAGCCTGGAAGTCCAAGCCTTTTCAGATACTATTCTAGTATTTAATCATGCCAAAATTCACTTAGCCCTTGAAACCAGACAAGATCAAGCTTATGAAATGTGGGAAGCTCCTCCAGCATTCATTCAATGGCAATTTACTGTAACTCCAGTAATGAGTTCCTCCCAGGAGGCACTTGCACATCTGAAGTACTATTTCCTGAGGCTGTCATGTCATTAATTTCCAGTGTTTATAGGCTAGTGAAGCTCATGAATTTCCTGGGTGTAAAGATTATAATGCATCTACTGCTGCGCATAGTGTATATGTCAGGTCTTCAACACAACCTGACGTTCCTTTTCGGAGGGCATTTGCATGGAGTTCAAGCAGCATTTAGGAAAAGAGGGGGAAGGGGAAAAGGAAGGAGAAGGCAAAGGAGAGGTGGAAAAGACAGTGTTGCACTGAACCCTTAGTATGCAAAACAAGGACATTTATCAGAATCTTCAGCATCTTCTATTTTCTTTCTCAAAAACGTCACTTTTGTGATCAACACTCACATGACGCAGTTGAGCTGAACCTTTCCTTCAAAGGATGGTGCGAACTGTTAAGTGTGGGGCAGCCCACAAATCTGACTTGTCCTCATGCAAAATTTTAGTTTCATTCTAAAAGTGGATGGCAGAACACCAGCCGTCTACTGTGAACTAGAGCCACGAACCATATCTGCAGTTGCTTGTAATCAGAATGACAGGAAAACCCACTTTGGGATGCACTGGATGCATTCCCTGATCATATTTACATTTGTTCTGTATGGACTTGTTAATTCAAACACAGACACTTGAAGACATTTGCCTTGTGACACCACTTCCTGCTCCTCTCTCAGGTGTAACCCTGCAATACTACAGAATTTCCTATAAGATTGTCTTTTGCATATATTTCACCTATTATGCACAGAAAAAAGGCTCTTAACACTGGCCTTGTAGTAGGATTTTGAACCTTCTGTTAAAGGACTTAGAAATAACTTGTGCCTGACCCAATTCATGCTAAAGCCGATGGGGTCCTGCTGACCTGAATCAGAATGGACTTTATCGCATAATATTGTGGTTGTAAATTAATATCATCCAAGCAGACTAAAGAAGTCCTGAGGAAACAAGAAAGGAATCAAAGGCTTCAGTTTGTGTGGCCCAGCACAGAAAATTATTTATAAAGATTCTTTTAAAATGACCATGTCAAACAAAACCACATGCACCCATATGTCCGAAGCAACTCTCTTTGGTTGGATAAAGAATTGTTTGCATTCCAGATGAGCAGGGACTCCAATAACCTAAAGACCGGCTGCTTTGATGTAGAGCAGATCTGAAAATGTCTGAGGCCTATGCATTCAGAAATTTTAATTATCAGCTTGAATTCCAGTGCTTAAAATCAGAGTATACATTTAGAGATGGGAATACAAGTACCTTGAAGAAATTTGCTTTCCAATTATCTTTTAAGCAGAAAGCGAAACACTTTCTCATCAAAATTATTTTTTTTGTTTTGAATTTTCAAATTCCCTCTAAGATAAATCAGATGGAGTGTTTTTTCTTGTATTAACCCAGCCTGAGTTGAAAATTTTCATTTACTGAGCCATGTGAACCATTTCAATCTGAGTAACTGTGATAAAACTGATGCTATTTGTTGGTGCTGTAATGAAATGTTTTGTTTCGGATTGGAGCAATTTATTATCTTTTTTACATTTTAAAATAATTGTTATGCCTGAGTAGTTGGGTTTTTTTACCTTAAAAGTTTTTTAATCAACCGAGTAAACAAAGAATGTAGTAATCCATCACCTCTTCTAGGAAGAACTACAAAGTGATTTTAAGGCATCAGCAATCTGCCTGTGAAACTACCGATTCTGACCAGAGGAGGGAAGATGTTGAAGACAAGGCAGCAGGTTAAAAAGTAGAGTAAGCAGCATGTCAAGAAGTGCAAAGGACGGTGTCATTTATTTTGTCCAGAAGCCTTATCACTTGACAGAACTGAAGAATCCCATTTTATAGAAGGTACCCATAGGACTTTCAAACCTAAAGTAATCCCATCTAAATTTTCAGTCTGAAAAGTCAGTATTTCCATTTAAGTGTGTTTGTTTGGTGCGGAGATGGCAATGACACTTAATCACACCATAGGATTCGGATCACAGCAGGAATTTATCATCAGAAAATCCCTCAAGAAGTCTACGAAGTCGCCAGGGAACATGTGATGATGTAATTGTAGCCTTGTTGTTGTTTTTCCCTGTATTCCTCTCTCTATGAATTGCATTTTTAGTTTTTGAAGGTGATAAATTTTTCTTCAGAATTTCCTTTGAAATAATTGCCTTTTTTTCTCACAAAACCAACGGATTTATACCTACCTTTCATCTCATGCAGTTTTTGACTATTACAGCCTAGAATATTTGTGTATTTCCATAAAGTTAAGGGTAGAGATCACTTATCTGGTGATTTCTAATATTGCTGTAAGGTAGCAAATCTGTAATATATTGTTTTGTGGTACCAAGCAGGTAATCTAAGTGATCTGGTAGTCCCTGCCTAAACAGTCAACAATCCAAACAGATAGAGAGGATGTTTTATGGGAAAATGAGACGTGTATAGCTCATGCATATCATTTGATACACACCTGAATGTTAGACACATCAGCCTGTGTCTGACTTGTCTATCCGCAGATGTCTGTGGCAGACGTGGGAATTGATCTCAGTTTTCTTGCACATGTGATCACATAAAAAAGAAGAAGAAAAAAAAAAAAGTCAGTGTTGTCTGTAAATTAACCAGAAAGAGACGGAAGGTTTGTTGAATACAACTTTTAAACAAAATGTGACTTTCCTGAAACCTATAGCTATCTTTCTAGCCTCTGAGTCAAAGTACACTTGAGTCTTAGGAATGTCTGTTTTTCATGGAGATTGGACAACTCACAACTTTTGTTTGTACCCTTTGATACCTTACACAGGCACTGTGCCAGACAAATGAAAGTAATTAGCCTCCTTTCTCGTCATGCTCACTTGGAGGCTGAGCTCAGCCACCACCTACTCAGAAGTCCTCGTCAGCATGTGATTTTTCACCTCTTTTCTCATCATCCTTGCATCCTGCCATTTTCAACATTTCATTAAACTCTGTCTATATGTCTGCTGCCTTTCCTTTGCCCACGAAAGCTCACCTCTGCCAGCCTTCATAACTGGATTTCACCTTCAGCATGACTACCAAATCTCACATGATTCAGGCGCACAGCTAAGCTTCGCAAGATAAGGGGCTAATTAATTTAATTGTCAAACGAAGAGTAAACTCCTACTCAGGTTTGCCTGAAATAATCTGTTTATTTATTTATTTATTTATTTACCATTTTGGTTTGAAACCAGAAGGTAATGGAAATGTGAACAATAGTTTCCCTTCCTCCCCTTCCTCCCTCTAAATTTTGATTTGTCAGGCCAATTTTTAATCCTCTCTTTTACTGTATGTGGAAAAAACCACCACTTTCAGATAGAATTTCAAAGACTTCACTTATACTTTAATCAAGAAGTGATGGGATTAAACAACAATTAACGCATGTTATCCTGTAGCATGAAACCTTTGTATTGAACACGATAGTGTTAACAAATTGTTCTGTAAAAAACTGTTCTGAAATTGGATGGATTTATCTAATCGGAGTTCAGACACGTTTAATAGTGACTGACTCAGGATTCTGGTAACCAAGATGCTTTAGAATGTACCTGATTTTAAGTGGCGTAGCAGTTAAATTAATTTATGTAATATCTGCTCAAATGCTTAAGATTAAAAACCTGCATATTAAGCATTTGAACTGAATCAGGGCCTCAAAGCTAAATCTAGTTATCAGAAGAAATATTTCTAATTTTTTTCTTTTTTTCTTCTGGAACTTATTTAGGCTTTTTGTAAAATTTGTGTGTTGGAATAACTGTTGTTAATACTTTTCAACCTGTAAAATGCTCTGAGTTAGACAACAGTTATCCAAAAGTAAATAGAAGCAAAAATTTTATTCCTTCTTCAGAACACATTTTTTGCAGCTTTACTTTATGTCCATCCTCATGATAGTGAAGATCATCTTTAATGCACAAATATCCTTTTATCATTAAATTCAGTGTGGAAATGATCCACCACTCATTCACTGCTTCTGTCCCGGAGCAGTGAAGTACCATGCTTAATAACACATTTGCTATTAGTTTTGACCCGTCTGGCATCTAATAACAGGGCTTCTGCAGCATCCTCTGGGAGAATAAGACCCACAGCAGAAGGAAAAAAGTCCGAGTCAATCATTCCAACTATGCACTGGTCTTCTGTGCATTGCAGTCTCATCAACCGCTTTCTTATCCAACATTAAATGCAGGAGCAATTGCGCACATCCTCAGGACTCGCTTGAGGAATTTAAAAGCATTCAAAAAATAATCACAGTGTAGAGAATGGTAGAGAAGAAAAGCAAGCCAGCAGGCAGTACTCCTTGTGAGCTGTTTTTCCCCAGTAGTGGAATCTGTGGTCTCCTTCTCTCTGAGAAATGTCCAAATGCCGTCCCGGGATGGGAAAGGAGAGACTGAACACAATCACGTGCGCCTCTTTTCTCTGGGAGATGGAGCAGCAATTAAGGTTCTAAGTGGCAATTTGGAACAAGTCTCTGCGGTGGGATACAGGACAGAGATAAGTTAGTCATGAGCACAGATGAAAAGCAATCCTGCATTAGTCACACCACAGATAATAAGAGCTGGAAAATGATGACATGTGAGCCTCATGTTAAACCCACTTATGCTTAATTCTTTGTGCTGAATATAAATTGTTCTAAAGAAAAACTCATTCCTACAGAACAGTTCTTCACATAATGCCACTAACATCTCTGTCACCTTGATTTAGGCCATTTAAATGTCAGTAAGACAAGTTAACACTGCCTAAGGGCAGCTTTGTCCTATGCACGGAAAATCTTGTCCTATCGTATTCTATTTTTCTGCAGTGCCTCATGAAAAGATCTAACTTTCTCATGCAGGGATAGATTTACCGGGAGGGGGAGACAGGGGCTAGGAATGGTGATTCCCCTTTCTCTCCCAGTATTCCTACCCCCCGCAGTCTGTGCTGCAATGTAAAGAATTGAGATGTAATGCATCTCTGCCTCTGCCACCACCCTGCCTCTGCAGTACCCAGCCTGCCAGGTGCAAACACTTCCCTTTTATTACTTCCACCCCGAATCCCTTGACTCTCCAGAGGTGTGTTTTTATGTCCCAAAATGACAACTGATCAGCCGTGGATGAAAAATGACAACTGATCAGCTGTGGGTGATGAGGGAGCACAAGTCAAGTCTTCCATGAGAATACAAGGTGCCCATCTGCCCTGCAACAGCTTTGAATGCCACAGGATCCACAGTTTCTACCACCAGACAGGATTATTAGAAGTCAAAACCACAGAAAAGTCTATGAATCCATGCTGGTCTGGCAAGCTCTGTCACAGAGAAACTGGGTTTTGAAGGGCAGAGTGTTCCTGGGGGAAGGAGATTTGGTGTGTTGCTTTTGGAGAACGGAAGTTCAACAAAAAAGCTGTAATGAATTTTTCTTTTGGAAAAAGTGCGTGTAGATCCCGACAGTATTAAAACCTCAGAGGTAAGGGTTTAAAATGTTAGCAGATTATTAGCAGCATTAGAAATGTGCAGACAGCTTCACTGTTGAATTAATTAAGTGCTGCCCTCACAACTGCCTGAAGCCCATTTGAAAAGATGTTCTGAACCTCCTGCCACACGGTCTCCTGACCTGCAGCCATAGGGTTGCATGGCCCAGACACCACTCGACCAGGTGCGTTCTACCTGCTGAGGTTATGAGTTTGTCTCATCTGCAGGAGAATTTCAGAGCAGGCTCTCAAAGACACCTTTGAAGTTCAAAGCTCCGAGGATAATTGAAACACATCCTACAAACCAGCGGCCATCGGGTCCTGGGAGAGCTGTTCCCACTTCTGCAGCTTTCTCTAAAGGTAACGTGTAGACTGAGACTCAAAGGAAACATACTTTACTTACTCTTCCGAAGAGTGAACTTTTGAAGCACTGTTACAGCATTTTTTCCTAAAGACTTTGTGTATTTGTCCTTGAAGAACAACAACAGCTTTGTGGCTGAGGGGAAGAGAAAAATGTTCTCTGAAGATATTGTTTCTGGGGGTTGCTTTTAGAAAGCCTGGAGTCTGCTCCCACCAAAGTCAGCAAGAAAGTTATCACTGGCATCAGTGGGAACAAGACTTAGTGTGGCAGTTTTACATTTAGACTGGATTAAGAAGCCTTTTGTTCTGGTCTATGGTTTGCATGTCTTGTTTACACAAGGCAGATAATGCCACTAAAAGGGCTAACCACTATTAACAAACAGCTGTAATAGATAACCTGGTAAGTATGGGATGTATTGTGTTACAGCACAGAAGGGGATATTTGTAGCTTAGCGTTATATTAGGATGCTGTTTTCCCATAAGGGGAGCGAATTCTTCAGCAGCTGAACCAAAGCGGGGGTCTAATTTATTTGCACTGAATCACTCCCATCCTTCTGCCCCCACCCCGGAGGACCCTCTCTGGGAACAAAGGAGCCTGAACATGCTGGTCTTCTAGGACAGACGTCTGGATGGTGAATACGCCAAACACTTTATCAGTAGGTTTCAAAGATATTTCCCAACAGCAGAGGACTGATAAAACTTCTGTCACTGGGCTTTTGTTGTTTGGAGGTAGAAGTACTGTGACTGATGCCGTAGCATCCATCCATTCCCTGCAAGAGCTGACCCCTCTTGCCCCACATGCTTCCAATGTTGCCATCTTTCCTTTGCACACCCTGAATTTCTCTTTGGGCTCTTCCTCTGAGTTCCGGGCTCTTCCTCTGAGTTCCAGGCTCTTCATTTAGCCATACAAAGATTCAGCTCTGCACAGTCCATCTCTCCCCTGCACCCTCATCTGCACCCTTCTTTCTCAATCAGTTCTCAGCCCCAGCCTTTCCCTTCCATTTGCTAGGGTCTTTATTTACCCAAATTCACCTTCCTCCCTACACCACCCTGCTGCAGACCCTCTTCCACTGTCTCTTGGCTTCCCCTTTATATTTTCATCAGATTGGCTTGCAGCCTCAGTCTCCCTTCCTTCCTGCTTCTCAGGGTTAAACTCAGTATACCCTGTATGCCCTTTTGCCATGACCTTTTTGCTTACCCACACCAATATCCTGATCTGGTATCCCACAGGTCTCCATTGGACTGCCATCTCTGGGCACGTCAAACATCAGGTTGTGCAAAGCATCCCCATGAAGGCTTTGAATCTCTAAGTGGGAAAGCCAAGGCGATGCTGTGTGAACAGAGGCTCTGTTCTCTCCAACAGCATGTCTGGTACCTCGGGGTCTGGGGTCACTAACCCAGTTAAAATCTACCACCAGGATGGTCAGGTTGATCTGTTTTGCTCCAATGGTCCTTTCAAGAATTGTGACTCTAAACTGGAGTATAGGGCATCCCTACCCTCCGAGAAGTGCTTTCTAGCTTTGCAGTCAACCCATGACAAGGGTAGGTCTACATTTTTTGGAGGTGTGCAGTTGTCTGCTTGGTGCCAAAAGGGTATTATTTGGGACCGATGAAGTTTTAAGGTCAGACCAGTTATTTCATTCCTGAGTATCATAAGAGTAATCTGGCGATATTGTATTTCCATGGCACTCTCTTCCTTTCTCCCTGTGACACCCTAACTCCTACTGTAGCTGTCACCATCTAATTCCTGTTCAAGCCCTGACAATTGTCACACCCTCCACTCTCCTGGCCCCACACACCAGGACAGCTGCTGCTGCCATCCTCCTCCTCACCCATTCCTACCCCAGTTCTGCTGTTCCCTTCAGCAGTGCCAGTGCTGAGGCTGAGCCAGCCCATCGAGAGCCATGCTGCTGCTTTCTCCTTTGCTGCCTCTTGGGTTTGGGGTCTCGTAGTGTGCTCTTGCCTCCCCCCAAGGCTCCCTGTGCGGAGGAGAGCGGTGACCCCCAGGCATACTAGCGCCTGGCTGCACGGGGAGCAGGGAAACTCAACCACAGCTGCCCATGCCTTGGGATCTCTGGGTGCCATGGTGAGGGAGAATGGGCGCTAAGGAGTCCAGGCATAGCCAAGAGGTAGTTTGGGACATGCCCCATGCTGCAGCACAACATATGGGTTTTCACCTCCAGTGTCTTTCCCAGAGAAAAGCTGTAAAAGAGCTCACCTCCTATTGATGAAAGGTTTCCGTTATTTTCTGTCATCCCACATGAAATTTATTTCATTCTAAGTGTCCTCTACATTACTAATGCATCTTTCACTAACATCTCCTCTCACTAATAGCTCCTTTTCCTTTCCTCACTTTCCTCTCTTCCTTCTAGCCAATTTACAAACTTGGTGGCCATGGCAGAACCCATGAGTCTCTCAGTTTAGACACGACAGACACACAGCTAACAGTCAGACAGAAGCCATAAATGAAACGCTGGTTGTCTTTAGGCTGAGGTGAACCACTTTGCCTCCTCTTTCATCTCTTCTTCTAAGTAGCTTTAGTCCCCTGCTGCAATTCACCACCTTTATTACAGCTCAAAACCTCTGCCCTCACTGGAAGGGGTCAGGGAGGCAGCATCCTGCTTGGCAAATGAGGTCATTACAGGCAAAGCTGGAAGTTTAACCCAGTCACTGATACGACTGAGCTGACTCTCATCTGTTTTGTTTCTCAGGATACGCCAAGTCTGTGTTTAGACGTTCTGTCTGCAACCACAGCTCTAACCCTTAAGCCAGGCTCTCTTCCAGGCACAGATATGAAATCCAGGAGATAAAAACTGGGATCCCCTCCCTGTGCCTTCCCCAGTAAAGGATGACATTTCGGTTGCCTGCAGAAGGCTTAAGCAGAGGACGGTCAGCTCGTGTGTATTCCTGCTTGTTCATTTAGCTGGAGTGCTGGGCTGCAGCAAGCCCTAGTTTGTATTGCTTGTCAAGGAGTTTTTCAGCAAAGGCCTTGCTGTTACAAAATGTGGCTATGACAAAAAGAAACCTTTCATGGGAATGTATTCATTCAATGAGAGCTCTGGGGAGGCAGAGCTCTTGGGTCCAGGAGGAAAGCCCTGGTAAAAAGGGGTGTGAAAGAGCCTATTTTCCTTGACTGACCATGTACATAACAAGTGGGTTTGTTTCTCAACACCTGGATTAGGCAGGGAACTTCATCCTGAGTCTCCTGTCTCTCTTGTGTGTGAGAAAAGCCCCTCTCCCCATCCGAAAGGTACTTTCTACCCCAGGGCAGCTCTTTCGCAGTTTTCCCTGCTAGAGCATATCTAACCTGCATAAATACTTAAATACTTGCTGAGAGAGGAGAGTGTTTTGCAAGAGATTGATTTGACAGTGCTGTTGTTCAGGCATTCACACAGGATGTGGGAAACTGAGGTTCAGGTCCCTGCCTCAATGAATATTTAATTATTTATGGAAAGTGGAGCAGCTGCAGTACGAAGGAGTGAGAGACAGTAATGGCTCTGGGGTCGGGACACTGACAGAGGATGCTGGAGAAGGCAGAGCAAGACCTCATCCCCAGGTGTCCTACATCCCTGGTGACTGTCCCAGCTGCTGCTGGCTCACTTGCTCTGGTAATTCAGGGGAAATCTTCCGAGCTTGCTTCTGTCCCACTGCAAAGGTTTTGAAATCTCTGTGTAGCACAAATGACTGCATTTCTGGCGTTTCTCAACTTTTCAGACCTCTGTTTTTCAGTGTTAATATTCTTTGAAGTCTTAAGCTGTAAAAATATTTAAAACACAAAATAAAAGACCTCTGTCCTCCCCGTGACCTGTCAAGGAAGCAGCCTGAATAGTTTGCTGTATTTTCAGCCTGAATTCCAGGGCATACTGATCTGGGCTCCTGAGCACTTTTGTGGCTGAGAAAAAATAATAATAATAATAAAAAAAAATTAATGGGTTTTATATTTGGTTTGGACAGTCGTAAGGCTTGAGGTCAGGCTTGCAGGAGCAATTTCCGCAGACTAACACTCCCAAGCTGTGTCTTGTAATGCCTTTAAGGATCACAAAAGTAGGTTGTAAAAATAAAATACCCACTGTGAGAAAACGTGAATGTGTGTTCTCAGACCTTACCACAGAGACACGGGCTTACCACCTATAGGCACTATTCATAGAGCCCAGGAGCTCGGGCTCAGTATTCAACAAGAAGTCCACATGCAGGAGGAGTGGAGCATTTTGTGGCATGTGGGATGAACCTTTACATTTCACAGCATCTTTGGACATCCATCCTAATCCTTTCACTCTCCTTCAGTTTTAGCCACCCCCGTTCTATACTTGCTGTTTACATCATGTGAGAATTCCTTCCATTTATAATGTTTTATGACGTGAAATCCAAAAGCTTCATCCTGTGGAATAAATACTAAATTGGCTAAAAAATACAAAAGTACAGCATTGTTCACACATTAAGGAAAAGTATAAAATCAAGAGGCTTCTGAGGTAGAAAATAGCCGCAGCTGGCATGAAGGACACAACATCTGTGGTTCCCTGATAAGCTACATGAGGTATGGGATGGGATGCAATTATTCCGTGGCTTTACCTTATGATGTATAGCGGATACGGGAATGGGATGATACCATGAAACAGATAAGCTGCCAATTAGCTGCCGGCTAGATGCTCAGAGCCAACATTTTGTCAAATTTTGATGAAATGCTGTCCTTTGTGTGAACTTTGCTCATTATAATGTCATTATAATACCAAAACACAGCTCCATCCCGAAGGCTACCCACCTCCAAGGTGCGACCACTCCTTCTTGAGTCTGCGCCCTGAATTTCTCGTAAACTATACCTTTAATTGTGAAGCGAGAGAAATTTACACCAATCATGATAAAAGTATGTATGACTAAAGTCACTCAAACTCCACCTTGAAGATAACAAATAGTATAAAAATAGCCCGAGAGAGGGGGGATACCCAGGGAAGACACCATCATAAAGAATTACATCACTGACTTCTGGGATCAGTCGACGGGCTGAGCCTCTCTTCCCCCCGATAGGGACGCCTTTGGGTAAGACTTAGATTATACCGAGTGCTTCCTCGGGAAACTTAGAAACTTCTCTAGAGACTCTTTTTTCTACATTTAGAGCCAGGCTGTATCATTTATAACTTTGTCGCGCGTTTTGTATATGTAACAATACTTTCATTTGCACGTGCTTTGCAGACAGTGTATTTATCACCGACAATCCTAAGAACCTATATATCTGTTGTTTAAATAAACTGCACTTTTTTTTTAAGTAGCTAGTAGTTTTGGTTTCTCACTGAACGCGACCAAAAGACTCAAGAGTGGCCGTGCTAGTTCAGGAGCACGACTAGACTGAAGGTGCAGTCCACTATTAGTGTATCCAAATCGTAATAGTTTAATACCTATTAAACGCGATTGGACTGATGGTGCTGAATTGGGCATCACTCAGAATTTAAACCTAGCCGCACCTAGCCTCCCACCTCGGTGAGGAGTGTTAGAACGCAAGGGGGTTTATTTTCTGCCAAAACCGCTTTGCCCCTTTTCACGCAACACATCCTTATTTATCTTTTCTCGGCCATCAAAAAGGACCCAGGTCCTTTTTGCCTGGTCACTGTAGTCCTCAGTATGGAATTTAAGCCTACTGGATCTAACTTTGCTGCTCACATATTCACTCTCCTGAAATATAGGGTGTCTCTGCCTGCCTGACTTCAGTAAACATTGTTTTCCTTCAAAGCTTTCACCAGCTAAATGCCTTCAAACCATAAAATTCTCCTTAGAACAAATAGATGGCACAAGCTCCCCCAGCTTCCTGCACTAACTTGGAGTTCACCTTCATCTCTGTGATCCTTCATCCTGCCATCATCTTTCTCCCTGAACTCTCTTTTTACCCCCATTTGTTTTGTCTGTAGATCTCCCCATCACCATCACCACAACAATATATCCATGTGCACCACTGTCTCATCTTCCAAGTTGCTGAAATCCTCTTCAACTACCTGGAGAGGAGTGTAAAACTGAATGTGTTGCATTTCCATCAGGGACACTTAGGAGACAGGGCTAGTTATACTTTGAGGTATGGAAATGACGAGTCAGGTATGGAGACCCATTACCCACAGACTTCCCAGACTTCCCATCTGATCAGTGACTGCAGCAGAGGGGCAGCTCCATCTCAAACTGTCTTGCTAGTGCTAAAGAAGGCCCAAGATCTACTTGCTGGTAGAGTAGGTAGAAATGGCTCAGCCTTACTCATGCCCAGTCCACCCAGAGAGCAAGAAAGAGTCAGTGTGGACCATGCTTGTTCTGGTTCTCCTCCTCCAGCAAGCTAGGGCAAATGCATTATAAAAGACATAATTTTGAAATGGCAGAGGTTGAACAGGAGATACTGAACAAAACCCTTCCTCAATTTCAGAGCTTATCCTTGTGAGTAGGTGAGGTACAGGAGATTCTGACTGTTTTGCTACACTTTTGTTCTCAGACAACTGGGTTACACCTGCACTGTACGACCAACCAGCAGCGTCCTCGGGCACAGATGCCAACTAGCGTGGAAGGACCTACATCTGCACTTGTAAACCATCGCATCCATTGGCCATTGGCACAAGATGGCTCCATGCAAACCAGAGTGCTAGTTAGGACAAGTCAAGTTCATGTCTGGGCACTTGCCGGGCTTTGCTAGCACAGGCCGTCACATTCCAGCACTCAGGATTGCTCCCAGACACGCGGGTTGTCCGCAACAGACACAGCCTCTTTGTCAAATCCGTGAGGATCAAGGACCTCATTTGTCATCTTGACTCAATTCAGAAAAGCTCTGGCTTGTGTGGAAGGGTAAGATATGCCCTATTTTGCTGTGTTGTGAAAGGCTATTTAAAAATAAATACGTAGCAGAGGCGGTAAAATTTGATGCAGAATCCATCACCCTGACCTTTGCAGGAAATAAAGCTCTGCTTCAGAGCTCATCAGCCACAACAACTCCTGACCTGATTTACTGCTGGAGTACCCTAATATGCTAATATAACTCCATTGATTTCTGTAGATTTACAATAGTATTACATTGGAGTAACACGATAATAAACATAGCACTCGGCTTGATGAAGGGACTGTGTGACAGAAAGCTTATCTGTGTTTTCCAATTTTACCAGACGACCTAATAAAATCTACTACTTCTCCATGCAGCCCTCAACACCATCAGTCCAAGCATGGCGTTAGTTTAAAAAAATGGTAAATGACCTTCTCTTACTGGCCTCTGAATTGAAAGGTATTTGTGAATAACTGCTGGTAGGTATTTCAACAGAAAAAATAAAAAGAAATTAAAATCAATTCAGCCAATCCCCCTAAGCAGCATAAATGAAGGAAGATTTGTAAAGGACTGGTCCGATGCTCAGCAGATCTGTCACCAATAGGGATGCTCTGCATAGCAATGTTGCCTGATAACAGTGAAATTTGGCTGAAATTCTTGCACTGCCACCTATTTCTCTATTTGTTTTTTATTTTTGTTTATGTACTGAACACAAAGGTTCTCCTTTGGGCTTCTTGTTCTCTTACTTCTGTTCCATGCTGCAGAAGTGAAAACATTAACCCCTTGATAGCTGCTATACTGGCTTATCACTTAAAACTCATCAGAGTGAAAGAAAGACTATCATGTAGAAAGCAGACACAGGACAACCTGGAGTGAGAAGATATAGTAACAACACCTTTGCAAGGCAAAGTTTAGAAAGCAGAGTTTAGTGTGAAGCAGGAAAACAGATACATATGCATTTGACCATATGACAAGAAGCACAAAGATTCTTCTTGCTGAGGAAAAAAGAAATCCATGGGACTTGAATATGCTCTTCCAGACCTCAGCTGGAAGAGCATATTCATTAAATTTCTGGCAGTGTACTGTCAGTGAGATGAAGAAATGTGTCTTGTTTCTGACAGGACAAGCCACAGTGATGTGGGGCATAAATGCATAATTGCAAAGGGAAGATGACAATAAGTCTTTAAATGTTGGCAACACCAGCAGGGGAAACCTCTGGCATCATTGGCAAGGGGGTACCTAGCAGTTTGGAGCTGTGCTACTTGCTCAATATACTCTCAAATTCTGACAAAATACATAGTCAGCTGATTCCCAAAGAAATGTGGATAAACGCATCTAGCTGGTTCTTTGCACCTTATCCTTTTTCCAGAAGCCTACTTCGGTCTGAATGTCTGGCATCTGAGACCCGCACTGATTAATTTCCACCACAAGGTCCCGTGTAGACCTTCTTTCAGGATTATGCCTGTCAAAACAAATCTGTGAATTCAACCACCAGCAAAAGAAGCTCATAACATCCAGTTTTGCTGCAGAGGCAGCCACATCATCTGCTTGCAGACAAAAGGAGTGTGTGCATATGTGTGTGTATATATACATATCTGTATATATAGACACACATACACATGCACATACACATATATCCCCAGTTCAGACTGACCTGATGTATGCAAAGACCATTGTAATCACAACCTACTGTATTGTTTCTGTGGGCATATCCCAGCATTTCAACTGGTCATGTGTCTTTGCACCAAATCTCAGGATGAGTTAGTGGCTTTACTACACACTCTGCTACCCCTCAAGCAGTGGAAGAGGGAAGAGGAAGACCCTGGCAGCTGCCAACATCAGATAACACCCTTCCCCACCCCCCTCACTCCATGGTATTATCCCTAATCCAAACTAGAAACGAAAGCTGTGTGTTTTTTCAAAGGGAGTTCCAGGATTTTGGCAGAACTGGAATAGGACTGCGGCAAAATGGTTCCCCCCAGGGCAGAAGAAGACCTAATTTAATACTATGGGGCTAGAATAAGAGTACCACCCAATTTCTAGGGAATATTGGGTAATATTCCCTAGAAGACCAAGAGGTCTTCTTCCCCAAAGACCAAACAGGAAAATGATCTTCTAGACTTCCTGAAGTTCGCTGACCAAGGCCAAAATTTGAGACTCCAACAAGCGGAAAGCTGCGGTTAGTGCAGGGTAGCGAGGGCTGGAACCGCAGTACCAGAAGCTGTTCAAATTCAGCTAATACACTCACAGAAGCTCTGAATTACAGGTGGTCATAAAACAGATCGAGAACTAACATTAATTCATTGTTGAGGAAACACAGTAATGTTTTCCTAACCCTGCCTCCATCAGCTCAGGCCCGAATGGCTGGTAAGACTGGTGAGGTACAGGCAAGGCTACCCAACACCCAGAAGCAGGGTGGAAGTCAGGGAACAATGCAGGAGGCAGAGGTTCAGCAAGGGGCTGTAGAGGTCAAAACAATATAATTCTGCCGGAGACAAGCATTACTTTGGTTCCCATCCTAACTCCCATTTAGCTTTAGGACCTGTTGCAAGGGACCTTGGCTCTTGCCTTTCATCCAAGGAGTTCAGATGCTGCCTGTGGAATATTTATTTTCAGCTGAAGAAGATGGGTTAGTCCTCTGATACACATACACACTCTTGGTGCCCTTCCAAAGGTTTTTCGGTCTGCCAGACCACGAAGAGGAAGTAAATAACACACGTAGGCTGGCTTCCCATTGCAAGCACCCTCTGCAGAGAGTATCAGACTCTCAGACCACAACAGCAGAAGGCTGTCGGTCCCCAGCAGACAAATACGATCCCCTCACTAAGGCGGGTCCATTGCTTGCTTCTCTTCTGGGGGTAGTTCCAGCACCATCAGCCACTTACCTCAGCCCTCAAATCTAATCCTTCAAATCCCACTGCAAGTTGCAGACAGTAAGATGGGGAGTTACCACCTCCCCAGGTAAAATGAACCCCGTATCTCTCCCCTCTGGGCCTACGACAAGAGCAGGAGCGTGGGAACTGCCAGCAGAGCTACCCTCACCCCTTTTTCTCAGGGTCGAAGGAGGGCGCTGGCTAGTGATGAGCACAGCAGAATGGCTGCAGCAATCTCAGGCTGCGCTTCCCATTTCCTATGCAGCCTGGGGAGCTGGGCGACGGGCAGGGTGACTCTCAGGGATGGGGGAGCAGAAGGATTAGGGACAGGAGGCCTTCAGCGTAGGTGTAGGAAGCACAAGCACCGTACAGCCATGAATCCAGTGCTGACAGCTAGCACGGCAGGCCTGTCACGTTCATCACCCTGCCTTTAATTACCTCACTACCAGCATCTTTTCTACAAAAGCTCTTTCACAACTTCTACAAATGTGTAACAGTAAACAAACTCCCACTGTGGATAACAAAACTCTGCCAGTGTAAGAAACCTCAAGCAGGTTTTCTTAAGCTGAGAAAGAGAACGAGAATTTTGTGCTGGTTTGTTAAACTGTATGTGCATAAGGACTTTGTGACCTGCTCCCACCTTTTACTAGTTCTATCCTGTCTTCCCATAGGTTTTTCACAATTACCTTGCAAAGTACCAGTTTTACTCCCTTCAAAGTAGAGTGAAGTGGTGTGGAGTAAGTGGAGTTCTTCACTGGGATTTGCTCTACAATGGGTCAAAATCATCCATCATGTTCTACTTATGGTCTCTGTAAAACTGAATGGAGAACTAGACAAGGTCATGTTTGGGCGTATGCTGAGATTTGGTGGGTACAATAGCATACCCATAGGATGACCCAAATTCTGTTGCTCCTTTGATTAATTTCTAGGCACCTAGAGCAGACAGTTGAACATGTGAAAACATTTGGGATTTTAATCTAAGTTTTACATCGAAAATTTTCATAATTTGAAATTATGTCTTAAAACAGTAACATGCAACAAAGTACAATACATGCCCCCTGCCAATAAGCAAAAAACTGAGTCTACAAAAAACTGTATGTTTCCAGCAACTCAAGTGCTGAAAGCCCTTGGGCCCAATGGAAGCAGCTTGCACTTCGTTTTGCCTCCTGTTCGTCAGGGTATTTCTCTCTGAGTGTTAATGCTCAGTGGGAATTAGATCATGAAATGAGCTGAAAGAAGGGTCAGTGCGTCAAGGTCTATATAGTCACCAAAAAATGGTGAAGAAACAGTTGCCATAAGAAAGCATCTCAGCCTTGCAGCTGGAGTAGAAAACAAGAAAAAAAGTTTCTCAAAACTTTACTTTACTTTACTACATAGACAGCTTAGGCTCATGCTGAGTTGAAGAGGGATAAAGGGCTAGGTGAAGACATGCACGCAGAAAAAACAAATGGTTGTATCACCTCTGCTCGGCACTGCAGAGAATATCTGCACTGCAGTCAGGGCCACCGTGGCCGGTCCACGCACATCACTCCTACCAGTGGTCTTCGTAATGGTAAATGAAGGTCTTGGGGGCTGTATGCATGATTTTCTCAGGCCTACACAGCAGCAGAAGCCTCATGAGAAAGAAACAACTGTTGCTTTGTGAAAGCTGGTTGCAAATACAGATTGCTAGTGCCTGGCACAATGGGTGCTGACAAAGGTACTCTTTGGAGCCAGTGCCTTGCTTTCTCCAACAAACTGTCAAGTTGAGGGCATGATACATAAAATTGCTGCTTCTAAAAGGAGGATGTAAGCCTCCAGAAACAGAAAGTGGGGCCATTCTTCTGAAGATTTGGCAATCCTCTCTGGGAGCAATCCTGATACAAAACCACTCACCAGTAAAAAGAAAAAGAACTGCTTGTTTTACATTTGAAAAGGCACCTTCATTTGTCAGAGGGGACCAGAAAGGATAGAAAGTGTTGAAGAAGAAAGCATCTCTACTGCATTTAAGGACACTGGGGAACACTGGAGCTTTGGCAGTGTTTTGGGTCTTCAAATGCAGGTGTAAGGGAAAAAGAAGACAGCATTTGTTTCAGCTAGGCATGGAGTGCAGAATAACTATTTTTCAAGGAGGAAAAAAAGATACTGAAAACAAGCACAAAAAGGTTAAGAACAAAGACTTCTTTGGGAGGCCCAAATACACAAAAGAACAGAGATAATAATGGATGGGTCATGAAGAAAGAAAAAGGATCTAGCAAGCCCCATCTGGGCAGAGGTTAAGCCTGGGATGCTTCTAAGGATGGGATAACTGGATGACCTGACACAATCACCACCAAGTCAGGGAAGAGCTGGCGACTTGACTGTCCCCCTGCCTTCCAGTGTCACACAGAGGCAGGACGGGTGCAGGAAGTGGGAAGAGTTCTGCCGGGGGAACGATCAGATGCCACCATGCTTGCCTCAGAGTAGATGTTTGCAGATGTTTTAGATCTGTCCCTATCTGTGAGGGATAAATAATTCTGTGTTTTTCAACTGGTCTAAAAGCAGGCAAGTTTCACAACTCCCACCTAGTAAACAGAGACACGAGCCCAACCTGAAGAAGTTCCTGTACAGCTAACCTATTAGGCATCACACATGCATGTCTTTGCAATCCTCTCTGTCACTGCAGCCTTGAAAAAAAAAATCAGCAGCTAGACAAAGTGTGGCTTCATCTGGAGATACTGCTGCATGGTCCTTTCCATCCTGTGGCTTAAGTTTCATTGTGAAACCGTTAGAGGATCACATTAGCCTTTGCTGGGAAAACTGCAGCATTAGCATACTACCTGATGAAGACATCTGCACTGAAACAATTATAATCACTTTTGTAACTGCAGAGAGGGACAAGCCATGTTTAATATGGCACCTGGCTGTCATTAAGTCCATGGAGGCTGAAGCGTTTAATTGAGCCCTGTGACTGATGGCCTTGTCATCATCCGTGGCAAGGTTTAATCCTCTGGTGATTGCATACTTCACTAGAACAACTGACCATGACTCATTCCTGCCTTCACTACCTAAGAAAAAATTTTTTTTTTTTTGTTTTAAATAATGTTTCTTCCTCAAGTAGAGACCAAGAGGACACATAAAACATTTCCCAGTGAAACTTCACCAGGTTACCGAATAGAATGAGTCCTTCATTTCCATTTATTGCATAATTTCCTTGATCTTTCTAGCATTAAATGGTTACAACTGTGTCATGCAGGTCTAGATTACAGCAGCTGCCCCAGGGAGGGGGCAAAGATAACATCAGAATAGTGAGAAGACTTTGGATTCTCAGAGGGCTACAACGAGTTAACCAGGGCACGCTGCTCACGGGGGCAGCGTTCCAGTTTGTACACACAGATGGGAGGATGGTGCCACTGCGATGCAGATGGTAAGATGTGTAAACAAGAAGTTCCTGTTCTGCATCAGCCTGCCGATGTGCTGCTTGCGAAAGGGCATCTGCAGGCTGATCATTACCAGTTTACAGCCCGGCCGTTTCCACCGTTCCATCAACGCTGCTTGTATAAACAGGGAAAAGTCACTGCACCCAGCCAGCCTCCTCTGCTCCTTCAGACCCGGGGAAGCAGGAAACCTACACATTTATCACTCAGAAAGGCACTTTGGTGAGAGGGGAAAATATTACACATAGCCATAAAGAGAGTCATATCTCCTACCCAACAACAGCATTATTTCAATGTGATGGATGGCTTAAACCAAAGAAAGTTATGTTCAGAGATAAACCTCAACCTTCAGGGCTCTTTATTAGATATGTAAAGCTCGATCCAACAGGGCTCTCAAGCAGCTGTTTAAACATGCACGTAGTCTTAATGAAGTCAACAATGCTCCTGATGTGCTTCAAGTGCTCTTTGCTGGATCCATGCCTGTACAACAACATGACTCGGCTCTATTGTCCTTAACAACAGAGGCATTTAACCGGCCACCTGCAGACACAGGTGCCACACAGTGGAAGTTGTCGCCAATTCTGTCACCCAAAGGGAGATGCGTGTGCACTGTGAACCAGGTTCAAATAGCATTGGATTTTCATCTGCTTCAGTGGAGCTACTCCCACTCCAAATATTAAGACCAGCATCACAGAGTTATGCCTCTTCCCAAAAGTTAAAATCAGCTTAGTTGTTGTTCATATATTATTCACATATTCAGATGACGAAATAACCCAGCAGGCAAAACCAGTGCAGTGTTCAAAATGGCCTACTTTACTGCCATCACTAGTAGTAGACTATGTGACTTCCGCTGTGCATATGGTAACAATATACTTTTTGCTAGATTATAATTCTCAGTGTAAAACCACACACAGCCAACAGACATTCACAATGTGGAGTACGTTTTAGCCCTAGCCTTGAAAGAGGGCTGCTATAGCTGGTTTTACTATATACATTAAATTCCAGGTGTACATCTGACAAAGGTACCAACTAGTATTTTCAACCTACACAGGATGCCAAGCAGTGATACTCCAGAACATCTTCCCCGCTACTGGTCTGCGCAGTCTGTTACCCTTTTTAATTCCTTCTTCTCTTATCAATGAGAATAGGGGCAGGTTTATATTTACACAACACCATTTGTCATCTCAGCTGGGGAGAGGTTGAGCTCATGATGAAAACCATGCCTGTGACAGCATCTATAATGCAGCCTGGTTGTTTAAGCTTGGTCTGCAATCAGAGGAAATCCAACCAGTGCAGGCTCCTGGAGCCCGGTGACACAGCTGACCGCCAGCCAAAGCCTGCTTCACACAAGCAGAAGCTCTCTCTTGGTTCCAATGGCTATCAAAGGGATCTCCATGTCTCAGTTTGGTTGCTTAATCATGGACATCTCATGCCATTTGAGATGGCTGAAGATGTTCCTGCTTTGGCTTTCAGCTGCTGCTTCAGGAGAGCCCCACATGCCATGCCTGTAAGTGCTCAGGTATGTCTGGGATACCCTAGGAAGTTCACTGGTTATTTATTTCAAACCTTCTTGCTCTAGGAGAGATGCTGTGTGTGAAGGACCAGAGGATTTTACTATGTCCTCACAAGAGAGGTGTCCAGTGTGACACATTTACCACTGATACTAACACAAGTAAGGGTGGCATTTGCTTTGAAAACAAAAATCCTATACCAAAGACCCCTGTTGCTTCTGAGGGCTATTAGTCAAGCTCTGGTTTTAAACCTTGTGAATCAACTAATTCCTTAAAAAAAAAAGTCTAGGGGTCAGACAGTTCAAAGGAGTAGTACATTCAAAGTGAGTCATTCACAGGGTCTAAAGGAAGTCCATTTTAAATGTATTGATAAGACTATTTCTTCAAGACCAGCAAGAGTCTGAGACATTCAGCAATCCAGAAACAGAACAGGCTATGCGATTTATTGATCTGATCTATGCAAGCTAACATAACTAGGATTTTAAATAGCAATTAATTTGCTATTATCTGTGATAATCACAGATAGGTGATTATCAAATCACCTATCTGTGAGCACCATGGAGTCCCCTGAGATTGTGGCATACTTCTTCAGACAGTTAAGACAACCTGAGAGCAGAGAGGATGCAAACACAAGCATTCTTTCACATTATTTTTGCAGAGCAATATAGAAGACCCTGAGTTAACACTAAGATCACCACGTCTGCACACAGTGCAGCCACTGTCCAATGTTCTGTTCCTGGATGTATGCCTAACTTCTAAAAAGCATCTTCATTTGCTGTACCTCAGCTTCTCCAGTGGAGAATGGCCACTCTGATGCTACGAACGAGAAACGTTATGTGAATTAAGCTAATAATCTATTATATCTAACTCTGCTTACAGCCGGTGAAGTTTGTTGGCACGGCAGACTTGTGTGGGTCAGGCAGGCATTCTGTTTTCCTGCACAGCCCTGGAATGCTAGTTTGCAGAGGTGGGTGCGTGGGTTTGCAATTATGGTGCTGTTGACTCTAATCCATCCAAGAGAAGACGGCATGATTTGTACACAGCTCTGAAAAGAGTCCTTGTCAGGCTTGCTACCATCTGGGTGGAGAGTCATTCCTTGAACAGAGCCCACCACGTCAACTGCAGGAAACACTAACCAGAATAAGCAAGTTTTAAGAGAATGAAGTGCAAATGGGTGGGTTACTAGTATCAGGATAAGGAGGCTGGCTACATAACCTGAGAAGCTACTGATGATACGTGAGGAGATAGTCTGACGGTCCACTGCCTGGTCAAGGTGAAGACAGGTAGGAAGGTGGGGACCTTCTTACGTGAAACTAAAACCCAGGCAAAATTGATCTCTGCTTAGATTGTTTACAAGCATGAATCTCAGGTTAGGTTCATCAAAGTTCCCGGACATGAGCCGAGTATTGGATGAAATGACCGCTCAGATTTCCACCAGTTCCAAGTTACATTTAGAGTCAACATAGGCTCTAGGGTGGAGGATCTATGGTTGCAGAAAGGAAGGTTATGAACCTAAGTGGCTTTAATCAGCAACCAGTCCAAACTAATATCTGGAAAAGTGCTGCTGCTTTCTGTTCTCTTGTTTGGTTATATGAAGAACAAAATGGTGTCAAAGCCACTATCAGTGGGGGGCAAAAGGAAAAAGATTTGCTAATAGAACTGCTTAAAAGTAGAGACCTGTGTGATTTTCCTCTGCCTTTCCACAGATTTTGAATATGTGTTCAAGCCTTTTTTAGCATACACTGAAAATTGGAGGGAAATTCTGATTTGTTTCGTAGGCATTGTTACGTTGGCATTTTTTTGGCTTGTATCCACTTTCCAAATTTGGATATTGCATGAGCATTCGCATGTTTTATCCTTGTTTTAAGCCATTGTGCTTTTAAACTCATGCTCACCTTCAAATCTAGGGCTTGACATCCCTAATCCTAAGTGTTTTTCAAACCTTTTTGTTTTGTTTGATGGAGTGGGTTTCACTTTTTATTTTCACTGAATACAAGAAAAAAAACCCGAATATAGGTCACTTTAACAGACTGTTCCTAACCACATGTACCGAGGCAGAGAAGGGCCTACAAAAGACCACATGGGTCTAGCTCCATCAGGATTAAAGATACCAGGAGCTCACGCATGGCAGGTAGTCTGCTAGGCATGCTTCATGCTGCGTTCTTACCCTGTATGTGTCAGTTCTTATGTTGACATGTCTCTATGTTGACATCTATGACTCTAGCAACTGAGTAAACAAATTGAGTCAACCATGTCCCCCTACAGAGATCAGCATGAATCCCACCTCTTCACTGTATCCTGCTGCATGGAATGGTGTTATCAGTGCAAGTGGGATGCTAACTGGGTCAGGGTACTGCTGCTCCCTTTTCCTCTGTAGCCCATGCTCCAAGTCTCTTCCACCTTACATTGCTGGAACTCTTCATGCCTTCCCAGCAGCCTGCAAGGGGATGCATGGTGGCAATGCCATTCATGTCAGGGGAGCAAGAAAACAGGGGTAATGTCTTTCCCCCTGGCTGCAATGTCTACCCCCAGTCATAGAGACAATATGCTGTGCATGTGCTAAGCAGCTGCGCTAGAGCTGAACCGGCTCTGCAACTGGTGGTCTTCAGAGGCTTCACCTTTGAAAGGCAGCCTCTAGAGTGATCTAGTGTCATCAGAGGGAAACACTATAGGATATTAGTCAAATCGTCCTACACTAGCGACCTCAGAAGGCCTGTGACCCAATGCCTGCTGCTCATGGATAGAGCTTGTCACCTTTCATGCAGATTGTAGCAGAAGGGTTTACATTTACTGCCCACATTCTGGGAACACAAGAACTCCGCAGGTTCTGCAGTGGTGCAGATTACAGTAGGGCTCAGCTGAACTCGCTGAGCCGTTCATATGTCTGATGTCAAACCAAACCATGCTTCTTCACATCACTAGACTTGGCCTTCAGGAAACTACTGTCTACTCAGTACGGATCTACCTCATCAACATGGGCTGCTCTCCTGCTTTTCCTGCCTGAACTGTGCAGAGCATCTGCTGCAGCGTGGCTTGGTCATTTGGCTGGAATACCACTTATTTATCCTTTTAGATCACTAGATGGCACTCGGGTCAATCTCTACAGCCGACCTCTCCAGGACAAGGGCTTTATAACACCACTACAAACTCTGCTGGCCTGGTATTGACATGAGGGACACACGATGTTTCTGCTCTGGACCTCATCTGGACCTTCATCAATCCTCAGACTGCTCTTGCTGTCCTTCCCATCTTGTTCAGTATAAAACCACCTTGCCTTCCCCACAGAGCTGTATGAGTGGAAGATGTCAATATTGCCTGGCTCCACTCACCTTCTGGTTTTCATTTGAACAGAAATGCATCCTGGTCCTTCCACACAAGCCAGCCTGCCTTTCCCTGAACTGTGGGGACGGCTCCAGCGAGCTGCAGGTACATTGCGTGCACGTCCCCAGAGCAGAGCAGCTCTCTGGGAGGCTGCTTTGTGGCTTTATACCACAGCTATGCTCCGAGTCAGCAGACTTGCTGGAAGGTAGGAATGAAAGCAGTTAAAGAGAAAGAGTCCGGCTCATGTTGTGCTGTGTCCCTCCTCACCTGCTGCTCACCTGTGTGCTGCCCTTGCTGTGAGGCAGGACGACTGGGCGGGCAGCCCCAGCACGCTGTGTTCACTCCGCCTCGCTACACCATGCATGTGTTACCCAGCTCTCAGTGACAGTGATAACGCAGCCTGCAGTTTGTGGGCTATGATTAACCGCTCTTAAAGAATGACTCCTGCTCTGGCTTCTGCCCAGCCGTGTGTCAGTACCCCTGGCTGGCTGGTGTGCCTGCTCGTGGGCAAGCACCACATTCTTCATGCCTGCAACCCCGTTTCTGTGACCACAGGTCCAAGAAGGTTCTCCAGCGCTAGACCTGAGCAGTCAGAACCTCCCCCTCAGCACCTCTCCTATCTCCTCTGCAGATTTGTGCTGCTGCTTCCTACCAGCAGAAGGTAAACTGAGGCACTGGAGTACAGCGGTGTCAATGGCATGGCAGGAGAGGAGAAGGCAAGGACCGAGAAGTCCCCCCTAATGACCACAGCAGCCTAATTGTCTCCAGTATTTGAGGTCTTTGCCTCCTGGAAATAGAGGATAGAGAATTATCCTTTGCTGGGCAAAACATCTGACCTTAAAGGGACCTGTGTTTTAATTTCCATCACTTGTGAGGACAGCAGCACTGCTCTGGAAGGCACTCTGCAAAACGTAGTGCCCTGCGGAATAGAGTCTGTCCGCTGAGACCGACACCAACCAGCCAGTCTTAATCCCCTGCTAACATCGCTTTGCTGTGCAGCCTGGCAGTGCTGGTAACCTAGGGGCTTTTCTCCCCAGCCCATAAAGCCAGGGTTGGCTGTAACTCATGCAATGCTGTTCCAGTTTCTTTCTCTGATTCTTGTTTTCTCTAGGGGCTGCTCCCTATATATAGATTTGCTTCAGCAAAGATAGAATAAGGTGTAAATTTCCCACCTTCTTTCAGAGCCATTCTTGCCTTTCCATACTTCTTAATGCTTTTCTGGCCTTTCTGGACTTACCTTGCTATTCCTTTTGCAGAACCCATCCCCCTTCAACTCTAAATTGTTTCCCCTTTTCTTATAGCTCCCTTTTTTGGCTTTTCTAAATAATCTCCCTGCAATGCCGAGATATT
Organism: Larus michahellis; assembly: GCF_964199755.1. Taxonomy (NCBI): domain Eukaryota; kingdom Metazoa; phylum Chordata; class Aves; order Charadriiformes; family Laridae; genus Larus; species Larus michahellis. The sequence continues at coordinate 83,972,475 of NC_133896.1, read as the reverse complement.
AGTAAAATCAGAAGGAGAAAGGATTTTGTGGGACCCACAAGCTGCTTGAAAGCTAACAACCTTGCTAAAGGAGATTTAAGAGATGCTAGGTGCAGGCTTCCTCTGTGTGCAAACCTTGACTCAGCACATATGCAAACAGGCTCCAAAAATAGATTGCACTTTCCCAATTCACATGTGATGCATGTGCCGTATTTCTGTGCTGTGCTTTCCAAAAATAGCATCCACACAAGACTGGTTGGTCTAAATCTGTGAGTATTTAGCTGCACGCTTTTTCAACACAGGCATCAAAGCACCGGGCTCATCAGCCTTTTCATAGAGGGATTTTTCTCATGGGCACCTCCCCTTCTATTCACAAAAATAAGGGTTATGTCCCCTCCCCCGTGCAATTGCTTAACATCCCTGCGGCAACTGCACAAACCCCCCGTGTGGAGAAGTGACATTAGGTGTCGGCTGAAATGTATTTTTAGCTTCTTTCCGTGCTCTCTAGCAGCTGGAAGCAAAGATGTAACCCATTACCTAGAAGCTAACCAATCCCCCTGGAACACCAGCAAGGGCTCTGCAGAGCAGTAACCCAGAAACTGCAGTCTGACAAGCAGAGGTTGTTTGCACGAAGATCTGAACAAAGAGCTTTGGTTAGAAACTGAATGAAAAGCTTCTCTCCTGTACTTCAGGGGAGCAAGTGAGTTTCTGGGTTATGCGCAGACGTCTGCCAAGAGGGACTGGAAACTGAGGCTGAGCAGGCAGGGCGCTGGTCTGGTAACAGGGATCATTTCTTTGTTGAATAAAGCGACTAGGGAGCTGGGGAGCAATAGCTATGCCAGAGCCATGGCTTAAGGATGGCCCTAAATCCAGCCTCCAGTGCTAACACGTTTGCATGGTCCGGCAAGAGACTGTGAAATTCCAGGGCATTACGGGTCAAGGGATGCCTCACAGGTTTCCACCCGTGCTTCAAATGTATCTGTGATACACAGCCGCTACACCACAGGCACAAGAGCAGTACATAGGAAGAGGCTATAGCTTGTGTAGTGACACTGCAAATTTGTTTTTAAGACTCCTGGTGCAAAAGCAAAAATGGCATGGCACAGAACAAAAGCATATAAAGTCACCGTGCCCGTTTAAATGCACACCAAAGTGTATGAGATCAACTTGATCCCAACAAGCCCTATGTCAGGTAGCAGGTGCTATCCTCCTTCCTGCAACTGCCACGTGTGCTATCGATAATTCAGTAGAAACACGATAAACATCCAAACCGTGTTCCGGACCTATCTAGCCCTGCACCAATCCCCTATCAGCAGTCATTAATTGTGCAACCACAGCCTGAGGTGAAAAGGACAGAGGTGATATATGAGTCATATCACTTAGCAGATAGCGATAAGAACAGATCCACAGCAAAGTACACTCCATTATCTAAATCTTTTCCACTTCCCATGGGGCAGATAACACTGATTTGTCCTCCAAGTCTGAGGAAAGGAATTTAACTTGCAGGAAATCCAGTGGTTTAAGAACAGCCTCATTTAAGGACAATACTGCAAGGTGCCAAGTACTTACTGACAGCACACCGCACCTCCCTTTCCCTTATCTAAATAGCCTACTACTACCACTACTTCGCTTATCAAGTGCTGCTTTATACTTACTGAACTCCAACAGCTTCACACCTAAATACACCAGCATGCAAATGTGCTGACATGACTCAGAGCTGGTACCATGGGTGTTGGGATTTTTTTTTTTTTTTACATAGCAGGAATGTTTAAAGGCAAAAAATTAATGCAGTTACTCTAGGGGCAGAGAAAGAAGTCAAGGAGCTGGCAGCTCACATCCCATTACCTGATGGTATCTTTGCTGAGTCGTCACAGGCTCTGACAAAGGGTCCTTCACATCTGCTTCATCGTGGAGGTGCTTAGCTCTTACAGAGACTTCAGAGGAAGTTTCTTGAGGGTTTACAGCTTGCTCTCTGTCCAGTCATTTTGACTGCAACACCGTCTAACATAGTATTGTTTCCCAGGAAAATAAAGGGGGAATAATTCCTAACCCTCCTGCCCCAACCCTCTGACTCCCACCACGCTTTGAGCCTCCCACAGGCTGCTACTTCAGAAAAGCAGTGCTGCAAACTGCCGATACCCAGTTTGCAATGGAAGTACAGCAGCCACCTAGGACTGCTGAGTGGGCACGGGTCATGGCAGGTATCTCAAAGGATATGCCCAAGATGGAGGCTCTGCACCATTTCAGCCCTATTCTCCTCTGAACAGAGCAGGTTCATCTATTCGTGAAACACCTCCACTGTTCAGCAGCGCAGACGGAGCCAACAGCCCCGCTGAGCTGGCACAGACGGTGGGGTAAAGCAGCACAGAAGAGTTGGTGTGTGACAGACGGGCTGTCTCCTCCACCCCTCGGTCACCACGTAGTGCCGGGATGTTAGTGTGCAGATGTGGGTGGGTATGTGAGCGTGCTCTTGATTGCCATTCCCTCTCAGGAAAGACAGCCTGGCTTATGCATAGCTCTGAATAAATTCCCTGCTAACCTCACAGCCATCTGCTATGTCAGTTGTACTTTCAAAACCAGCCAACCAGCTCAGCTGCCAGGAGCACGAACCAGAACTGGTGGCTTGTTTGAGTTCCTGGTATGATGCAGGGGGCTGGTGCCACGATAACTCGAAGTCAGGCAGTTTTCTTGGGGTCTTCCAAATAGTCATTCTTTGTCCAGTGGGATTATAAGAGTGTAAGGCATCTGCAATGAAATGCAAACCTAGGCAAAATTCCTTTGGTTTGGTTACAAATGCAAGTCTCAGATTAGGTTCACAAAAGTTCACAGGTGTCCTGGTGAACATGAGATGGTGACCTTTCAAGATCCAAGACCAAATGCTAGGCAATTTAGAGCCTTCAAGCAATCCAGTGAAGCAAAGTTACAAGTAAAGAGGCAATAAATAAAGGGACAGGTTTAAACAACACGAGGTGACTCTCCACATGGGAGAGCTGAGCTGTGAGCCTCCTTGCTGCAGGATGTTTTGAATGGTAATCATTTACAAGGGTTCAGTAGGCAGTTGGACAAATTTGTGGAACACAAAGCCCTCGGAAGTTTACAATTTAAATGAATACCATAGCTTAGACCGCCAGCCTGTGAAGCTCCTGGATGGTTCGTGGTTTGGGGACATGACTCAGAGCAAGGACTGTGCAAGTAGTAGAGCCATTCTTGTGTACTGTGCGTTATTGCCTTGCCCAGCACCCATAGTGCATACCAGGGTTCAGATGTGTAAAAGCATTTATGATCTCAAACGTTACCAAAACAAGTAAGTCTAGGTTTCTAAATGCAGTTGTAATTCTGGAGAAGGGTGGCTCATCACCTCCCATGGGAACAGCCCTCCCATGGCGTTCACACAAGAAGCAGATCGAGGAGGCGCTCCACACGTGTCCATGACCTGTAAACCCGGTGCTCAAAGGCACAGCTGAGCTATTACAGCTCAGGAAATGACTGCGCGTGGGTTGAAGAGCAGGAACTGTCCTCTTGGGCAGTGTTGTCCGCAGCAGGCAGGATAGCTTCAGCATCCATGAAAGAGACTTAATATAGGCATTGTCCCTCACATTTGTGAGGGGATCAGAGCAGATACTGTGTTAAGGTGATGTGTGGTAGCTGACGAAGGCACTGTAGCTCACTGGTAAATCTGAGTCCAGCATCTTCCCTTGCAGACAAATGTTCCCCCACATCAACTAGTTTGACTGGCATCGGTGGAGCGGTGCCAGCTTACACCAGCAGTACATCTGCTCCCACATCTTTACATAACTGTTCTTGACTTTTTCCTTTTTCCTTTTTTTTTTTTTTTTTTTTTTTCCCTCCCCACAGGTACAAAGAAGCTGTGATTATCCTGGATTCATTTGAGAAATGCCACCGAAATTTATCATACCATGATGATCATTACTAATATTTGCTGCTCTTCATATTTTAAGCCCTTCAAACTCTTCCTTAAATTGCTTTCAGAGCCAGGCTGTTTAACACATTCCCAATAAAAATGCAAGAAAAAGAGCTTTATAAAAACATTAAACATGCCGCAAGACTTCGACGAAACCTGATTTACAGTCACTCTAGAAGATCTAATAATGTACAGATCAGGTTCATGCAGCAGTGAGCAATTTGACAGTCAGACCAACGGTGTTTCAGAAAAGGGGAAAGTCAGGAGACAAGCAAAAGGATGCTCTGTGGAAATAAAGCACGTCACAGTGGGGCTGTATTTGCAAAAGCATTTTTCACCTCCAATAACGTTTTTCTGCTTTAAAACAATACCTTATTGCAAATGCTGAACACGTTTACTACAGGCACCATGTTGACACCACCCTAGAGAAAATAACAATGGTTTGGCAGCCTGCGAAGTCTTTTAAAAATAGACTGTGAAGCCCCTGAGAAAACGTCAAGCTCTAAAAATAGGACTAGAGCTGAGGGAGGGGAAAAAAAAAAAAGAGAAGAAAAGCTTTCCTGATGCTAAAGCTCAGGGTCAGCTACAAAATGCGGGGTTCCTTCAAGGACACGCAGTGAATTCATTGCAGTGCTCCGCAATGAATAAAAGCTTCCTCTCCGATTCCCTCCTGTGCTGCACTGGTCCCTCAATGAGGGGAGAAGGGAGAAAAGGCAAAGTGGCATCAAATTCAAGGCGATGCAATGTGGAGGATTCCCTCCCTTCCTACCCCAGCCAGCCCTTGATAAAAGCATCTCGCACAAGTGGCGTGGATCTATCTTTGCTTGTCCCGTGGTCCTCTCCCTCTCACACACACCCCTGCCTCTGTTCTCGGGTGCCAATGCTCCTTCACACAGAAAGGGATTTTATGAGCACATCCTTGCTGCACTGGCACAGAGGCAGACCTCGGGAGGCTTAGAAAAGCACTGTAATAACCCAAATAATTTTAAGCAAGCGTCCCAGATTCTTGATTGTTCGTGATGCAGGAAGCTGGACATCCCATTTTCAATTTGCACGCCCAAGCATTAGGATAAGGCATGAGGCTTCTGCAGGATTTTAGACCCTCCTTTTGGCCCACTACAATGGTAATTTTTACTATCCTTCTGTCATATGCATGAAATAAAACTGGAGCCCTCCGGTGGCTAAAACTGCACTGGTAACCTTGCTGGAGGATAACTGGTCTTTGAGTTAGCTGACCTACTTTACCTTGGCATCAGCCAACAAACAGTATGGAAAGGGCTCTATGACTGAACCCAGTGGGATATAACCGGGGCAGGGAGGAGTCAGCACAGACAGACGTGCGGACTGTGGACTCCTACAGGTTAAAATCCTGGCACACCTGTCAAATCTGCTGTTTGCCCACAGATTACCCCCCGGCTAGATTTCATCCTCATCTCTAGGTGAGAAGACAACAATAGAAAGGGGGAGCCACTTAAAATGGCCACCATCACTTGTTGGAAATAACCTGATCCATCTCTCAGGGAGTTGCAGGGGAGGAAAAACCTAGCCTGACTTCTTGGCAGGAGTCCAACAGAAAGGCAAGCCTCCGGTACAGGAAAGGCTGGCCAGCCCCAGAATAGCCACTTTGTCACCTCAGAGAATAGTTATGAGCCTCCAGGGAATTATCTTTCTTTCAGGTAGCCACAAGATTCAGCCAAATGAGGTTGCGCCTGTGCTTTTGGCAGCTGCTTTACAAGTGCTCGCTCTAGATGCTTTGTTTACTTGAGCACTTACTTACTTAAATGTACTTTTCCTTTCTCAAACACAGTGTGGTATTTACTGAGGAGCGGACTCAGCAGGAGTGTGTGCTGCTCCAGGTTGCGAGGTCTCCTAATGGTGCCTCCTGAAGGTGCTTCCTTTATGGGATTACCTTATTCTTGTGACCCTCCTTGCCAGATGCTGTCTGATACAAAAGAAAGCAAGTTTGTTTGTCTAGCATTTCCTTCATTGATCTTTGATTACCCTAGTTTTGATTTTTTTTTGCCCAGAACCCCAAAATATCTCTGCATCTATGGAAGGAAAGTGCCATGCAGTCTCCTGACCTCCTGTGATTGTCGGTACCCTCCTCGCAGGGTGGACAGACTCTGAGCAGCAGATCCAGGCTGCTCCAAGGTGCTCCGGCTGAAGGATGTCACGGCAGAGTCCTCCCTCACAGGCTGCTCCGCTGCAAGGCCACATAAACCTTGACCTTGCCCCAGCTCTCATTGCTCTTGGGAGAAACACTACAGATGAATAAGAAGTTTCACCAAGCCTGGAGCAGGGTCTCTCAGGGGAAACACCAGTTCTTTTCTTTATCTGTACCACCTAACCCTGCAGACTCTGAGCAGCAACAAAGTGCCTTCACTTCCTGGGCACACAGAGTGCCATTTACTTGCCTCTTCTCTTGAGACTTATTGCCTCCAACATAACTTCATTTCAACAAAAATACCCCAAACTCTTAAAGCTGAAAACCAGTTAAGCATTCCACCGGTCACTTGTTTCATCTTGCAGCAGAGTGATCCTTTTCCAGCAGGTCAAGAGGCACCTGTGGTTCCCCACAGAGCTCCAGCCCACCGTTTTGCTGCCCACTAATAGATGCCACTCCATTCTGCAGAGCTTCCATCCACGAGGATAATATTCCCAGCAAGTGCAGTGGACTGGCACTCTTGGGCACCAGGAAGAAGATTAACCTTTCAGCTTTCTTTCATGGACCTTCAAAATTAAGCTGAATGCACAGATGCAAAAAACAAACAAGCATAAAACATGTGGGCTCAATTATTTCCCAGAAACCTCACTAAACTTAAAAATGTCATGTAACCAAGGGGAAAACAATTGAAAAATAATGAAAAAATATATAGAAAAGTAGCTTTGCTGAGTTATGAAGCCTGGAATGTTTTTTTGCAGATGAAATCCCAAACCATAAGGAGGTTGGTAAGAAGAGTCACTTGTCCATTTTTTCCTTCTCTCCCACCACAGATATCTCGTTCCTCAGATATTCTCCTGATGCTGCAAAAGCCAAGTGTTAATGTCAGGTGCTCTGCAGAAGTCCACAGCCCTAAGGACTCCAGAAACAGTGAGGTCTTCCCCTCAACAGCCATAGCCAAAAACAGCATTACAGTTAACCCTTCTGTTCTGTGAGGGCAAGCGATCACCAGAATGGAAGGGGAGTCTGCACTTGGAAGAATTCAAGGAAGCATTTGGCACAGTTTTTAAAACAAAAGAGGAGGACCAAATAGGTGGGGAAGAAGAGGAAAAGATGAAAGAAATTTTGAAGATTACAGAGGCACAGCTGGAGGAACTTCCTGTGGGTGAAAAAGCACCACAACTGGCTAGAAAGAATGTTCAGATGTGTTATATCCTGCATTGAGATCAAGAAGGCAGTGAGGAGATATGAGCATAAATTAACCAAGAGAGCCATTAAAGTGCACTCTGATACCTTAAAACAAACTGTCTCACTGCAAACTGGAGTTACCCTTGTTCCATAGGGCAGAATTTACTACAATCTAAGACACTAAATCACTGTTTTAGAAAGAACAGTTTGTTCACTATGCATGGAGCCAAAGCCAGTCCAGTTTAATGACTTGCAGTACATGAGCTCTGGAGACTTCTGGCTGCATTATTCAGCACTGCTAATATACAGCCCTTGGAAGAGCAGAAACAAGTCTTCATGCCGGCAGCATACAGATGATGTTCAGGTGGGCAGGTATTACGACAATGAGAAAAAGATATGCAATCACTCAGGAAATCCGTGTCAGCAGGACCAAGGAAAAAGGAGCATCTGCCTGACCTTGATTGGTAGGAAAGTCACGTTAACGAATTATCCATCCCAGTGCACGGCCCTTCGGCATGGAATCCTCCAGCTACATCCCTGACCAGTCCCCATGAAAGAAGTTGTCTCCAGAGGAAATTGTTTGGAGCCTTTTTTTCTGGCACATAGCCCATTCACACCACTGCAGTCTTTAAAGGGAAGGCACAGACTGAAAAGACAGCCCCAGAATGAATCATGGGCATAAATCCTGCATGTGTTGGATGAGACCAGTGAAGAGTAACTTTACCAAGACTTTGCCATGGGTCTTAAGAGGAGGTGTTTCATGTGCCTTTAAAAAATTTCTTTGATTGGTCGCAAAGAACTTCATGTTGCTCTAAGTGCCAGATTAACAGCCTTTGTCAGTTTAACCATCCCAAAAAGATGCAGTTCAGAAAATAACGGGATAATCATCCTCATCACAGTCTTCCTGAGACACTACCCAGCAGGGAATGTTACTGGAGGACAGAGAGGAATTTTTTTCCCCACATCCACTCCAATACAAGGATTTGTGGTGAGGCTGTCAGCTTCAGCAGCAGCACTGTTGGTGTAGCATAGTTTGACCAAGGTAAGAAAATGCTTTGATCCCAACTTGGCATGACTTTTGGAGCGAAATGGTAACAATTTCTTGTTAGTTCCTTGAGAACAACTTCACATCATTAGACTCTTCCCTGTCTGAAATTGTTTGTTTATTCTGGAGGAGTAAAACAATCCCTGGATCACAACATGAGGCCACCATTGCTATTAGATATCCCCAGCACAACCTCTAGTCTGGGTTGGGGAAGAAGTGAGCTCCTCGGTGAGTTGTGTGGTCTGCTGCTTCTCCTTCTGACTCTACAAGCTAAGTTAACTGTAATCAAGTCCACTCATCTGGCTTTCACCAGATCCTAGCTATCCATCCAGCAGAAAATCTAGAAATATCCAACCAGCCCTTCTCTAAGCCTCTTGATATGTCCTCCTCTCTCCCATACCACCTTAGCTTTTTCCACCCTCTCACAATAGGATATGCCTGCTCCATCAGTGATAGGTCAGTCCTATCTCACAGCAACCAGCTACTCTCTGACACTGAGAAAGCTACAGCTTTTAGATACAGGGAGCTTACCAGCTCAGTTTGCTGTCACTCACTGCTTCGATTTGTATGCCCAGGGTTCTACTCATTGAACCCCTACTGTAAGCTGAAGGAAAGATTTTAGATGTGCCTAAATGTCTATTCCCTCTATTCCCTCCTAATACATTTCCTTCTCCTAGCAATTGATTTCGAAAGAAGCTGAGGCTAAAGAGCTGTTTCTTGCAGGCTGGCAACGGTTTGGGTATCCCCTAGTGGCACTAAATAGAATTGCAGTCACTAAAACCTGCATCTCTGCACTAGCCCACATCCTTCCTTGACTACTCATAATCAGCTTTGCTGCGGTCCCTAGCCACCCCAGCCATGGGCCACGGTGCCAAATGCTGACTGGCTTCATTTGTGGCACCCACAGGAAAAGAAAAGAAGTGTCTCTTGACACCAGATACGTTAAGACACCAAGGGTTTGGTTATTCTCTGCTTTATGAGCCTGGGCCACGCTTGTGTTTGTGGCTTTTAGCAAAAATGTTTGTCTTCAAACAGCTATGTGACCGTGGGACCAAAGGCTTATCAAATACCATAACAAAGGTATCTACTGGCACCGCCATAGACAAAAGATGTAGGCTTACCACAGTGGCTTTGGTCCATGGAGCCATCCTCCATAGCTAAGAGGAATAAAGACTCCAGTGTCAAAGGAGCAGGGGAGCACCTCCTGCAAAATCTTTAGGCTACAGACCTTTCTATAAGATGAGATCATATTTAATAATGAAAAAATGTTGACAATATGACAGTATTGTAGTTATTTCATGTTAAATATTCTGCAGTGCAACATGATACGATATTTCTGGTTTGAAAAAATGATTTATTTTTTTTTTCAGAGAACTATGAGTGGTGCTGCTCTGCCATGAGAAGGAGTTTGGTGACAAATCTTGGTGGCAGTTTTCAGCCCTCTGCAGCATGGCCCCGGCTCTGTCCAGTTCCCACGAGGGGAACACTCCTGCATTTCCTTGTCCATGGAAAGCTTCTTTTCAGTCATCCAAAAGCATATGCTTTAGTGTTGGCAAGGTCGGCTCTATAATTACCCAAGTTTCAGAGGCTGAGTGGAAAAACATAACCTTTCTTTAGCTTTTTTGCGTCATCCTATAACCTTTAAATTGGAAGAGTACCCCTGCTATCAAATTCAACGGGAGGTTTCATATAATTTTGTATGAGACTCATTATCTGGGGAATACATCTGCCATCAGTTTTAAAGCCAGAAAGGATTGCTATGATCATGTAATGTAATGTAATTAGAAAAGGGAAACGAACAGTGGAATCTCAACCTACTGGCAAAGTAGCCCTGTAAATGCAACCAGCTTTTCTCTCACTGTCACTCTCATACCTTCCCTATTGTCTAAGCCTACAAGTTACCCTGAAAGGATAACCTCAGCAGGCAGACACCCCACACTTCCATCAGCAGTGGCTTGAAACCCCACACTAGTGAGGCAAAGGACCTACCTTTAACCACCGAAATGTGGTTAGTAAAGGAGAAGTGAATACAGCCCAAGCCTAAAGTCACCAACGCTGTCATATCAACTTACTTGTCCAGCTTGGGGAGTTTTAAAACAGCTGTGGCATGTAAAGACAGATGCACGGGCAGCTCCATAGACACTGCCTAATTCATGAACAGCAGCAAAAAAAAAAAAACCCAAACAAACAAATGAACAAAAAAGAAAACCCCATCTACTTAGACTGCTAAAAAAAAAAGAGAGGGAAAATTCTAGACAGCTTCCGAGAGGAAGAGTCTGTAGGAACAGGTATTTACACACCTGAAATAGCGCTGCAGAGGAAAGACGAAAATAAGAAAAAAATTGAATCAGGCATTCAAACCCTCTTCAGCTCACCTCTGAATGCATCCTGCGCCCTCTCCTGGAGCGCTGTGTTCATCTCAGCTAAGGCGGGGCGGAGGGAAAGGGAAATAAAGGTGTGGAATGGAAAGGATCAGAGCTAGGAAAAGGCAGGAGCCATTTAGAAGTGAGAAAGCTCAAGGGATAGAATGATAACATAAGAGAAAAACAAAGCGCTACGCAACAGCTGATGTGCATGAGCTTGCTTGGACAAAGGGATCTGGGACACTCTTAGCTCACTCCACAGCAGAGTTAAGAGAGTAGGCTCCAAAATTTGGAGACTATAGTGGAGCAGGCAAGCAGAGGTGGGGTTCAGAATTGCAGATTTACTAAAAGTTTGAGCAGAAGTCTCTGGCATCAATCAGAATTATGCTATCCTCCAAACACAAGCCAAATCAGTGGTACCGACAAAGGGTGTTGCCAGCACGACCCTTAGCCTCCGGGAAAGGTTCCTCCGTGTCGGGTACGTACCGTGTTGTTCACCTCACTGCGGCTGCTTTTGCCAAGAAGTTTCATGGACTCCTCTGATGTCCCAACAACAGCTCGGTACAGCAGATGTAAGGCAAGCTATCCACTCCCTTGCAGACTTCTGGCTTCAAGGAGACTCAGGAAGAGCAGGTAAGCAACCCAAAATAGCAGCTCCTGAAGTGGCCCTTCCTGAAGCTCACTCAGAAGTGTGAAGGACACTCTCTCAGCAGCTGGGACTTGCCTGGGAAATACCTAATGCTATAAGTGTCACACCAGCCATTTCCCTTGCAGGCTTGTACACTTCTAGAGAACTCAGGGAAGAGCAGCTGATCAGGTCTTCAGTTTTTCTTTCAAAAGGTGGATTTTCCTTTGAAATCATGCTTCTCCAGAGATTTCTACTGAATGAAATTCAACCCACTGAGCCCAAAAGATATGAATTTACTGCAAGAAGTTCTCACTGAGTTTTATGAAGCTGCAAGACCCTTACATTTAAGCTGGTTGGCATAAATTTCATCCTGGAGTATCACAATCAATAACGTGGTTTATGCTGGGAAAGTATGAGGCATAAAGCCTGCCAAAACACTCTGGCCTCATGCAAACTGCTCATCTGAGGATGATCTAACTCCCAGATTCCCAGAACAGCTCCTCAAATTATTAGGGAGAGTACAAGTTGTCACAGGCAAAATCCACATTGGGGACCACTGTGGCGAGTTGGTTCCAGCATCCAAGACTCGCCAATTGAATTTATTAGCACAGATGTCACCTAAGCATCTTGTGCAAATAAGCCTCAGAATCCACGTTTAAAGTCACTCCAAGTGCTGTACATTGCACCGTTAAATTGTGCCCTCTTCTGTCATTGGGAAGAAAGCAGAGCAGATGAAATCAGTGCACCCAGCCCTGAAGATGAACCTCTGCTGCCTTGTGCCTTGAACAGTCATGAATGCTGTTGCAGAGAAGTGAAACGTTTCCGGACACAGTCACATTTTCCAGGGAAAAGTAACTAAACATCAATCAAAACTGAAAAAGAAAAAAAAAAAAATTAAACCAAGAAAGGCCACAGCAGATGCAGCCAAGAAAAGGTAAGAAGATGTCAGCTTGCACCCTTCCCTTTCAAATACAGTCATGCTGCCCTTGCCAACATTACTGCAGTGCTACCCCAGCCGCACACACCAGTGTCGGCACAAGCAGAGTCAGCGTGTGTATATTATCTTTTTCCTTCTCACGTCTGTATTTCTTCCTGCTGCAGCATCCCATCTCCATCCCATCAGCGTTTAAACTAGACCAGACTGAGCAGTATGGTCTGGATGTGGTTTAGTGTGACTGCAATCCAATACACCCTTCTCCCTGTGTACTCAAAGAAAGGAGCTCTGAGACATCTGACTCCATGTGTAAGGGCCATAGTGCATTTCCCTCTCATCTGTATGAGCTATGGTCGTGGATGATACAGTGTCTGGATCTTTCATGCAACACTCACATCAAACAGCATCACAGCACCACCAAGTATCATTAGCAGTGCTAACACCCTCGCTCCCTCTCTCTCCCCCACCACCAGTCCCCAGATCCTTGCTAGTCTCACCTCATGGGTGGAGCAGGTTCCCAAAGACAGGGGAAAGTCATCCCTACTTCTGGAGACTCTACCCATAGTCACAGTGAGGAGACCAGGCACCACACCAGAAGCAACTCCAGAGGGAGGTACAGAGGCTGAATCATAGTAGGACTACACATCACCAAGCAGGTCCTCGCAGGGTGGCTGGGAGTTGGGCCCTATACTAAAGACACTGCAGTGTATTTGCACCTCGGCAACTTGGTGGTGCCTCCGATTTGGAATTGCACTGCTCCCAGCTTAGTCACCAACAGGAGTGCACGGTATGGATGAAAGTCCTAGATGCTTTCTTCTTTCCTTATGTGATGCCCAGGTTTGATTCCAATACAGACATACAAAGCAACAAAAGGACTAATATTGTGTTTACAGAGTAATACAAAACCAGAAAGCGAGCAGCTGCAGGAGGTAACCAGTACCCAGCTGATTTGGAAGAAGCTACGACTACACATCCCCATATAGTAAAGCAGTTTAGGAAAAGAGGAGACTTCCTGAAACACAGTATCTCCTTAACACTTTCCTCAGATCATCACTACACCTCTCCCAACCCAGGGATGTCCCAATGCTACCTTCAGCCCCTGCTTGATGAAGACGCATACACACGGAGCCTCCACAGACACCTCCAGCTCCCAAAAAACTTTCAGGTGCAAAATTACAAAAAGCAAAATTGCTTTACTCAGTGTTTAGGCTTGGATTCTCACTATCCCCAAGCTGCTTCCTACAAACCACTGGGGAAGGGGTCCTGCTGTTTTTCACCCTCACAATTGCACGCCAAGAGAGAAAGATCATGTGATCATAGCAAAAACAAGTCTTACATGAACATTTGCTTCTCCCACAGGACTGGCTTAACTTGCTAACCCTAAAGACACCACACTGGGCCCAGAATCCACTCCAGGCTTGTTGGCTGCAAGCGTAGTAGAGATCGTGGCTACATGATGCATCTTTGTCTATTACAAAGTGGCTTGAAATGGTCATTTTCTGTTCAGCGTCAAGGCACACTGTAAAAGGTGAATTTTTCTATTAATAAACAAGGCAATTATTCCCCTATGAGTATGCAGATCGCTAGTCAGGAAATGGCCTGGGCTATTAGGAGCTATTAATGTGCACAAAATCAATACACAGGCAGATTGTCTGCTCCATTCAGAGGTAAACACACCAGTCACACTGTCTCAGATTGGCCTGGGGGATGGAATATGATTACTTCCCTTTTAAAAGAGCAAAAGTGTACCATACAGACCTTGTGTTACCTGATGGTGTCACCAGGAACATCTTCACTTCAGTTCAGTTTTTTGGACATGGTAATTAATGAAGACACATTTGGCCAAATCACAAAGTCAAATAGATGTAGAGCTCCCATCTTTCTCTGGTGAGCCCTTCGTGAACTTCAGACTTTTACTGTTGTATCTGGTGACTTGCCAGTTTCCCAGGAGTGGGTGTCTGCTGCCTACAATAAATTCAAAAAGTAAGAATACTCTACATAGTGCAGCCAGTGTCCATTGAACCATTGTTCAAGACTCTTTGAGGATCTATGTACAAGTTTTAAGGAGTCCATAAAGGTGACTAAGAAAAAATAGTCAGTTGTCAGTAATCTGGTATTTACTATATTCTTATTCTCACCTCCACAAACAATATTTAGAAGATCTGCAAATCAAAAAAAGGTTGGAAAATCTAACTCCATCAAAGCTTGGGAAAGGTCAGATCTGGATCTTCAAAGGGTCAAAGCTATATAAACCTATTTAATATAATTTACTATTGAAGTTGATCTGATTTTGGTCTAGATATAGGCTTTCTGTTTCTGCAAATCTTCTGCATGAATATTAGCAAGTCTTAAGAATGGCCACAAGCAGACACATAAAGAAAAATAAGAACAGAACAAACATATATGCTAATTTCCCATCTTTTAACCATTAATAGGTCTCAGGGTCTACTGAACCTGATGTGTTCTGTTTGTTTAGTAATCTGCAATCCATCTCTTTTACTAGTATTTATCAGGTCTCCCCTTATTTCTGTGCAAATTTCTTGCCTCCTCACTGTCCTTTGTCAATGAGCTCCCCAGTTCTGCTTCTCTTTGCATGAAGTACCACTTCCTTCTTTGTGTTTTGAAGCTGGATCCCAACAGCCTTATTTGATTACTCCAAGTCTAGTTACCCAAGAAGAAACAGGTAACTCTTAATCCCTATTCGAGCTCTCCAAGCCATTCATAAATTAGACTTCCGTCATACATTCCCCACCACCCATAGTCCCTTTTCCAGGTAGAATAGTGGCAGCCAACTCAGTCACTCCCCAACCAGAGCTGTTGCTTACATTGATGATTGTCCTTGCCTTCTCCAAATATTTTCCAGTTAAGGTCTGAAGATGGGGTACCAGGACTGCAGATGGTCCTCAAGCTCCTAGCAGAGCCTTACATTTGATTTGCTATTTAGACTGCTACTGAGCGCTGAGATGGTTTTTGATGCAGGTATCCGTCATAACCACATTGTCTCATTCCTGATCGCCGAGGACCAACTCAGTGCCTATCACTGTGAAGCTAGGATTATTTTTTCCCATACCCATCACTTTACGTTTACCCACACAGAATTTTATCTGCCTTTTCATTGCACATTCAGTGCACTTCATTGCACTTAGTCTTGTGAGGTCCTTCTGCAACTCTTTACAGCCAGTCCTTTTCCTTACTACCCCGAAGAGGTTTGTATCATCACCAAAGCTGATCATCTCACTGCTCACCCCCTCTGCCAGATCATTTATGAAAATGCAGAACAGCACAAGTATCAAGACCGATCCCATCCAACAGTGACTTCTCTCCACTCTATCAGTTGGCCAGAGACTCTGCCCACTGTCTCACATTTTTAACCATGACAGGATCTTGTCTCCTACCCCACGTCTGTACAGTTCCCTGTGAAGCCTTCTGGAAATCTAACCTAGCCAAATGGACTCACCATTATCGTTGTGCTTGTTTATCCCTTCAAAAATTTACTTTTCTAAGGCAAAACCTCCCTTAATAGAAACCATGTTGACTTTTCCCAAGGAAATTTTTTGCATTTATCAGTCATTCATTAATTCAGTTCTTTGTTATATTGTCTATTAATTTGCCTGGTACACATGTCAAACTTATGAGACCACAGTTCCTTAGACACCCCTGTGGAAACTGTTTTAAAGAATGGCACCATGCTTGCTACTCTCCAGATTTCAGGCACCAGTGGAAGTTGAAGTGGATTATACAGCCTGACAAGTAATTACACTATTTCTTTTGAAAGTCATGAGTGAATATCACTCAGTTCTGGTGATTTGTCAGCAGTCATTCTGTATATCTGCAACACAATTTCTGCCACAGTTATTTAATAGGAGAGATGCTAGTCTGTTTTTGATCTAATTTCTTCTAATTCAATGACTCTCCAAATTGCATTCTCTACTGGGATCGCTAATTCACTTCTAGGAAAATCATTATAATAGGCCAATTACGATCGCAAATATAAATTATGTACACAAAATTAATGAATTTATATTCCCCTCTGCTGCTCCTTCTTTATGCAGTTTCTTTTATACCTATATAACCCACAAGTGCAGTTGTGATCTCATGCTCCATAGGCTCAATGGGCCTTTACAGCAGATGTAGCGCAACAGATCAGCTCCTGGATTAGCCTTGCACAATTTATGCCTTCCTCCATCCTTTCTCCAAAAACAAGCTCCCACACTTACCCTAAACCTGATTGGATCAAAACGCTCTTTGGCTCATCCATCATACAGCAGTTACACTGGAGTAAGTCAGACTAAGAGGATGTCACAGAACTTAAGATCACATTTGAAGAAATGTAGAAAGACAGATTTCTGGAGCTTGCGGACCCCGTCCTGAAGTAGTTGTATCTTTTGCCAGGACTCTCTGAATCACAGATTTCAGAAGGAAGCCATGTAATAATTTGCTTTACCGTCAGCATCACTGAAAATTAAAGTGTGCCCTTCCCTTCCCTTCCCTTCCCTTCCCTTCCCTTCCCTTCCCTTCCCTTCCCTTCCCTTCCCTTCCCTTCCCTTCCCTTCCCTTCCCTTCCCTTCCCTTCCCTTCCCTTCCCTTCCCTTCCCTTCCCTTCCCTTCCCTTCCCTTCCCTTCCCTTCCCTTCCCTTCCCTTCCCTTCCCTTCCCTTCCCTTCCCTTCCCTTCCCTTCCCTTCCCTTCCCTTCCCTTCGCGCAACTAGTCCATTAGCTTCAATTTGTGGCTGCCTCCCCCATCAGAGTAGCAGAAGTCATATTGTGTCCATGAGCCAGGCTGCATGTCACACTGTCCTGTTAAAAGAAGACAGCTTGTCCAAATAGATAAGGATGTCGAATTTAGGGATGGTGCCAGCATGCAGGGATAAAATGGCTAAGGGTCCCAAGGCCAGGCTGGATGGGGCTTTGAGTAAGATGGTCTTGTGGAAGGTGTCCCTGCCCATGGCAGGGGGGTTGGAACTAGATGATCTTTAAGGTCCCTTCCAACCCAAACCATTCTATGATTCTATGAATGTGAAGCGTACAGGAAATTATGATCGTTGATAATACAGCATCGCCACACATCAGTGCAGTATGGTTCTGTGCAAAAGTATGTGTTTCTATGGGGTCACATTTTTATTCTGTAAGTATTTACAAGAGTGGATGTGGACTAAGCTTACAGCCTGACTAGAAATGCTTTTATCTCCATCATCCATTTACAGTTCTGACCCCCTACATGCAGCCTGAGAAAGATGACATGACCACTCCTCCCTTGGTAGTACTTCAGATTTTTGTTGCCTGCTGGATAAAATGGGCATTTTCATAGGAAAAACAATTCATTTTTTTCCTAGGGCATTTCGAGTTTCACTTAATAAACAGAAAAGGGGGAGATGGGGACCATGGGGAGATAAGGGGGTTTGCATCCTTGGACGTGACTAAATCTGAATTGTAATGCGAACCTGATTAATTATAATAGACTTTTTTTGGCTGAATAGAATGCGATTTATCTGATGCTATTGCCTATAACATACCTGGACATAATGCATCCATCTGTAAAATGCTTTGGCATTTGTGAGCAATCTCATTTCTACATGTTGCTGGAGGTTTTGACCACTGCTGATGCAGGGTTTGCAGTGATAGTGTCCGTAATCATGGGAACAAAGACACGTTTTGGTTCTTCAATGGCATTTGTGCCGTTCACTTTAATGTAGAATTTTTTGGGACAGTAACTTTCCTCTTTCCTCCAAAAGAGGAGTCAAGAATCATCTGGACTGAAAGAAGAAGGGAAAGAGATGAAATAAGACAGCAAGTGGGGTCAGGCTGAGACTGTGGTTTGAAATAAGGCAGCTGCGAGAACAAAGGCTTTGTAAGACAAACAAAAGATGGGTGTGAACTCAAACTTGAAAGTGAGAGAGTCCAGGGCTCAAGGAACTAGAAAGACAGCCAAGGACCTTACATGATGGTGTGTGAGGCTGTGATTAGAGACAGTCAGGTCTTTGGATGAGTGATAGGGAGCAGACGAATGCATATACTTGCTGGTAACACCGCCATCACAGCGTCAAGCTAGAAGAAAACAAACGCTGTGTATTGCTTCATTCAGCAAGATACAGACTGCTGCATCTACTAAGGGAACAGGATCTGGCGTTTACCTTGACTGCTGTCTCATCACCCTCTTTCAGTGTGATTGTAAGGCAGACAGAACGCTGTCGGAGGATGTCGGAGTGGGAGACGGACCCGGAGTAACGATGGAATCTCAATATGAGTATGATCGTTCTCCCTTTATTCAAGTTTTCACAGAGTATATATAGACAGGCAATAAGAGCACGCGCTAGCGGCAGCTATATGATTGGCTTACAGTCTCTGTTCACGCGCTGTCCATGCAGTTCATTCACAGATCAGGTTGGTTACAAGAATTCACATAGTAAATTGCTTAGTCATTAGCACAACATGTTTTCTACCTTCTCAGTCCCCGTTTTTCCCATGTACTAATTCCATCTTCTACCACCTGTTTTGCTCTTAATCTAATCTCTCATAGTAGGGAGGCTGGCTCACGTGACCATTTTCTCTCAGACACATTCCTACAGAACGCCTCCCTGGTGGATAAATTCCAGGTACATGGACTTACTGCTGTGGCTGCCAAGTCAAGGAGCAAGCAAAAGATGTGAAGAGTAAATTGGGGATTACCATCGAGTATTCCCAGATGCAGGGGGCCTGACGGAGCAAGCTAGCTCTCCTGGGAGGTGGCAACACTCAGAAAAGTGCCTGAGTCAGCTCGATTTTGCCTAGGTTTCCAACAAGTCCCAGAATCTGGGAGATGCAAAGGCACCCACCTCACGTGTACCTTCAAAAACATCTTTTCTTGGGCAAGGTCTGGAATGGAGCCAGACGCTGTATAGAAAAGGAGAAAGTCCTTTAAAACACATCCATCCTTTGGTATCTGTAGGGCCATGAAGCGAGAAGGGGAGGGACAGAGGCAGTAGCAACAGGTGTGATGAGACACACACAACTCTCACCAGCACTATACCGATCAATCTCTAGCCATGAGATGGCTTCAATTTGATGTAAGCTCGAGCGGCCTTGGCTGCTCTGTCACAGAGCAGAGGGACCACCCCTGCAGCACTAGGAGGAGGACGTGCCAAGCTACCTTCACATCCATCCTTGTGGCAGGTGTTCAGCGTGGCACTGCAGTAATCACCTCTGAGGGAGAAAAGATGCACTTCTGCAAGTGGATGTGAACTTCCCTAAGAAAGCTGTACAGCTGTACTAATTCCACATCAAATATTTCATATGAACATATTAAAGTCCAAGAGTGCATCCAGTCTTTTTGACGTAAAAAACACACCACACTTTAAAAAATATTGATTTTATTCATGTCTAGCCTATTTAACAGTGGATCACACTGGTAGGAACAATCACAAATACCCAGTTACACGATTTCATCAGGTTCTGGCCTGTGCAACATTGGGTTTGAGTCAAGCACATCTTATGGCATCACCAATAAGGACAGCGATTGCTGTTCAAAGCTCAGTTGAGTCCCACCTCCTTGGTCAACTTTCAAGCCCAGTTATCTCTTCTCCCACTGTGTGTGGGATTCTCTACAAAGAACTTGTACTCTCAAAGTCTGAATCAGCAAACAGCATGAAGGACACGCTCCATCTAAAAATTCTGTTTACCTCATGTACTTTATTTGAAAGGTTTCAGGTTTTCAGTGCAACAAACAAAGAAAAAACCCCTACCATCCACAGTTCCTCATAAATGTTGGACCAGACTTGTAATAATCAGCCTAGCTCCAATAAGGGAGCTGGAATTATTTATCCCACCACATGATCTGGCCTGCAAATCCCAACTGTCTTCCTTGAAATAATGCATCAGAGCAAGGTTTCACAGCAAAAGCAAAGCAATCCTGTAACTAACATTGCTACTGTTTGTGCTGGCACATGGTATGGTCTAAAGTGTCTGACCTGAGTGCCATATGTCTGAAGGGTACCCATAGACTTCTGCAGCATATTCACACCCTTCTAAAGGCAGCCTGCGCTTTGCTCGACTCTGAAGACAACTGCCCTTGCAAGAAGGGTCCATAGCAGCTCTGGTCAGCCACATGGCCTTGCCACACAGATCAGGATACACAGTACCTCAGAGAAGTCCTACATTGCAAGCCGGCCTGCACCAAGATATAGAGTAGGTCTCTGTTTTGTTTGCACCCAAACAATATGAACATGGAGGAAATGTTGCCTCCTAAGAACTACAGGCTCACAGCCACCCTCAGGACTACTGAGCAGACCTGCTCCAGAAGCATCTTTGGATCTGGCACCTCAGGTCTATAAGCCTGTTGCAGTCACAGGTAGTCAGGAAGACACAGGTCATCAGAGGATCAGATCCTCAGCCAGCAGCCATGAGGAGGTATTGTGGTCCTGGCCTGTTAGAGGTGCAGAGCGCTGCCAAAGTAGAGTGAGCTGCCTTCCGCCACTTTTCCCTCACACATTGACTGCGAGGACTGCCAGACAGGCTAAAAGTCGCTCACGAAAATGTAGAGGGTGTTATTGATAAAGAGTCCTAGGGAAGCTGGACGCCCAGCATCCATCAGAGTACCTTCTGAAAATCACAACTGTCTTGCTCAGGGTATGCTTTAGTCCACTTTTCCTCTCAGTCTCTCCCCTCCCAGAATCAATTCTTTCTACCCACCCTCCCACTCTCCTATGCAGAGAGCTGACAACACATACAGGGTGGATCCACCTTTGGCCGTGGACATTCGGCTGCACGCCTGACCTTGGCTGCTGCCAAAGGGAGGGGATTCCAGGCCAGAGCATCCCTCTCTACCCTTCACTTTTCAGTGCTAATTGGGGTTTCCATCAGTTTCAGCACAGCACAGCATGGACTTGGGGAGCTTGAAAAGCAACACAGGGTTTTATCACAATGGTGCAATGGGGGAAGACTTCAGAGCATTTTCTGGGAACACTGCATACAATTATATTACATTTTCAGAATTAGCTGGCTACTGTGCCTTCTAAATCACATGAAAGACTACAAACAGTGCTATTTCAGAGAAACTCTCTACAGCCACTGAAACTAAGTCACGACCTCCTTTAGAGCAGGCAATGGACTCACATGTTCACAACAAGAATTGACTGTACACATGCTAAAGCAAGACACTTCATAGGTAAATGAGAAATGCCTCTAGTTTAGGCCCATCCCTTAGATATCAGATATTATGAACAGGATGATTACTACTCGTACAGCTATGTGAAACATCTACCATTTATCTGAGTTAAGAAAATACAGTTTTAAATAGCACAGTAATCCAAGGCCAAAAGACAGAGAGACAAATGGACAGACTTTGGCCACTTGTTCAATTCTCTAGAGAAAGCTATTTGCTCTTCTAAGGGCTAACCTTAAGCATTTGCCAGGACTGGATCCTTCACTTGAAAAAAGGTTTAAAATAAGTTTCAACAATGGAGTCTTTTTCCAGCTTCCCACAGGACTTGGTGCTTGTCTGGGGCTTTTGATGAACAGCTCATAAATTGCTGCTATTTCACCACTGGCAATGGAATCCTGTTTTATTTAGTTTCCCCAGAAATTACACATATTTGAATCTTGTATGGGATTCTCTCTGCCTCCTCCTCCAACCCCTGTTCACATCTAGTTTCAGTTTCCTGGAACTAAGAGTGTTATCCCCTTTAAAAACAACAGCAACAAGAAAACGGCAAAGCAAAGAAACCAGTTTCCTGTCCATAAATGTTGTATTCCCTGCACACAGGGAAACTTCACCAACACTACAGTGAGAAGATGCAACAACCTCTTTTGCAGCATCCTGACGTGAAAGCCTTGCAGCATCCAGGATCCAGCCTAGTAAGGAAAAAAAAAAAAGTGTTGGGTGTTAAAAAAATGTCCAAGGCAAATGTGTTATTTTGCGTGGATCACAGTTAAGACATGCCAATCTAAGGGTTCATTTCTTAATGAGAATGTTTGAAGGGACTGTATTTGAGGTAACTTGTCAATATAACTGCAGCTGCCTGCAATGGCAAGTGCTACATTTCCTTGCTTACCTTCATGCCTGGTGGGATTTGGTTATGGGGGAGTTTTCCTTACAGCTGCTAGGAATTACACACATCTCTTCTTGCATGAGATGAAATATGCATATTAGAAGGTTGCAAAGTTTGTTAGGATGCACTGGAGTTCTGTGCTGTTCCAAGGACGGAGTCCAAAGGTCTGTTCTTTACTGTAACTGGGACTTTGTTAATTCCTGTAGCCATTTTCTTGGTGTCTAATCTTAAGCCCTTTTAAGACAGATCTATATGAACAATTTGGCTTATAACCCTCTTCCTGCATGCCAGGCTCAGGAAAGTCTATCAGAGCAAGACAGATTTTTTTCTTTCCCTTCAGTCGTACCTGAAACAATTTTTTGAGGCAACTAAGAGAAAATGTGTTGGGCCTGCAAGGACTTTTCTTCATTCAGAGACCTCTCCGTTGTCATACTTTGATGTAGTCCATTCTAGCTGCATCTAGGTCCGTCCGTGCCAGTGACACAGGAAGGCCTATTCATAAGTTATTAAAAATATCTGCAGTCCTCCACAACAAAAGAGAGAGAAAGGGAAGACAGAAGTAACTGGAGTAAATGTGGCACCTGGGCCTTCCTAAATTGGACAGTCTGTTACAATCTGAAAAGTCACATAGCAGTTTCTCATAATGCAAGCAATACTTACATTTCTTTTCCCTCTGCATGCCAACAGTGCAAAGTCTCAATTCTGCCAGTCTGACACACCCTTAAAGGTTGCCTGTTGCATTTTATTTTACGCAGGATGGCTCACGTGTCACTATGATACATAGTTAGGACATGATATTAAATTAATCATTTTTGTACTGAGTTCCAAACGAACAAAACTCTGAGGTCCAGACTTAATTTGTCTAAGTAGTTGACAGGGCTAGTCATGAGGGTAAAGAAGTTAAGCGTGTACCTGCCTAAATGCCATGAGTAGCTTAAGCCTTGCATTGCAAGGAATTTACACCATTTATAGTTTTTACACAGTATTTTCCACCATTTCCCACTCAGTACAGGAGTGTGAAAGCAGCTTATTCCACTATTAAGACCATACACTTTCTAGTTCTCTCCCGCAACTCCTGCTACTGCTCCACAATGATTCAAGTAGCCAGAAAAAGAAGAGCAAGACCAGGCTATAAAAAGAGTGTACCAGTGAGAAAGCTCTGGGCCAGAAAGTTGGTTGCAAGATTGCCAAAGGCCACAGAAGGAGAAAGAAACAAGTGGGAGAAACATCAGAGACAGGAGAAGCCTACAAAGTGAACAAGATTTGTCAAGAGCTCTATTTAGATTCAGAAAGGAGAAAATGGCAGTGGTACATAAAATGTATAAATATCTATATGTTATGTATATGTATATGTGTATGTATATGTACATAAACATAAACAATATAAATAATCATATAAATAATCATGTAAATAATCATATAAATATAAATATAAATATAAATATAAATATAAATATAAATATAAATATAAATATAAATATAAATATAAATATAAATTCACACTCACACAGAAGCTACATATATACGCAATGACTATAGATATATATAGAGAGATGTAAAATATTACAAGTGAGAATTCATGAAATGCATTTGCCCTTCAAAAACTTTTCTAAGAAAAAGCCAGCTCTACCAATAAAATGTACAACCCACTTGCTTTGAGTTCACCAAAATTGTGAGAAATCTCTGATTTGCACGCTAAATCTGTGCTGATCTTCAAAGCAAAATTCCCTCACAGAGTTTTCTCTTGTGTAAGCTTTTTCCTGCAGATTTGTATGTTGGATACAGAAGTTTTCAATACAAGGATTACAGAGAGTTAGAAAGCCAGTAGAGAGACACGAAATCTAGCTCATAGTTTTCCAAAAATTCAGAGCAACAACAACTGGATAGTAGTGATTGCCTGGAGTTTACTAAGTCAGAGACTCCATCAAACAATTCACAGGCAGAGACAGACATCTGCAACAGCTGCATTAACTGAACCTGTAACAAATTTCTGTATTTTCCTGCACAGTGAACAATCACAGTGGGGTTTGTTGGTCTGATTCTACTCTTAGTTTTATACTGATGTACCTGATGTGGATCCTCCCCAAAGGCTGTAGAGATGCTCCACTGAAAAAGAGTAGAAGTTGAGAGTCTACACATTCAATAGTTGACACCTAGGACCTCCTTTTATCCATTGTGTACACTAATAATCCAATAAATGCTTAGAAATTGTGAAATATACTTCCTTATAGCTTGTTTCCTGATCTACAGGGAGAAAATCCGTGCTCCTTCATCATTTGTGAATTTATTTAGAAAGGCTCCTTAGCAGCAAACAAGACTCTTCTTGCACTGGAAGTATTGCATGGTTAAGGTATGTAATGCCATCTGCCTGTCCAAGGGAGGATTATGCAAAACAACATCACTAGCGATAGAAATGGTCCCAGTAAACAAAAAGAGATGTGACATAATCATTTAACATTGAAAATATTGTGGAAATCCCAAAGAGAATGGCCAGATGACAGCAAAACTGTCCTTTTAAATCTTTCAAATAAGCAAGGAATTATCTAGTATAATACAGCAGTGAAGGACTGATATGACACGAGGGGCCAGATCCAAGTATATAATGGTGTTTGAAAGCATCATTTAAATAATGATCACTATCACTCACACAGAGAAAGTGTCAGGAAAGATTTTGACTGGGCCAGAAGAATGCAGGGGGACTGAAGAGGATTTTTCTATGCCTATAATTCTATAAATGTAGAAGTAATAAAGTATCTAAAAGGAACTGACATGAAGTAAGGCAACTGTGGAAACAGAAGATAAATTAAAGTACTCCTTGTCAGCCTATGACTTAGTCATTACTTAGCTATTGCTTATCTACTTTTAAATACTATTTTAATATGAAGTACAAAACTAAACCCGGAATTTCCAAAGTGGCCAGTGATGTTGGATGCTCAGCTTGACACTCCAAAGGGACTGAATTTCAGAAATGCAGGTCTTGTACGGGCATCCAGAAAAAAACCCGCCACTTTCTCTCCCGTCACACCAGATGGGGGAGAGGCAGTGAGGGTCATAAAACAGCTCAGGGGTGAGGGCACTCATCCAGGATACCAGACACCTTGTTTCTGTGCTCTTCTCTACCACAGCTGCCTCCAAAGATTGCTCCAAAGCTCCAGGCATTAGCAATTTGGCCACCACATGCTCCCAGAGCTGCCTGTTTATATGCTCTTTGCAAAGTGTTACGATTTCAAGATCCACTGGCAGAATGACAAAACAAGGCAGATCTGCCAGGTTGCTGGCGGAAAAACTCTCTCCCAGGAAAGACGGAAGGAGCAAAGAGCAGGAGGTCTCATGCCCTGCTCCAAGGAGTGCTCTGGAGCCATACCTCCTCCTCTGCATCATTAATCCTATGACAATAATTCCTATCCTACGAAGCTTCAGCAGCAAGAACATCCTGCTGCACCCCTAAACCAGCCTCTTCTGTTGCCTGGTGTCCAGGGGGCTCTCGCAACAGTGCGGGGGTCCTGCTCACTGCACAAAAAGAAGCTGCCCTCTCTCTCATGTCGTGAAAAAGCCAGCCTGTGCTCAGCTAAAAATAAAAAAAAAAAAAAAAAAAAAGGAGGCTGTATCTCTGCTATCAGGGGAGGTTTCTGCCCTGTGAGTCCTGCTTCTGCGCAGCCAGGGTGTAGGGCTTCATGAACATTGTGGAGGGTTCGTGGCACAGCCCAGCACAGCTCTCCAGCAGCAAAGGAAACGGCTTAAATACTTTAAACGCCGAGGCAGGCCACTCTTCTTCATGCAAACGGGGCCTTGGTGGCCAAACTCGCCTCTGCCACAAGCTGCCAACACTCCACCGCAGCGCGGGTCGCGCATCCCAGCGTCGCCTCGTCAAATACCTCCATAGCCCACAGGATGGCACTGTGCCACCCCACAAACCCGTCACCGGCTTTTGGTGGCGTTTCCCGACAGCAACAGCCAGTCTAAGGCAGACTTTTCCCCGTCACAAGTTTTTTCCTTTGAATTTTCAGGCATTACAGACTTCAGCATAATTCTACAGGCTCTCCCGTGCCAGCACACCAGCTGATCCTCTGTGTCTTTGCTCAGAAAGATCACCATCTGCTTTCTGTGGGCATTTTGCTTGAATAAACAACAGTAAGCTTAACCCCAAAAAGGGCTATCCTAGTACCTACACAGCAACCTCCAGAACAACTGCTTCTTTTTGCTGCTGAGAAATTCTATTTGGTAAGCCTGAGACTAATTAATAACGCCTATTGCTTCCAACGCGCTTTACACGTTCAAAGTACCGCACGAAACTAAATTCAGTTAACAGTCTTCCTAATTACCACATCATTTGCATTCTACTTAAGATCACTGCAAAAGCTTGGAGTTTGTTTAGCCTACAGCCACCCAGCACGGACTGGAAGGGGGCTCAAGCCTTTGCATGCACATGCGTGAAGACACCTGGCTTGTGCTCCAGCTCAACTGATACAGCATCCACACGGTTTCACGACCCTCTCCCACTTATGGGTCAAAGATGGAGCCAAACCACAGACGGTAAAATTTGGAATGTGCATCAGATTTCAAAGCCTTCTTATCAGTGTTTAAGGATCCTATGACACGGGATTTAGAATTTTCCCTAGACTCACAAAGCATGCCTTCAAGAAAAATATTCTGGGAGAACTGCAGAGTCAGTGACTTTAAATTAAAATTCAACAAGATATCCTTGTCCTTATTAAAACTTTTGAAAAGGATCACCAAGGTCAATTATTTCAGCTTAAAGCTGCTGAGAAGATGAAGTAACTTGAGTTTTACTCAACTTCAGTCTAACCTTCCTTAACAGCTTTAACTGCAGTTGCTAGCCCTTGTTAAAGCCTTATCTGTTTTATCTTCATTGCTGTTTTAAATGTTGGTTTGGGTTTTTTTTCAGTATAGATATACCCAGGGAACCAGCACAAAAAAACCACAACAAAATATTAGAGCTGGATGTACAGCAGAGGCAAAGACAACAGTTGCTAAGGACAACAGGCTGCTGGGGACAGCAAAACAGCCACGGTCCTGCCGCCTGCTCTGCTTATACCTGAGCCCTGGGAAGCCAGGATTGCGGCTACTGGTGAGAAGTGTGGAAAGGGGCCTGGGGACAAGGCAACTGCTGGCATGGTTGTGGCGGTGGTAATAGTCATCTCCACTCTGCACCTCTCCCCTCCTCCCAAGGGTCTCCAGGGCCCCTCCGGCTCAGCTCTCCTTTCCCTCTCTCTCTGCTCCTCCCCAAGGCGTAACTCTGGCCCCACTCTCACGGCAGTATTTAATTTTGCCTTCGCAGCTGAGCATGGTAAAACATCAATAAACTGAAAGCAATCGTGTTCATTTATAGGAAAGTCACCACGCTTCGATGAAGTCATGGAGCTAAAAGAAAGCACCGTCAGGGAAGGCATTGCTTGGGTGGGCTCCACACGTGGAGGTGTGAAGGGGGGTGGCGTGGTGCAGCTCATATGCTCAAGGGATCACCAGAGCAACAATCACCTGGAGACGAGGGGTGTGATCAAAACCAGCAATGTAAATACAAGCAGCAAGTTCATTTACGCTCACCAGTCCCTAAAAAGTGGGTGACTTGGGTCAAAGGATCCTTTACTCCTGTCGCCGTTTCACTGCCAAGCACTAATCCAGCTTAGACCAAGAGGTGGGACTTTCAAATGTGCTTGCTATCAGTCCAACTCCGTTTCACTAAAATCACTAGAAAAAATTCCCAATGGCCATGGTGTGTTCAGGCTTTAACAAGCTTTTTTTTTTTTTTTTTTTTTAAAATGCTACCTTCTACTGAAGTTCTGGGAGTGAGATTTATAGTACCATCTAAGTGCCTGTCTGATTAGTTAAGTATTTATACTCCCACTATAGTAACCTGAAGACCCAGTAGTCAGGTTTATGATTATTGATGGAAAACATGGAAAGAGGTGTAGGGGCACGGGGAAATATTAACAGAGGCAACGTCACTGAAGCAGGTGAAGAGGGTCAACATCCCATTTATCCTGTTTCCAACTGTGAAAATAATTATGCCCTTTATGGAAGTTACAACCACGTGACATCAGAAACAGGCTTACAGAGAAGCTGACTGAAGGTCCCACAGTAACCAGCTGCCCAGCTGCAAACCCATCAGCCCCAGCTGCAAACCCATTCCCAGCCCCGCCTCACAACATCTGCTGGTGATGCCCTAGAGGAAAAAGGGTCATTTGCATTATCTGGAGAAAAATGAGTTTACCAATGAGTACATTGATTGTTCCTATAGATCCTTATCACTAACAAGCACCCAACTGCATGCTGAGGAGAGCAAGACTTTATTTCCCTTCTAGAGTCGTGGAAATTGAGGCACGGGAAAAATGAAATGTCAGATCCAGACCAGATCCAGACCAGAATGTCCCTATGAGCATCAGTCTGTTCACAGACTGGTATGGCACTGTGGCAGATCTGACAGTCAAAACTCAAAAACATTCAAATGGGAACTTCAGCTATGCTTCAAGACACTGACTTTTCAAGATAACAGGTCCCAGTTCCTAACCATATGGAAAACTGACCATCTGAAAAACTAAAGACTTCTAAAACACCCCGTTACCATCCTGACTAGTTGGCATCAGAAGAAAAATGTGCTGATGTATGAATACCAGCTGAGAATTTGGCTCCACTTGCCCGAAACCAGCTCTCTGCATCAGTAGGGGTTTTATAGTATTTTGGCCATCAAGAAAACTCTTCAGGCACATTGGTGGGCACAAAGACATGGCAATGAGCCCTCTCCAAAAATGTAAGTGACTCAGGCACCTAAATAGACTATAGGACAGGAAGGAATTTGCAAGAGGATTCATCTGGCCCTTTCTGCATATGCTTGCTTCTGAATCACCAATATATGACTAAACACAAACCATAAGGAGCCATAATTGCTATTCTGTGTATCCTCATATTCCTCTGAAAGCCCATAAAGGACTGAAAACTAGCAAAGCATTTAGGAGGATTAGTTCTTAAGAATGCCAGTGAAAATCTGTAAAACAATGATCTTGCCAGATTCAAAGTGCAGATTTGACTGCTCAGTACCAGTGATGTGCTGCCATCCAAATTACCTTCGTGCTTAGAGAACTAACATAAATCTATGAAAAAGATGGTGAACTCCTCCCATCTCCAGCATATTTTCTTCTGCTGCTTTAATACCTTGGTCCCTGATAGCAATTCAAGGGGTGAAAAGAGAAAAACCTGCATAAATTTACTTCTTTTGGACTAGCTGTGAAAAGTTGATGGCAGCCTCTTATCTCCATGGCGCATTCAACGGGCTTTCAATTTACCTTGCAGTAAGTCAGCTCTGGGCTTTGTCAGATAGAAATATTTTGCACGCCTTTAATTATAAGGCAGCCAGCAAGGGAACAGAGAGCCACGAATAAGAGGGTCGCACTGAATATTTTGTGTCTGAGACTAGAAAACAGAAATCAGATCGGCGTGGCCAGAGCATTGGCCCAAAGCCAACACAGAGCTAGGTGACAGCAGGACTTGTTAGCGTTTGGGTATTCCATGAGCCTCATGCACAGGGCCAAATGTTTTTCTGTGTGTGTTTGATCCTCGCGGCCCGCATGTTAGTTACTACTGTTACGACAGTAATACAACACGGTGTCCTTAGGGAGTAACGGTCCCCAGCTGTGCCTGACATTATATAGGTATTAGGTAAGGGATGAGGCGTACTCAAAAAGATCTCCCTGTCTAAGTGGTTTAGGGAAAAGGAGCAACTAAAAGGCATAATACTGTCACATTTTATTGCCGCAACAGTGAGATCTGTGGGACATCCAACGGCCACGTGACAGTACTGGGGACTGTCCCCTTGATTCCAAGTCCAATATTTAATTACAAGACTTTCCTTGTTAAGTGGTGGCTTAACTAATGAAAAACCTTACACAGCCCTGTGATGCATCTTACTAACAAGCAGAAGCACCAGCAGAAGGGCCAGAAGTACCAGTGGCTGTTTTTTCTGCTACGTAGGTTCAATGACTGGAGGATGGAGAGGAAAGCTGCATCAGTCTCCAAAACCCACCACCGCTATATCACAGCTGCAGCTGGCTTGATCAATATGTATTCAGACATCTTCTACGGAAATGTTGATTAATGGTTACTACACAAAGAAGAGCTCACTACTCATCTGCTCTGAAATCCACTTAGCTAAGTGTTAATGGCAGTTCGCAAATCTGCGCAGTATTTTTTAAAGAGCCAACCAACAAAGTTAAATAAGGCGGTGAGCTACAGCACACTGCAGATAGCACCTTCTACTTCCGTTCTTCCCAATACCCCCAGACAATGGTCAGTAATCATTTTGGGGGGTTTTGTTTGTTTGTTTTTTTCCTATTACAAAATCTATGAGTAAAGAGATCCTACAAGATTACCCGCTGAGTGGGAACAGGGGAGCTCAGAATTCATAATGACATGTTCTAGTAAGTCAGACTGCATTGTAAAAGCAGTCTGGACTTATTAAACAACTTTTTTTTTTTTAACCTATGCAGGTTTTCCAGTTGCAGAAAAGAACAACTGGCTTTCCTCGGCATCCCATCTGTCACTACTAATACATGCTGTAGTATCCATACCGTCTAGTCTGTCATTTCATCTCTTTTGGAGCATCTGAGTATCACCTAACTGAATTCAAGGAAGTACTGGAGCTGACACTGGAGCCACACTGCTAGCAATCAGGAACAACTAATGGCTACCACTACCTTGCTTGGAAAAATTTTTTTTAAAAAATAAACTCTCCTAGAACATTAAGAAAATGATCACACAAATTACAAAATTTTCCAAACGTGCACATTCTAAAGAGTACCAAAATGAGCTGAAATGAAACTTCTGCACTCCTTCTTTAGACTCTTGCTTTCCCACCACTCTCCGCTAACTGTGGACACAGCTAACTGTGTCTTATTCTGTCCCTACTATAAAATCAAAATGCAATGATGCCTCCTCACCATTGGAAAGTTCTTCAGGCTCAAAAGAGGTATATACAATTTTAACCATGTAAGCCCTTTGACCAGCTTTTTGCTCTGTGTTTGTGTGGTGATTGCTGCAGTAGGATCTTCACCATTAATACGTTACACGCCTCAAGACCAATGCTCTGTACACAACGGCACTGCACGTGATATAACAACAGTAAATTAAGAAGCACATAAACATATGCTGGTGGTGGTGGTTTCTTCCATCAATTTCAAAGTGAACTGAGCTTAGAAACAGATGTGACACAGTTTTCGTGGTTCAGATGAAATTCATGGGCTCACTCTGTAGTTGTTACAATTCCTTTTTTAGTTTGGCTTACTGCCATAACTCAAGAACTGATGTCAAGCACTTGGGACAAGCCCTCAAGACATCTTATGGGCAGCTGGATTTGTGTGCACCATCTTGCTAACTTCACTGATAAAGCTCAAGCGGTGTCTATATTCATATGCTTTCATAATGTGCATGGCTATTCGTAAAATTTTCTTTGCTTTGCTTTTTCTTTCTTTCTCCTTAAAGGAGAAAAAGCAGAGCTATTTCAAAGTTAAAAAGCAGAACTAGCTAGCCAAAATATAGACACAAATCGCAAGATAATGGTTTCCTTAGAGAAGTGAACAAAGAGCAGCAACAGGCTAGAAGGCTCAAGGACAAAGTATAAGGACAGATTCTTCTTGGAGCTTTTGTGACATCGAGCTGGCTGGATGGATGAAGGTCCCATCTTGGCCAATGTCTATTCTATCTGATGAGCAGAAGGGGATGGTTTGTGACTTTTCCACAGAATGAAATGAACTGAAAGAGGTAAGAAAGGAAATGTGAAGCTTTATTCTGTCTCCATCAGAACAGTGCCTGGAATAGGAAATTATTCTGCTAACATCTTCAGGCTGTTGATTTCTGCATGCAAATCAGATAACCTGGCTGAGCTGCAGCAGAGCTGGCTCAAGGCTTTTCTCAGAATTAGGTGCAATGCATTGTTCCGATGATTCCAGGGAGCTCACAGTAGTGAGGAATTACCACAGACACCAGGAAGGAGGAAGGTCAGTGTAGAGCTGCAGAGCTCTGGAGAGGGGAGAAAGGGCCAGACAAGGTCGGCAGAGGTTCCAGGCCGAGAAGAAAAGCAGTGAACAGAGATTGGTGTTCTTTTTAAAGGGAAGGAACTTTGCCTCTGTCTTCAGACTAGCTCCCAGAGTGATGTGGTATGCCCTGCCCCATCTTACCCCACTCGTAGGACTGCATTCTCTTCCCTCAGTCCCACAGAGAAAAAACATGGGTGCGGTGTGGCAAATGAGATGGAGGACACAAGAAACGAGGGAAGATCTTACAATTTTTCATCTACTTGGCATCTCAAATACATCCCAGGTACAGGAGAGCATTCTAGTAGACAAAGTCACTGAACTTAGGCTATTTCCATTGCATGTAACTACTTCCATACTATCCCTTTCATAAATTTAACAAAGTCCACCTGAAAAAAAATATTTGATTTTTGCCCTCACTTCTCCTATTCAGCCTGGAATGAGCTTTCATTTCTCCTTCTTTGTCTGTTATATTAGAAATCACCACCTTCTTTCCAGGGTAAATTTATTCATAGCCAGCATATGCTCTATTGTTCAAACACCAACATTGCCTTTTAAATAGCTTAAATAGCTCTTACCTCTTTTGGCTATTCTGCCCCCATTATTTTTGTAACTATAGGTCTTGTCAGTCTTTTGCTGGCCTAGAAAAGTCAGGCTCTTCCAGCTTCCTCTTGCAAAGCAGTTTCCATTCACCTGATCATTCTTGCTGTTCTTCCGTGCATCCTTCCTGACAAAATTTAGGTCACCAAAAATACCACAGCATTCCAGATGAGGCTTTATGGAAATAACATTTCCCAGGTGGTACTGAACGTGCTTCTTCTGAGACTTTCAAAGGCTTGCACCTGCAATTTTTATGGCTGCATTACTCTGATGGCTCACTAAGTGACACTGATACTCTGGCTGATCTTAGCACCTCCAATCGTTCTTTTTGTCTGTCCTTCCCAATGGATAAACTTGCCACCAAAATCTCTACCAAGACTTTAACTTCCGTGCTATTTAATACCTTTCAGTTTCTTTACGTCAAGTATTCAGTCATCTAGTTCTGTGTCCTAATCCACAGTCTTGATGATGGTGCTTAGGTTGCTTCATTGCTAAATTTCACAGTCTCAGCTCTACTGCTAATATTTTAAACAACCCAGGACTAATCCTGGAGGAACTCCTTTAAGAATCTCCCTCCTGTCTCAAACTGCTTATTTACTGTGTTCTTTACTAACTCTGATTCTTCTATTCACCCTTATCTGCCCCATCTCAAGTGGTATTTTTCCATACAGCATGCTAATGGCTTTTATACGAAGCTTTTTGTCCCGTTTCAGGGAAGGCATGACTGAGATCAGCAGAGTTAGTGCAGCAAAAGGTAGCCCATTTTTTTTAAACTTAGTATTCCCTGAAAATGGAGGCTGTGAAGCCAGCAGATGTATAGCCAACCTACCAGGGCTGCAACAATTTTCACATAACCATAAGAGCAAAAAAACTGTAGGAGGGGTAGAGTTTGTCTCCACATCTACCTCTGCTACCCTTCTGTTATTTTATTACTTAAGACTTGCAATCACACTTCTTCAGCTTAAAAAGCTCTGTCTCCTTGGAAGACATATCCAAGCAAGAGGAAGCTGGTGGAAATTGGAATGGGAGAGCAGTCAAGAATCTAGGACCAGCAACTGCTCCATCCAACATGGGGAATCTGGTGACCACGCACGCCCCACACCAGCCTGACTTCTGCTCCAGCCGGGCACATGGGTGTGATGTCAAGGACACAGAAGAGCTGAGCATGGCACAGCAGACAGGCGCTCGCCTTCCCCTTATGGTACGGTAATGGTGCACCTTCCGGAGAGCACCGTAGCAGATAAGCAAACAAAAAGACTGTGGTCCAATTCTGCTTTCACCGGGGATAAATTTGGAGTCACTTCACTGACGTCAGTGGAGTTATTCCAGAATTGCACCAGTGTAAAAGAGGGCAGCATCTGCTTCCTGAAAATGGATGCCATCAAGCTAATTGAAAACAACAGATGCATCAACAAGCAGCAAGAGGAGACAGTAATGTTCCAGTTTTCTTGTAAAATACCATTTAATTTCTCTCCAGAGAATGTAAGAGAATAAACCAACATGTACTCTGAAAGCTAAATCTTCTGTTGGTGTAAAACTGTATACAACCTTTTAGGGGAAGGGACCAATGTGTATCTGCAACACCTAAAGAGATCTGTTCTAGACATCTGCATTTGCAGCCCTCCTCTTTGGGCCTGATTCTTCTCTCACAGTTACTTAAATTAGGAGTCACACCATTTACCTAACCTCAGGTAGAGAGCAGAATCCAGACCCCAGTTTTCTTCAAACCAACAATGCCTACAACACCAATTAAATATGGTAATTTCATTGGTAAATTTGGTAATTAAATTCGTAACATTTGTGATTTATAGAACTTTTTGACTAATGGTCTTCCAAAACTTTACACCGAGTAAATACTTTTATATTCATTTAGTGAAAGTGAAGCCAAAGAAGGACTTACTGAACTTTCAATGATAACTTTGTATGAAGACAGAGCTCTCCTATGAGTCTTGTCTCTAATGAATAGGCAACACGGCTTCAGTATTTTAGGGTGACCACGGAAGTTGATGAGCACTTTCCCTCCTGTAAATCCTTTCCTTTCTTCCACTAAGAAGAAGTCCTACACGGGGAAGTTCTATCTATTGCTTCAGCCCCTCTTAATTTGCACTACAGACAACACGGATATTTCCTGTGGTGAATGTTTATCAATGAATGTTTATGCTTTAGGAAAATAAAACCCACACTGATTGCAGTTACGTTTCCCAAAGTATAAAACTACGCTATAATAGTCAAGCTCTTGTGCTAGCCAACAAGCTCCAGACAGACTTCCCTGGAGGAAGTGAAAACCCAGCCAGTTAGGCAAGGCAAATAGAACTGACATGTACCAACAACACAAGCTACACTGGAAATCAAGCTTACTGCTGCTTCCCCAGAAAACATTATTTCGGGTTTTTCTCCCTGACTAGGGTCTTGCTGTTACGTGGGACCTGACCCTCCACAAGAAGAGCTCCTTCTTGTAATTATCAGGCTATTTCATCACCAACTGTCTTTGGTGGCAGCTAAGGACAATCAGCATTCGCTGGCGATTGTTCATTTTATCAGAGGATTAAGTCTTTTCATCCTGCAAGCACCTGCTCCCGTCCTTAACTTTATGTGTAAAGCAGATGACTGCAAGTCAGGGATTTGACCGTGAGCCTGCTGATCGTATGGCTACAAATGTCTTCAGAATAGGATTTGTCTAGAGTGCGAGCTCCAAAGAGCAAAGATGAAGAACTCAGTTTAGGTTACACCAACATAAATAGAGCTATCTTGTGCTTAGAGGGCTGCAGCTGATGGCAGAATCTCGTTTAGTCTTAAACTTCCCTACAAATTCATCTGCACATTTCCACCATTGAGGAAAAAAAAAAAAATGCTGCTGCTCTTATTTTTGTCAATATAAACTTAAAGAGAACCTTAACTTTGCTGAGTTTGGTAGACTTACTTGGACTCAAGTCAGATGAGAGCTTTTGGGAAAGCTGTTAACTCCTGCTGTGATCTTCAGATCTTTCCCTGATATAAACAGGACCTCAAGAAAAGAACAAACAAAAATAAGCATTTTAACCAATAGTTCACATGCTTTGACTTGATGCAGAAGATTGAAGTTGCAGCCCAATATAAACCAAGGTAGTTGTACTAAATGGAGATTTGCCAGTTTGAATCAGCAGATGGTGAGGATCTGGCTCATACCATATTTTTGTAGTTTATAATTATCTTTCTTTCTTTACCTAGAACCAGATTCTCCCTTTAGGCTGCAAATCTTAATTAGGAAGTCCTTCCTCATTAATCGCAAGAAACTCTTAGTCGTTAATTTCACAGATGAAAAAGAAACCTTACCTACTTCTGCTATAGCAGCAGACGCTGGAGCTGTTTGTTCCTTTGCTTTTAGGGTTGATGCTGTTCTTTCCATCACAGTATGGAAGACACTTCAGTCCTTAGCCTGTCTCTTGCTGCCCTGAATTTCCTTTATGCTCATTCTTCTTTATCTCCATAGGCATCTCTGTACGCTGAACGAAAGGGCCTAGGAGAAAGCATCAAGTCCAGACACCTTCACCCCCACAGCTGCTCTAGCAGTGAATTTTTATCTGTGAAAGCTGGATCAAAAGGAACAGGGCCAAAACAGAAAATTGCTCAGAAATCCCAAATTGCAACATTTTCCAAACAGGAGCAGAACAGGCATTTCATCTTGGAGGTAAGTGCAGGAATCCACCAGTAATGTAGACTTTGAAATATCGCAAAACAGCTCTTCACGCCTTTCACGCTTACAATCTTTTAGGTGGTTGATGAGTTGCGTATAAAAATGGTGTCCTCAGTAAAAATTCTTCCTTTCCTTCCACCCCCACCTCCAACAAGATGGTTTCTGCCCTGTCCTGCTTTGGTGCAAAACATCCTGTGGGAAAATTATCTGGGGAACTCATTGTCACAGAACAGCCAAGGGCTCAGGAAGGAGCAATAGTCTTTTCCACTGCAAAGCTATTTCCTAGTGAGATTGCTGAAAGAGTTGCTGGGTTTTTTTTTAATGTGATGCTTTAGCTCACATTCCTCGCCACCGCACACCCAGACGATGGATTCACAGGCCAGTTGCCCCTCAGCCCCTTGACTTGAAGTGCTCAGACTGTCCTTCGCACACGCCCCACCTCTCTGTGTGCAAGGATATACAGATAAAATCCCTTCCCATCTCCTGGTTTTGCACACTGTGCTTTCAAACGCTGGTAACTGTCCGTCTGGAGCTGGACAGGACTGTTGTACCTGATGTAAGGTGACGGGATCATCTTCAGTAAGCAAAGAAAACAGCTGTAAAGATAAGGTACTAGTATCTGAGAACTGAAAATATTCAACGAGTGCTTTTGCTTGTAGCCAAAGTCATGGAGTAGAGAGAAACAGTCTGGGAGGTTGTTATGGAAACAAGTCCCCGGAGGTGCCTACTTTGCTTCAGGAGGATGCGTGCTCTGCCTTCAGAAGGAAAAAGCTAGACAGACAGACAGATTTGTATTTCGAACATCCAGGAGTGAGTGCTAAGAGCTGCGAACTTGAGGTAAGATTTCTGAAAGCATCTCTGTGATTTGGCGACACGAGTCCTCTGTAAAGTCAACGGCACGGGTGCCACTATGTGACTTCAGTCACTTGAAAAAAATCCAAAGGCTCTTTAACAAAAATGACAAATTCCAGAAGTCCTATAATTTATAGTATTATCGATGACTCTGGGACTTCACTGCCTAGCTTTTCAGGAGATGCTTAGAGAAGGATTTACATGCCCAAATGAAAGTCCCTGGGTTACCATCTCCAAGCTTCTGTTGGCTTTTTGTATTTCTCTTAGCTCTAACACAGAAAACCCAGGAAGCACGCCCCATTCCCGTTTTGCACATTTCCACTTGCACTTTCTTTTCAGAACCAGAAAACGTGGATCGCAAAAAAAAAAGACAAACGCACAAAGGTGTCTGTTTGCCACAAAGTTCCTTCGCACCAGCGCTCTGCGCGTGCACGCGCCAGCACGCGCGTGTCTGCGTGCAGGCGACACGCCGGCTAGAAACTCACTGCTGAATTTCACCTGAGAAATCTCTTGACAAGAGCATCTCTGCGAGACACGTTGGGATTATGCTACCAGTATCATTTGCCTCACATCTTTTTTTTTTTTTTTTTTTTCCTCCCCGGTGTCTCCATGCCCAGCCGTCTGTCACGCTGGTCAGAGCAGAACAACCTGCTCTGAGTGGGGAGGGCTCCTGCCTGGCAGGGCCAACAGGGTCAGGCCCAAGGGAAGAAACAAGCACGGGAATTTTCTGACGTAGGCTCAGCGTGCCTCATGCCTCCTCCTGAACTTGTGCTTAACCTGAGTTTTTTATATCTTACTTTGGGGAAACTTTTATCAGCTGATACGCTCAGGCATAAAATAACCCCAAACATGGGCATTCTGCTGAGAGACGGCAGCAGCCTTGCAAAATCCCTCTTAAATAGCATATTCTTTTGCTGCTTTCTAGTGCGTCTGCTATAAGCAACACAAAATTTGTAGAAGAGTCACACTCTTGCAATCACAGAACATATTTCAATATAGTGGCCCTGAAACACAACTAAGAATGGCAGCTTTTTACTGAACTCAATGACCAAGACAACTTTTTACACAAAATCAACAGAGATGCCGCCGTGCTGATCCTTCCTCAGTCCCACTTACTCACCACGATTACTTATCCACTGGCTGGTTACATGCTTCAAGGGATGCAGAATGGCTCCCAAGGCCCAGACCTTCACCGATATTTGCCCCAGTCCCGACGACCCAAGGAGGAATCAGGCACCTATGTATTCAGGCAAACCCCCCTCAGCTATAGAGCCCTCACCACATCGCACTTGTGTCTCCCAGACTGACTGGCAGTAACCGAGACAAGTGGCATTTTGCTACTGATTTCAGCGAGAGAGAGAGAGAGAACAGAGGTTTTAATATAATGGTTGTGCGCTGACCCCGAGGGAGATCCCAGTACATTAAAAACCTCTGAGAAGACGACAGGACTCTGGAGAAATGCAGCAGTTCGGATTTACACAAACAACTTCTACCTTATGATCAGGGCCCAGATGAGGAGAGGCCACAATAAAAGCACTCTAGGCACAGAGCCAGATCTCAAGACGACAAAAAACAAGCAGGGTAACGAAGATGCAAACAGATCCCATCTCACAACCAGTTTTATAGCCAATTCTGACTATATTAAAGTATGCGTCTTTAGCATTCTTAGCCTTACGGTTGAAAAGCATAATATATACATATACATAAAATGTATTCTATATATTTTGCATCATGGTATTATGTCTGGTATTACATGTGTCACATGCAATATGTAGTACATTCTAATATGCATATCATACAGTATGATGCAAGGCATTAATGGCTGCCTTTGCTTTCATACACATGCACACATGTGAATGCAGAATATACACTTAGATTTAAAACAAGAAAGAGATTTCCTTGCAGGAAAATTTGCCAATAGAATCTGAAAGCATCCATTTCCCCTTCTCACCCACTGGCAGCATCTGAAATATTTTAAAGTTAGGTGTAAGGCAGAGCTGATTGATTAAAAAAAAAATGAAAATATCTGGGAAGCAAAATGTGCATCTTAAGATGCAAATCTCTGGTCCCTTGGCAAACCCAGCACTGCAGGCCAAGCTATGCATTTTGCCCAGCGTAAGATGCTCTCACAAAACCTAGTGCATACAAAAGACGTTGCTGTGCCTTCTATCCATGAAATACCAAGAACTGGCTAGATCAGTAATACAGCAGAAGCATCTCTCCAAGGCTAGCTGTTTCTCCCCTTATTTTAAAGGTCTGGGGTGTGCTGTTGGGTTTGTGCAGATGGCTTCGGGAAGTTTGTATCTGTGCCAATCTCAATCTCAAATGTTGACACACTTACCCTGGGGCGACTTATGCCTGTGACCTGCTAAATCAGGGCAATCTTCAGACAGCACAGGTGCAGCTGTCTGGGGGGAGGGGGGCGTTCAGCAATGTCAACAAAATACCAACGCGCAAACTTCCCTCAGCTATACAAATGCTTCAATAAAAGTGCAGTGGAGTCAATTGTTCTCACATGCCTGAATACAGAACTGGATATCTGAAGCATAAAGCACATCTCATTAAACGCTATTGTGTGGAGATAAACTGCGGAGATAACAAACGAATTTACTCAAATGTGCCTTGCATCAGAAGGCACTTACCACTATGAAGATTAAGTTGGTACTATAAAAGCTAATTAACATCAGGGCACTGGCATAAATAAGGCTGAAATAAGCTCAAAACAGAATCTCCATCAAGCCTGTTGATTTCTTTAAGCCCGCTTTCGGTAAATGGTGTACAGTCACAAGTAACGAAGAGCTTTTAGATCTATGCACCTTTTTTTGAAACACAAACCAAGAGGATCTTTAGCACGCCAAGGGCTGCAAAGAAGGAAGGCATCTGCTTGCTGACTTTCCCCTACAGCTGCAGACCTCGCTGTGATGCTGGCTACAGCGTTTCCATTATTCAAAGGCAATGGCATGGCAGGCGTGACTGATCCCACAGCCAAGGGCACTGCGCTGGCACAGGAACTAAGGGCACAGCTTGAGCCAGATGTTTGTAGCCCCTTTAACTGTTTACTCCCTGCCGAATCCTTCGGCTTGAAGTAGCGGCAAGGGCTTCTCTGCTAGTGGAGTAGAAAGGCTAGGTTTCAGAGCAAATATTGGATTAAAGCAGTCTTCGAAAACAGAGAAAGAAATTCACGAGGGAGTGGGGGATGACAGCTAGCACTCCACGGAATAAAGCAAGAACATTTCTGGCTGCACACGGTAATGAGAAACAGCAAATCAGGACAGAAGAGCCCATTATCACAATCGTTCTGTTTACGGTATCACAATTCACAGTCTGGCATGTAAATGCTGAATAGATCCAGCTGCTAGTGGGAAGACGGCTGTGCAGCAGCTTGCAGCTCCGTGTCTGGACCCAGGATAACAAAACTGATCACACCTCTGTCAGCATTTTCTTCTCTTTATAACCCTGGTTGTTGGGAGGAATGAAGTTGGAATATTTCATGGACTCCAGGTCTTCTGCTTCCAGGAATTCAGATTTGCTGAGAGACTGATTACTGTCCCCCTTCTTGGGCTCAGAGAAGGGTGACTGCTGCTGACCACAGGTGACATGGGTGTACTGGCACTGCTCTTCGTGATCAGTCTCTCGGTGGTAGAAGTAGTTGAAATTGGACACGATGACAGGGACAGGGAGGGCAATGGTCAGCACACCCGCGATGGCACACAAGGAACCCACAATCTTGCCACCAATTGTCATGGGATACATGTCCCCATAGCCCACGGTGGTCATGGACACCACCGCCCACCAAAAAGCATCGGGGATGCTGGTGAACAGGGAGTCGGGGTCATCAGTCTCTGCAAAGTAGACAGCACTGGAGAAGAGGATCACCCCGATGAAAAGGAAGAAGATGAGGAGGCCCAGCTCCCTCATGCTGGCCTGGAGGGTCTTCCCCAAGATCTGCAGCCCCTTGGAGTGCCTGGAGAGCTTGAAGATCCTGAAGACTCTGACCAGGCGAATGACTCTCAGGATAGCCAGGGACATGGCTTGCTGCTGGCCCCCATTGTTGCTGCTGCTCCCGGGCTGCTGCTTCTGCTGCTGTTGCTGGGCCAGCTCAGTGCCCAGGGTGATGAAGTAGGGGATGATGGCCACGATGTCGATGATATTCATGATGTTGCGGGAGAACTCGGGCTTGCTGGGGCAGGCGAAGAAGCGGACGAGGAGTTCAAAGGAGAACCAGATGATGCACAGGGTCTCTATGAGGAAGAAGGGGTCTGTGAAGAAGGGTCCGGCGCCGGCGGCGGGGCGCAGGGGCGGCGGGGACCCGCTCGGCGGCGGCGGCGGCGGCAGCAGCAGCGCCTCGTCGCCGGGCGGCGCCGCCTCCCCGAAGCCGGGCTGGGCGCCCTTGGGCTCCTGGCGAAACTCCGGCAGGGTCTCGAGGCAGAAGATGACGATGGAGATGAGGATGACCAGCACGGAGACGATGGCGATGGCCCGGGCCGGCCCGGAGCTCTCGGGGTACTCAAAGAGCAGCCAGACCTGGCGCTGGAAGTGGTGCTGGGGCAGGGGCTTCTCCTCCTCTTGAATGAAGCCCTCGTCCTCCCGGAAGGTCTCGATGGCCTCCTGGCCCAGTTGGTAGAAGCGGATCTCCTCCAGGAAGATGTCGAGGGGCACATGGACGGGCCGGCGGAGCCGCCCGCCGGACTGGTAGTAGTAGAGGATGGCGTCGAAGCTGGGCCGGTTGCGGTCGAAGAAGTACTCGTTGCGGAGCGGGTCGAAGTAGCGCACCCGGCGGCTGGGGTCCCCCAGCAGTGTGTCGGGGAAGATGGAGAGGGTCCGCAGCTGCGTCTCGAAGCGCAGCCCCGAGATGTTGATCACCAGCCGCTCACTGCTGCAGCAGCTGCCGCCGCTCCGCTCCTCGCCCGGCGCCTCCGCCTCCGCCTCGCCACCGCCGCCGCCGCCGCCGCCCGCCCGCGGGGCCGCCAGCGCCAGCGGCTCCTCCGCCCGCATCCCGCCCGCTCTGCCCCGACACCCGCCGCCGACACCGCCTCGTCCCCTCCGCCTTCAGCGGCCGCCGCCGCCCGCCGCCATCCGCCCGCCGTCGCCCCGCCTGTTGCGCCTCGGTGCGGCCGCGCTCGCCCGGCGGCTCCTCGGGGGGGGCTCCCGCCGCGGCGCAGCTTCTGCTCCGGCCCCGGCTCCTGCTCCGGCTCCGGCGTGCTCTGCCCGGCGGTGGGGGCACCGCGCTGCTGCACGGCGCGCCCGGCTCTGCCCTCCCCGCCGCGCACACACACACGGGAGTTTGCGGGGGGGGAGGGAGAGAGGAGGAGGAGGAGGGGGTGTACGAGCACACGCACACACACACACACGCGGTTACACAGAGGGAGAGGGGCACACGCAGGCACACGCAGAGGCGGGCGGAGACACGCACCCGTGAGCAGCGGCACGCAGGGACACCGAAGGACAGAGGCGCGCAGCACCGGCAGCCGAAGCCCGCACCCGCACAGCAAGACACACGCACGCACCCGCGGACGTGCGCGGAGGCCGATGCTCGCCCCTCCTCGTTCCCCCCACCCGCTGCGGCGGCCGCAGCAGCCCCAGCCCAGGGGCGTCCGGCTTTTGTTTTTTGGGGGGAGGAGTGGGGGGTACCCCCGAGGGGATCCCGCTGCGGGCTGCAGCTCTGCGACCAGGCGCTTCGCAACAGCTTGCCCAGGGGCTGGCACACCGCCCCCCCCCGCCCTCCTTTTCCCCCACCCCTCCACTGTGAAAACCTGCCCCTGCCCCTTCAGTCAAAACTGTCAGATGCTCCTGTCAAGCATCGCCGGCTCCGGGCAGCGCTCGCAGCTCAGCCGTGGGACCCGTGAGACCTCGGTGTCGTTCCTGTCCCTGCCGCAGGCTGTAGTTGACCTTGAGCCAGTCCCTCCATGCCCGTGGCTCGCGGACCTCCATTTATAAAGGTCATTGCCATGATGCAAGCACGAGAGTGGCATCGGACCATCCGCAGATGGAGACAACCTGTCACACAGTGAACAGTGCAACTGGGGAAAGACGCAGGTAAATACAGTTTCTCTCATCTCGTTTGGGGTGGAAGCCCTTCTCCCAGGTACCAAACAGGCAAGCTTGCGCATTTTTTTGTTTCCCACCACACACTCAACACTTAGTTTCCCTGGGAGCCAAAACTGCATTTTGCAGGCAATCAGACCAGCGCTTTTGCCTTTTCAAACCTGTGGCTTGCTCCGTCCATGTCATGCTTTGTTTCTGAAAGCGCAGAGAAACTCATGGCGGTGTGCTTTCTCCCTCCGAAAATGGGGCTAACAGGTGAGGCTGCTTCCATCCTTCCCGAGTCAAAAGTCTGTCTTTCCCTTGAAAGCCCTTTGTCGGTGCTAAATATTATTAAGCAGGCTTTTATCATCATAGTATCTGATGCCTTCGCTGGCTGCGAGCCATACGCGTAGCCTACACTATCTCTTAGCAGCACAGATCTAGAAGAAAACATTCGCCTCTTTACCCCTCCTCCCAAATCCTCTCTAACTAGCTGGTAATATTCAGTTACTTCAGGCTCTGGACATTTTGACCGGCTGACTATGGCTGCCTTGTTTGGCTCTGTCCTCAGGAAGGAGTTGAATATGATTTAAGTGTCGCTTAATCCTTTTCCCTTTCTCACCCATTCGCATTGAAGATGGCTGTTGCCAAAGGAAGCATATCTTTTCATTTATATGAAGATGGCTGTCACACAAGGAAGCATATTTTTCTCCATATTATACCTAATTAGGGTATGGCCACCAGATGAAAAATACTTTGCTGGAGAATATACCTTTTCTTTTAAAAAAATGAATCAATGTTTACCTTTGTAATAGTAAAATGCTTCTTGCTGAGATTCAATTATGCCAATGAATTATTCATTCACAGGATTATTTGAATCATAATTATGATTTATTCATTCACATGGTTAACTATTGAGAAATCCTTTAAAAACAGCTTTTGGGAGGGATGGAAGAGCTTCTAAGGTTTATAAGAGGATACAGGGCATGTTTCCATCGCAATCACTGCTGCAATTGAGCTCATCCTGTACCGGGTTTAAACGAGCAAGCTTCAAGCAGCACAGCAGAGACAGTGTGGAGCTCTGCAACGATTTGCAGGACGATTTTCCAGCCCACGCAGACTTTTCATGCTGCCACAGCTCTGGTCTTCACGTTACCTGAGCTAGCAGTGTTACAGATAGCTGAGGGGCCTCCACGTGAGCTGCAGTCCCATCCGGCCATGTCTACCTGTTCTGCCCACCTCCTACCGCAGTCCGTCTCTGAGGAGGCACCCAGGCTGCTATG
Organism: Larus michahellis; assembly: GCF_964199755.1. Lineage (NCBI taxonomy): Eukaryota > Metazoa > Chordata > Aves > Charadriiformes > Laridae > Larus > Larus michahellis. The sequence continues at coordinate 83,927,759 of NC_133896.1, read as the reverse complement.
TACTGCTTGTGCTTGCTCCTGAAAGCCCTTAAAAAGTCACTGTGTTTCTCTTAGTGTACTTAAGCTGCACCTCAGACTCAGTATTAAACCCATGAGCCTTTGCAATGTGCAACTAAACTCTTTTTAGCACACAGCCTGTTCCAAACTGATCTGCACCACACTGCCTGAGCAGCCACACCCCTCACTGCTATATTAAGAGGCGATGCCAGCTGCCACCGTTCAGCCTCCGTGCGGATCTTGCTGGGCCAGCATCTTGAGATGGTACACAATTTGCAAAGCTGAAGAAGAACAGCAAGGAAGATCCAGAGATGTCAGGGAGGATCAAGAAGTGAACCCCGAAGCAGCACTCAAGAAAGCCACACAGCAGTACCATGACACTCCCTGCAGAGTTATTCGGCTGCTAGGTCTGAAGCCGACACCACAAGACCAGTGCCACCTAAAGGTGCCACTAAGCTTCTCTTTGAGGTGGTGACTGTGTTCACATCTCCAAGCTCAGGTATGTTGCTGTGCTTCAAGAGTTTAGGATGACCACATCCTCCCCCAGGCCTTATCACAGAATCCCAGAATGGTAGGGTTGGAAGGGACCTCTGGAGATCATCTAATCCAACCCCCCTGCCAGAGCAGGGTCACCTAGAGCAGGTTGCACAAGAACGCGTCCAGGCGGGTTTTGAATGTCTCCAGAGACGGAGACTCCACCACCTCTCTGGGCAGCCTGTGCCAGTGCTCTGCCACCCTCAAAGTAAAGAAGTTCCTCCTCATGTTTAGGTGGAACTTTCTATGCTCAAGTTTGTGCCTGTTACCTCTTGTCCTGTCCCCGGGCACCACTGAAAAGAGCCTGGCCCCATCAGTCAGTAATATTGGTCATATTGGTCACTAATTCCAAGATGCACAAAACCCCCTTTATAGATACATGGGAAAAACTGTTGCTGACTCTAGCACAGGAGGACACCTGATTCTGGGATCCCATCCTACTCCAGAAGCTGGAGGGACATTGTCTCCCTGGAGCCTGGTCCTAACAGGCACCTATCAATATACGGTACAGCAGAGCAGCTTCAACAAGCCAAACAGTTCCTTGGATTTTTAATTGACCCCTGAATGTGGGTCATCATTTTGGGTAACACTGCCACCCTTTAGATTCCTTTTAGCTCCCTTTCATTGGCTTTGATGTGCTCAGCACTGCAGCTGCCACAAAATTATGGGAATGTAGCATTTTCTCAGGAAAGCCAAACTCAGAGACCCTCAAGGTAAGCGCTCCAGAACTGAGATACCCCAAGTGGGTATCTAGATTTGCATCTAGCACATGCAGAACTTCTTATCCACTTCCTGCCTTTCTGGGTTTGCCAGGCACTCCATCTTCTCCTGAACTTTCCAGTTCTCTCCTCCATGGCTCCTGTGCTAACCTTATCTCCTGCTTCGCACATGCAGGTACTTTTCCCAGTTATGGAGCATATCCTCCCTCTGACCCTACTAGTTCCGTCACTTACTTGCAGACCAGTGGCCTCTGGTATCAAAGTCGGTATACTTTTCATATCCCTTTTGCAAAAATTCTATTGGGATGGGACCTGCCCAGTAAGCACTGAAGATGGTGGCTGACTTCCCGACTCACTAGAAGGAGACACTGGGCAACCAGGAGAATAGCTAGAGATGCTTTGCTCATGTGACCTCTTGTAATTCTCACCCAGTCCAGAAGAAAAACGAACAATCCTTCATACTTGCTGTAACTTTAGTGAACTACGGAGCTCTGAAATGCATCATAAACACCTTATCATGCAGTCTAAGAGGTACAATATAACCCCCCCCAGTCTTGAGGCCCTGGCTCCCAGAAGCCAAATTATCCCACGTGTAAAACAAATCCCAATGGTCTAAAAAAACCAATAGCCAGGGAAATTAAAAAAAATGTAATAGCTGGCAAAGCATCCACATCTGAAATGGTCATTTACATTTATGCACAGTACCAATTACAGCCAACTTCGTACCTCCTCCCTACTTACTCAGAGTCATAAATCTATAAAGGAGAGTGCTAAACAGGAGAGGGAAGCAGAATTAGGTTATGCCCTGAAGCCATTAGCCATACCACTCAGAAACAGAAGTTCTCCTGTTTTGTTCTCTTACCAGAAACCAGGAACAAACCTATGTGTTTATTAACCTCTTTTCAGGCACCAGAACAGCCAACCGATATGCTATCAAATGTTAATGGCCAAATTCTTTAGTGCCTTCAGCCCTCTTTATCCTAGTCTGAGTGAAGGCATAGGTCTGAAATATTACTGTCTTCATCTGGCAGAATGCTAGACAGACTTATGATATGAAAGATGAGTGACTTCACTGAATATGGGAAATGAAGCATTGTCTTTCATACTCACATTACACTGTAACAGGGAAGAAAATACTTGAGGACTTCTCAGTTTGTGTAACTGCAGGTGTCCAAGCATCAGATGGAAACAGGGTGAGTGGGGTTCGGGCAGTTAACAATACGCTCTTCACCTATCTGCTGCGCTGCTGTTGCCCCCGTTACCCAAATGGCCAGTGATAAGACTTCCCAGTTTTCCATGACAGAAGCAACCCTGACTATTCTCTGGTAGGAAACCTTCCATCCCAGTTCTCTGAGCTGCTGTCTCCTTTCATTCATTTCATATAAAGTCCCCTCCTTTCACCATTAGTTACATATTTGCAGCAAAGCCAGCAAACTCAGTGGAGATGTTACTATATAGATATGGCATCAGCCATAGCACAACGAATTCACACGTGTGTGCGCGCACACACACATACACGTGTGTTCACACACGCACACTCGAACAGTCTCCCTGTACCATTAAGATTACAGTTCTAATTTCATAACCAAACAGTGTATAGCTTCCGATGCTCTCATATTTACAAAACACTACACAGGCTGTCTCTGCACTATGCTTTGAATGGGATGCTTGTGCCACCGTTAGCTGATGGAGGAAGAATTACACTTCCATGATAAGCTGAAGATGACAGTCTCATTCACTATATTACCCAGGACTATTCCTGGAGCACGATCTTTTCTGTGCATTGAATGAGGACAGGTTCTTGTACTGGGAAAAATATACCACTGTGTAACTAAAAATTGTGTCACAATACTGGAAGAATAAAGGGAAAAGGGGAAGGGAAATCAGGTTGTGCCAGAAACTTTCATCCGAGCATTTCCTAGCTTTCAAGTACTTACCTCAGTAAAAATAAAGTGCCTTTAATGCTGTGTTTGTCTTGGGCTTTCAAAAAAAACTAAAATTGAAAATAAAATTCCCCAACTTTTGTCCTACAGACGAGTAACTTTTCAACCTCTTTTAAACATTTTTTAAGCCTCTATTTCCAAATCCTTTAAGTATTTTCCGTGTAAACCTGTTTTTTCTCAGATGCCTTCCAGGGAGAGAGACCCCCTAGAAGTATTCCAGGGACTCCAGGGCTCTATTTATCACAGGATGAAAAACACGCTGGCGTGCCAGACAGTCACAATTTTTAGGCTCACAACACAACCCCCTGCTGTGTAAGCAAATGAATGAGCGGGACAGAAGATAACAACAGTATGCAGACCCATGACCAGAAAGAAAATGGAGGGTTTCGCAACTATTTGATAGGGATCTTAGAGTTACCGAGGCATACAAACGCTATGTCCAAATTCAGGTACTGTGGTGTCAGACACAACTCCTCTGAGATGTCTGTCCACCCTTCATCTGGACTTTGTCCTCTTTTGGTTCCATTCAACCCCTTTTGGTCCTGGAGTCTGCCATTCAATTTCCATCCCTTACTTTATTTCTGTCCTACAGTCCCTGAGCTGGTCCCAAATTTTTATCCTGCCATCATGTGCCTCGCTTCCTGCCCATGACCGCTCATCCTGTTCCCATCCTCTATCCTCTCCAAACCTTTTCAATTCATTGTTCTTATCCCAACTCGTTTCCCCAGCCCTTCTGCTTCTAATCCTTCTGTATAAGTCTGGCTCAGTTCCCCAAATCCCAAATATTTCAACACAGCCCCCCTTCTGTGCCAGAGAAGAGCATTATTTCCAAAATGACAGCACTTCTTTAAAATCCTCTGTGACATTTGATACATCTGCGTTTGTGTGCAAGTGATATTTACAGCCCTTCTAGTTCTTCCAAATGTATAGTGAGGAAAATTATTTTAGCGCGGGTACAGAAAGCCCTTGCTAGGAGTCTTGGCTAAGAGCAGATTGCACACGCTGCCAGTGGCACCTCTAATGCTTTTTAGCTGGCGGTGTTTGCAACAGAAGGTTTTATTGTAGCCTTGTGTTTGCATGCATATAATGCAGTGGAGGTTTGAGAAAGCAGTATTGTACAAAACAACAACACTACCCGTTACTCATTATTGAGCTCGTATTAACAAAATGAGAATATGTAGCTGTATGTTGGGAAAGAGAAATAAGTGACATCGTTACCTTGTAAGGGATCCTGTAACTTTCTCCTAAGTCCTCCTGTTAGCGATTCCTCTCAGTGCCAGATACCCAGTGTAAGGGTATGTGGAAGGAGAAAGCATCTGCCTCATTAAGATAATGAATCAAGGCCCCTTTCAATGCAAAGGTGATAAAGGGGAAGAGAGAAAGAACAGAGGCACAAATCTGTTAGATAAGTGTTGCGTGAAACGGGGCCAAGCGGTTTTGGCAGAAGATAAACCCCCTTGTGTTCTAACACTCCTCACCGAGGTGGGAGGCTAGGTGCGGCTAGGTTTAAATTCTGAGTGATGCCCAATTCAGCACCATCAGTCCAATCGCGTTTAATATGTATTAAACTGTTACGATTTGGATACACTAATAGTGGACTGCACCTTCAGTCTAGTCGTGCTCCTGAACTAGCACGGCCACTCTCGAGTCTTTGGTCGCGTTCAGTGAGAAAGCGAAACGACTAGCTACTTAAACAGTGCAGTTTATTTAAACAACAGATATACAGGTTCTTAGGATTGCCGGTGATAAATACACTGTCTGCAAAGCACGTGCAAATAAAGATATTGTTAAGTATACAAAACGCGTGACAAAGTTATAAACAACGCAGCCTGGCTATAAATGTAGGAGAGAGATTCTCTAGAGAAATTTCTAAGTTCCCTGAGGAAACACTCGGTATCATCTAAGTCTTACCCAACGGCCTCCCTATTGTGGGGGTGGGGGAAGAAAGGCTCAGCCCGTTGACTGGTTCTGGAAGTCAGTGATGGGAGTTTTCCTCAATTTGTTCGCGACGGTATCTTCCCTGGGTATCCCCCCTCTCTCTGGCTATTTTTATACTATTTTTTTATCTTCACAGTGGAGTTTGAGTGACTTTAGTCATAAATACTTTTATTATGATTGGTGTACTAAAGGAGGAGTGGTCGCACCTTGCGGGGGGGAGCCTCTGGGATGGAGGTGTGTTTTGGTACATTGTAATGAGCAAAGTTCGCACAAAGGACAGCATTTCATCAACATTTGATGAAATGTTGGCTCGGGTAGCGAGTAGGGCGCTTATCTGTTTCATAGTAAGCAAGTAGGCCGCTTATCAGTTCCGTAGTACCATCTCGTCCCCATATCTGCTATTCGTCACAAGGGAAGGCCACGGAACAAGCGCATTCCGTTCCACCCCTTGTGTAGGTAGTTTCGCAAACAACCTTGTACAGGGAATCACAGATGTTGCATTCTTCGCATGCCAGCTGTGGCTGTATTCTATCTCAGAAGCCTCTTGATTTTATGACTTTCCTTAATGTGTGAACAATGCTGTATTTTTGTACTCTTGGCCAATTTAGTAATTATTCCACAATAAGGGGTAATGGAGGCAATGGCAAAGGCCAGAAGTCTTCATCCACTAATTAATGGGCCATTAAGAAACTCCTTGGAGAGGGGCAGCTTGGGCTTTGTAAGTGATAAGAACAAGGAAGCAAGCAGAACAGGAGAATTTGGGATGTTCCAGAGGGGCCTGTGGGACTGTGTAAAACTTGTCGAGGAAAGTTTAGGGGAAGGGGTGTGACCAGAGAGGAGGGGTCATAACAAGGTGTGGATCATGTGTGAGCAGTTGCTGATGGTGCGTAAGAACTTGTCAGACCCAGCCGTGCCCTTGATCACCGCAGTCTGTCCTGGCTTCTCACTGAACCCTTCCTTCACTCTCTCTCCCCGCCATCTCACTCCCTGCCCCGTGTGTGTCAGTGCTGTAAGGACGAGGGGCCAGCAACCAGGGGCACCCTGCGAGTGGATGTGGTCAGAGGGGGGTGCAGGACGCCGGGCGGTGATGCCAGGCGCTGGGGCAGGCGAGGGGACTCAGCCCAGCCCTGGGGTTGGGACCGGTGTCCATGTGCCCTGGGCACAGCTGCTGGGGGGGCCGGGGCGAGTGAGGGGCTCAGCGCCGACGGCTGGAGCGGGACCGTGGGTCACAGCCCGTCTGCCGGGTGCTGGGGGGAGAGTGCTTGAGTCCTCCCCCAGCCTGGGGTGCGTGGGCTGTGCCTCTGCAATTCCCTAGCAAGCTCCAAGCCGGCGAGTAGGAGGTCCTGGTGTCGGGGCAGGGGTATCAGGTGGGCAGAGGGTCTGTGCTGGTGTTGGGAGGGAGTCCCATAAGTGTGGGGTGCCTGTGAGATGAGTGTGTGAGTGTGTCTGCTTGCTAGCGAGCACTGAGCTGGACCCGCTGGTGATTAGGGGACCTGTGTGTCAGGTAAGAGGGGCTGGGATCTGGGCAGGGGCGTCGGATGAACAGCAGGGCCGTGCTGGTAATCAGGGAATCCATGAGTGTGTGCGTGTGTGTGCCCTTCTGAACGTGGAGGGTGTTGTGTATGTGTCTTCACTAGTGACCTTCAGTCCTGAGCAGCTGGAGAGGTGGAAGGGAACTCACCTGCCTACAGCTGTGTTTTGGGTGAGTGTTACCTGCGGGTGCTGCGAAAGGAAAGTAGTGCCTTGTCTGTGGCAGTCGGTGCAGCCAGCCATGTCAGGGCATGTGTCTCTGGGGCGCGCATTCAGCCTCGCTACTGGTTCAACCTGCAAATGGAAAAGGCAGCAGCCACGTCCATGGCCCAGGACAGAGACCTCCTGGGTCCTCTGGGCACGTGGGGCTGTGCTCCAGCATCCGGGCAGGAGGAATCGCTGGGTCCTGGAGCTGCTGGAGGTGGTGGCCACTTACAGCATCCCTTAGCGTCCATCTCTAAGAGCTTGGGTCAGCCAGCTGAACTTCCACTGAGTGCATCTCTATAGACACATGCACATGCAGCGTGTTTGAACATTATCTAAAAAAACCTCAAACCAGAAACAATCCCCCCAAAAAAACCTAGAAAGTTGTTACATTTAAATAGTTACTCGTTATAACACGTTAGATGTTGCCTGTATTGCAATGTCACATCCTTTATTTTATGCCACCACAGAGTGTTACTATTGAGAGAGAATGATAAAGAAAGATTTTAATGATATTTTTATAACTCTGGTGTGAAGGGAACTCACTATCCCCACGGTAAGCCCCCGTCCCATTTCCCCCCAGCACACACATGCACAGTGCTATAAGGAATATCCCATCTGAACAAAGATCTCCCCCACATCGTGATTCCATATGAGTCATTTGTCCCCCAAACAGCATGTCTGTCTGTCCTCATCCTACTGACAGATCATCCCTCTGTACATGTAAGTACTGTGTGTCTCAGCCCCACATCTGCCCTGACCTGTGAGGCATCTTCACTACCCTGTCTTTGAGTGGAGGGTCTCTGTAAAGGTCATCTTTCCATTTTTCTCACTAGGCATTGCTAGGGTGAGCATAGGCAGTAGACTGACCAGTTGCACGGAAGAGGGAAAGGAGAAAGGCGCTCCCTGGAGCCACACAGCTCTTTCTACTTGCTCTCCCTGTCCATCCCAATCCCACCCGCCAAGGGGAGGGAAAGAATTTGGCCTTTCCATAACTTCTAACTGCCCTTCACAGGGATTTCTGTTCGCCCCTGGAATGGAAATGATGAGAGTCCTAGAGATCATCTGGCCCTGCGTTCCTTCTCTCGTCTCAGGCTGCCTCTCCCTTCCTCCCACTCCGTGCACTTCCACACCTGACACATGCACCTTCCCACTTCCCCAGTATCCTGCCTGTGGGCACGGAGAGCACTGGAGAAACATCTCTCAGGTCTGCCACCTGGTACCCCATCCATCCCACACAGACAGGAGCAGCAAGGTCTTGGTTAGCCAGTACTCCTCCCACTGACGTGGAAACATCTGTTCTTCTCAGTGGAAGGAAATCCTCAGGGATTTTGGTAGTAAATCTCTGACAAGTCCCTAAGGAAATCCATCTTAAGGAATATATTTGAGCAAATTTCCTCAAGGATGGCAAAAAGCACATGATGACATCAGAACAACCTCCCTGCCAAATTTTCCATCTCTGCTCAAAAAGTAGTAGAGCTTTGCAGCAAAATGAGTGTAATAATTTTTGACAGGCAAAGCAAAACATTTTCCAACAACTTTGTTTCAGAGGCAGCCAAATAGTTTTTTCTTCCCTTTGTTTGTTTTAGCAGAAGCTTTCCAAATAAAACCAAACAAGCAAATTAGCCCCGAGGTAGACAACCAACACGAAAAAATGCTATTTGTACAGTCTTAAGATCGACAAGAAACCCTCTAGCTGGAGCAGACAGGGCTTTACCAGACTCTTCTAAGATAACAGTAATATGATCATGGTGCTCAGTGGCAATATTTTAGGGCTTTTTTCATATATTTTTGACTATAGACCAAATAGGTACTAAACCCAATTAAAACCCAACAGAGGAACCTGATGTATAAAAACCAGTACACAGACTAATTCCATTCACACAGTCCCCCAATCTTAATTGCTATAAAGAATAGAAATAACTTCCCCTCCTCTTGACCACTGGAACAATAAGATGATCTTTGAATATGAAGCAATAAGAAACAGATGTAAACATCAGCCTTGTAACATGAGCTGTCTCTTCCCCTGGATTAAAATTGCTGAAAATCAGTGGGCCATTGCAGAGAAGCTGAATGAAAACCATAAGGGCCGCTGATAAGGTGAGAATGAAAGGTCTGGTGGGAATGACCCATGCAAAATAATCTCCATTCACTCCTGGGCTTTCTGGAAACCACTGGAGAACCACAAGCTTTCAATCTGAATCAGACTTCGGAGCAAAGGGAATGGGCTCAGTAAGTAAACAGGCAGCAAAAAGAAGGCTAGTAGATAAATGATCCCATTGCTCAGTGAGGCAGGGGTTGTAGGGACAAAGGTCAAGAAAAAAACTGGGGTATTCATTGCTTTTTCTTTGCATTAGTTGTTACCAGCAAAGTTTGACCTCAGGCCTCTGAGGACGCTGAACATAATAGCAGAATCTGTGGGAGTGAAGCATTAGCCACAACAGAGGAAGGTGGAGTTAGGGAGCACTTAAGCCAACTGGACATACACAGGTCTATGGGGTCAGCCAGGATGCTTTTTATGGTGCTGATGGAGGCTGCCAGTGCCATTCAAAGACCAGTTTCTGTCATCTTCAAAGGTCATGGTGACCAGGGAGAGGTTCCTGCTGTCTGAAAGGCAAATACAAACCCCATTTTCAAGAAAAGGGATTCAGGTAGCTGCAGGCCAGTCAGCCTCACTGCCATCCCTGGGAAGGTTATAGAGCAAATCCTGCTTGAAGCCTTTTCCAGCCGGATGAAGGATGAGAAGGTGACTGGGAGAAGCCAGAATGAATTTATCAAAGGCAAATCATGGGTGACCGACTTTATTCCCTTTTATGATGAAAAGACTGGTTCACTGGAGGAAGAGAAAGCAGTGGATGTTGCTTGCCTTCTTTTATCAGCAAAATAGTGTTCCCTCGTGCTTAAATGTACATTATATAGGAAACAATGCTACGTTTTCCTCACTATATATACCAGCACTGTGCTGCAACTTAATGAATCCTGAAAAATGTGTTAAACAGCAACGGAAATAGAGAGATACACTGCAGATCTTTCTGATATGGGTCCTCCAGTTTTAGGATTTTTTAAGATTTGGAGCTTGGCAGAATCACTTTAAGCATTAGATGCGTTTCAAAGTCTTGTGTGTTAATCTGGGAAGCAGGTCTGAGGTAACTTCGTTATAAAACTTCTTCGAGAGTAGGTAAGGAGTTCTAAGGAAAGGGTGCATTTTCCAAGCTCCAGCTGCTTCCTGCAGAGCACGTGTACAGCACTGATATCTGTCTAACTGGAATGTGATCAGCCTGAGACATTCAGGAAAGGCGCCTCAAAAGGGGAGGAAGAGTTTCAGGATCAGCAAGAGCAAAGGAGAAAAAGCGATCTCTCCCAGTCCTGGTGTCAAACTATAGATATGTAGTTTGGCACCTAACACCAAATTAAACCAAGTGCTTGAGCTCTGTGCACAGCTCAAAGCAATGAATCACACTCTTTCCATGACATCTCTCCTATTAGAGCTGTCTTATCCACTTATATCCAACAGTTTCCTAATGGCTGCCAAACCAAGCTTCAGCTCTTGTGAGGAGGAATAACAGCAGCACCACTCTTTTTTTAAAACAAAACCCAACACTGAACAGGCAAAAGCTGCCTGCAAAATAAGACAGGGACCTTCCCGAATCACCCTTCGGAGTTTAATGAGATATACATACAGTTAACCTTGTATATCCTTGCCGGGTCACGGCTTGCTGTGAAGATGTCAACACCCAATGGATTATGATTGTAACTAACAAATACTACGCCATCTTGTACTCGTGGGAAGCCTTATATAGTAACTTAGGTACTGTTGCAGGGACAGGCACGGGAGCAGGCTGGTGGAATCCCGCTAACCTCTTTGGGATTGCTCGGAAGGAGCCCAGCACATCAGCGTTCATGGAGCTAGGCTCTAACTCCGCTGAGGGTTTTTCTGACGAGCGGTCTTGCCGTTCCGGCACAGGGGATGTGCCCATAAAGGTGTCAAAAAAAATTCCTTAATTATAATGTTGATGCTTGCTTCTTTAGACAACAGGGGAAAGAAAAGAGGGAGAACACCTTCTCACAGCCTCTGTTCTCTCTCCCAAGACTGAACAGATTTTAATTTTTTACTCTAATAACCAGAACTATAAAAGTCTTTTTCCTTTCAAAATACCGAACATCTGTTTAATAACATGTAATGAAGAGGCTGTGGTTAAATAATGCAGTTCTTTTGCCCCAGTTCTGATACTTTTTTTATAGTGCTCATCTAAGTCACTAAAAGGAATTAATATTTTATTGCTTTCTATGAAAAATGCATAATGCCTCTCCCCTAGCTTTTCAGCAAGGTTTCAAACTCTCGTCACTGCAGTTCAGAACAGGATTTCTTTCTGATTTTGCTCTCGCTGGAGTCAATTAGGCCCTGCGGGAAAAATCCCTAAATTATTTGTTAAAAAGTTAAGAGGAGCCTTAGATTTGTCATGGAAACAGGTTTTGAACTTGCACGATTAAGCTACTGTCATGTTTTAACTTCACAGCCCTGAAGAAACAGAAATTTCAGTTTCTGCTTTTATACATCATCATATACTGTGAGCCTTTCTAGAACTCCGGATTGAGTAGCCCCCGATTTTTAGGAAGGAGGCTTTCTTTACAAAAATATAATCTCCTAAACCTTTTCTGTTGTACCCTGTCTGTGCAATGGGCCAGCCAAACCCTGAGAACTAAGTATTTGCAAACAAGACTTCATCAGACCAACACTGTCAATTAAGCAAACATAACTGAACTGACAGGTCTGTGTAATCAAAACTATTGTTGACATCTTGACGTTGGATGCAAAATAAGCAACCTCACTTGATTATATGAAGAGCTTAAGCATCCCTAAAGCAGACAGATTAATTGCCAGAGAACTAAAAATAAAGGAAGTATTTCAGGCTTTTAAAAACAAACAAAACCCCTCTCATTTCCAGTAGTTTCTCAGGAGCAGATTCTCTAGGATTTTTCCCAAGGGAACCATTTCACGTAATGATAGTGATTCTTATCCTGCAGTTTTTTACCCAGTTGAGAAGCTTTCCTTTAGCCTTTTTTGCATAAATAGCACCTAGTGTGATGAATGGTTTGACTAAATGATTGGTAATTGTGGAATTCTGGACTTTGGATCTTTTATAGAGATGTTGCTATTAATATTTAAGAATAATAAAAAACCCCGTAGATTAGCTCAGGACAGAAATAGCATTAACTGTATTTCATTTTGTAAGGCATTTTGAGCTGTCATCAGAGCCAGCTATTGGAATGGAGCCTTAAGGATCCAATCTATTTTTGTGAGCCCAAAGTGACCAATAATTCTGCAAAGAAAGAAGCTCAGGTATTTGCAACACCTGATGCCCAGGCTGTAGGGACCACAGTAGCCCAGTGAAATGCTTGGTGTATGCTCCACAAAAAGCGTACAAGGAAGGCTGAACAAGAAAAAGGTTTTCCAAGCCTCCCGAGGAGGGCTTTTGCACAGATTTGTTTTTCTGTAGCCAGCCGGTGTTCTCTACCAAGCAGGAGTACCCACATCCCAAGCGAACATTGTAAGGATCAGAATGCTTTCCACTCCAGTGGGCATCCTTGGCAGATGTTTCTGTAAGGTAATGCAAGTACATGTTCTGAAAGAGGAATCCTCCTCCTCCAGTCTCCTTGACATCTTCTACGGGCAACACTGGCCTGAGATTCATTCCTCTGCCTGTATTATTAGAAGGACAACAGTGCTACTGAAAACCCATTAAATGCATTTACTTCCAGCATTCTTTCAATTACATGTAAGCCTATCCAGCTTATACTGATAGATTCAGAGATATCCACGGCCATGCTATATACTGCTATGAGGAGATGTCTCATCGGCTCTTTTATTTCTGAGTTATGCGGAAAATTGCAGATGGATCTAGCAGAGGCAGAACACTGTAGCAACAAAGCAGTATCAAACCGCACAGGCTGCTCCTGCCCCATGTCAGGTGAATTCACCTGACCTCTTACACCCTACCAAGTGATAACCTGAAGGAACACCATGTGCCTGTCTTCCACTTTTTCTTCGTTCCCCGCATCAGAAACACAAGGGTGGAAATTCTGACTTACTAGATGCATGCCATTAAGGGGTTCGGTGCCTTACCTATGCATTTATTGCTTCCCCCATTTTCCCTGGCTGCTTCTAAGGAGAAAGAGAATTTGACAGTAGCTCTTTATAGAAACCATAAGGCTGAGCAACAATGTCCTTTGTCTTTCTGCTTCTCCTCTTTCCCAGTGCTTGGCTGCCAGAGGTGTTGCTGAGTGGGACAGACAGGGAGGTTGCTGCTGTGCATCCCCACTTGAGAAGTGCTCCTGCTGAAGCTGGAACCTTCTGAGCAGACAACCAAGGATGCCTCCCTCCAGTCATCCCAGGGGAGAGAGGGGGAAATAAAAAGCTTTCTCCCCATTAAATCACAATGCCTGACAACACTCATTTTCCATCGGAAGACTGTTCTCACAGAATATTCCCAGTTAGCCCTGGTTAAAACGTGATTTCCAAATCCTCATAAACAAATAAGGGCTACCATCTTAATGGTCTGAAAGAAAGAATGTCCGATCCCCATTTTTTCATTCATAGGAAGACAAATGAAGGAGGGTCTGGTAAAGAATCACTCAGCTTCTGAACCCAGAGTGTTATTATCCCTGGGTAAACATGCAGACATTTGACTGTGGCCATCAGGATTACGGCGAGTCAACATGAGGGTAACTAAAGTCCAAGAGACCCACAGAGCAGCAGGGAAGACTGCTCAGTCCCTGGTTGATATCCCAGGTGTAGAATTTGATCCTAGATCAGAAGTGAAAATGAATAGACTAAGACCTTTTAGCAGACTCAAATTTAAATTAAAAATATAAACTAGATAGTTACTTAAAGCCTGGCAGGGTGGTTTCTGCAGAGTCCAGCCACAGCTGCTGTTCTTTTCAAGGGTATTATAAAAGGTAAAATTCATGGTAAGGTTACTGAAAACCTAAATGCTTCTGAGGGTCAGCATTTATGTGCTCCAAAATCAGAGCAATGGGTGTACTGCACACAAAATCAGAGGCACAAGCCAATATTGCAATTCAGATAAATGTGTGAGGAAGAAAAAGGAAGGATCATCACGAAATGCGTTTCTTTCTCTGCTGTTCCCAGTTGATCGCCATTAAGTGCAAAAGCAGAACCACACCAGGGAATTCCATGAGGACTTCCAAGCATTACACCTTGCCAAACCATCTAATTGACATCTTAGGAAGCATACCAATGTCTCCACAGGGGGAACAACAACAATAACAACAACAACAACAAAAGTAAAAAAAACCAAAAAGTAGAGACTTACTTTTTTCCTTCTATGCTTATTACAGAGGCACTACACTCGGTCTCAAGTTCAGATTCTTACCCTAGACACAGAGAGTGCTGCTTCCAGAGACAGTTGAACTTACACATGAGCTCATTAGTACATTTCCACAAGGAATTGCTGCCTTTGTGTATTCTTGGTACACGCTGAAAAAAAAGGAAGCCTGCTTTTTCAAAACAGGCTCTTACCACTTGTCAGGATCACACTCTTCAAGGCGCCTGACTTTAGATATTCAAAATGAATGCGCTTCTGAATCATTAGTCCCTTTTTTCAAAACTGAGATGCACAAATCATGCCAACATGACTGGCATTAAAGGGAACATTCTGCCGAGTACAAAGATCTTCTGATCAACTTATAAAGGAGGTAAAACACTTTGCCAGTAAAGTGACAGCAGGTGAATACCTCAGGCTCCATGTAAAACAAAAGGTGCATTGAGCCTGAGTGCCTCAGATGAAAGAATCCTTTCATTTTGGGGTAGTTTGGGAACAAATTAAGTGGGTAGGCTCTTTCTCAGAATATAACCATCTTTTCTCTCTCTGTTACATTAAGTCAGGTCAGATTTAGTGTTGAAAGTTTTGTCGAACTGTCTGCAAGTCCCTATTTTGAAGGGTCTTTCATGAAATAATTATTCTATGTTTCAGAAATGCCTTCCACCCAAACTTCTTGACTCACCTGTAGAATTGCTGTTGGATTCAACTTTACTCTGTTGAGATATGTGGGTAGTTATTAAAGCCAAATGACTGTAGGATTTGTACAAATCTTTGGGTGTATGGGTGCAGGTTACATGTACATGTTTGGTTGCAGGGCCGTACTTACTTACAGAATTACTCACTGATCATAGAAATATGCATCCTTGTAAATTTATGGAATAGAAGGATTCTGAATCATTTAGAGAGTTTTTGCAGAATGTATCTGAAAATTAATGTTAAAAACGTTGCATTCACTATTCTCTTTTCATGGATTACTTTCCTGCTTTAGTGGTTTCAGACATTGGAGAGAAAACAACCAACACACAGCAAGAACAGCGAAGGGTGGAAGGCTTACCTTGCTTTAGCAAGCAGTTCAGAGACAGTCTGTAAAATAACATGATTTCACATCTGCTTTTCACTGTGACGTTTCAAATATTTATTTCAAGAGAGATCAGGACTGGATGGCTCCAGAGTACGAGGAAGATTTGTTCTATAATTTACTCACAGAAAACATCTCAGTGGGCTTTAAATCAAGGCTTTAGAAGATGAGCAGTCCTATTTTTGGTGCAGGGATATTCAGCACTATCTGTAAGTTAGCCCCATTGCTATTTTCTCCAGATGAACTACCAAAAAACAGATGTTTCCCTAAAAAGCGTACAGCTTTGGAACAGGCCAGCCTTAGCGATAGTCCCCTTTTCATAGATGGGGAAAAGACCCATCAAGCTCAGGACCCAAGGACGCAAAGCATGTCAGTGGCAGAGGGTGCCCCAGAGCTGAGGTTGTCTTGCCTCAATCCAATGGTCTAATAAAACCATATCCATGTGCGGCCACGTGCCATCACTCTCTCGTCACATAGAGGGCATCTCGGCTGGCCATTTCTGGATGCAGCATTCAGCTAAGGGGCCCCTAGCTAGAGAGGTGGGGGCAGATAGAGATTTGTGCCCTGACCTCCCCCAAAAGCCCTGTTCTCCTCCTGGAGATCTCCAACTTGCAAGTGTCTTGCAGGCAGAAACAATGATAAAAAAACGCTATAAAACTACAGAAATCTTTCCCAGCCATTAATGTGATCAGAGCGGAAGTCAAGAAATTAGATATTGGAAACAACATATCTCTCCCTTCAGAGAAAGATGCAATGTTTTTCCCATACCACAGAGGATACCTGCTCGCACTTATACCACCATCACTCAGAAGTGATTCACCTGAAATGAACAGAGCAGCGTAAGTGCTGAACCCAGTGAAAACAGGATCAGGCCCACAGCCTCTTTAAAGGACAAAGGCAAGAGTATATTCTGAGACTCGGCTCCCATTTCACAACAGCCGGATGGAAAGAAAGCAAAGCCTTCAAGTCTGCCACACTTCTCAGAGCTTCAGAGACACTAAAGAGAACGTGAGAGTACCAAGTATAGGTTTTGTAATTTAATTTATGTTTATTTTGGTCCAAGGTTGAGGTCAATGCACAATGAGGAGGTTATCAGATGACTCATATTAGCCCGAGCGCTGCGCTGGGATAAAGTTAGTACTGTGCCTACTGGGAAGATGTAAGATTGTCAGATGGCCAGGGTACAGCCTTATATAATTCATTTCTATTCCTGAAGTAATTTTCTTGACCAAGTCTGAGAAGGGAAGGAACATTCTTTTGTAGAGGTGTGGAGGGGAAATCTGGGCTTTACACACAATGTGCTCAGCTGAATTGACGGGAAATCTCATTCAATTGCATTACTCGTTTGAACTGCTTGTGCTGTTTAACACTTACCGTGATGACAAGACATAAACAGTGATATCCAGATTTTTTTCTTCTACCTGACAAAACACAGATGTGCGTTTCTAAGCAGCAGTTCCTTGCTGTTTTGCCTAATTAATAAAATAAGCAGTAGGAGTAGGACAAAAACTTAGGGACCCCATTTTTTTTGCTTCATTTAAGTCCAAAGCAAAATCTCTGTGTTTTCTTCATGAAAACATAATGGAACTCCTGGGTGTCATGGGGGAGACACAAAAATAAAAAGATGACCCAGACAGGATGTCAGGAAAATGTGAAACAGATACTGTATTCATATATTTGAACATAGACCTATAGGAAATCCAGTCAAAATGTTTTAGTCATAATAATCCATCCTTTTAGATTAAACATACAAATTTCTTAAAGGACAAATAGCTATTTCAGGGACTTTTAAAAATAGATTAATGTTCATCAGGAAGCAATACCTGCAAATATTGGGGTTTTTTTATTAATTGGTCAGAAAATGTGTTTCTCTGCTGCACTGTAGACAGGGTCATCCTACTACATGGACTGTATTTTTGCTGACAGGTATTACACCAGACTCACGGGAGCAAGAGACTGAAGTCCACAACTCTTGTGTAAGGAATCTGAAACTCCCCAGCTGGGGTTGCTCTTCAGAGCTGGAAATGGGACAGGTCCGACATCTCTGTGAGGAGTTGCTCTCTCCAAAATTCCCTGACGAGACCCGTGAAGAGCTTTTGAGTATTTGGAGATACTTCTTACTTCAATGCCATGCCCAAGTCTACTACATAGGTGTTCTTTGTGTGTAGCGTGGCACCTTACAGGCTCGCACAGGTGAGCGCGCATAACTGTATCAGCATAGAGAGATATCAGCATAGGTGCTGCATCCAGCCCATTCTTACGAGATTGACTTTGCTCGTGGGGAATGCACCAAATACACAGTGCATGGACACTTCTTTCATTGCTTTCCATATCTGGTTCTGACCAGAAGCTTCACAACTCTTCACTTATGTCCCAACAGGAACTTTCTGAGACCTCCGCTATACTGGAGCTGCTGTTAATGTTACTCTTTGGCCCTTTTTTGATGAATAAGTATCGCTGCCTATGTCCAGAGCTGGAGTATGATTAGCTTCAGTCCAGCTGCAAGGAATGAAATTAAGTCCCTGTCCAGAAAATTGCTTTTCTTTGCTCTGCCTGTCCTCATTTTCATAATGCCTGGTCCCTCCACCCCAAGTTTCACAGCTTCTGAGATACAGTATGCCTTCTTTGTCTTGGTCTTCACTGACAAGCTCTTTCAGGTCTCTGTGCCTGGAGGGACAGGTCAGGGAGACACAAGTCATGGATCTCTTCAGAAGTCTCAACCCACACAAGTCCATGGGACCAGACTGTGTGGATCTGAAGGTGCTGAGGAAGCTGGATGATGTCATAGTGGGAACAGTCTCATCATGTCTGAAAGGCAGATTGGGGGGTTTCCAGGTGACTGGAGAAAGGTGAATATTGCACTTACCTTCAAAAAGAGCAAGAACTATCCAGTGCACTACAAGTCAGTCAGCCTCACACCAGCTCCTGGGAAAATTTAGAAGCAGGTCCTGTTGGAAGCCATTTCTGAGCTTATGAAGGAGAAAAAGGTGGCTGGGAACAATCAGCATGGATTTACCAAAGACAAATCAAACTTGAACAACCTGATTAGGTTCTGTGGGGAAAAAACTAGATAGACAGTGAGGGCAAGGCTGTGGATGTTGTTTATCTTGACTTTAGCAAAGCTTTCAATGTGCTCTCCCACAACATCTTTATTTCCAAGTTGGGAAGTTACAGTCTACACAGACAGACAATTGGCTGGGTGAAAGACTGGTTGTAGTGTTTCGATCAAAAAGGTGTTTGTTAATGACTTGTACTCTACCTGGAGGCTGGTTACAAGCAGAGTGTTGAAGGAATCTATTCTAGCCAATAGCCCTGTCCTGTTGTGTTCTATATCTTCATCAAAGGTGTGCAAGAGGTGTGCCCAGTTTTGCTGTCTCTATCCTTAAAGGTTTACAAGACCCAACTTGACAGAGTTCTGCACAATCTGGTCTGACTTCAGAGTCAATCTTGCTTTGGGCAGCTAGTTGGACTACTGGCGTACAGAAACCCCTCCTAACCCAAATCATTCTGTGATTCTAAGCTATGGCCCTGAATCATGCCATAAAGCAGTAGCTGCTTAGAAGCCTGTGCAGCACTGAATTGCTTTGCGGTCTGTGCAAGCATACAGAAACTGATACAGAACAGCATAGGGCTCCCCTGCTTCTGAAGCTTCCCAAAACCATCACCTGGAAACACACTGGGAAACTAAGGCCACAAGGCTTTTTCTTGAAACAATGCACCCATAGTGTAATATTCACATTTTCAGGCAAAACTTTAGGTTTTAAGGCTTTCAAAAGACAGGCAAAAAATCTGGGCCACTCAGTTTTTAAACAAGCGGTAACTCCCGTAACCAATTCTGCATGTCCTGATCTCCAATTTGAAGCCTGATTATCCTAAGGATCAGTGGAACAAAAGCCTTTTAATCTTCTCTAGAAGTATAGGTGCCAAATATAGAACTGGCTTAAACTATTGAAGTATAATATGCTAATTCATTTTAAAAGCAACAAACCAATTAATCTTTATTTCTGCAGTTGTAGGCACATTCTCTTCTTTAGTCGTGGATTCCTGCAACGCTACTTCATGCTACCTATTGTGAGATGATGTTAACACAGATGACAGGGTATAATTTTCAAGGGCTCCTGTGTCACAGAAACTCCATCTTTGGAGGTCTTCAAGATTCAGACAGGCAAAGCCATGACTGATGTGACCTAGTGTTGGCTGGCAGTTTGCCCTTGCAGGAGGAGAGACTAGAGATTTCCAGAGGCATCCTCCAGCTAACACTCCCATGATTTTTCAAAAGCCCCTCAACATAACTCTGGTAACTCACTGGTCATATAGAAGTGCATATAGAAGTCATATAGACTGGACCTTTTAAAAGTCTGCAACATTTACCACTTACCATCCTAATGACAAAAATCGTTTTCTCCAACACACATATTTTCCAGCAGTAACATGGGGAATCAAATCTGCATGAACAAGAGTAAACTCTGGAGTCAAGGGACTGGTATCTCCTTGTGCAGTTTCTGTTAAGGGGTCAGATAGAAAAATTGATGTGCATGTCAGCTTGAGAAAAGGTCTTTTTCTGCTAAGTTTCCTTGCCCTCATTGAAAAAAAAAAAAAAAGTAAAAAAAAGTGCTATTTGAAAAGTCTCCTGGGTACATCTGTATAAAACAGATTGTGCTTCTTTTTCATTAATTTCAGATCAAAGCCCTTCATTTTTTTAAGTAGGGAACCAAAGGGATCAGGTAGAGTAAATATCCTCTTCTCACCAATTTCATGTGCAAACAACTGAGTTTTCAGGCTGGGAAGACATGATTTAGTAGCCTTACTGCAAAAGAAAAATCTGCATTTATGTCCTGTTCTTCACATGGATGACTTCGCTCTTTCTGAGTATTTTTTTTAGTGTGATGATTATATCTAACTAGGCATGGCCTGGGCTGATATTGTCACAGTCCTGGAGATCACTACCAGGGACAGACTGAATAGAACAGAGGGGAACAGGCTTGTACCATTGGGGTAGGTCTCGTACAATGCATTGTATTGGTCACTGCTAATGGGGGCATAAGTCCCATCCTTGCATGTAGGACATACCTACACCTTCTCCCTCCCCTTGTAGTCACATGAATAATGCCTCATTAATTACAAAAGCATTCCTGGTTCTACTTTTCTGTCTATAGTTCAATATCTTTTCTCCTATTTTCTGTTCGGTCTTCTCCATCAGTCCATCCTGTAGAAGGCAGTTTGCCTTGCACACAGGACTTTGTGTGGTTGATCAAATCAAGTAATGTTAGAGAGGTTAGGAATTGCACAGCCATTTTGTGCTGATAAGCTGTTATGGCCAGCTCAAAGGGGAATATATTGTGCTGTGAGGTAGTGTCCTAACAACTATTTCTTCGTGTCCTGGGAGACCTAGTCACAGCCCCTGCCAGAACTCTGCTGGGACATCGTGATTCCACATCTATTAATACTCTAAGCTGTTTCTGTAAGACACCAGCCTCTTCCAAGTTCTTAGTAACTTCCTAAGTACTCAGATATCCTAGAAAGATTTAGGTTGGAAAGGATCTCTAGAAGTCTCTATTCAAACCCACTGCAATCAGCAGGATCGATTTCAAAGCTAGAATAGGTTGCTCAGGGCTGTGTCCAGTTGAATTTTGAGTATTTCCTAGCATGGAGATTGCACAGTATCTCCGAGCGCCTGTTCCAGTTCTGCAGCACTCCTGGGGTAGGGGGACAGGTGGAAGGAGAGTCCTTCTGTCTGGTGAGAATTTCCTTTATTGTAGCTTGTGCCCATCTCTACTTTTCCTTTCACTGTGCACCTCTGCAGAACCTGTCTCTGTCTTCTCTATAACTTCCCTCCCTTTCCATTTCATAGAGGAGAACTGTAATTAGAGCTCCCACATACCTTCTCTAATTCAGGCTGAACAAGCCCGGCACCGTCAGCATCTCCTGGTATATCACGTGCTCCAGCCCCCAGGCGTTTTAGCTGCTCTCCATTGGAGTCACTCCGGTTAGTTGATACCTCCCTTGCATGGGGAGGCCCAAAACTGAGCACAGCGCTCCAGAGGTGACCAAGTGCCGAGTAGAGGGGAGTGATCATTTCCTCTGAGGTGCTGGCTATGCTTTTGATGACACATTTCAGTGTTCAGCTGTCCCTCCTCACTGCAACTGCTGACTCACGTTCAACTTGTTGTCCAGCAGGAATCCCGAGATTTTCCCTGCAAAGCTGCTCGCTAGCCAGTCAGTGCCCAGCTCATACAGACGCGTGGTGTCATCCCATCCCAGAGCTTCACAGTTGTCTTTGTTGAACCTAATGAGGTTGTGGTTGACCCAGTCCATCAACTCATGAAAGTTTACGTTATGTTCATGGTTCAATAAGTTCTTAGGCTTAATACAGGAAGACTAGATGAAGTGACATACCCACCATCATTAAACATGTTAGACTAGACATACTATTCTATGACATCTGCAAAAATAAAGTGAGTAGGTACTTCAAGTCCATAGTAAAATATTACCCAAAAGTCCCAAGAAACGTACAGGCTATATTATGCTCCACTGCTGTACAAACACTGACAGAGATTGTTCCTGTCCAAACCAGTCATTCAGATTTAAATCCCATGCAGCTGAGGTCTGTCATACTCCTATTTTGAAATTTGTCTGCTAATGAGAAGTGCACAACCAGTCAAGTTTTGCTCCCAACAGTTGTATCAAAAATAAAAGTTTGATCATGACATCAGACCAACGTTTTTGTACCACCTGCCAACCTTGAATGAACTTTCCTAACCAAGGCAGAAAACCTTAAGACTAAAGATTTATAGTAAGAATGCTATTACAAAATTTTACTCCACAAGGGCGTGGAGCTCTTCCCACCTAGAAGAGGGGAACTATACAAGTGTATGTTTGCAGACTCAGCTTCAATCAGCTCCATTATGGAGCTGGATTTATTACTGGGGATGGGGGAGAAATCCATTTCAGACATGTTGTCTGTTATCTATTCCTCAGCTTTCTACTAGTTTGATAATAATCTGCTAATGCTACATTTTTTTATGTTGGCTTCCACAGTTGTCAAAAACTATCATTTGAAGCCTAGATAAGATCATGGCCTTGTACACAAAGTCATATATTCCACTGAGAGGCCCTCTGATTTATTTGGTAACTGAAATGTGGTAATCCTGGAAGTTAGGCAGCAAGATTAAAGTGAAAACTATCCAACAAGCCACAGATTTGTCAAGTTCATTGTAAATAGCATAGCTTTAGGAGAAGATAGGTCGAACTTTCAATCTGGCAAACTTTATGTTAGCATAAATTGGGCCTGTCTACATTGATGTTTTTAGAACAGTTTCCCAAACTTGATAGGAGCATATGCAAAGTTACCATTTGCCTAAGAATGTCAAGGCACCAACCACTCACAGCCAAGCTCCAGCAACTTCTCGTATCTGTGATATGAGAAAGACTCCCCAGGAGCACCGATGCTCCCATGTGGGATGCAGTGGGCTTCCGTAAGATGCTGAACAGCATCTGAACAAAATCAGCCTTAGAAACCCTCACTGGCTCACTTCCTGGCAGCTCTCATGCCAGCATGTCTACAAACAGGTCATAAAACATGCTAAAAATACTCAAGAACTGCTTTTTTGCTGAAGTGCCACCTGATGTCTCTCTGACCAAATGGCTGCCCTTGTCTCTCTAGCAGCCATCACTGCCACACTGGCCAATTTCAACAAAATGTGACAGAAAGGCATAAATCACTGATACAGCAAGTTTCTACGTTTTCCACAGAGGAGAGAAAACCTAGAAATTTCCCTTCTGAAGGAAAAAACCTCAATCCTTATTAACATAGAAGAATACTTACACAATTCATCCTTGAATGCATGCAGAAGAAAGTTGTTTTGGTTGATTCCAGTGGTCAGATTGCTCCTGATGTGTATAGTGGGTTGTTTGTATGTGTGTTCCTTAGAAAAATATGAGGTTTGTAGTGGTTAGACAAGTGGCTAGTCAGCATGAAAAGCAACACACAGAGCCCACATTTTGATCTGTATTTAAGAAATTCAGCAAAGGGTTTTCCTGCTGGATGGCCACATTTTAAGCCTGCTGTGAGCTTGTGTAAGCGTTAATATTTTTGAAAGCTAGGGAGATGCATTTGGGGCTGAAATCTTGTCTGCCTGTTTCACTGCATGTTCCTGGCTTTAGTCAGTGGATGAATACAGACAGAACCGGGGGGCAGGTGAGATGATAGATACAACTCAACTATTTGGAAAACAGAATTACTTTTCTGATTAATTATCTAGCTTTCCTGTATAGTTTTCAAGTACTTACAAGGAATGAGTGGGAGTTATGTTTCTCAACCTGAAAAGACCTAAGGCTTTGGGGAAACCTGGTCTCAGAAGGGAACTCAAGGTGAAATACCCCTTCCACACACAGAGGCATGTATTTCAAGGTTGTAGGAATGCTTCTAGAAGCACAGGGATAATTTTATTTGTATATGGTAGTAGGCTTCTTTTCTTACCTAAAAGGTTGTTCAAGGGCAGTGGGGGGCAGGGGGAGAAAGAAAAAACCCAACAAAGCACTTTATTTTAGAATTCTCCAAGTGAGATTTGGAAAAGTTTAACAACAACAAAAAAAAACCAAAACAACATGAAACTTCATGGAAAATAAAAATAAATAAATAGGCACTTCCTCATGGAAAAAGAACACAACCCTACCACAAATAAATTCTGAAGTTCGTCTACAGTTTCTGGAGCAAGTGTATCTCTTCAGTACCTACAGTAAACTATACTGTTGGAACTAAGGAGGTTTGCCAGCAATTTCAGCCAGGTGCAGTAAACCACAGGGATTAAAAAACACTTCAGCACTGAGCACTTCTAATACCGAGCTGATCCCTGAGAAATCTGAAGATAAGCAGCAGCTGAGGCAGAGCAGCCTCAGGGTGGTTTAAAGTGATTAAACAAGAGCACAGACAGCTAGGGAGAAAAGAAAATCTCTTAAATTAAAAGGATGGCTAGTGAGCTCCTGTCCTTTAGCAGATTTGTTTTCCCCTGAAGGGTGCTGGAGAGCACAGGCAGAGCCCGGTGCCTGTCCTGGCCTCAGGGTGGCACAGCAGGTACAGGAACTCCATCTCCTGGGTGAAGTCCAGCTCCCTGTACACAAGAGCCAAGGGAGAGCTGGCCTCCTTACCTCTGCCCCATGGGGGAAAGCCTGGAGCTGTCGGTCACAACAGCGCCCTGCAGCCAGGGATGGGTGGGCTCAGTCTGTCTGGTCTGGGGGGTGAAAAGAACGGACCTAGGCAGGTGCACAAGCAAGCTTCGTGAACACTTGCAGAGTGAGAACTCGTAACGGCTAAGGAAGAGAAATTCACCAGGAGGAGAGAGGTGTCTTTTACTTTTTTCCATTTCGGTTCTTTAGGACGCCTCAGTTTTTACTGTTGTGCTGCCTCTTGTAAAGAAGGGTATTGCTTATGGGCAGATGTCCTTTGTCATCCAGTAGCAGCCTCTGCCTGGAGAGTCTAAGACAAAAAATGGGTTCATGGAGCCCAGTTTCCTCTCTCTGCAGCACCGGTAAAGAATTGTATTAGACTGTCCTTCAATTTAAAGCCTGCACCAGCGCCCACCCTCACTTGTTCAGCCATCAGGCTGTCTCACAACTGTATGCTGAAAACATGCTGTCTAAATTGTGATATAGAAATACCTTCAGGTTCTGTTTAGACTGTTAACATCCCTGGGTGACCACCATCCACTGCAAACACAGATGTAGATGTCATTGCTTGGTACCTAACTCCTTGTTTTCCCAGCAGCCGCAGTAAACACCCCATCACTCAATACGTCACAGAGGTTTGATTTAAATTAAGCTTTTTCAAATGAAGAAAGTAAGCAGGGTGGTACCTTTCCTTCCTGTAAGAGCACACCCTACAGGGCAGATCACAACATTCTCAATGGAGAGGCCCGAGCAAGAGGCAGCCGCTATACAACAAAATCACTTAGTACTTCTTTGGGAATTAAGGTAGAAAGGGACTTCTTAAGGTCATCTAGGTCAATTACCTAGGCCATAACTCCAAACTTAGATCTGGTTGCTCAAAGCTTACCTATGTTTGAAACTCTCCAAGAGTGGAGATTTCACTGCTTCTTGGATCTTTGCTAACATTGAACCACTCCAATAGTGAATATGTTTTTTTCTTACATCATGTCGGAAGAGATACAGTAGCCATCATTATAAACTTGAAAATGCAGGCTCAGAACTTTCTACTTCCCACACAAGAAGATTTAGACTAGAGCTATGCATAGCTACATATCTGGACAGAAATCTAAAATTAGTAATATCTCCTCTAGTTTCAAATCCACATTAAGATCCTCTCCTGCTGAAAATGTCTAAAATACACAGGTTCCTGCCTGAAGACAGCATGCTAGGGTTTGCAGATAAAAAAATTAAAAAAAACCCAAATAATCAAAACTTCCTAGTCACAATCCATTGTCATCAGTGCTCTCCAGGAACCTCCTGGATTGCTTATGTCCTGCTGTGTTACACCTTCAGCAAATATTGGCGTGGTTGAAGTCCTCCATGAGGACCAGGGCCTGGTAATATGAGGCTGCTCCTGTCTCTCTACAGAGGGCCTCATCCACTTGTTCTTCCTGGTCAGATGGCCTACAGCAGATGCCCACTACAATGTCACCCTTATCTGTGCTCTCTTTAATCCTCACACGTAAGGTCTCAGTTGGCCCCTCATCCATTTCCAGGCAGAGCTCCAGGCATTCCAGCTGCTCTCTCACATAAAGGGGAGCTCCAAGTCTTCCCAGCCTGTCCTTCCTAAAGAACCTGTATCTCACCATTGCAACACTCGAGTCTCTGTGATCCCAGTGGGGTCATAGGCCTGGAACTGCACGCATGTCTCTTAACTCATGTTGATTCCCCATGCCACATACGTTGGTACACAGGTTCTTCAGAGAGACACCCTGACATGCTCATTTGCCAGAAAAAGTCTGTTTCCCTTCCCTCATGCCTCAGCAGAGCCTCTTGGGAGCTTCCTTGCTTACATGCAAATATTAGAGGTCACCCCACTTAAGCCTTAATTTGTTGATTTTGTCTTCTCTTTCTTACACATCACATTTGCTTGTCAGTCCTGTCCATCACTCCTTCACAGGGCTGCTGTTAAATTAGGAATTATGTGGGAGGGAGAGTTAAGACCTTCTTACAAAGTCGCCATCCTGCTGGCAAAGATGCCTTTGTCCTGCTTAGTGAGGAAGATTCCATCTCTCCCAAGTAGATGTTGATCCTCAAACAGGGTTCCATTGTCCAAATCAAAACCCTGTTACTGTTGTTGACACACAGTTCTCTCCTCTTCCCCTCACCAGCAGGATGGAAGAGTCCCCCATGTCTCTCTCATCCTCTCTGATGCTGCACAGACAGATGATTTCCTCCCATCACTCCTCCACTTGGCGACGCAGCTCTTCAACAGCAACACCTCCTGCAAAACAGAAGGCCACCTCTTCCAGCCTCAGAGACGCCACAGAGACTCCCTGCAGCCTGGGACTTGCAAGGCTGCGTTCACCATCCAAACCTCCACCTGGGTAGCGGCCTCTGCCCTGTCAGGAGCTGGAGCTCCTGCTCCACCTCCATGTAGTGGCACATCACCACCACACCCGAAGTGTTTAAGCTGACCTCAACTCAGATGAGGGCCTCTTCTTTGCATCCTGCCCAACAAGCTGCTGTCCCTGTTGGCGGCGGTCAAGATCTGGCTCTCATATATGTCCCTCCCTTGCACTAGCTGAAAGGGCGCTGGACCCTCCCTAATCAGGGGGCAGCTCCAACAAGGCTTCAGGCAGCCTTGGATCAAGGGCAGCTAACCAAGCTTATTAGCAGCTGCTAGAACTTCTAACACAACAGGTTTTTATTTTGTGGCTGCAGAATAGTTTGATGCAATGAAACTTGCATTTTCTGCTGGAAAAACTGTTCTGCTAACACACATCATCAGCCAAATGTATTGTGGATCGTTGATAAAATGTGCAACCTGAGAACTACCTTTTCAGGGTTTTGGGTTTTTTTATTTGTATTGTTTCATAGGGCTGATAATATCAGCGTTAAAGCTGTCAAGAACACAAGGGAACCTTTCAGGGAAGAAAAAGACAAATCTCTGGGTTACCCAAGAACTTAGGCAATGCAAAACTGCCATAAATGCAATGAAGTAATGCCTCTGTTTTCTGAATGTTTCTTTAAGTCTTGCAAATATTTAAGTGTTTTGCTTTGCATTTACTTCACCTGCACTGGGACAACCTGTTTGACCTGTTGCCTTGCATTCACCTAGGCCTACAGTTACCTCCAAATAATTATGTCCCTTTTGGCAACTGGTGGACTCCACCAGTTAGCTGACAAGAGTCCCCAGTCCGACAATTCACTCTCTATACTTGCTCCATGTGGCACCTGTTAGTGCTAAGGAATGGAATTACCTTCTTTTTCCATGGGATGTTTCTCCAGCGAGAGCTGGCTTGAGGCTGCTCTTTCAGCTGAGCAGCACCCATCTGAGAGCATGCAGCTTTTCACCGTCTCCCTCCAGCGACAGTAGTAGCTGACCCCACAGCGAAAAGGAGCAGGTGGCAGCAGTACAGTGGGTGGTTGTGTTAATAATGGAAGAAACAAGGGAGAGCTTTTTAAAGGATATGCTAAGTGAAGTTTCTGCACTGCAATTTGTCACAATCCAAAATTCCCCAGCTGGAAAATGTTGCTGTTTTGTGCAGAACTTTTCATTTCAAAATTAAACATTTCAGTGACACAGTCTGAATCCTGAATCTTACCCAGCTCTAAAGTGCCTCATGTGTGCAACATAGCACAGACTTTCTGTGCCATGAAGAACTGATTCAAAACCTCCTGGGGTCTTGCTGTAGAGAGTTGCCAGTAAGTAATCAGGAAACCCTTTGCCTTTCCCCTTGAGACAGGCCACAAAGTTTGCCCTAGAGCCATGGACTGCAGGAGCCAGAGGCCTCCAAGCCTTGGGACTGGGTTGAAGTGAGGCCAACTTCTGCTTATGTTTTTGCAGGAGTTTTCTGAAAGCAATATGCCATCAGATGCTGTATTTTCAAAGCTAATATTTTTTTCTGTCTTGATATTTCTTCTACAGAGAAAGGTCGACCTTCCACCCCTCAAGAAACTCTAGCTACGCTGGCACAGGACTGACAGACAGGAATGCTGCAGGCTCAAGTGTTTACATGGGTAAAAACTAATTTTGCAAAAATCAATAGTTCCTTCTAAGGTTTCTCAGTCCTATTGACAATCGATTGTAATGTCCTTGCCTGTGCACTCAATAGGCATTTCATTCAACCTGGCAGAAACAAACTCTCCTTCCACTCCAAAACTGCCTCAGGTAGATGCTAATTTGTACATTCACCAACCTCCCTGCCCCCATAACCTTATTTTCAAAGCTGATGACCACCCAGATGAAGCCAAACTTTTTCCAAACCTTTTTTTAAGGACTTATGTACCTTTTCATCTTTTTTACAGAGAGTGTCTTGCATAAAACGTTGTCTTTTTAGGTGAAGAGGGCGAGGGGAGCTGGTTGCTTTGTGGTTTTGTTTGTTTTTTTTCTTATTGCCAAAAATATCTGGAGTTGAAACCAGAAACTGTCACTTCTAGAAGGACTGCTTATTTGACTATGATAATGAAAGGCGATAGCACTAGTTCATTAAACAAGCTTCTTCAGAAAGATTGGGAAATCAATCAGAAAACTGGGTAAACTGAAGGACTAGAATTAAAGAAAGGAGATGAAATAGATTAAGCATAAGCATGTATACTTAGAGATCAATAAGAATTTTTTCTCTCTGTTATGTGTTCATGGACTGGAAAAGAATGAAGATGAGGACTCCATATACGGCTTGATTAGAGGATTATTACAAGAGATCAATAGGATAAGACTATGAAAGCAGTTAAGAAAATCCTAGAATGCATCAAGAAAGGTATTTCCAGCATATAGCACAATACAAATTACTTTACACTAGGTATTGGTAAATCTTCCTTTGCAATACTGTGTATATGAATCTAATCCCAGTGTTTGAAGAGGATGAATTATAACTGTAACAGATGCAGAACAAACACAAGTAGGATGATCTGGGAAGGAGATCATATGAAAAAAAAACAACTTAAAAAAATACTTACTTTATTTAGCCTAAAAATTGAACTTGAAAAGGGGGTATGATTCCTTCTTTATTTTCCCAGGAGGGAAAATACAAAGGAGGAGGAACTTCTGAGCTAAAAGACAATGTTGGCAGAAGAGCATATGGCCTGTTTATTTATACTCCCCAAGGAAGGATGTGGGCTGAAAATCTGGGAGAAGTTTCTAATGATCAGAGCTATGAAGTTCTGGAACAGTCTTCCAGGATTTGGGGGCAAAAAAGCTATTTTTGATATAGAGCTTGACCATTTCTTAAATGGCAGGATTTAAGAGACGACTTGCAATAATGGGAACACAGATATGATGATTAAAGAAGCCATAGGAGGCCTTGTATTCCTGCTCAGACTCCTGGTCCTCAACACTGCATTAAAGTTTTAAAAAGGAGTGTCGGGGGTGGGGGACGGGGACAGGAGAGAAGAGAGGGGGAGAGAGAATAGTGAATGCGTTAAATTTCAAAAAAATCACGCTCTGAACACCACCAATGTTTCTTACAGGCAAGTCCTTTTTAAATAACTTTGCTCATTAAGGTAAAATGAGTCAGAAAGCATAGATCAAGCTTTTTTTCTTATTGTCAATAATATGGGCCACACATATATTTTTATAAGACTGTAGCTGAGAAAAATTCAGGCTGGTAAAGAGCAAATGAGCCAACCAACTAAAACACTTGAAAACAGAGAAATTTAAGACACCTTGCAACAACAAATCTCAAGCATAATCTGATTTCTTTTTCTGTACACTCCGAAGGCTGCAAACACCACCTACATAGCAGTGGACAGAAAATAGCAAAAGTGGCAGACAGCCTTCAGCCAGGCCCTAGTACAGTTGCTGCCATCTTTCTTTTTCCACTTGGTCTCTCAGCCTTTTCCATCTGCTTCTTTTTATCTCTTTCTTACACCTTTTTTTTTTTTTATGGGGTTGGCTTTTTTGAGTTTTCTTCTTTTGGTCTTCTCTTGCTGCAAAGCAGTTTGGAACAGGGAAAGATGTGAAAACTCATATAAAGGAAAAGATCATGAGACTAGAGTAGATGATCATAGGCCTACAGGCTGCATGGACTGTGTGTGCATGAGAAAATACTGTAACCAGTATTACTGGAAACTACTATAAAGCAGAGCTGGGAAACACTTGCACAGGTTTTTCCGCATTATGTTTATCAGTCAAAGTTAACTGAATCTTTCCTGTTACTACTAATCCACTTGAGGTGATGAAATCCCCAGAGGTAAACAAAGGTAAGCCAGGCCCTTTGCCAGAACTGCTACATTTTGCCTAAAGACACAGTAGGAAGCCAGTAAAGCCTTTGTTCAATCTACAGCGTAGATTAACATGGTTCTGCCTAATGTGCAAATATTTAATATGTGTGTGACAGCATTCTACATACCACAGCACTTTGAATGTGAAAAGCAAGAAATTTTGTATACTACCACCGGTCTCACTTGACCAAGCACATGTACACGTTGTGTACACATCTAGTAGTACCTGAAGACAAACACATCCCAGGTCAGCATAGTATTGATATTATATTACTAGAGTCCTGTACAAGGATATTGAGTATGGAATATCAGAGAGGCAGCACAAATATAATAAATATAATAGGACTTTGTTTCCAGAAGCAGGTTTCCTGTGAACTTGAACAATTATTTCTTTGATGAGACAACACAAAGGCAACTCTTCACATGAACTTAAATAACCCAAAGGACTGAGAAGTAACAACATTCAAGAAGCAATAGGAGTTCCCCAGGAGAAACTAAGACCCTGATCATTGTAGAGAGGCTGACAGGGCTTGTCCATCCCTCAGGCTATCACTCCCACCCTGCTCTTGCATGTGAGCACCAATGATACTGCCAAGAAAAACCTGAAGCATATCAAGCATGATCACGTGGTTCAGGGGGCAATGATCAAGGGCATGGGGACCCAGGTGGTGGTCCCCTTGATCCTGCCAGTGAGATGGAAGGTCTTGAGGAGGAGCAGATAGATCCTGCAGGTTAGCAACTGTTTGTACGGCTGGTGTTGGCTTCTATGACTATGGGACCCTCTCTGAAGATCAACGATAGCTTGGAAGGGACAAGATCCATGCGCCTAAGTGGGGAAAAAGTGTCTTTGCCAACAAATCTGGTCTAATAAGAGCTTTAAAGCAAGAACGATGAAGGAGGGAGAGAGTGACGAGCAATCAAATGAAGAAGTAGTGGATGGGATTAGCAAGCAAAGAGTCTGGGATGATGTGAACAGGGACCTTGTAACCAACAAAAGTGGGATGAAGTGGGATCACCTCAAGCATATGCACATAAACAAGGAAGTGTCTATGGAACAGCATTATGTGGAAAGATCTCATACCTTTTCTGGGAAACCAGCATGCCAGGGTGCCTTTGTGATGTGCCAATACACCAGTGCATGCACCACAGGGTGCAGCAGGAGGAATTAGAAGTCTACGTACAGTTGCTGGGGTACAGTCTCATTGGTATCACAGAGGCACGAGACAGCTCACATGACTCAAATGCTGCAAAAGAAGGATCCAGGCTCTTTAGGAAGGACAGGCCAGGAAGGTGAGGAGAAGGTACCCTTTATATGAGAGGACCACGGGGATGCATGGAGCTCTGTCTAGGAAAGGGTGATGAGATGGCTGGGAGCTTATGGGTCAGGACTAGTGAGCAGACCAACATAGGTGACATTGTTGTGGATGTCTGCTACAGACCGCCTGATAAGTGGGAGTATATGAGGCCTTCTTCAGACAAGTAGAAGAAGCCCCACGTTCATAGTCCTCATGGGGGGCTTTTACCACCCCGATAGCTTCTGGAGGGACAACACAGCAGGGCATGAGCAATCCAGGGGGTCTCTGGAAGGCATCCATAACAATTTCCTAACCTAGGTGATTGAGGAGAAAACAAGGCAAGTCACTCTGCTAGACCAAGAGAGGAAGGATTGATCAGGAATGTGAAGGCTAGGAGCAGTCTTGGCTGCTGTGATGAGAAGACAGAGTTCAGGATTCTGAGAGGAGGGAGCAGGGCAAAAAGCAGGGTAACGACCTTGGACTTCAGGAGAGCAGACTTTGGCTTCTTCAGGTATGTACTTGGAAGAATCCCATGGGATACAGCCCTGCAGAAAAGAAAGGTCCAAGAGATGACCAAGAGATTCAAGGATCACCTACTCCATGCTCAGGAATGGTCCATCCTAAGAAGAGGAAAATCAAGCAGAGGCAGCAAAATCCATCTGGAGTGATGCATCCTAGGGGTCAGTACTGGGTCTGATATTGTTTAAGATCTCCATTAATGACCTGGATGATGAGAAAGAGTGCATCCTCACCAAGTTTGCAGATAATACAAAACTTAGAGGAGAGGATGATATATCAGATGATTGTGCTGCCATTCAGAGGCACATGAACTGGAAACATGAACTGAACATCCAGAGAGACACGGAAAACTGGATAGAGAGGGACTTTGTGAAGTTGAACAAAGGGAAATGCAAAGTCCTGCTCCTTGGGAGGATAACTCCATGCACCGACACACTGTGGGTGGACTGTCTGGAAAGCAGATTTGCAGAAAGCATTCTGAGTTTCATGGTAGACAGCAGGTTGATCATGAGCCAGCAATGTGCCGTTATAGCAGAGAAAGCCAACAGCATCCTGCATTATGTTAGGAAGACCTTTGCCAGCAGTTTGGGGTAGTTTCCTCTCTGCTCACAACTGATGTAGTGATCCTGACCAAGAGAGCACTGTACATGGAAGAGTTACTGATCAACATATCGATTAACCCGAGCAGGTGCAGGTCTGTGCTGTGCTGTACCTGCAGCGTGGCCTTCAGGCTGTGTCATGCTGCGCAAACCCCTTGGCTGCAGGGTGAGCTCAGCCAGCTTATGGCGACAGAGGACCCTGCAAGCAGCTCCCAATAGTCACTGGTGATTGCACCACCTGCCTGTCCTTGCCTTTATCTAAACGTGCAGCGAGAAGTTCTTGTGCAAACATCCCTTTTGTTTGATGGTAGAAATGCTGAATAGAGTTGTTGTTTTTTAAGAAAATCCTACAGTAACTCAAATGACCAAAATGGGGTAACTCCATTCTATGGATGGGGTCTGCATGGCATGCTGATTGGAAGCCCGTTTGATGCTACGCAGCTTGGGGTTCCCAGCATCTGAAGGGACCTAAGATGACCTATGCTTTCTTTATGGCATTAGCTCTATTAAATAGCATTTTAAATGACACTTTGCAAAGTCTGACTGCCTTTCTTACTGGGATCACACAAACCCAGCACCTCCTGTTGCAAAACAGCTGGTGAAGACATATATGCAGTGCTGTGCTCTGGGGTCCCCAGTACAAGAGAGGAATAGACTTGCTGGAGCAAGTAGAGTGCAGGGCCACAAAGACAGCTAAGGAACAGCCCAGCCTGAAGAAGTGAAGACTTGGGTTGCAGGGTCTCATCACTGTGTACAAATATCTGATGGGAGGGTATAAAGAAGACGGAGCCAGATTCTTCTTCGTGGTGACATGTGACTGGACAAGAAGCAGTGGGATCAAACTGAAATACGATTCTATCAGAAGGTAAGAAAAAACTTTTTTACTACAAGGGTGGACAAACACCGGAGCAGGTTGCCCAGAGAGTCTGTGGAGCCTCCATCCTTACAGATATTCAAAACCCAGTTGGACAAGGTCCTGGGCAACCTGCAGTAGCTGAAGCTTCTTTGAGAAGGAGGACTGGACTGGACAATCTCCAAAGGTCACTTTCAACCTCAATCGTTCTGTGAACTCGCTGCTGGTGATGTGTCAGCACAAAGCAGCAAAAGAAAGAAAAAGGTGTCACAAAGCTGCTGGTGAGGTACAGAGCTGGTCTCAGCCACGCTGTCCCGTGAGATGTCTGACAGTGAACTCAGGTCCCCCTGGGGATACAACCTGGAAAAAGATGGAAAGGTCAAGCAGTCTCAATGTTTCCTTTCTGGATAGAATCATAGAATCGTTTTGGTTGGAATAGACTTTTAAGATCATTAAGTCCGACCGTTAACCTAACGCTGCCAAATTACTACTAAACCATGTCGCTCAGTACTACATCTACATGTCTTTTAAATACCTGTAGGGATGGTGACTCAACCACTTCCCTGGGCAGCCTGTTCCAATGCCTGACAACCCTTTCAGTGAACAAATTTTTCCTAATATCCAATCTAAACCTCCCCTGATGCAATTTGAGGCCATTTCCTCTTGTCTTATCACCTGTTACTTGGAAGAAGAGACCAACCCCCACCTCTCTACAACCTCTTTTCAGTGCCAAGTACAGGGGGACAATCAGTTCCCTAGTCCTGCTGGCCACACTATTTCTGATACAGGCCTGTTTGCTGTTGGCCTTCTTGGCCACCTGGGCACACTGCTGGCTTATATTCAGCTGGCTGTTGACCAACACCCTCAGGTCCTTTTCTGCCAGGCAGCTCTCCAGCCACTCCTCCCCAATCCTGTAGCGCTGCATGGGGTTGTTGTGACCCAAGTGCAGGACCCGGCACTTGGCCTTGTTGAACCTCATACCATTGGCCTTGGCCCATCGATCCAGCCTGTCCAGATCCCTCTGCAGAGCCTTTCTACCCTCAAGCAGATCAGCACTCCCACCTAACTTGGTGTCATCTGCAAACTTACCAAGGGTGCATTCAATCCCCTCGTCCAGATCATTGATAAAGATACTAGAGACAACATGCCCCAATACCGAGCCCTGGGGAACACCACTCATGACTGGCTGCCAACTGGATTTAACTCCATTCACCACCACTCTTTGGGCCCAGACCTCCAGCCAGTTTTTTACCCAGCGAAGCATATGCCCATCCAAGCCATGAGCAGCCAGTTTCTCCAAGAGAATTCTGTGGGAAATGGTGTCAAAAGCTTTACTAAAGTCTAGGTAGACAATATCCACAGCCTTTCCCTTGTCCACTAAGTGGGTCGCCTTGTTAGTCAAGCAGGATCTGCCTTTCATAAACCCATGCTGACTGGGCCTGATAGGCCACTCTTTAGATGCCCCTACATGCATCACAAGACCAGGATGGTTTGAACAGTCAAGGAACTGAGGCCTTTAGAAAGCTGCTGGGGATACTGTCACAGAACAATGCAGGAACATGCCATGGTCCATTGCATGATGAGAGCAACATCAAAGCACTTACAGATATCAAGAACAACAAAAGAAACAAGGTGTTTTTCTGTGTCAGCAGGCACCCTAGAGCAGCATGAAGGATAACTTGGGACAGTCTGTCCGGGTAGACAAGTCAGAGACTGAGAGATGAAAGGAGCAGTCGCTGAAACAAACTGATAAAATAAATAGCTGCAGGCAGGTATTTAAATCTCTGAAAGGATTTAAGGATTAAGCGTCTGTGCTTTTAACGAAAGCGGGTAAATCTAATTAAAACTAGTGGCACTGCTATAGAACAGGGAATATCAAACACTGTACTTAACCTCCTGGCAAGGTGAAACATGCCCTGGACTCCAGTGATTAGGAGTTGCATTTTAACTAGCAATTACAGTGTTAAAGTTTTACCTTGGTTTCCTGGAATAATTTTAATAAATCTGACTAAATAACCCTTATTTCTTCAGCTGTTTGGACTGAATGGTTTAACTACATCAGGAATAATTGTATGAGTCATGAGAGTAACTGCATAAAGGTCCAACAAATGTCCAGTAAGTTTTACAAACCAAAGGTGTGTAAAGTCACAGAAATACCTCCCACTTCTTCCTCTCCAGAGCTACACCCATACTTCATACACAACGGAGAGGTGTCGCTTCCTCTTTCCCGCCCCATGAAAGGCACAGTCAATCAGCATCTGTTGTGACCTGCAAACTAGCCATGGTTGGCATACTGGCAGAAGATGGAGGGTTGTGGCATTACACCACCACCAGAGACTGCTTGAGATCCCTGCATTGGTCAAAGCCCTCACTCAAGCTATTTTCCCATCCCTAATGCAACAAAGCCGACACTCTCGTCTTCACAGGTTTGACTTTGTATGTTGGTGTTTCATGAGTCAAGCCAGAAGAAAGTTAGCAGACCCACTTAGCCTTTGGGTTTTTCCCTCTTATCCCTCGTGAGCGACTCAGACACATTTTGCTTGCAATGCTGCTGTGAGGTTTCAGCGCTGCTCTCTTTCTTGGTTTATACGTAGGGACATAAGATGGGGTGATTCGTACAGCGGTAAGCTTTGTGGGTCTGAAGCCTACTACTGAGTGCGAATGAGACAAGTTGTGAAGCGCATGTACAGGACATCAATTCTTAAAGACACAGCAAATTCTTAAAGGCACCCTGTCATATGAAACCTTGCAATGTTCATCATTCAGTATGGAGTGATGCAGGGGTTACAGCTGGGGTCATTTTTACAAGCCCAGGTGAAATAAAATATTGATGTTTTTACAGACAAATGATGAACTCTGCCATCACATTCACAAAATAAGAATTGTAGTGTGGTATGTCCATTGTATATTGGGGGCTACAACCCAAGAGATGCCAGGGAATGGACAGACCTGTAACAGGTACAGAGACAGTGTCAGCCAGTTTAGCTCCTTCGTTCACCCTCAAGGTCTGCACTCCTGACTGTCCAGGTTCGCAGCCTCCCTTTTGGAGTGAACTGATTGGCTTCTTCTGAACAGAAACCCAGGAACAATTCTGGGGTGCCATACTCACTCCTTGGCACTGTGGATGAGATGTCACCCCTTCAAGACGCATGCGCTTCCATACAGCCCAGAACAAGCCTATATATGCTTCATGTCACCTTCCCAGGACTGCAGCACACCCCATGATAACCTGTATTTTGGCAGAGCTGTAATACAATGTTTAAATTTTTTTGTGTGATATGGAAAAAAAAACCCAAACCCAAATAAATTCTTAGAACTCAATTACCTCAGGGACGTGTGGCACAAGGGCTTCATCAGGTGGACATGACCAGTCCTAGGCAAGGTAGATCAAGGTCCTCGCCTTTGGTTGGCCTGGGGTCAGGCATGGAATAGATATCCCCATGTTCATTATCCTCTCAGTTAAGCCTTGAGTTTCAAAAACCACAAGTCAGACCCCAAAAATAGGCAAACCCCAAGACTAGCTTAGCCGATTCAAGAGTCTTCCGAGATTGTATGTATCTGGACTAACTTTCCTTCTGGTTTCTGAACCTTTAATTCACACTAGCTTCAACCTTTCCAGCATTTCACCTTATTTCTTTAATTGAACAAAGAGTTGTAATTTTATTGCAAGGTCTGGTATTAGCGACAGAGCTGAGAACAGCAGCAACTATCACATCATTCCTAATAAAATCAAGAGAGCTGGTCCAGCATGCATTGACTTCTCCAATAGTCTACCCCCCTGCCTTGGGATAGACTGAACTGAAAAGTCTGTTTAGAAGCATTTTTATTTTTGTTCAATTAAATCCACATTGCTGAAATATAGATATAAGTCTGAAAAGAGCTGTCTAAAAGTCTAAGTGCTGGACACAAATTTGCATGGGAAATTAAAGAAATACTTTGCAACAGAAGAAAGGAAATGCATCAAAGATATACCAATTTTTTTTGGAGTAATTTCTTCAGGAAACAAGACTTACACATGCAGTCCACGTGGAGGTTAGTGCAGACATCTACATGCTCCATCATTCTTTCCAATTGCTTATGGACCCATGGACGATTCCAGCCTAGCCTGATACACATTTAAAGGTTTCAATGCTAATTAAGTTTGTGCATCCTTCCTGAAAATAATCAGGAAGAAAAGGGTTTTGTCAAGACACTCACTGAGAAAACAGAGTTTATAATATGTAAACATTAAAAAAAGAAAAGGACAATTTCTCTTTCTCTCCTTCAGTTTATGCCCCTAAACGTAGCGGTTATTGTTGGGAAATGTGTTTACATTGTCCTGAGCCAGAGTCATGATACCTATAATTAACATTAGAAGTCAATGTTAAAATGCATAAAAGAGCACATAAATATGTTCTTTTACACACAATATCCTAACTTGAAAGAATCAAGATAATCAACAAATCATCAGTTTGCAGAATGAACTGGACTCATACCCCATTTATTAACATGTTTAATACCTCCTTTATTAATGCATCATTTAATTGTCCTACTTATTCCTTAACAACCTATGTAGAGTACCCCTAGCTTGGGATATATTCTTGCAATATATTCTGTTTGGTCTGTATAACTTTGTACTTACACCACAATATCATTCGTGCTCATGCTTACTCTATTGCTCTAGCAAGTCAAAAGAATTTTCCTTCACAAAATATGATCAGTGGATGATGTCAAAAAATGTTAATAGTCTAATATCATCTCAGATATGGCGAACAAGCACGTCAGAACTTTCACCACTTTGTTGCCTGAGTAGCCAGAAAAACACACGCTTTGTATGTCATTGAAATTTCATGCCATCCCATCCTAGTCTAATAAAAATTGTCAACGTTTTCAAACTAAATAAAAATCATCGCAGGCCTCAAAGCCCTATTTTCCCATTTTTATATAGCTACATTTTTATATATATATATTCCCATTTATATATTTTTTTCCATTTTTATATAATAGCAGCAGAAAATTAAAACTCACTTCATCCTCAGCAACTAGAAACAACTTTTCACATTCTCACAGAATGATTTCTTTTCCTTTTTAATGTATCTAAGAGTTCTAGGAATAATTATATGGAAAAGAGAATGGGTAAAGAACTAAAGGATTAAGAGAGACATAAGCAGTCCACTTGATAAAATTAATCTTAAAGGCATTTCTGTAGACATTGGCTGCTGAAGCCAGTAGCTAAAATATTTAACAATTAGCTCGACGCCACCATGGAAGCTGGTGTGAGTAATGACTAAAAAACCTTATTAGGAATAATAGATTTTTGTTAATAACTCAAATGTTACACTTTTGTCTGTGTAGTAAGATAAGATATGCAATCATACATAGTATTGAACCAACTAGTAATTTATCACAGAAGATAATGGATTATCTTACTCAAGGCAGCAGAAGTGGACTTCTAGTGAGAGTTCAGGAGGGATGAATGATAATAAATACCTAGAAAATAAAGGCGTCGTAGAAATTGTAGACTGCCATTCACTGTGCCACACTTAAGCAAGCTTTGGTTGTATTTGCCAAGGTAATATTCTATTCTGTGCTAGAGCTGGTTGGAAAAACTTTGCCAAAGGTGTTGATTTTGTGAGGTTTTTGTAAACAAAAACTTCTGATCTGAAATAAGGAGACTTCTTGTAGTAAGCCATTTTTTGTCTTCTCTTTTAGCGGAGAAAAGCAGAAGAGCATTCCAAAAAATTGGAAACACCTGGTTTGACATATTAGAACAAAATGTTTCAGTTTTATTTTGAACTAAGTTTTTTTGAATAGTTTTATTTCGGTTTGTGTTAAATTGAGACTGAAATATTTTTAATGAATAACAATCTTTATAAAAATTTTCTTTCACAGAAAATCTCTAAATACCAAGCTTGTAATGATTTTTACCTTGCAATGCTTCCCTAAAGCTTCTTAAAGTGAGGAATAACCATTTTCTGCCCACCACCAGTTGTGTCTACAATTGATTTGAAACAACCTAAATATTTCACAGAGGGCAGCCAATCTCCTCCAGTTTGTCCGCTACATCTCTCTGACAGTATTTCTTTTTTTCACTGTTGTATATTATTTTCTATTTTTCTCCCACAATATTCTTCCTGGGGGTTTCTAAAAAATTGGTGTTATCCAGGATTTAATTAAAAGCATACAAACAGAGAGGACCCTCAAGTGAAAGCGGCCCTTCAGTAAGTAATAAAGTCCCCCAATTAAAGCATAAAAAGCCTGAAAAATATTAGCATGGATATGGATTTCAACCTATTCCAGCATACTGATGTATAAATGAATTAAAAGTGGTCTGAGTTAAAATACGGAAGGGTGTACTTTTTAATCATTTGAGAGGTGTAAACTAGACCCAAGTTTTCCTTGTGGCGATGTAACTTGTGCATGTTCTCTCCTTTGTGTTGCTTCTGGTAGACTACACCTTCATTTGAGTCACATCTCTCCCTTGTTCTCTACCTCACTGTATGTTTTCACAAAACTTGGAGCCTCTTAACTGTAAGACCTCTGTGCCTCTAGGTGAGATCTGCTTCAGGTTCAGTGGAAACTGAAGAGCAAAAGTACATAGAGCCTGACTTTGTGAAATCTCTCTCCACCCGAGAGAAAATTGCATGGACTGACTGATAAATTGTTTTTCTCCTGCAGGTATATTTACATTTTAAAAACAATTATTTCATTTCTTTCAAAATAACTTGTGTTTTCCCAAAGAGAAAAAAAAAAAGCCCATGAAGAATGGGTACCATTCCCTGCATTCATGTGCACGCATACAGATTTTTGTGAAACTTTTCACTGTTATTTTGTTTTGAAGGCAGGGAAGGAAGGTGAGTGGTTCAATTTGGGAACAGGTGTACTCAGTTGTGATGGGCTGTACAAATCACCACCCTAAAACCAAAGACAACACGCATGAAACTAAGCCTACTATAGCATGAAACTACCACAATATATATTTTCTTTCAGATGTGTTTCTGCTCCAGTTGGCCTATCTTTATGAAATTTATGCTTTAAATCTATTGTTTCCAAAACCAATATCTGTCGTTATTTTAACAACGAACTCTACTCTGCATAGGATCAGTCAGCCCCATTGCTGGGATGACAGAACATAAGAGAAAGTCCACCTCAAGAAGGTTCCTTCCACGGTATTTTTTTCCTCTTCACGTTTGGCATCCAGGGAATATGTTTTACTTGTCTGAAGGTGATGCATAACGCTTTCCTGGTAATTTTGCTCTGTTTTATGCCAGACCACACTTCCCTATGGGACCAGCAGAGCAGTCCCATGGACAGGGCAGACCAGGAGCAGCCTGCAGCATTAATTAATTGCTGTCCATTAGGCAAGTGGTACCAAGCCCAGGTGTACCTAGCTTCTCAAAACAAAACATTATTACACAATCAAGGGTCAGCATCCATTAAACAGGCTTTTACTAGCAGATTCTGCCTGTTTTATGGCCACCCTTTTGTATTTCTGCTTTCAGGTCCACCTTGCCTCAATCACTTTTGTGCTTAGTGAAGTCTCATAACCCAAGACTGTAACCAGCTAGGGCCATTCCCCATGCCTGATGGCACCCGCTGCTGTTTCCTTTAAGAGGTGCTTTGTCACAGACTCTTGTCTGTCAGCTAACTTCCCTCTCCCTTCCATTCTCTCCAGTTTTGCTCATTCCTCCAGTGAAGCTTAGTGAAAAGTTGTAGATCACCTTCTCCTGACACACTCACCTTAAGCAGCAGCACAGTTAACAACATACACTCCTAAATATTGGTGTTTCTCAGTGAAAAATGTCATCACTCATCTTCACAGTATCATAGCAGCGTCTGTACAAATGCAATCTGCCATATATGCACCAGCAAGATGTTGTGAAGGATTCTTCCCTTACAGTGAGGAAATATTGGCTTATGTTTCTGGTATGTTTAAAAGTCCAGACAATTTGACATAATCCTTGAAATACTGCTTATTATAGTGCCATGACTTGGGAAAAACCCTATCTGCGGAGGCTTCGAGCAGTCAGCTGCTTTTACAGTTTCTGTATAGGAAAGAAGCAGAAGAACAATATGAGAAAGAAAATTTTTGTTCCCGTTTATTCATTTTGTTTCAAAGAGAAGGATGGGAGGATTTCTCTGTGAAGGCCTAGCAGAGAATAGATGGTAGATGCTAGTTTGTGCCCTGTGTCTCAGAGAGCTGTCAACTGCCCTGGATGGAGTATGAAGAAAAACAGTGGTGGAACTGTCAGAACATATACCTCCTGAGGCCTGCAGGGTGGGATGCTGGGGACGATGGAAGGCAAAAGCAAACTATGAATGGGGACCGGCTTCTTTTCCTTCATGACATGCATACGCTGCTGGGGAGCCAAAGAAGCCGCTTCAAACCAATGCTTCTCTCCTGCACAATACCTTCTCTCCTTAAGAAATGTGAAGCTTGCCTCCCTTCTGTTCACCTTACACACCCTTTTGGTAATGTACTGAGCTCTTGGGACTTGCAGATGAGTTGGAAAAAAGCATGAGAGTCACACCTCGGGGTCTCAGTATTACAGAGCTGGGATAATGAAGGGGAAGCCGCTGAGGAGCACATCTGCTTCTACTGCTGCTCACATTCAAGAATGCATGCTATGAGGCTGTGAGGTATAAAACTAAGCAGGTGCTTCTTTTCAAGTCCATCATAATAGATCAAAGCGTCCAACTTTGAGAATTATTTCAGTTCAGTATCTTCAGGGGGGAAGGAAGAAACTGTTGCTGTCCAGTTACCTGCCAGTTCCCTTGGATCTTTGCAGTCCTCCACCAGAACAAATAAAATTCATATTGATTAATTTCATAATCCCATTGCAACCTATTGCAACACACTTGTCTGATGATAATAGCTTAAGTTTGTCACAGCAGGGCTGGTCCAAGCCGGGCATCCCTCAGAAAGTCTCCTAATCTGCAGTCTCTGAATAATGGCTCC
The DNA here is from genome assembly GCF_964199755.1 of Larus michahellis. Classification (NCBI taxonomy): domain Eukaryota; kingdom Metazoa; phylum Chordata; class Aves; order Charadriiformes; family Laridae; genus Larus; species Larus michahellis. The sequence continues at coordinate 83,884,900 of NC_133896.1, read as the reverse complement.
TAACACTTGTATTGCTTATCCAAAAATGCTGCTCTAGTTTTTCATGTGGATGGATCTCTATTCCAAGCAAATAGTTTGATTTGGTGATTCATTTTTTCGAGATAATCATGTATTTTCATATTTATCACGCAATCACCAGCTTCCATACTGTACATGAACGTAAACTTATCTAAATGTCAGGAATCGGGGAACTGCCAAATTACAAAACTAACAGTTTACCTTTTGTCCAACATTACCAAACAAATAACGGTAATGAACGTTCATATTGCCTTTACTTAGACTTCTACTCGTAGCTGCCAGCCCAAGGTAAATGAAGTAGGGCAACTCTTGTTTCCTTGTTCTAGAGAGCCCTGCCTTCTTTTGCGCTCATTTCATAGGCTTTAAAGACCATCCGATAAGCAGCAGTGAAAATCATTTTAACGTTTTAGGAACAAATACTTTTATTCCAAAACATGCTATCGTTTTAGAAGAACAATGTTAAATAAAGGCTATTACATATTTGCCTACGCACACAAGCAGTGCCCACCACACGCGTGGTTTTAAGGCAGATTTAAGGTACATAATGAAAATACTTTGAAGTGAGGTATGCAGTAGAATAGAAAGTAACAGCATATTTGCCCATGTGAAGTAGGAGACAATTCATCCCTTGAACGCAGAGATATAAGCTATCTCAGTGCAGTGCAAGGTCTCGCAACCGGGCAGCTACCCCAGAACCCACACGGTGAACTTTCCTATCTTTGGTTATCCCACAGCAGTAAGTGTGTGTGCCGCCATCGTCTTGTTCTAAGGGCTTTTTCCTTGCAAGCCCAAAGGTATACTTTTAATTGGGTGGTGTTGACCACAGACACTTAACAAACAGTGATTACTGCAGTTTTAATCAGTTCTGCGGGTTCTTCTAAAAGGAGCTCACACGTTCAGGGAGAAAAAAAATCAACCCTCATGATACTTTTCTAAGTTACAACCAGAAGAATATTTTTCCCTACTAAAGAGCAACAAGCCCTGGCTCAGTGTGACATAGGTAACAAACTGTGACTCTAATTAAGTGTGTAATTATACAGCAGATTGCAGCACAGTATGCTATTACTTCAATCAACTGACTTGCATGCCAGCAGCATGGCAGTCCCAGAAACCCAGCGCTCATTGCAGACTGAGCTGAACACATTAGGGACCATTTACAGTGGGGGTGAAGAGCGAGCCAGCCTCACTTCACCCAGGCTAATGGCACCTGCACGCATCCAACGAAAAAGGCAGCAGACACACAGAAATTCAAAGTCTATAGGAGACTCAGAAGCAAACTCGGGCAACCCTGTGCTGTGGCAGCTGCCACGCAGAGTTTCCTTGCGTCATAGGTTAGTACCTATTTGTCTCGGTCTATTTTTTGATGTGGCTGTCAGTGTAGAGCTCCAATGCTGCATCTCTCTTCCTTGAAATATGGTGAATTGACAATATCTTTGAAAGCTTTCTGTGTAAGAAAGACAAGTATTTGCCTTCTATCAAACTCCCCTTCCCAAAATAGTAGTTTTGGGATGTATGCCATTACACCAGGCAGTTGTTAGATTTGAATACTGACACTTGCATAAATGACATTTACAGTGAGAATTTCTGTTAAATAATCCACACAAAACTGACCTACATTTGCAAATCTCCTTTGAACCACTGTAACAGAAATACACACGGCATTGAAAGCAAACCGCTATCAAGATACTGAATTCGGAGCTCTGTGCATCCACCACGGTAGGGCTCAAGTAAACATGGCTTTGCTTCAAAGCTGCTGCCATTATCATTGTTGCTTTGGACGCTTCTCAACAGATGGCGCATTTCTGGGGAATTTTGCAGGCAAACACGCACACTGTAAGGTACCATTTTGCCTTGTCTGGGAGGGGAGGTTGGGAAGACCGTGATTCCGTGATTCCGTGACTAGGGACTGCAAGCAACTTCACAGGGAACAGATGGAAAAACATGCTCTGAAGTAACAGCGAATCTCCCAAAAATCAGAAAAAGCAGCCTGAAAACTAATCTGCAATTACAAACAGGACTATGATAACGACCATATCTGAGTAGACAGGATTTACCGAAGTTGTGAAAGCATAAAACAACTGCTGAAATCCCATTTGCCACGGGGAGTTGAGCTGAATACTGAAGGGCGGTTAGTGCCTGGTTTCAAGCATGAAGCTTTATGCAAAGCCCCAGCGCCACGCTTTCCAGGCAGAAGGGACAGGACATGACCCTGGTCTACCCTGTGTGGCCAATGGACCCTCTATTTCATTGTCAGTCTTCAGGCTTGCGTGGTTTACTAAGGGTGTCTGGGTGGATGACTGTGAGCAGCTCTACCCTTTGGTCCTCTCGCTGCCAGCAATTAATTGTCAAACTGGTGGATGTCCTCACCTCACCTGGATCTCTCAGCAGAAGGTAGAAAGGCTCTTGGTCTGACGAAGATTTCAAAAAACATGCGTTCTTAGGGTATGTAGCAGAAAAAAAAAAAAGAGAAAACCACACTGTGCTGGAAGATGCGTGCAGGAAAATAGGTATATAGCAGTTTAAATAGGGTGAATAATCCCCAGGAATATTAAATAAAACCAGAGAACAAAGTGAGTCTTGTGTGGGACTGGAAAAATTGTGCTGTGACAGGGATGGGCATAGGAGCAAACAGGTGAAACCCGTAGAAAATCATTTAACTTTCTGAAAATTATAATTTTTCTGTCAAACTTTTCTGTACCTAACAATCTACTCTTGCTTTTGACATAAGATAGGTAAACTTTAAATAATAATTTGGTTAAAGGTTGCTCACTTGATCTGACTCAATTGCTCTCAATGCAAGCAGAGCGCTATACCCCACTGATAACACATACAATTAATGCTTCAAAAGGGCTAATTTCACAAGGGGAGGGGGGGAAATGAAGAAATAAATTTAGATGGGGAAAAGTCAGGCAAAAAATGTGAATGAAAATGGTGGGAGTTATTATTATCTTATTATTGATTATCACAGTTCCACCACACGGGGCTTAGCCAGGACTAAACAAATCCCCCAGCGACAGATTAAATGATTCTGTCTGTTCTCTGATTTAGTTTCCCCTTAAAGAGGTTGACAATTAATAGTCCTTTAAATAGTTCCTGTCTCCAGACTGGCTCTTCTCTCCGTTTCACCAGACAGTACAGAAAAAAACCTTTTTTTCCCTTCTTCTAATTCTTCCTCCCAAGGTGGATTCCTGTTGCACGTGCAGTAAAGCCAAGCTTTCTTGAGCACAAAACCCAGGAGGAAAGCTTTACTGTTCTGCAGCGGCCAGTAGGGCCTGCCTGCACAGTGGTATGTGCCTCGATCGTTTTGTTTATATTTGCTCTGAATTAAGCTGTCCCATTCTTTGCAAACGCACACCCATTAAAATCTCCTGCCTATTATGTTATTATTTATTACCTTTTTTCAGTAAACAACACTGCGTTTTTTCAGTAAACAACACTACTCCCGCGTCATTTTGCAGAAGCTGAGGTGATTTTCTGCGTTTCTGAAAGTTTGGCTAATGATTGGTTTTCAGGTCAAGAAGAGATCCCACTCTTTATACTGTTCCGCAGTCGTAGCTGCCTTCTTGTCATACACCATGTCAGTAAAGTCCTTATCTGTCCTGCAGACTTGCTGAGGAACCATGCACCAGTTGCTTCATCATGCAGTGAATTTCCAAGTTCAAAAGTATCACTAGTGAGAGCAATGTATTGCTCCTGTAGCACCAAAAAACATGGAGTTGCTATTTATATCACAACAAGCATCACCAGAAAGCACTAGTCTGAAAATTGAGTTCTTCTCTTATGGTTACTATCTTTTCTCATTACAAAATTAGCCAAAAAGCAACATTTGTGGAGAGGCTTCAGGAAATCAAAACAACTTATACTTAAGATAAATCAAAATATTTGAAGCATTTTTTTCCCAGTGTTGACTCCTGGGTATAACCAGAGGCTGTACATTAAGAACCAGAAAATCTAGACTTTCTGGAACATTTTAATGTTTCCCCCCAGCTCTTAAGTTCAAAACAAAATTGTCCAAATGTCCACTACATTTTGATTCTATTGAAGTGGCACATTAAGATGGAAAAATGATTACGTGAACACTTTTTATTCATCATCACCAGTAGGCCAGTTCATCATTTTAGTTCTGCTGGCAAAGTTCCCACTCTTCATTGTGCTTGCCAAGATATGAATCCTTTGACTTTGGTAAGAGACACTGTTGAAGATGCACAAAACCACCAGAGCACGTATTCCTCTTTCTTTGGTGTTTTTGGCTTTGATCCAGGCCATGGGAAAGAAAAAGTTTGATTTTGCTAGTTTAAACTCAATCTGGTTCAAATATGGCATTTTTAGGAATCAGTTTGCAGAACAGAAAAATACAGACGCTAAGAACCAAAGACTGTCCTATAAGAAGAGCCTAAGAGCCTGTCCAATTCCAATCCCGAATATCAGGGCCAGATCAATCACGTCAAGTTTACAGAGAAATTAGAAAGGAAAAACAACAATCATATTGGATTATATTCAAACCAATATTGAAGCAAACCCTGAATACACTTTCCACTCAGATAAAATGCTTGGCACCCTTTTGATAACAAAATATCTTCAGGCTAAAACTCTATCTAGTTTTAATGAGTTTATTTCACAGGAGTTCCCTTTAACAAAAAAGTATAGGTCCTAGGAGTGCTTACTCTAAGAAGCAGGACAGCCAGTTCCACCTAACCCTATTTCTACAATAACTCATATCATGTCTGCCTGGCAGTTGTCTCCCAGCAGCAACTCATGCCATGTTTTGCCCAGTTTCTTCAACAGACATATGCTATTGCACTGGCCTTGCGTTGGTTTGTGGAATCCACGGAGTCGAATCTCCCTGTTTCCAAGGGGACTTTATCCATGCTGCCAGCTGGCTAGCACAAACCAACCTCACGTAGGTAAACATAAACCAGCCTTAGTATGGCACACTACTGAATCGAATAAGCTTCACTGAAAAACTGAACCGTGTCTAGGCAATTTGTAGGGACAGGTGAACACGGATGTATTTCATTTCGCCCATTAGCCTGAGCACATCTTGACAAGAAGTTTTGCATTATTTATGTGACAAAAGACAAGAAAAATGGTTCCATTCAGCCTGAGATAAACTCTGGGTACAAGAGAAAGTCAGATCCACTTTCATTTCTTCTGGATTTTCATATCGAAAAATGCCAAAGTTAGAAAGTTAGAGACTGTACACCTGTCTTTCATTAACGAGCAGAGAAAAGCACTTCCAAAGGACAACATAAGAAACTCAGGTGTGTCAAAACACTCTTAAATGTAACTGCGCCTCTCCAGTGATAATAAAAGAGACCAAAGACAATCCCTCTTGTAATGGAGGAAACTCAGTGGGGTGATGCTCCAAGAATGTGAGGAGATGAACCTGCACCTTTTTAGGCAACTTGAGTAGCTCATAGCTCCTGCAATAACTCCCACGTTGCAACATCCCATGTAGGAAAACCTCTTGAAAACATTGCATTCAGTGCTGCATTATGAACATAGCCATTTTCAAGGAAAAACGTCCTCTAGTCAATGCTTTGAGTGCAGTGTCTTCTGTTTCAGGTCTTTTGTCTTTCCCCAGTCCCACGCAGTTAAGTGCGTTGGGTATTCCACCTTTGTCCTGTGCCGGTCAGCATTACAAGTGTATGAAACTGGATCATCTGCTGTGATTTTGAGGCATCTTTTAGTGCTCCTGTTGATTTTGGCTGATCCCTACAAGAGGAAAGGAATTATGGGAGAAGCTGAGGGCCTATGAATTTAGTGCTCAGTCAGAAAGCAATTCTTTTGGCCTCTACAAACATGCCTGAGAAACACTAGTAGGTATAGACCTGAAAGAAAAGTATTGCATTTTCCTTATGACAGCATGACAGTTTATGGATCTCTCCAAGGCATATTGAAATATATTTAGAGGTTTATTTTGTGTCTGTTTGTTGGAGTTGAGGGAGAAGGGGAGTAGAGTCTGGGTTTTGTGGTGTGTTGGTGTTGGTTTTTTACAGGTCAAAAAAACCATTTTAGTAAATTTTAATACTGCATCCTGTCTAAAAAAAAAAAAAAAAAGAGAGCTAATAACAGGTTAGAGAATATTAATCTTTTATCTCTAATTCAATATTTTGGTACCAACTATTGTCAATGGGGTAGGGTGTGATTAAGTCAACACATCACACTGAAAATGAGGATTTTCATACAAGGTTGGGCTCCAGAACAAGGAGGATCTTAACCAGCTCCTTCAGGCAGCCATTTTTCTTCACTGACAGAGCTTGATGCACAAAAGGAACTGAAGGTTTACTTTTAAGAGGGGTCGAAATCTTCCAGAAACAAACCTTTCTAAGTTTTGTGGTTACAGATCAGACTAAAGACAAAGGAAAGCTGATGTTAGTAGAAGTTCTGCAGCCCATGTAGGTCCATGTCGTTTGGCACGCACCGCTGAAATCTTTGTCTTTCACAAATTCAACTCCTGTATTTTCTACCGCTCTGTCACAAGATTTGTCTCCTGCTTAGTTTTTCCCTGAGAGAGGGATACAGTAAGCAAGCCCATACATTACATGTAAAATTAACTATTTATTAATTACATAAAGCTAATAAGTTTTGAACTGCCTGAGAGGGGAGAAGGTTCCAAGATGGGACCTTCCCATGGGCTGCAGTTCTTCAAGAACTGCTCCAGAATGGCTCTTTTTCCACAGGGTACAGTTCTTCAGGAGAAGACTACTCCAGCATGAGTCCCACACAGGCTGCAGCTCCCATCAGGAATCTGCTCCATTGTGGGCTCTCCACAGGTTGCATCTTTCTTCACGACACATCCACCTGCTCTGGTGTGGGGTCCTCCACGGGCTGCTGTGTGGATATCTGGCCTGCATAGTCCTCCACATGCTGCAGGGGGGCAACCTGCTTCACTATGTTCTTCTCCACAAGCTGCAGGGGAATCTCTACTCCAGTGCCAGGAGCACCTCCTGCCCCTCCTTCTTCACTGGACTCAGTCTCTGCAGGGCTGTTTCTCTTATATTTCTCGTAGCCTTTTTTACCCTATTTTAAAGATGTTGTTGCAGAGGCACCACCAGCGCTGCTGGTTGGCTCAGCACCGTGTGCATGTCGGAGTCAGCTGGAACAGGCTGTGTTCAACGTTGGGGCCGCCCCTCACCTCTTCTCACGGAAGCCACCCCTGCAGCATCCCCCACTACCAAAACCTTTCCACATAAACCCAATGAAATAAGATGAAATAGAAAAATGTGATGACTACATCTTATCTCTTGTTAGATTTTTTTTTTTTTAATATTGTTTGATAGATCACTGTCAATAGCCAAGGGGCAGTCAACAACATCTGACATCCTTGTAGAACAAGGAAACAAACGGATTTATATATTCACCACAAGATGGCTGCTGGTATCATAGTACCAGCAATACCAGCAACCATCTTGTGTGGAATACATAAACTAATCTGAGCAGTTAAGGAAGGATTCAGGAACAGAAGCAAATATATTGGATCCTAAGCCTAGCAGTAAGGGGTCACTTCAAGTATAACAGCTGTGTGTATTGTCTTCATGGCTTTTCCTTGCTTTTGTGTGAAACACAAGTGACAAGGATTGAAAAAGCCTGTCCAAGATCACTGTAATCTCATGTCACTCCAACATCTCCAAAAAAAGAACTGCACAACTTGAATCCATGTGAGTCCTCACAGCTCAGACATGCAATTGTCCAACACAGATTGACTCCATATTCTTGGGCAAGCATGGAGAGGGGCTACAGTTCATCTTGTACAGTCAACAAATAATGCTACCACACTCGTAGCTAAGGAACATAAGACAGAAAAATCAGTGACTTAGGGATTGCCTGAAAATCTGACAGCAGGATGAGCACAGGGCAGATTCTGTAGTAGCACCCTGCAACTGATATACTGAGATTTTCAGGGCTGCTAAAGAACCCACACTTCCAAACCAACTACCTAGACATAATGTGCTTCGTAGGTGGTACCCCACCACCTATGAAACATCTTCTTCTCTCTGCTAGCTCTACATTGGATATCACGTATCTTGGCTCACTCTCAACTGCTATTCATACTTACTGGGCTGGAGCTGTTTCATCTTTAAGAGTGTATCATGCAGCTGGTAAAAGTTCAGAGTGCCCAGTCAAATCCATCTAGAGCCACTGAACAAGCTCAAAGTCACCAAAACTAATATTTTCAAATACTAGTGATATTATAACAATGTGATCTCCTTTTATTCAAGACAAAATAGGTTCAGCCTTACCAAAATTAACAGAGTCTATTCAGCTTGAAAAAGTGAAATTCTAATGAACAATCCTAAACTTTCCTACCTGTTTCTAAAACTGTGTTAGCTACTTTATTTAAGTCATTGCCTCTGGCCTCTACAAAAAGTTTAGTCTTGGAGTGCTAGTAACCCGAATTGCTAATGTGATGGCTCAATTCTCCCTTCCATTAGGCACCTTCTGCATTTTGACTGTCGCTAATCATACCATCTGTAAGTTCCACGCTTAACTTGCTGGGTTTATTACTACCTGGGTCTGCTTCCTACAGGCTCTAGAGAGTCTTCCCTATCTGCATGAAGAGACAAGAAGGCAGGGAAAAGGAAGGGAAGGAGACCCTGAGAGGTGTTGCAACCCCTGAGGTTGATCATTCACTCTCCCCTGTGCATTGATGGCACAGCTGCTGTATGAGGGAAAGGGTGGGACCAATAAATGAACCCCTATGATGGAAGAAGGCAGAAATGGGATGTTGGGCTTAAGACATATAGTGAAAATCAGCATAAGAGTGGAAAAAACACAATTCTCAAAGTTTCATCATTCACTTGAGTTGCATTATGTATGTATATAAACGATCAGGGAAAGTTAAAATTTCTGTTAAGACAATAAGAACAATTACTGTTTCTTAATCCAAAATGCTTATAAAATATTGAAACTAAAGAATACAGTTAACTCAGCCAGAGATGCTTAGCTTACAAGGCAGTGGACATGTGAGTTGAAATCTGGCTTTTTACACTTAAAGAAGGAAATGATAATGGCCAAACTTGACAGCAGACAAAAGCAAACTAGATAACCCCTTTGTATGCACAAAGAAGAAGAACAAGGCAGGTCTACCTATACTTATAAACTGACATGGGAGAAGGATTACCTTGGACAAGGGCTCTCTTTAGGAAATTCTTGAAAGAATTTCAAAAATACTTACAGAGTAAACGAGGCCTTGTAGAACTCCATGCTACCCTAGAATAAATTGTTTCTGGTACTGAAATAAACTTGTTTTGTGCTATTTGGACACCTCTGGACTTCCTGCTTACCGTCAAGAGATTTTTAATATTTTTTTTTTTTTAAGTATACATTTGGGATATTTGTCAGTTCTGCTAATTAGCATCCCAGCCACCAGGCAGCTGGTGAGTCTTCTTCATAGTGCTAAGCACCAACTCCCCCTAGAGCAGACAAGAGAGCATAGCGGGATTCTCAGGCTGATCATTCCCTCCTCTTAGAAACACACTCAGGAAAGCAATACTCAGACTGTGAATTGTGTGGCTACATAACGCAGCCCTCAGAGCCAGGCTCATGCTCCAGGTGGACCTCTACAGTGGCAATTGTGCACAAATGGAACGCATTTTTGTTGGAATTTCTCCATTAGCTTTATTCTCCATTAGCCCAAGAGCCTGCATGAGTAATATCTGCAAAAGGCAGTCTCTGTAAATACATCTTTAAGATGTATTTGTATTTCTTTATGATGCTAAGGAGAAGAGTGCCGGGCACCGCATCCATTCTTTGGAACCACGTAGACTAATCACACGCTTCCTCCAGCCACCTCTGTGGCAGCTGCTCCAGATAGCTCTCCAAAATGATCCCCCAGCAGAGCGGGGCTCAGGGCAGCCTCAGGAGGGTCTATGGCTGGCTCACCACTGCACAAGGTCTGTCTCCCTCAACCTTCTTCTCCGCAACAGTGCCCCGCACACACTCGCACAACTCCGCCTCCTCCTCCTGAGCACCCCAAGACACGCTGCACAGAAAGCCCTAAGAAACTCACTCTGGAAGCTACTACACAGTCCTCGCGCTACTTCAGACACAATGAACCGAGAAACACATGCAAAGTGTCATTATGTGCCAGAGTCAAGGCTTGATCCAAGACTCAGAGGACACCCACAGTCAAGGGCAAGGTATTACGGTCTGCCCTAGATGTAGCCAGCTCCATCCAAGCAGTACAATGAGGACCCCGTTGCACAACCTGCTCTACACCTTCCAAAGGGCTGCCAGTAAGACTTTTCCCAAGTGCGACATTGTTAATTCGCACACAGTTTGCAATTCACTCTGCCCCCCACATCCTTTTCTGAAACGCTCCATCAGATTTAGCAGAAGTGACCACAGGTACAACTGCGTAGGCTTGCCGTATGACATTCTTCCATGTTTACACCAGTTAATTGCTGTAAAGGTTACTATTATCTTTTGCAATAAATTGTGTATTTTAACATACTATATAGAAAAAAACCGTGCTTCCTCTTTTAACAGCTACTTGTTCCTAATGAGGTTTTTAATGGTTACTCATGTCAGCTCCCATAGTACCACTGGTCTGCTTAAAAAAATATTATCTATTGGCTTCAAGAACCAACTAATTTCTGGAAAAATCCCTTAAGTTTCCTCTTCCAAAGTGGACCGCTTACCTACGTCTTCATCCTTTAGATGTTTACCCCGCTATATTTTCCATGCAATTAATCCTCAGACTCTTTGATAATTTGAGAGGGAAACAGAGAGAGAAAATAAGGCTGTAGCCCATTACGGCTATGCCTACAATCCTAAAGACGAGAGCGCCAGGGATTCAGCTCAAGCACTGAATCATCCCTCACCCTTCATCAGACCCACTGGCCAATAATTAGTTCCAGCCACATCTCCTGTTTGATTCCTAATCATCTTTTAATAAGCAGTATAGGTATTCCCCACTTACGGCCTGCAACATAGCTAAGAAAAACAAGCATTTTGTTAAAAAGGACAGAATTTTACGATGTAACGTTTACTTATTCATTGATTATATTTTAGGGGTTTTCCAAAGGGTGTGTGTGTGTGTGTTACAAACCACCACTTTGGATATCTCAGCATATAAGAGGCTTACATAAGACAACGTAAGAGACACGAGAAAGCATGGCTTCAGATGTCCTGCCCTTGGGGCTTAAATAGAATGTAAACAGACCAGAAGGTCTCATATCTTCTGAATATCTTCTGGTAAGTTTTTCCCCTTTTTACAGACCATTAGAAGTCCTACATCAATTATAATATTAACTTTATATTCTTTTTCCTTAGTGTCTTCTCTACACCGTGACTTCTTTTCGCAGTCTTTGGAGTATTACAAGTCTGAGAAGGATTTGGAAGAAAATGATAGAAAAAAAAAACCCTAAACAAACAAAGCACAAACTGAGATCAATGCAGATCCCTTTCCCCTTAATTTCTTGTCTCCTTGTGAATGTAGAGAGGGCTTATACTGTCCCTGGGAGAGGTGGTGTTTCTGATAGGTCAGTCTAGAGGTAGGTAATCACTGAGATATACATTATGCCCATCGCTTAAGAATAGATTCTGTGCAACAGTTTGCTCCTCTTCCCTTAAATCTTCACCCCAGTGTCTGAACAAAACTGAGTCTGGATACAGCAAATGGTGTACAATCTTCTTTTCCTCCTTCGCATTATCAGCTCTGTGTACTTCAGTTTTGGAACTATCTTGCAGCTTCAGATCATGTTCTATTTGTTTTGTATTTTCACAGAACGCTTCCACTGATTTTGCCGATTGAAAATAAAAGAGATTTGATGAAAACAGCAATTGAGAATGCTCTCCATCATCATAACTGAGACGGATTTTCCTTATAATGCTGTAGGTCAAGAGATCTGTAAGTTACAGCTAAGATGATAGTCACATGAGAGTAGCATCAGACGCTCTCTCTCCCACGTAAGAACATTTTTAAACAGCACATTTCACAATACCCTGTGAAAGATTCTGCTCTCAGTTGCACAAGTGCAGAGCAAGGGACACTGTGCTGGCATCAGTGGGGAAATCTGGGAGTAGAGGCAACACACAGATTGTTATATCAGGGCCAAGTCATTTCCATGATGTTATGCTTGAGTTACATTTACGTGTTAATGATCCATATCGGGATTCTCATCTAAGTCAGGCTGATGATACCATATTGATCTTGAAGGTAAATACAGTAAATAAGCCCTTTGGATCTCCTTTAAATAAGCTTACTAGAATCTTTTGACTTCTGCTTAGAAAGATTTGAACAGGGTGAACCCTGATGTCTCAAGGTTTTGTTAGGTTCACAGTATTGTTCCATAAAGAAAAGGCACAGACAGCCTGTGTGAGGTTGTTTAGGACATACTGTTCCTGGAGGTAAATACAATAAACGAGCCCTTTGCAGCACCTCTTAAAAAGCTTATTGTCAGTTTTAACTTCTGCTCTATCAAAAGCTTTGAACAGATTGAATGCTAATCTCTCAAGGTCTCGTTAAGTTTACGATATTGGACTGTGCTATATAAAAAAGGCACAGAAAACCTGGGCGAGTTAAAGCTTTCTACAATTAAATTACTGTCTCGGTGAATGAGGGGAGAGAAGCGGATGTTGTTTAAACTCAAGTAAGGCTTCTGACCCTGCCTCTCATGCACAAGCTGAGGAAGTACACACTAGATAAGTGGATAGCAAGGGGTACTGAATGGCCGAGAAGGTTGTTATCAGTGGCACAAAGTCCAGATGGAGGCCGGTCACTAGCAGTTTACCCCAGGGGTCAATACTGGTTCCAATACTGTTTTAATATGGTCATTAATTAATTCTGTGATTAATGACCTTGAAAGTGGGGCAGAGCGCACCCTCATTGAATCTTTGTATGATACCAAACTGTGAGGAATGGATGATAGAGCAGAGTCCTGCTACCATTCAGAGGGACCTGAAGAGGCTAGAGAAACAGGCCAACAGAAAGCTCATGAAGTTCAACACAGGCAGGTGCAAAGTCCTGCACCTGTGGAGCAACAACCCCATGGACCAGCACCAGCTGAAAGGCAGCTTTGCAGAAAAGGACCAGGGGGTCTTGGTAGGCACCAAGTTTGAACACGAGCCAACAGTGCGTCCTTGTGGCAAAGGTGGCCAATGGCACCCTGGGCTGCATTAGGAAAAGCATTGCCAGCAGGTCGAAGGAGGTGATCCTTCCCCTCACCACTGGTGAGGCCACACCTGGAGTACTGTGACCAGTCCTGCCCTCCTCAGTACAAGACAGACATGGACATACTGGAGCAAATTCTACAAAGAGCCACCAAGATGCTTCTGAGATTGGAGCATCCGTTACACAAGGAGAGGCTGAGAGAGCCTGAGAAGGCTTGGGGATGGGGGGTAGACTTATTGATGCATATGTATATCTTATGAGAGGGGCTAACAAAGATGGAGGGAGAGACTTCTAGTGTCCAGTGAAAGGACAAGAGACAGTCTTGGGCATAGACTGAAATACAGGGAATTCCATTTAAACATTTTTTTTTCTTTTTTAATCATTTGTTAACTGCTGGAGTGACTGAAAACTGGAAGAGGTAGAGCAGATAGATAGGTTGTTAAGTCTTCATCCTCAGAGATACTCAGACCCTGACTGAACAATATCCTGGGAAACCTGCTCTAGCTGATGGTGCTTTGAGCAGGGGAATAGAATAGACCATCTCCAGAGGTGACCTCCAACCTCAACTATTATGCAATTCCATGACTAAGCACTGAAGTGAAGACTTCAGCTTTCTTTCAAATGGCTCTAAAATAATCATCAAAAACTAAGCCCAGCTATTGATGCCATGAGAATAGGTGCCAGTGAAGATGATGTAGGCAATAACAGTGGTGTTACGGGATAGGGGATATTAAACGTGATCAAGCTGTACAGGGAAAATTCCTTATCAAGTTCAAGGGTGCCCCAAGGGGCATTTCAAACAGCTAGTTTCAGACTTGGATGATCGAGAGATTCTAAGTTTCTTCTTCTGTTCTACCTACCACACATCTAGCTCTAATGTGAGGAGATGTTGACAACATGACAGTCAAAGCAATGCCAGCCAGCAGGGTTCTGGCTACTTTAGCCCTCCTACCACTGCTATGACGTGATGAGATTCAAACAAGATGAAAAAAGTGGAAAATCAAGGGGTCCAAAGGAAATAAAGAGGTGGATTCTTCAGCCTTTATTCAGATAGCTCTATTGTGCCCACCTCCCAACAGTCCAACCTACAACGGATACCTGAAAGCAAGATCAAAATTGACAAACCCTGCTGCGAGAGAGAAAAGGCCCTTTCTAAATTAATATTGCTCATACACAAGCACATCTGCTGGGATGCTGTTGGCCTTTCACTGCGATGGGATGAGAGAGAAACAGCCCTGCCAGCAGATTTCAGCCAATGCTGCTTGGGAACACAGTCCAATTGAGCAGGTGATGCAGGGTTCATTGATGTCTTCACCCCACAGCAACTCCATTGTGTCTACGCTCAAGGTACACAAAGGAAAAAAGACTGAGTGAATCACAGTTCCCCTTGTTGCTCACCCACACAGCAGAGGCAGAGGAAACGGGGCATTTCCAGTTTCTCTCAAAAGTATCTTTTTATGGAAAATAAAATAATGACAAGAATAAGAGCCACCTGAGATTAGTACGCCAGTACAATCACCTTAAAATTGCTTAACGCTTCTAAAAGAGTTCAGGGTCAGGAGCTGTCTAATATGCAAAAAACACGTTAAGACTGTGAAAGACTTTATTGGTTTGTGTGTAAGTAGAGAAGCTATCAAATCTTTTTTCAAGATTGCAAGTAAAAGAAAAAAAAAAATAAATCAAAAGCGTCCAGGGGAACCCAAACAAACGTCGCTGCTATCTACTATTCTATCCTTCAGGAAATCTAGATACCTAACCCTCTAAAAGATAAGCAGCGTGGTATTTTACTTACAGAGGTTCTGAATGTTCCGGTCCAAGTGGTCCGCCCACTGAAGGATGTTACTTTCTTAGTTCAGAGATTGAGGATTATCTTCCAAAGAATCAAGTCTTCCCTTTCTTTGATCTTGCAGTAAGTGCACCAGACAACACACAAAACCTGCGTCCATGATCAATAGTGCAACTTTATGTGGGCTCTTCCAGGGTGGCATTGTAAGCTTAAAGCAGCTCGATGTTCTGCTAATGGTCGGAGTTTGTCTGTCCGCACTGCGTCTTCTTTCCAAATGCACTGGTTCAAACTGCCTCTACTTGACTGAGAGCTAAGACTGCTCAGATGAAGTAATTAACAGAAATTAATAAGTCGTAGAACTGATGATGACAATGTACAGCTTACAGGTGTTTTCACTTGCGTGCTTGTATGTACCTGTGCCAGTTATCAAGAGGAAAACACCGCTCTCTGGTTGTGTAATGAGTCAGTGAACTGGGCGAGCAGCTGGGGTGATGCTGTAGGAGGCGCAGGGCTGCTGGGGACATGTCAGAAAGGTGACCCATGCAACGAAGCACATATACACACAAAGACAGTTGGAATAAACCGCAAGCCAATTCTATGTTTCCTGGTCATTGGCAGCTGGGGAACTGTGAATCTAATTAAACAAAAATGTGAAGACACATTAAAATGGATTTTCCAGTGGTTTTTGAGCTGGCTGGAAGCAACTGTAACTGGCATAGGGCACTTCGCAGCCCTCTCCCACAGAGGCCATTCCTGCAGCTCACCGCTTCCAAACCCCTGCCAGTTATGCCCAGTACACATTGGCAAATTTGAAGTAGCGCTCACAACAATAACTAACATACGGAGCTTTCCTTTCCATAAAAATCCCAAACTACCTCACGCTTCCTGGTGCTGCCATCCCAGTGCGGGTCATCTGCTGGCCACATTCCCTCAGGGCTATCCCTGCCCTGGTGTGTCTCCCCCACCATGGGCCACACAGTCCGTTCAGAAGTGTCTCCTTCCAAGAGTGCGTCTGCAGCCCACTCAGCAGTCCCCTCCGGGTGCCTCCTACCTTAAGGGCTGACGCTTTTTCTTATGTGTATCAGTTCATGGCCTTTTCCACCACAGGGAGCCCTGCAGAAACCTTAACAGTTATGCCAGGTACATATTGCTGTAAACATGACTTCAAATTCACATCACTAGTGTATAATCCTTTTTTTTTTTTAATTCCCCCCTGTAAAAAAACATCAAGATTTAGCCCGATTCATGTGAAAACTGAAGAACCAAGACTACTGAAAAACAAATCAGTCAGGTATGCCAAGATCTCTCTACTGTGTTAAATGCTAATGTGATAGAAAAAGGATGGGGGGAGGATAAAAAAAAAAAAAAAAAAAAAAGACTGATATCCTCCCTCAAGCAATAAAAGGCAGGCTATGTGGATCTATGGATCTCCTTGCTATTCACTTGCACTTCTTTGTCCTTATAGGTCTTCCCAAGACCTGGGTACTGTAAATGCTCCTAGGCAGTATGACTATTCATCTGTCAAGTCCACCTGGCACAGAATCACAGGACGGTTGAGATTGGAAGGGACCTCTGGAGGTAATCTTGTCCAGCTTCCCTGCTCAAGCAGGGGCATCTAGAACTGGTTGTCCAGGGCTATTGTCCAGATGGCAACATTTCCATCTTGAATATCTCCAAGGATGGAAACTCCACAACCTGTCTGGGCAACTTGGGCCAGTAAACAGTCACCCTCACAGGAAGCATTTCCTGAAGTTCAGATGCTGTCCGAGTCACAGGTGGGTTACTTCCTAGGGGTACGGGAAAAACTGTCATACTAGGAAGAGCATTTGGGGATTGTACAAGACTTATTATGCTTAGGAAAGGAACTAAAGGCAGGGGAGAAAAAATAAAAAAAAAAAAGAACAAGATGGTTTGTGGAGGAACAAACACAGAAGAATGACTGGCTGGTCAGTATGCTTGTCTGGACATGCCCTGCACCTGATCTGTCCTGTCATCTTATTAAACTCAATTTCTAAGTCTATTCTGTGTGCATTTGTGTGCTTGGAGGTCTAAGTGACAGCAACTGGAGATCATAGGTCAGAGGGACCGTGTGCCTGTGGTGCCAGCAACGGAAGTGATCGGAGTGGGCGAAATCAAGTCTTTGCAACTGAGCTGGTGACCTGGGGTTTATCACAAACTGACAGCTAAATCTCTCTTTCCTACACAAAACCTACCTAAGGTTATAAAACATAGGAGCGTACATAAGAGAAACAGGCAAGGATCACGCCAGCAAAGCTGGAGACAGGCGAACACCTTTTGTTTTCGTTTTCTCTCAGTTCTGCCACTGTGCCGAGTGACTGCTCTGTTCAACACGCTCCTGCAACACAACCTTGCACTTTGCCCACGATGGCCTCAGCCTTCAGAACCTCACCAAATGCAGTGGTAGCTTCAGCTTTAACTGACAGCAGTATTACTTTGAGGTGGAGTTCCTAAGAAAATTGTATCTATAGAATGTGTACGTGTTCCCGTTTATCCTCCCTTCCCCTAATAAGTCCCAATGCTGTTGGACAAAGTTGGTAAGCAACTTCACAGAGAAGAGGCCCTGCCGTTTACCCACTTGCAGAAAAACTATAGCACACATCTAAGCCGTACACACCAGTTAATTCAACAGCAGGGAGGCATCACAAACACTGTAACAGGGACAAAATGAACCACTGATGCCCTGTTAGACAGCTGAGAAACCAAACGCAAGGCTGAATCCAGAAGAAATTAGATTTCTTTAGGTGAGAATCCTGCAGCTGCACACTGAAGCCCGTTTACAAAACACCCCAGGCCAAGGAAGCTTAACAACCTTCCTGATTCTGTAACTCCCATGGCCAATTTCTTACCTAGCAAAAAGTCAAAAGACTGACTTACCACGTGCACTGCTGGCTGACGGGATGCAGGAGCTCCAGGAATAGCACGCAAACGGAAGGTGATAGTACCTTCACAGAGCTCCCAACGCTGTATTGCTAGAGAGCCAAGCTGACTCCTTTCCACACGTCTGACTCCCTTTCCACCAAGTAGGGCTTCTGTAAGTAACTTGTACTCACCTTTGCTCTCAGCCTTCCCGACAGCCACACCTGACCACACCGGAAAGCCTCCCCAGCTGCAGGCAGTTGGACAAATCAAGCCAATTACACCACTGGGTTTCTGCTCTTGACAGGTCTGCTTTGACCAGGCACCTGAAGCTGAGGGGCATCTCCCTAAGCACAGTTTGCAATAGCCACATTCAGGGATAATCTTCGAGACAAGCGAACTCAATAGTTTTAAAGCAAGGAACATGAACCCTCTATTGCCAAAATCAACAAGATGTGCTTGTCAAAGTTTGCTGTTGGCCAAGACCAGCAAGTCCACAGTAGAGAAAAAACCATAGAATACAACCACATCACTAAATAAAACTTCGTCAAGGCACAGGGTCGTTTATTTCCCAATTATCGCCAACGCTGTAATTGCTCATGTGTTCCCACCTGCATAATCTAGGGCTTTCCCACAGAATACTTGCCACAATTTGCAGAGTAAGACGTACCAGAGACTTTTCCCCATGGGAATAACTTGAGCTTGGTGAGTGTGTTCCAGCCAGCACATGGGAGAGAGGAGCTGGGTGTGCCAACAACAGTTGTGTCCTTTCACTTGCACTTCCAAAGCCCGAGAACAATTCCTCAGCTGGTCTTGCAGGATAACATAGAGGTAACTCTGTATGCAAAACACTGCATGCCCCTCTGCTCAATGATGCTGGCCAAACCAGAAAAATCAGATACCTTACATTTCACCAATGATACAAAGGAATCGCAAATAAAATACGCAAGGGAATAGTTTGTTTTTTTACAGATACAAGAATACACAACTTAAGACATGACAACAAGTTGCCATTTGAAGGTGATCTTCAAATGGGAAGGAACAATTAATCTGATTTTTTTTCCTGATGCATAAAAGAAAGTGTGCTTACCTGTGCTAAGATACTCCTGATTCTTTTAGACTTTCAGAACCCTTTTTTGTTTGTATTTTGGTGTTTCTTTGCGGGGGTGGGGGGGGAGAGGAAAGAGGGGGGAGCAGGCAATCAGAAATAAAGAGATTAATCCCACCATCACATTATGTTGATTGTTCAAAATAAAAAATATTAAATTTTACTTTTTCCATAAACAAAAAGAGAAGACAAAGCTAAGATTATGTCAAAGTTTCACGGAAATGCAGGAAAGGGAAAAATAAAAGGCCTCAGGACAGAAACAGGGCTAGAAAAAATGACAGAATGAGATTCATCCTGGGAAAGAAAAAAAATAAGCTAGCAAGAACATAGTAGATTGTATTGTGAAGTCCAATAAACACTGTAACAAGAAATGAAAGACCGTCATCCAATTAACTACAGTGTGAAATGCTAGGAAGGTGGGAGAGTTCAGGATTCATGTGCCACCACACACAGCAAAGTAAGTCTGCTGTAAACTCTGATCAGACTGCGGCTGAATTATTACGCTGATATTATTGCACAGACCATTTTAAAGCCATAAAAAAAAGAAAAAAACCCAAAAAAACCCCCAAAAAAACAGAACCGGAGGAAGCAGGGGGCACCTTGTACTGTAAATGTTGCGATTAAACCATGGCAAGTACTGTACTACACACTGTAAATGCAAAAGAATACCTTGATTAAGGTGCAAGTGTAGTACAACAGTATTTATGACACTACAAGTGCAATACAACAGTATTTAAATACTGCGGTTTTAAAAATATTTATTTTTCAATACTAAGTATTTGCTTAAAAGTACAAACAAAATACCGCTTTGGTAATATGAATTTTTTTCTGCATGGTTTGGGTATACTGGAGTGGACAGGAGAGAAGCGTACCTACAAGAGCTGTACTATTCCACCCACTTTCAGGACCAAAGAATGATCCTTTACAGCCCAGATGATAGCGCCGTGACACACTGAAGAGAGGAGGGAGGGCAAACGATTTCTAAGATGCAAAATTTCTGGGGGTTGCTGGTAAGCACACTCCGCACCCTCCACAGCTAACAAGGAAACACTGAGCGAAAGTCTCATGCTAGCTGAAGGCGGTGGCATTTTTACCAAACTCAGGAATTCTTATCCTCCATGGTAGAAACCTCCCCATGGAAGGCTCCTAAGGACACCAGGAGCCTTCCATTACAAGAAAGGACAGTGCATCAGAACTGGAACAGAAAGAGATGGTCCAACCCAAGATTTTGTTAACGTCCTTTTGTATTCTGGGTTATATAGAAAGCCCTATCGTATAAAGAACCCTATGGTATCCCAGTCTGCATAAAAAATGTGGCCAGCAGCCTGAGGGAGGTGATTCAGCCCCTCTAACTCTGCTCTTGTGAGACCCCACCTGGAGTATTGCATCCAGCTCTGGGGTCCCCAGTACAAGAAAGACATGGGCCTGTTATAGCGGGTCCAGAGGGCCACAAAAACGGCCAGAGGGATGGGACACCTCTCCTATGAAGAAAGACTGAGAGAGTTGGGGTTGTTCGGAGAAGAGATGGCTCTGGGAAGACCTTCTGTACTTAAAGAGGGCTTACGAGAAAGATATAGCTTATAAGAGATGTCAGGGTCTGTAGTGACAGGACAAGGGGCAACAGTTTTAAAGTGAAAGAGGTTTAGATCAGACACAAGGAAAAAAAAAAAAAGTTACGATGAGGATGGTGAGATACCATAAGAGCTTGCCCAGAGAAGTTGTGGATGTCCCATCGTTGGAAGTGTTCAAGGTCAGGCTGAACAGGGCTCTGTGCAAGCTGATCTAGTGAAAAATGTCGCTGCTTATGGTAGGGGAGTTGCACTAGGTGACCTTCAAAGGTCCCTTCCAACCCAAACCATTCTATGATTGTTTTTTTCCACTCTATGTAGAGGAAAAAGTAGTGGCATAAGAAGATGAACAGAGTACAAATACAGCCGTGATAAAACTTGTCCCATAAATTTACATTCCTGTTTTTCTCACTGTTCTGCAGAAGCCATTATTTTATCTCCTTCCTTTCTCCTTGGAAGTCCTACTTTCTTGTACTACACCAGCAAAGCTGAAGTATTAAAAAAACTCCTATCACACATACATATCTACACACAAAACATAAAACTTTGAAGGAAAGTATTTAATGCCTTTAAAATCAGTTTTATCAGCCCAGAGGATAAGTGTTGGTCGATGAAGTTGCAGGAGTGGAAAACCTAGAAAAGCATTTTCTAAGCAGTAGCTCTGACTACTGGCCGATTTAATTCTTATCAAGACTGTTGCAATCCAGAGTGTAAACTGATGCACACACATTGCTGTATGTGCTTCTTAAACTGGGCACTCTATGCCCTTCTCCAGAACCCCAACAACAAAATCCCTGGGATCTGGAAGAGATTCCCTAGTGACAATGAGAAAGATGATTTCCGTTTTCTACTTTTAGCCCCCTCACCCCCAAAAAAACAACCCAAAAAAACCCCACAATCAAATAAGCTTTGCCCATTAACATTAAACGACTCTCCAAAATCTTGGAAGTAGATCAGCTGTGATTTATTGTTGCTGATTTATATACAAGCCAAAGTGGAAATGTGTGTCAAAACAGGCCTAAGAAAACATGAAGAAAAGCAAGAGCAGTGATTCACAGGAATCCAGAACTGGCTTCATTCATATTTCTCCTCCAAAAGGTCTCATTTGTTTATTACAAAAATTTTGATACTACCACCTTTGTAAGCTTTTTTCAAGAAAGAATGGTGTTTTGGGCGAGTAAGTCCCGGGCTATAACTAGTCATTAAAAGGATAGAAAGAAGCCATAGCAGTACACTGACACTCTATTCTCAGCTCAGCCACCAGCTTTCCTTTGCCACTTCGTCAGTGTCCTTCACCTTCTGCCTCCATATCTGAATTACACCATCATGAATTACTTGTGACTTCTTATAACACTTTGAATTCCTTTAAATGTAGCAGAATTCCTTTAAATATAGCAGAATTCCTTTAAATATAGCAGAATTCCTTTAAATATAGCAGAATTCCTTTAAATATAGCAGAATTCCTTTAAATATAGCAGTCCTCTGATCTCCTCATTTCATATAATGCGTATCCATGCATATCACTTAGGGCAGGGAGAAAGGAAGAAGAGAAACCAGCAGGGAGACAGAGGTAACTACAGAGTAATTACTACCAGCGTGAATGTTCTTCTCAGTCGTTAACCATCTGCCCTCTAAGCAACTGAAGAAAGTTTTAAGGCTTTCCAAGTAAGCCAAGAAAGAAAAATTAAAAGGCAAGAATAAAGCAGCAGACAGACAGGAAGGCTTAATTCTATGCCCATCACCTCTTCCAACTTGGAGCGATATACTATGAACAGTGTAATTTAAGAGTTATCATATTTTCAGCATAAATATGCACGTAATTAGCAGTTAAGTCCAAACCAGAGTCCTAATTGCTTAGGATATACACAGTCTTTGAACAAACATAAGGTCCAAATCCTTCTCTCCACCGTTAGATGCAGACACTAGTCTCACCCACACAAGCTGTTCCTAAAACGCAAGTATCCTCCAGTCCTACCTGCATGGGGATCTCAAAAAGCAAAGTAGGTTGTTTTCTGCTTTTGCCATCTCCTTTCTCCATACCTACCGCCTTTCATACTGAAAAATAACAATAGCAGTTATCTTCCCAATAAAGAATAACACCTATCAATATTTCCCCCATGAACTCAAAATATAGAGGTGCTGTAATTTATATGAATAAGCCCGTTACCATTAGAGTAATCCCTCACGATATTCTCCTAATCCTTACAATTTCTCTTCGCATCATCCAAGATATACTGGTGCCCCGAGGCAGAACACGAATCAAATTAGTGGCACTTCTGCTAAATGTCACTTTTTCCTTTCAGGCCACCTGAGTGCCAGATGTGAGAAATGATGTTTTAGCAACACCTTTTTTCTTCTCAGTCCCACGGAAATGCATATACTTCCCATCAGACTGTCCAAGGCTGGGAGGGGTGTGTATACATCCACATCTACGTACATGCACACACAGAGATATATACACACATACGCACATATTTGCAACATGACTGCCAGCATGATTATCTTCACCGACTCTCCAGCCCTTACTGGTCCTTAACTATCCGTCTCCTAAGTGCACACATACGCTCACACAGCCATGCAAATAATTCATCTGGCCCATAAACAGATGCTGCCCAGCGTCTACTTTCTCACAAGACCCTCTAGAGAGGGTTGAAGGTGGGCTATAGGTTAGATTATTACACTGGGTGCTGGGAAAGGACCAAAGCAAGGCTCCCTTTCAGCCAGAGACTGTAACAGTCCCATATTTTATCATGCCACCGTACCTAAATTTGTCAATGTACAGTTTTGGGCCTGAGCTGAAAAATCCCTCTCTGGACAGTCTTCTGTCTGTGGGCAGGCAAGGAACAGAGGGGAGAAATGGCAAAGCTTGAGCAAGAGACAGGTTGCAAAAAGTGGGAGCACCCAGCACGCTTGGAGACCATTGCAACTTTCTGCTCTACCAGTGACCTCTTGTGGGGAGGGTGGAAAACAACAGCCCCCTCTTTCCACGCCTCTTGGAGTGACATCCCTCACAAAGGCGTTACACGGAAGTGTCCAGTCCATACTTATCAAGGACCTTAAGTACTTTGCAAATTGCTGAAAAACTATCACAAGCTGAGAAACTAGGGACAGGGTAAGTAGGAAGACCCTCTCATTTATAAACGAGTAAGGATAAAAAACACAGATGAAACTGAATTTTAGTATTCTGGACGGTATTACAAAATAAGTGACTTTTTTTTTTTTTAAAACATTGGCGAATCCTACAGAAATTGCTTTGGAAAGATAAATAATGAGAAAACACACTGTAATTTCTACAACTTAGGAAGCAGAAGTGCTACGGAAGGCAAAATATTGTGGAAAATTAAACTTTCAGCAGCTCAGCACTGATGTGATGCTCTGTTTCGCTAGTATTCCCACCTGCTGTGGAGCAAACTGCTTAAAGCAAACTTTTCATGGATATTCATCACCTGCATGTCCTCCGTCTAATGTTTGTCTGAATTAAGATCCTGTAGGAGTGGTCTGTGGCAGAACTGAAGCTGTGCTTTGAATAGAAAAAAAAAACCAAACGATCGCATTATGGTAAGCATTTCAACATCAGCACCTAACATCACAGCATTAGCTTTGACAGTTTTTTCTGTCTCAGTTTGCCATCTTAAAAAAGGAAACTGCTTGTTATCCGTGCAGGACTATCATAACAATTGTGTATCTCTGTACTCTATGTGGCACTTGCAAAACAGTTCAGGAATACTACTGTTTTCATGACAGGATGTGAATAAAATGCAAGAAATCAAGATTAGGGCCACACATATTAAATGAGCATTAACAAGGCTACTTATTTACAGTTAGGTTCTTATGGAAAAAAGCTTGCAGTCAGAAAAATAATAAAACTTAAGGATCAAATTATTAACAATATGCACTTCACTACTAGTTTGCCCTAACTTTTGAATGTTTGATTCAGAAGACTTTTTTTTAAAACAACTGAGCTTATATTATCAAAAGAAAAATAAACAATCTATGAGACCCAAATTAAACACATAGTAGGCAGGATCAAAAAATTCATATTATCACAAGAGCCTAACTCTTCCCAACAGAATAAACATAGCAGCATAGGTTTTATGTGGAAGAGCAAAATGTGGAATGTTTTACCATTATTATGCAATTATAGAAACGCTTTGCCCAGGAGTTTCATGGTAGTTTGGCAACGACACAGAAATAGTAAGATTCTGATATTTGGCTCTAGCAATCAGTGTGATTTAATGAAGAGACTTCTGTGCTTTCCCTAACCTTGACCTTTTTGTTCTTCTCAATCTGTCTGTTCTCTCTTTGCTACTCTCTTTTCTCACCACCTATCCATCCCAGTCTCCACTTCAGATTTCCGCTCCACCATTAGACTCCCACCTTTGATACCCATTTGTTCAACTTATTCCAGTTCCTTCCCTCCAATTTCACATCCAACAACAGCAAGTAGTAGCAAGCTTAGAGGTGAAAACATAGAACGTTCCATCACTAATTTTATCCCCTCTCAGACTCACTTTAAAACCAGTTTCCTCACCAATCTCAACTCATTCTAGTTATGCGATTTGGCCTTCTCCCAGAATTAGCTGCTCACTCCTTGATTCAAGAAATGGCTTCTTTCACATCTTGAAGCCATCAGAACACTGCACTGCATATAGAAGATCTGTATCTCTGCTCAGTTCTGTGCACAGACGTACTCATCTCTAAGCTGCACCCTACCTGCCAAATTGAACCAAAATCCTCCAGCAGCTCTTCCAACATGGAAACAGAAAGCACAGTTATTGATCACATCAGGCAGGGATCTTTCTTTGATCTTAAAACAGCTGAAAATATTTAATCCTGAAGCAAAGCTGACCCCTCTTACCAAAAGAAAGATGATGTCCCAGAACATAAAAGCTTTGAGGATCTAAAAATGATTAGACTTTCTCACAAAAAAATGGAAGAAATGACACATTTCCTCATGTCTATGAGCCACAGCACACATAATGATCACAAGAGATCAGATGACATGTAGCAACTTGTTTACATGTCTGACTGACACTTCTTGACCTTAGAAACAGCTTGTGCCATTTTGGTTGGCATTTTCTGTAACAGTTCTGCTCAGGGCAGAAAACAAAGCTCAGAAGAGTCAAGAACTTAAAAACAGGGTTCTATCTGAGACCTCATGACCTGAATAGGTGGCAGTACCAGCTCTCCCTATTGAAAGGATATATACTAGGCCACATAGTCCTGAACTGCAATGTTCTTCAAAACACTTGAGCACTTACTAAAGCTCAGTGATATGCTTGCTTTGAGAGCCAAGGGAAAAACTGACTAATGTTAAGACACCTTCAAAATATTTTAATGCTCATGAGCTAAGCAACAAACATAAATTTGCTTTCATGACCTTTTAAAGAGCAAAACTGCATTTCAATGACTGTCTTCCATAATTAAAAAGACAACACTGGTGAAATATAGTTTACATGATTCATGTATTTTACTCAGTATGTACACAGTTCTCCAAACAAATTGGGTCATACAAAGGCAGTTTAAGAAGTGTTAAGTAACCACCTTATCAACTGTTACATGGGATATGTCTTAGCTGGTTTTGCTTCCTCCAGCTCAGCGTCCAACCAGCGGTATCTGCGGTGACGGCGCAGAACTTCAATCGCTTTTTGTTCTAGTGATGTTGGTTGAATACCCAGGTCTTCCAAACCAGGAAGATCAGGAAACTTCATGTCTGTTGTGTGAAACTTTAAAAAGAAAAAAAAAAAAAAAAAAAAAAAAAAAGAGATGGAATTCACTTGATAGAATGAACAGCATTACAGCCAATGCAACTATTCACGTACTAAAAAAAAGTATCATGTACTTATATCTGAAGTCGCCTTTTTTCTTTTACACAAACAAACCAGCATAAATACCTAGTACTAGCAACATTTTAATAAGTCTCAAAACAATTTTCTACAAATGGCAGCTCTTGGGAGATTCTACTGCAATTTCAAGGCTGCTTATGCAAGAGTGTTTCCCCCAAGAAGAACCACGCAATACAATGCCCTGCCGCATCTTGTACTGGATCTAAAGAACTATTCAAACACAAATG
Organism: Larus michahellis; assembly: GCF_964199755.1. NCBI lineage: Eukaryota > Metazoa > Chordata > Aves > Charadriiformes > Laridae > Larus > Larus michahellis. Next base: position 83,858,353 of record NC_133896.1, on the reverse strand, counting down.
TGGACTCAGCCAGCTATGTGTCAGTCCCAGTTCCTCCATCATAATTTTGTCTCAGTGTTTGTCCTTGGGAGGATGTAAAGATTCAATGTGGCCCTACAGAACTATAGCATGATTATACAAGGTATTGAGTACCCGGTGTATTTCAACAGGAGATACAGATGTTCTGCATCTGACAAAAAGTCCTTCAGGGTTCAGATTTAGATTCAGGAATAAATAGCGGTGAGACATGCAGGAAGTGTCTTCATTTTCTCTCCATCAGGTATACATTATCAGGAAGATTACTACATTGCAACCACAAGATTAAAGCAAGCTTATACGTGCATATTTGCATGGCAGTTATACGTATTCTGCTTTGTCAAGAAAACGTATGTTGAATTATCACCATCGGTAGGTTGTTTTTCTCTGTTCATGGTTTACAACAGGTTCATGTGCAGGACAAATATTTAATTCTATTACTGTATTTGCAACACACATGCCCTAAATCTCAGAAAATGGAAACTTCTCTTATGTTATTATTCCTTGAAAGGTCTTTAAGTCAACCACATCTAATTTTGTGTAGATTACTTAAGGATGAAAAGCTGGGAAAGAGGAATGATCAGACACAGGAACGACATGGAGAAACTCCCTCTTACACTACCCATGCTCTAGCTGAACTGCAGTAGTTTTAGTGATTTTGTTCAGGCTTATTTTATGAAGCGTAACTCTATAAACTACAAAGGTAGCTAGCAGTAAGGTTTTCAGGAGATGTTATATCTACATCCTAGGTCAAGACAGCCAACAGAACTACAATGCCAACTCTCTCTAGTACGGGGGAAGGGGGGAAGCTTTGCACTAGACTGTGAATAAGCTTAACTCCTTTATTACACATTGTCCACAGTTTTTCACAATTATTTCTCAACAGAACAGGAAACTGGTTTATTTCACAGATGGAGGAATGTAAACATAGAAATTAATTGCTCACAGCTATTTAGTGAGCAGCTTTAAATATAGGACCCAGTTCTCCCAGATCCATGACAGTAGCCTCTCTCAAATTAATTCGGGGACAGTCAGGTCAAAAAAGGCTATTGATAGAGCATCATAAACAAGGCATTAAAACTCCAAATCTGCAAATTAGTTGGGAGAGTACCTGCAGCCTTCAGAGAGCAGCAAGCTTAGAGTCTGGCAAAGGGCATGACCCTATCATTGCTAACCTACACATATACCAACTGTTTTGACATTAATACTTGCTAAATTACTGCTTTTTCCTCACTTGCGGTTGGGTTTTTTGCAAGATATTTCTCCACCCCCACTTAGACACTCTGAGCAGTTATGAATAAACGTGACGTTGCAACATGTTCACAAGAAATGCATTCTAATGTTAAGTCAGAATCTGGGCTGTATCCAGCGCTGTCAGTTCAACTTTTGTTAAAAATGCTGTTATCTGGATGGTGTAAGTGATTTTAATGCATCTAGAGGTACATAAACTCACTAGTTACCTAAAAGCGGGGAGCACTCCCCTGAATGAGTTAGCTGCACATTGCACATCCAATCTCTACTTTGGCTTTGCTGTTGTCAATAGCATGTGTTTTGGGGGCAGGGGACATGGGAACAGCAAAGCATGCAGCCTTGACCACTTTTAACACTTAAGAAGGCTGGGCCCTTTTCCCGCCCCCATCATGTTACTTCTTGCTATATAACCCTCTCACCAATTGTTTCAACTACTTTCTTAAACATATTTAAAGAAATATGTTAGCTATTCTTCCTTCACTAATGCTAGTGGAAAGACTACATCATAAGGATGCCTTTTAAACAAAAATTCTGCTAGTCCCTCTCTCTTACTAAGCCTTTGTAAGACTGCACCAGAGGAATCTCCAGATTCCTTGGACAGTGTATCCCCTTGGCACTGTTAACAGTTTTGGACAAATAAGAGCGAGATTGCAGAACAGCAGCTGCAGCAATTGTATGACAGGAACTGTAACCATTTCTGAGGAAGGTTATACACAGACACCTTTAAAAATTCAATTTTTGTAGTGTCCAAACAGTACGAAAGCAATTCTTTATAATCGAATTCTAGCCACTGAACTGACTGAAATACTACACAACATGATGTACACATATTTCAGCACTCCTTGAATGCAAAACTACAAGTGCAAGTTACAAATACACAATGACACATTTCCCAAGAAGAACTTGTGGATTGTCCTACACTTACCCGGTCCACTTTGTCTCGTGTTAACCATGGTTCAAACGGATTAATCTCAAAGAATCTTGCAACTAAACTGTAATCAGAAAGAGTATTGCAAAAGTACAGTCGTTATCCAGATGCACAGAAGAAAACAAGAACGGGTAAAAATATTTCACACTTAATAGACAGTGAGCAAGAGCTTGTTCTGTAGCTGTTCTTGCAAGCTATGCATTCATTAAAGCAGTGAACGTGCCAACCAGCAAGTTCTTAGTCGTGTTTCTGGTAACTTTAACAGCCTGCTACTGAACTATTCTTTTACCTTGGAAGGGAATGGAGGAGCAGATATCTAGAAGTAAAAGTGAGCATTAGCGGGTGGGAAAATAAACCTCCACGTCCAATTCCTCACACACCAGAGGGTTCAGTCTTGCCCCTTTCCTCCAAACTCTGTTCCCTAGTAGTGTAGGCAGTAATCCAATTAGTCACAAAGTTTGATTCAATGCCTCCATGAGAAAACACGCTTGCTGACAACTAAATGAGTTAACAGCCGTACAAACAAGATGATGGAATCTAGAGCAATCTGCATCTATAAAAAGGATGAGGATTAGTATATTTGCAGTTTCCAGAAATTAAGTTTCCCTTGTAAAAAAGAAAATCTACCAGAGAAAAGAAAATAACACTACAGCTCTTGCTCAGTGTCTTGGGACCAACAGTATTCAAGGTAGAATCTCTTACTGAAGTGCTCACCCGGCGGACTAGGGTGTTACCAAGTTACTGCACATAAATAGAACTAGGCGTATCCCCCTTTTTAGATGCACTCTTTTCTCAAAAATATAAAATACCACTTAGTTTAGCCCATAAAGGAAAAAAAAAACCACAATAAAGACCGCAGCAAGTGTGAATAAAACTAATCATCACCCACACAGTTACCTTTTAACAAGCTGCCCTGCGTCAGCTGAGCCACGTTAACCCGATGCCTCTACAACCAATTCAGAAACAGCCACAACAGTTCAAGATCTTGTCACCAGTTACACGAATCCAATGTTGAGTCCTATTAGCAGATTGGTAGGAGGCTTCTAACACTGGTGACTTTTTTAGCTTAGTAGTTTGCATTGCACTAAAATTGAGGAGGACCAGCGCATTAACACATCTCAACCATGCTGAGGGCAGCTTCTGAAACAGCATTTGCTGTTTGACGGAGCTTTTTAAAAGGATGTGATTATGCCTTAAAGGACTAGGCCCAGGCTCAGATTTATACTGAACATTTTCATGCACTATTACTCACTCAGTAGCTGCAATTCAGCAAATCAGCTTCTGTCCTCAGTGCCCCCTGAGGCCAAAATGTACAGCTGCAGTTCAGTGCAGGCAAACAGAGCACAGTACATCCACTGTAGTCAACTGAAGTGATGCTACACCTTTCTCTGATTACCCCCCCTTTTACTACTATCTTCTAAAAGATGTCACTGCCCTCATATCACAGACAAAGAAGTGCATGCTCGCAACTGCACTGCTCAAATTCCCAGGCCAACATCTCAATACAAACTTATTTCCAACACTGACTCAAATCAATACAAAGGGCTGAACTGGAAAGTCAGTCAATACCCACACCCACCCTTATCCCAACTCTGTTTCCAAGGTGGCAGTGCTCACCAGACTGCAAGGACAGCTGACAGTAGCAATACCTTAATCTGCTGCAGAAGAATCTGTCAGGGCCTGTGGTCAGCAACATACACACAGATTTTCCCTGTGGTACTATGAAAAGTTCATTTAATTTGCTTCCGATTGTCTCTACTGAGGACCTTTTGCTACTTCTTGACTCAGCAAAGCCATTCAATGACTTTGGAATAAATAGTTATACTAAGTTTATTACAAGTACACCTTTGATACACTAGTTCATCAAATGCAGGCCTGTGCCTGAGCATAAGGCTCAAGCTAGCTAAAGAGTACCTAGGGAAAGCCAGTTTCTACAATCCTACTGCATTAAGCAATTGACAACATTAAATAACCAAGGCAACAGTTATTTATGCCTCTGTGCCGCCTGGTGGATCCCATGTTCTTCATGAAGGAAGGGTCTCACTTACTGATAGAGAGGACGAGGAAGCGGATAGGGAAGAAAGGTTCGAAAGGAAACGGCATAGATGTACTCTACCATGTCGTAAAGGAGGTATCTCTTAGGTCTGGAAAAAAAAAAAAAAGTAAAAATCAACAAACATTACCAGTATGTCAGGTATATATATTTGCAGCAAGAGACAACATTTTTAAAGCCCTCCACCATCCAAGCCTACCAAGGACATGTTTTCTTTAAATGATTTTCCAGATTTGTCATTTTACTCACGAGAGGGGAAAAAATCTGGCTGTCCAGATTCTGTGTCGTTTGAAATAGAGAGGGATTAAGTTAGAAAAACATATCATCTGACACCAGTGATGCTTAACAGTGTAAGTCAAAAAATCGCAAAACTGCTTCGTCAGCGTGTTGGGTGCTGGTGCCCAGGCACTGGTGGGGGAGCTGCAGGGGTCGGGGCTGCCCCATGCTGGGCACACTCGGCTCCAGTAGACCCACTGCAGGGCACAGTTGAGCCCCTCAGACAAGATGGTGGCACCTCTGGAAAAACATATTTAAGGAAGACCAAAAATGCCACACGGGCAGAGAGGAGTGAGGAAAAAAGTGGGATAAACAGCCCTGCAGACACCAAGGCGAGAGGAGTAGGAGGGGGAGGAGGTGCTCCAGGCGCTCGAGCAGAGGTTCCCCTGCAGCCCCTGTAGAGCCCAGGCTGGAGCAGGTTTAATCCTACAGCCCGTGGAAGGGCCCATGATGGAGCAGGGGAACAGTGCGAGGAGGAAGGAGAGGCAGAGAGAAGCTGTTACGGACTGAGCCCCTAACCCGCCCTTTCCCATTCCTATGCACCGCTCAGGAAGAGGGAGCAGAGGAGTTGGGAGTGAAGGACTGAAGCCGAGCTTGGGAAAAGGGTGGAGGGGAAAAGGTGTTGCTTTATTCTTTTTGTCTTTATTTCACACTATTCAAATCCATTTTAATTGACAGTGAATTAAATTAATTTTTCCCAAGTCAAGTCATTTTGGCCCATGACAGTAACTGTTAAGCAATTCTCCCTGTCTTCATCTCAACTCATAAGCTTTTCAGCCTATTTTCTCCCGCTGTCCTGTTGAGGAGCGGGAGTGAGCAGCTGGGTGGGCATCTCTCTGCTTGCCAAGGCTAACCACCAGAATCATACTGAATAAAGTGTATTCTGTGTACTTTTAAAGCACACCTTTAATGTGCCTCCTCCATGAGATAACCACTGACTCAAATTCTGAATAAAAGATTTTCAGTGCTGGGACAGGACTGAATTTGTACAAGCCCACTTGGCAGTTTGTAATAGAAGGAAGCCAGAAAGCAAATGGTAAAATTAAGAAGGGTTTGTTAACAAGACACCCCATTTCTGGTAGCAAATGGCTGCAAGGAAATTGATTCACTTGCCTTCGCTCAACTAAGAACACACCGTTCTCTTCAAAAGCAAGAGGAAGAAACTAAGATAAATTCTCCCAAAAGGATGCATTCCCCCTCTCAAGATGAAAGGAAGGAAGCAGTCAGTCTTCTATACACCTGTAGTAGTTTAAGAGAAACATATACCATTGGCAGTTCCCATTACTTTTTTGTTCAGTCTTTGCCTTAGGATTTTAATACTCTATAGATGTCTCAGATATCTCCCTTGGCTTTTAAGGCAACTTGCTGGTATTCCAAAACATTCTGAAAATCTTCATGACAACACACAAGGGCACACAGCTGAGCACTGGTGTGTCACTTGGTGTTTGAACCTTCAAAATTACATCCTGCTAATCACGATCAAACCAGCAAACGTGTGTGTCTCCGAAGGATTTGCTATACTTTTCAGCTAAAGCAGAGACCTCATTGACATGACAACGATCGTGAAACTGATTGCTTCCCAGGTAGGGCCCCCCTAAAAATAAGACTCTGTAGGGTTGGGTTTTTTTTCATTTCCAGTCTCCCTTTTGTTTTTTAAAGTAGGAGACACTGAATTACTGTTGGAATTTAAACCTCCACAAAAATGAAACCATGCCTAGAGTAAGACTGTGTAAGTATGTAAAGCTTCACACAGTCCAAAAATTCAGGACTATGATACAAAGAACATGAATTTCAGTTTGATAAACCCCAGATTTCAAAGATATCAAGGTCTGATGTTGCATGCATGAAAACTGAGCCTTCAATTGACATATTCCTCAGAAAGAACAGCAATGCTAATAACCACAAACAAAATTTGTTAATAGATGCTGGAAAAAAGACAGAACCCCAAATTACTACTACTATAGTTTGTAGAAACAAATTAGGGCAAAATATTCTAATGGATATATTTAAAGGTAGATCAGCAATATTTGGGAGAATTCAAAAGAATTCAACACTCGAAACTCCTTATCAACTTCATCCAGGTGGCTGGATTACAGAACCTGAGAGGGAGATCTGCATTTATGAAGTTACACTAAAGGACTACCATCAAAAACAAGATACTAAGCTTTCTTCAGTTAATAGTACTTACAAAAGAAACACAGCAAAAAGTTTTAATGTCAAATTTACTTACTCAGCCGAGGAAAAAAACCAAAACAACCAAACCTCATTTTCATTAGTTATTAGCAGGTTTTTTTAGCAATTTTTTTGCCCTTACACTTTAACTTCCTCATGTCTATCCAAAGGTACTATAAGCCAATTCCACTTTTATCCTGATACATAAGAATCATGTAAGGATGTATAGTGTAGCCAAACTTAAAAATGTGAAAATAAGATAAACACTCTTTAGATTTAACAAGTGGATGAAGCAAAACCAATGCCACTGAGGAAAGAGTGGAAGAGGTAAAAAAACATACCAAATCTTTGGTCATTCAGAAACAGCAATGACACCACTGCCATTAAAACTCTATTCCACCACAGAGTAGGAAGGAAGCCAAGGGAGGGGTGGGGGGACGACACGACACGGACATGGGACCCAACCAAAACCCAAAAACAGAAATAGAATGCTCTTTTACAAAATTAGTATTTTAAACTCAAACTGGTAACTCCGTTTAGAAAAATAAAAAAGCGTCTCATACAGCTTTAGTCAAGGGTTATGCTGCAGAGTTCCTTTGGTTCTACAACACTGGTTTGGATCTTCACTTTAGACCATCATTTATTCAAAGTTTTTTCAGTCACTGTTAGGTGCCTGGAACTCTGTATTTCTTGCAGTGAGAATCTGGCATCCTTGCTTGAATTCCTACCTCGGAAACCTGGGCACCGAACTTCTGGCCCTCTGTAAATTGCCAAAAAATGAGACTTTGAAACTGTAAGAATACATTCAAAGTTTAGCCAATTGCCCTTCCATCTGGCTGCCAACAGTGTTCTATTTAGTGTGCAAATCTCAGTTTCTCCTGCAGTTGGAGCAGTTGCTTCTGCTCAGGCAGCAATGAACCTAGAAACAGGTGCCTCTCCTTCCTTTTGTGGCAGGCGGCTTTGGATACGTATTGACCCATCTACAAGTTTGCCCCCAAGAGATCAAACAGTCACCCAAAGGGTTAATTATGTTATATTTTGTGGTTTTGCGTTAGCTGTGTCCATCTGACATCTATGTATCTATTCTCTTTGATTAAAAAAGTGGTTTTGAATGGCTGTCTAGCATTTGTTTCCACTTGTTCTTTAGTGTGACAGTTCATATCATCCCAGTGATCTGAAAGCAACTTCAAGTTACTTATTGTAACCTTACTGTTGCCTTAGTAGTCCTTTCAGACCAGCTTCTTTCTCTTATTTTGCTAGTTTTTGAGCAGAAGTTCCTCAGCATGATCCAAAAGAATTTGAAGACCTGTTTGCTGCCTTTTCAGGCACACTGCACATCTAGCCCAGCTGCCAAGATAACACCTTCCTCAACAGCTCAGTTACAGCACTGAAGAAAGTGACATCATGTGAGTAAAAGACAAACCATCAGCCAACTCTGCACTGCGAGAATAAAGAGCTGTCACTGCAACAGCATCACAAAACAAACATGGAAAAAAACAATGTAATCTCAGATAAACATTTTGCAAAATCCTGATCCCATGCATGTTTTCAGCGTATAAGGGGAGAAGACAGTGGTATACATGCAATAGTAAAAAAGAGAGCTGCTCAGCATCATTTGTATCTTGACTAATTAATGAATCTAATCTTCCTTTTACCACATATATTGTATGAAGACCATTTCCAGTGCTGTTACAGCATCAAAACATGGACCCATTACCTTGGTATTTGCCATGGTGTTTATTCTTAATGCTAATGACCTATTCTGACTTAGAGCTTTTGTATACAAAGCATTTCAAAAGATCCACAGTCTCTATCCATTCTAATTCCAGGTGGTTTCCACACAGCTTTAGCAGAATTTTCTCCAAATCTATGTTGTCTAGCATGTTTCTCAAGACTGTCTATTTCTTTGTGTGCACATACATAACATTAAATGCAATGGGGCCCAAACTAGGATTTTCAGAGTACTCATAGTAACAGCTTGAGTCATTTTTCCTCCCAAAAAGGAGGTGGAATTTACTGCAGCTCAAACTGTGTGCATGGATAGAGAAATTAAATGTACTGTGCAGCATGCCAAAAAATGACACCAAAAAGAAGTGCTGGGAGTTAATTAGAATCAGAAAAGTAACCTACCCAGCCAAGGCGTATGTTTTTCCTTTAGCATCAGGATCCTGAATTGCATTCATAATTGCCTTTGCTACATCAACCACCTGTGAGAAACAAATTCAGACAATTACCAATAGAAAAAAGGAATGCATGCACACACTCCTCTTTCAGAAGTGATTTACAAGGGGAAAAGAAAAAAAAACTAATATACACACACAGAGGATGTGGGATTGTCTTGTTTTCAATTAAACTTACATAGACCGGTTGCTTCACTGTTTTTTTGCCCAGAGAAATAAGAGGCACACCACCAAACCAGCGCATGTCTGATAGAAAGACACATACATAGCTTGAGAATAAAATCTGTGAATCCTTTCAGTAAGCAAACAACCAATACCTTTTGCACTACACTGAGTGTGGATCTCTTCTGAAAATTGACTTAACTTTCAAAAAAACAACCAAACAAGCAACAGAATTGGGAAGAATGACCATCAAATTTCAGTAGCGCTTATCGCAATGCACATTTAGTTTTCTTATTAACAATCATGGGAAGCCGGTATTTTCTACTGTTTACCTAGAGTGGGTCAGAGATACCTCAGCTTTGCAAGACAGAAACAGATTCCACTCTTCCCTGTCCAACAATTTTGTTGGTGTCATATTAGTCATTGCTGTTGCTTCTGAGACCAGAACAACTCAGGTCATTTTTTTACATTCCAGCATTACCAATTTGAAAAAATACTTTCAGGGTTAAGATGACCAGACCGTAGCTCAGAACAATCTAAATTAAAAAACAGTGGTACGCCACCACCCCGGAGGGGTGGGGGAATCAAACAGCAAAGTTTAACTAGATTCAGAAAGAATTCAGTCATGAGATGAAAATTTATTATGTTTCCATTACACACCTTCAGCTAAGAAAATACGGCTCATTTCTGATCAAAACATACCTCTTCGCCTTTCAAAAGCAAGTCACATTTTCACTCTGTTCTCTCTAGACAAGTGTACAAATCATACATGGCTTTATCATTTCAAGAGTACATACTTGCGTAATGATTGAGAAATCGGTCCTCTCTCCCAAACATCTCAGAGGGCTTCAGAATTATAGCATTTGGAAATTCTTCCCTCACTGCTTTCTCTCCAACAGCCTATCGTTCAATTAAAATGAACACACCCATTAGATCCATTCTGAACAGACTAGAAGAGAACGCCTTTTCAGAACTTAATGCATCCTGACTACAGCACTTTTGATGGTGTAATTAAGAAATTACACCATCAGTAGCACAAAAATTGTTTATATCTGAACAATTTGATCTTTGATATCCTATGCTAAGATAAAGGTCTCACAGAACATCCCAAAAGTCCCATAAACATGTAGGTCATTTCTTCTATTTAAAGTACAATGCAGTCTCTCTAATGAAGTGACACAAATTTAAAATTACAAAGTTCAAAAAGGAAGAAGCCTAACCTAAGTACTTCTCTTGCTTATGTCAGACCAGAGCTTGGAAGCAAGCAGAAGGTTTACATAACTCCTACTACATTATCAGAACAGTCCAAGAACTGCTTAAGTACAGCTAGACATTTCAGTGGCAGCTATCTACTTTCCACATGACAGTGGTCGATACAGTAACAGCTATCTATCCTATAGAGTTGTTACACATTGAGAGCTACCAAATTTTAACCCTGGTTTTAAAAAATGTTTATAGTAAAGACAAGGCAGAGTACAGCAAGCTCAAATAAAACAAAAATAGCTGAAACTACAACAGTTCCATTAAAAAGAGAAAATTATATCTCCTAATAAGGAAAAAAATAATAGGATACCAAAACCAGATTTTCTTTTCTTTTTTTGGTACAAGAGCAGGTAACAGTCCCACTCCAAAGGCCTGTAATCACGATAATCGTCTGTCTTTGCAGCATTCATTGTGGTGTCAACTGCTTACTTTGCGAGGTCATTCCAGCCTTAGATGTTAGGCCTGATATCAGATCCCAAACCACCAAGCTAGTTCCTCTTTCTTAATGACAGTAATTTTGGATGCAAAGATATTAAACGGAAGAAAGGAAGAGTTTTCAGAAACACAAGATCTATTTCCCTTCAAAGCACATGAAGTACTAAAGAGGATTTCTAGCTGCAATAAGCACAGTAACTCAAAAATTCCTCAGCTGCAGAAAACATTCCATAGTAAATTCATACACTGATTTCCTTCAAACAGATCCAGTTGGGGGGGGATGGGGGGGGCGAAGAACAACCAAAAAGTTCACTCTTGTAAAATATATTCAAAAAAAAGTTTCAGACTTACTTTACTCCTGAGGTATTTGGAAGGACTCTTCATGCTAGCATTCAGGTGAGAGATATGAACGAGTGTTTCCACACCAGCTTCCCTAGTTATCTGCGCAATACTTTTCGGAATATTTACAAATTCATCTTCAAAACTGAAATTTCTAAAACAAGGCAAAAACCAAATTTTAGAGCAATCAACAGTGGTTGCCCACCAACCAATAGCAATCATTACATACTACTTGAATATATTTCAAAAACCTATCTTGATGCTCTTTGTTAGAAAGTTTCTCTTCATGAGGGACTCTTCATAGAATAAAAACATGAGGCAAGTGAAATGCAACAGTAAGCTTCAATTACAGCAATAGTACTGTCTGCTTTTTCACCAGTTAAGATTAAATCAGCAGGAAAAATCCTCTTGCCCCCTAGTCTGTGACAAACAGGAAACTCTTCCAAGTGAAAACAGATTATCTTTTTTAAGAGAAGTGCTGCATCCTGAAATCTTAGCAAAGCTGTCTTTTTACAACACCTGTTTGAAATTTGTCTCAATTACACTACAAAGGAGCTCAAAAATTCTGAGCATCCTAAGTTATGGCAGATGCTAGGCACTGGGAAAGTGGACAAAACCAGAGCAAAGAACTCACAGGTGCCTATGCAAATGGAAAATTTTACATTGACAGAAGAGTTAGAACCATTTCCTAGCAGCGCTAAGAGACTTCAAGGAGACGCATGCAAAAAGAACACCTCACTTTATAGCATTCAAGGGGCCTAAATTAGGGGGGTTCAACTGTAATCTAGTTTGGCATCTGATCAAGAACAATGCAGAAGTTCCGTCTCCAAGCAGAACTGACACTATAGGCTGGCAACAATCCCAAAATTCTTTACAAATATCCCAAGACTGCAAGAAAGAGAACTGGCTTCTCATGTCTTTATACTGTCCTTGTAAACACCCCGCTCCGTCTTTTCCATTTGCTTTGGGTAACAAACATCTTGTCTAAATGCCTCTCTCTGTCCTTATCTACTCCCACAGCTCTTCAGATCCCACTGGAGTCTAAAGAAAGCCTTAAAAATAAGAAGTTATTTTTGACCCTTCAGTAACTAATCTGATCCTGGGAACCATCACTCCTGTTCTACTCACAAAAATAGATTTTAGAAACACACAAGAACGAACAACATCCTCTTGTAACTATGGAGTTTTCAAACAACATAGTATACACAGATGAGACTGTACACTAATACTAGGCAAAGGGGAAAGTATTTAATGGCAGGCTTTACTTTTTTTTTTTTTTTACTGATCTCTACTTCTAATCTTACTCTTTTTTTTTTTTCCCCTGCTTAAGTTTTTCATAGACTTTTGGATGATTACAATGGTTAGTCTGACCTCATGTTTAACAGACCATAGAATTCTATCTCAGGGTTCCAGCACCACCATCGATATCAACATGGTAGATAAAATAAATTATAAGAACATTTGTGAAATACAGTGGTAAGTTTTCTTAACATGTACCAAAACTCCTCTGCTTTTCAATCTGTTGAAACCAAATGGAGATTTGGGATTTTTAAAATAGAATCTAACTTTTTGTTGTTGTCATCACACTTCCTTTCAATAACAAAGAAACCCTCTCTTATATAAATCGTACTTTTTTACGTTAGTCCAGAAATTTTCAAGGAGGAAGTACATATGAAATATCTATCTGAAAGATAACAAGAGGTTACATTGTCCTTGGTCCAACTGTACAGACTTTCTTTTCTTCCCTCACTCCCACATTATGAAGAAATTTCTTCTAACAGCAACAGACTTTTGAACTGTAATGTTCATAATTTAGTAACAGTGCAAAACAATCCTGACAGATTGGTTTCTACATTTTTACCTATACCCCAAACTCTGAAGAAGATATAGAAAGAACTAAAAACCTCGTCAGATACACAAGACCAAAATCAATTTAGATTGGGTAAGCTCTTGCCCAGTTAAACTACGTTATAGACTCCAACAGTGCGACAAGGAGCTAAGCGACTATCGGAAAAAGTACCTCTACAAATTTGAATGCAAAATCAAAGTGTCTCTCAGAAGTTATGTATGATATTTGACTAGACAATATTTGACTAGACAAGAAACAGCTGAAATGGGTGCTTGCCAACAGACATACTATTTTAGGAAAAATAATTGTACAATTTGAGAATACAACACCAAATGGCTACTCACAAAAAAAGAACAACAAAGGCGTTAGGCTTGTAAATGCAGATGAAACCGATATCTACGTTTGTTTCTGTCTATTACGATAGCAAAATTATGTACCATATAAAGGCAAATCACACAACTAATGAGTTTTTGTCTGGAAGTTCTGCACAAGGCTTTAAATAAAGAGGACAGAAGTGCACACACGTAAAAAAAAAAAAAAGGCTATTACAGGTATTGTAACCAAAAATAAATAAGGCATTTTTAAAATAGATTTCAAAAAGGAACTATTTTTAACAATTATTACCAAAAAATGCTTATGTAGCTGTTAGTGTCTATGCCAAAATTCTATCAAGGAATGATGTTATTAATCATAATCTTAGGGATTCTCCATTAGCTATTCCTGTTTATTAACATCTACCAGAGAACAGGAAAAGCTTGATTACAGCTTATTCTAGTAGGCCACAATTTATCACTATGCCGACATGACACGATGAAAGCCCACTTCTGTAACAACACAAATAGGAGCTCACAGAAACTGGTGAGCCTCTGTCAGCTATAGGAAGGCACCCACAAACATCTTTCAGATGTATGAAAACAGTACACTGAACTCTCTGACAGAAAAAAAGCTATAGACTAGAAAATTATAGAAAGAATGCGCTTTTCAAGAGCAGATCACAACCAGGATTCTAGTTAACCATTTAAAGAAAGGGAAGAACTTTTATATGCAAAATTCAGTTCTGCTTTTTTGTAGAAACCAAGAATAATGTCAGTGTCACTGCATATTGCATGCATGCTGTAAAATACAGCTACAATGTCCAATACCTGGTACAAAACTATAATCTATCTATATAGGGAGGGGGAAAAAAAAGGAAAATTACTTTGTTTCCCATTCCTTTCCAACAAGATTAATGACCACATTGCTGTGTTCCACGGCTCTTCGGATAGAGTCTTTGTCCTTAGAGTCCCACTCCTGTAACCAGAGCATCAAATGGGAAAAAGATGAGATAATGTGTAAATAGGCATAATCAAAGAAAGATCTTTCACACCATTTCCATTTAGAGGCTAAACAATAGCTGAAGTTCTGACTTTGAGAATGATTAACAGACTTCCTTGTATAGCGATGGTATTGTATTTGATCTAAAGCCAAAGCAAAAGACTTACTAAGAAGAGAAGTTGCCCCAGGTCACCCATCGGTCGCAGATACATGAGGTCATACTGATCACAGCGATAGGGTATGATTACTTGAGATCCAATGCGACCTAAGCATTCAAAAAAAAAAAGTTTCATTTATCTCAAACCACTACTTAACTTTAAGTAGATGAACTTCTGAATATACAAAACTTCTTTTTTTCCCTGGCAGTAAAGCACAACAAATACACATAGATATTTTGAATAGTTATCTGCAAAGCTAAAAGTAGCACAGAAGTAAGTTTTTGAACCAACAACACTGGATACAGCAAGGACATACTTGAATATTTGAGCTTGTAAGACAAACAATATAAGCTCGTTAACAAACAACAACAAAAAAAGTCACAGTGTGTGCTATAAAATAGTCTAATACCTAAAAATGTGTCACATCTAAGGATATTTGCATTTTTTTTGAAGTTGCAGGGAGAGAAGGAAAAAAAAAAAAAGCGAGAATTATCTTCTGAAACTCAAATTCAAAAGGGCAATTCTAAAGAATTCCAACCAAATTCCTGCAAACGTTTTAGTAAAATGTCCTAATTAAGCTAAAACTAGAAGAATCAAGTAAGTGCTGTACCTCTCCTAAGATATGCATTTTACAGACTGGAAAAACAGTACTTGAAGGAGAATGACTTATTTTAATTACTTTAATCATGTTCTAAAGCTTCTAAATTTCCTAGATTAAAACAGTTTTACTAATTGTCACATCTTGGCACTTTAGCATTATGAAAGTATCACTCAAAATATTTCTTCACTTTTAAGATACAAGATGCCAAAGATTTCTAGATAATCCTGCAACCTGAAAAAAACCTAAGAGTTTTGTTAAACGCTTAACTTTTTTAATTAGTGCTCCTAGGGAACGTTACCTAAACGGTTGACAACATATCGTCCCAGGAAACCTGTAGCCCCAAAGACAGTGGCCACAATGCCACTAACAGAGGATCGTCCACTTCTTCCACGAGGGATTACCGCATGATGAACTTGGCGGTGCTGATGCAACACAGATGGTGCTGCAGCTAACACAGAAATGCCAGGGCCTACAACACAAAACAGGAGAGAGCATGTGATATAAGCTAAAATTTACAGTGTCAAACCCTAGTTGATGCTATTTTTCATATTAAAGATACATTTTCTCTCTTCTCCCTCAGCAAAATTTCCCATGTCAAGACTCCTGCCAGGCTATTTTGGAAATATCTGGACAGGCCAGAGGACAGTAGGCTTGATGGAGCTGGTTTTTTTTGTTTGGTTGGTTGGTTTTTTTTGTGTGTGTATGGTTGGACTCGATGATCTCAAAGGTCCTTTCCAACCATGAAGATTCTATGATTCTATGATAAAAGTCAAAGACTTTATTCTAAGACAGAAAAGGAGCAGACTAAGGTTATCAGTTCCTAAAGCACAACTAAAGCTTAACTGTCTAGCATTAGTCCTTGATGTATAAGGTGAAGCACAGAGGTTAAGCAAATAAAGAATACTTGCTACAGGTCTTACAGGCAGGTCCCACCCAAGTACATCCACATCCTGCTTCCAGGTCTGGGAACTGCAGGACGAAGACCTTAGAATCACTCCAGGTGCAGTTAACCAAACTTTCTACCTCAGTCTAAATATAGCAGACTCAAATGTTGGAGGAGCAGCGATCCCCCTATATCATAGCTCTGGAGTGAAGGGAAATGAAGAGATGCAAAGAGCCAGATCCATGATGCACAAAATATTGCCTCAAAGCTGTTCCTTTTTGAAAGGAGCTATGAAAAGCTGAAAGCCATGGAAACAGAAGATCAGTAAGATATTCGCATATATTGACAAGGTAGCTCCAATAGGGAGTTTGAGGAGAAGAAACACGCCCTCTCCAACAAAGTTAGCCAAAAGCAGGAAATAAAGTGCTTGTAAGAGATTTTTGAAATTAGAAGTATTCAACACCACTACGTGTCCATGCTCATAAAAAGAAAGGAACAGATGAGATGTAGAGTGCATTAACACATTACAGACACATGGTTGTTGACAAGAGCAAATTACAAGAGCTGTCACTGGAAAACTAGCTTGAGAATGTTATAGAAAACCAGTAACTGACCTTCCAACTTTCAGTGAGTCATGGCCATAAGCATTTTCTAGATAAGAATAAGCAAGTTTCATCTTCCCCATATAAAACTAAGTAGCAAGAATCATAATGAAAACAAGACTAGCATTTGATATCAGAATGACGGATGCATTGGGAAACAACAACAAAATAATCTCACTTGTACACTAAAGCAGTCCGTTTTATCCTGATATGGTTAGGTATTACCAGTTACACAGTGGCACTGATGTAGCCGTGATGTTAAGAAGACAGAAAGGACAGGGTATGTTTGGTCATAAATTCAATTTTGTTAGAATTCAAACCAGAAAATCCAGCAAGATTTTAGTGCCCGAAGGAAGTGTTTCTCTACCCAGAAGTTTGTCTACCCCTCCTCTCTCCATACCAAAGTGGAATAATAAAAGATACCAAATCTCCAATTTTGTCCTGAAAGGTAGTTTGACACTCACTTCACTAAATAAAGCAATTGCACGCATACTTGCGCTCAAACTAATGTACTGTGCCTAGAAACTATACTCCAATTGGCTGATAGAAAAAGGACAAGATAAGATATTACCTATCTTCAAGTAGTTATATGACTTCCTAAAAAGCAACTCTCCTACAAAATAGGTCCAAGCTCAGGAACCGAGCATGAACTGGTCCAAGCTCAGAAACTGGGCATGGCATTTGTCTTAAAGTAGCAGATATGTAGGGCCTCTCCATTACTGAAGCCAAGACCATGAGACTAACTAAGAGAAAGAAGGAAAATACAACCTATGATAAGCATCCATCAAAAAAAACACCAAAAAAAAAAGTCACCAAAACCACCCAAAAAATCCCCCCAAACCCTGTTCCATTTGTCAAAGATCTGCTGGAGTTTACAGAAGTACACACTGCTGAGGCACCCAATTAATGTCTAAAAACATGGCATGCAGTTTTAAAAGTGAGACAATATGTTCATATTAAAGTTACTCACTAAAACTTACAACACTTCAAACTGAAGTTTTAAAGAATATGCCAACTCCTCACTGCCATATTTACCACCTATCTTCACTCTCTGCTTTTCCCATCATCCAGTTAATTTAACATTGCCCTCTAAAATCTCTGTGTATACTTCTGCAGAATTACAGCGGAGGTGAAGATAGTAATTTCAATGGATTTTTAATACAGGATGTCTTAAAACACATTACCACACTATCCTTCCAATGTTATCGACAGAGACTACAACAAACACACCCTAGTCCCTAGGTTTTTACATTCAAAACTCTTGGAGAGGAGGGCTGCTTTTTTTTTCTTTATTCTTTTAAATTACAATAGAACAAACTTGCAAATGAAATCAGGAGTGTACACTGAATACTCTATGCAGAATAAGGCTGGTAGCTATGTAATGGGTACCCGGAGAATGGAGATTAACCAAACTCAGTATGAGTGAAAGCATAAAGGATAACACTGAGGGAGACGGTTGGATAAACTTGTTACCTTGATTTGTGTTCTAATAAATAAGGTTTTGTTATTTACTTTATTTTTCAGGACTGGGTTCTTTATAAGCAGCAGGATTCCTTCAAGTATGCAAAAAAGCTACATGGTATGCTGAGATGGTGAAAGAGAAAGCTTGATGACCCATACTCCTTCTCAGTACTTTGTTTATATAGAATTCTCTTTCTAAAGGTTTGTAAAAAAAAACCAAACAAAAAACCAAAAAAACCCCCCCAAAACCCCAAAAAACTACACAATATCCATATTTACAGAATTAACACTATTTCTATTACTTTTAGATAGGAACATTTCAATCCTTATAACGTAAAACCTAAAAGCAACAAGATTTTAGTCCACGGTGAGTACCTGTTGAAAAAAGTATTATTAGATTAACACATGTAAAAAAAGACAAGTAAGTTAATCTGAAAAAAATTCTACATGTCTTTCAACTGCTTCATGGCTTTTTTGGTGTTATTTCTCAAAAAATTATTGATTACACTCTTCAGGATGCTGTAACTGTCACACTAACAAATAACATCCAATTACTGTCTTATATTCTCCCACCTGTGTGTATACACCTGTTACTGCTTGCCTTATGCTGTAAGGTCTTTATGGGTGTACATCTTTTCTTTTTCCATAACTGTACAATATCTGTCACAATATATCACCATCTATGGCTAAATGCCCAATGCCTACTGTATTACCAAAAAAAGTTGAGTTTTAAGTATCCTTAAAACCACGAGAGCCAAGGTACCCAGGCTAGAGAGATCCTCACCATGATTCACAACCAGTACAGGACCTTCCACATGGCATGGAGCCGTCATAACACAACCCTTATTAACTCCAGACTACATAACTTAATAGAGCCATACAGCTTTCACAGCCCATGTTAATATCTCTAGACTGAGTGGCACTGCTTAAAACTCTGTGCTTCTGTGTAACACAGACTTGCTCAGAGCTCCTTTCCGCAGGGCAGTAAGATTTCATCTTCTCCACTAACCAGAGTCTGCTTATCATTGGAAATTTACTTCTACAATCCGTATCTGAAGCAGTTTAAAAACACTGATTTGAATTAAATATCCACAATAAACCAGAACCATCTTCTTGAAAAGACACACTGCTCCCATTAAAAGTGTGTTAAATTCCTTCCTCACCTTTATAAGCCAACAAACCCTGTTTGCCATCTCCCCACTTACTCAACAGAGGAGCACATACGGCACCAATTTATCTAAAAAATCGGTTCTGTTTTGGCAGCAAAGGCCCAAATACAAGCTTTAAATACAATTTCGGTGCTTCAGCATGCTTACAGACCATGGCCAGTATGTCAAGGTCGCCCAAGAAATCGTAAAAGGAATCCAAACGTTTAGCCTGCAGGACAGCACTTCCCTTGGTGAGATTTTAACGGTCCCAGTGAGACAAGCTACTGTGCGGCTGTGACAGCAGTCTGCAACCCTTTGGGCTACAAACCGCCGTTCCCTACAGAGAAGGCAGGCAGAAAACGGACCATTTCTGCCGCAAACAGTTAATTTAACCATCTGATTTCCAGGCGCCGGCCTGCCGGCTCCCTCACTCGTCTCTCCTCCGAGGACGCCGCGGTGAAAGAAGGGCGGCCCGCGGGCTGGTAGCTGGCTTAGCACCGTATAGGCTCGGGTGGAAAGCGCAAGGGCAGCCGTTTCCCCGCGGGGAGGGGAGGACAAGGGCGGCCCCCCGGCGGCGGCCCCTCGCCGGCGGTGACACTCACCTGCCCTTGGCAGCAAGAGGCCGCGGGGAGCCCAAGAGCAGCGAGCCACGGCCGCCATCTTGCCTTACCCACCAGCCCCCGCTTCGGACGGCACGCCGACAGGGTCAAACCTTGCGCACGCAGGGAGGGCAGGGAAGTGCGCCTGCGCAGGCCCCCTCTGACACAGCGCGCATGCGCCTAGAGGGGACCGTGCTTCTCCCCCCGCCGCGGGGCGGAGCTGCGGCACGTGCGGCCTCTGCGCGCGGGCGGCCCCGCCCCTGGCCAACCTTCCTCTGAGGGGAGGCGGCGGCGGTGGGTAGCGGCTCCCCTCGGCCGATGCGGGCCCATGGTTCTGCTCGGGATCTTGCCGGCCCTGCCGAGCCCCCGTCTTCGGTCCCTGAGCAGAGCCGCGGGCGGTCGTAGCCCCTGGCAGCGCAGCAGCTGCCGAGCTGGTGGGCTGGAGCCCAGCCGGCCCGTGGGGGACGGGGAGGCCGCGGCGGGGTGAGCGTCGTGGGAGGCTGTGGCGCGCAGTTGGGGCCTGGCTGGGGAAGGACGCTTGAGGTCGTAGACGCATAGCTCTGGAGGGGGAGTTCTAGAAGCCCCCAAGAGCGGAATTTCGGAGGGAGGCTGACACACACCCCCCAACTCGTGCAGGTGCATTTGAAAATCCCAAGCTTAAATACTTATTCATCTCTATTGAGAAACTGCTGTTTCACAGGTCCTTGCGCCTACTTCCGATTGCCCGTCTAGTGGGAAACGAGCCAAGTCCAACAATTAAATGACAGTAACTTTGGCCACTACTAAGCTGGACTGATTGAAAACATTTTCAGTAACTCATTACTTAACGCCTTGAATTACCTGGCCTCATTAAATTAGCCTTAAAGGGGAATAAAACAGTTTTACGATTACAGACATGCAACCACTCTAAAATTCCTAACTCCCTCTGTCATCCTCGGTCTTCGACATTTCACTGAGACTTTTTCCCCTAAGCAAGCGCTGCTGTGAATGTTGCATCACGATCACACACAGGGCACTCTAAATCTGCCACTCGCACTATTATAGCCTCGTTTTTCCCATGGGTTCCCATTGGTTTTTAGTCTGCATTGAATACAAATGGCCATTCTTTTTGTAACCTGGCTTACACCACTGTAGCCAGTGCTCATGTTCACCAAAAAGTCTTTAAAACATCAGCACTGTAAAAGGCAGAACAGTCAGGGAATAATTCTGGCAATTTAGCACAGATTCCAATATAATTGATTTTAACTCAACTTTTGTTCTGACATAAATCCAAATGGCAGTTCTGCCAGATCCATGGCATAGCAGGTGATGTGCTGTTTGGGGCAAAAATTTGGATGCTCCGTGAGCTCTAGCCATCTCCAGTTCTCAGCCACAGCACACTTTTTTTCGTTGATGTGTAAGGCAGGTGCACACCAAACTAAAAGTGCTCATCTCTTTTTGCTGGTATCCGGGAACCAAGGCAGCAGGCCCCTTTCACTTCTCACCCCCAAAACTACCGACCCACCACTGCTCTCTTCACCTTCATCCTGCCTGACGGTCTCACCACAGCTTTTCTGACCGGCCCAGTCTGGATCACCACCTTCGGGAAATCTAGTTTGTACGGTTGTGCTTAGATACGGTACAAAAAAGCCGAGGCTCACAATCTGTATTTGTATCTCCATGTATCTCATGGAAAGCGGTGGGAATTTACCAAGCAGAACTTGGTGCCTAGCCTCATTTCAGAACTGGTGCAAAGCTACATGAAAGGTGTTCCAGCATCTCACAGGGACAGCTTGTTCTTGATCCAAGTCAGAACACCTTGATGTGGAGACCTGACCCTTACCTGTTTTTTTCTGGTGATGTAAGTGTCCATGGAAAGTGATTTTATAACAGATTCTAAGCTTGGCCTAGAAAGAGAAGGATGAATTAAGGCAATGGAGTACAAATCAGGAGACGTGTCTTCTGCTCCAGGCTTGCCACCCTATGATTTTATGAGAGATGAACCAGAGCTCTGTGGTTTCCACTCTCCATTTTTAAAAGAATATTTTCCTGTTTCAGCAGTGCTGTTGTAGGGATAAGATGGGCTAGTTGGCCAGAGATGCTTTTGTCTTATGGTGATGTAATCATAAAAAAAAGCAGTAAGGTAATGGACACATCCGACTTGTTACAGCTCCAATTACAAGTTAAGTAGGTTAAATGTGCAATTTACAGGGAGCTGAATTTGATTTTAAAACCAATTTGGAACATCATATTGCTGATTACTGTATCTTACTATCTTACTGTATTTGAATCGCAGGGAAGTTTGAGCCAAACGTCTAAAAGCAGCCTCAGGGCTACTGATCACCTGAAACGTGTGAGGATTTATGAGAGTCCCATGCTGAGTGTTTCTGGCATCTCTCAGCTCTCCCACATCAGGGAAAGACAGGCTCGTTGCAAACGCTGACGTTAAGGGCTGGCAGGTGTAAATGACATGCCTCAGTTTCCACACACCCCAGCACTCTTGGTCTCCATATGGCCTTAACTGTTGTTACAGAAATACTGATGTCACTCTGCTTTCTGGCTGGTGCAAGACGAGCAGGAGACCAAAGAGCCTGGCTGGTGAGAATGACCCAACTGTTTAGTTATAGAACCGTGCTTTGAAAGCTCTCTGGGCCCAACAAACACATCGGTGCTGTTGGGGTAGGAATGTCCAATCGACAAATAAGAACATGAGTTAATGCCTGGAGACCCCATTTGTTTTCTGATTTCATTATCCTTTGAATTCATCCGGATGTTTCTGCTGCCTAAGAAACCTCTTTGAAATAGTTCTAGAGTATTTGCTTCTGAGAATTCCCCTCACCGTAGTCTCCCTTGTCCCTAATTGGGTTTTTTAGAGAGATGTGTGAAGAACAGACGGTAGATATTCTCCTTCTGAAAACTCCTTCTTCCTCTTCTGCTGGGTTTCTCTGCTTAGGCCAGCAGTCATGAGGGGTGTGGGGTGGAAGGCAGGAAGTACCTCTGCTCCATACATGCGATGTTGCATCTGCTTCATGCTGTCTTGCATCTACTTCATATGTTAACTCCCTGAACAGTGTTAGATTTTTAAGATGTTATGCAATTTCCCCAGTTTAACTCCTCATGCTGCAATTAAAGCACCCCATGAATCAGAATGAAAGCCATTTCTGAGTGCAAGAAAGCAAACGTGCTGCAGAGATCTTTGCGTGATAGGTTGTTTCCTGTGAAGCTACTTGTGAGTTTGACTTAGATGAAGCTAGACGATATACTGTAGATGGCAGAAGGGGATCACAGCGTTGCCAGTGCATCAAGCACAGGGTTAGCACTCCGGGGACCAAGGGCGAGTTTCCAGTTTTGCTGGTGGTCCGTTCCACCGCATATAGATGTCACGTCACATTGTCACATCTCAGCTTCCCCATCCATAAAAAGGAATAATGATGCCTGCTTTGTGAAACACTTAGAAATATACTAATGACAAGCATTATATTAGACTAAAGTATTGATATTGTTAGTGGTTAACTTTATCTCCTACAGGTAGCGTATTTTTAGATTAATATCCCAATCCTACAGCTTCCTCTGTTCATATAGACTTATAACTTTTATAATACTTGTTTTGCTTTTTTTTAAAATTGTTTCTTAGTAGTGGGATACTGTTACTTTTCTTTATCCTTGTAAGAGCGGTACTCTAAGTTACCCCAGCTTCCCCACAAATTGTCTTTCTCATAGTATACAACAATAAATAACTTTGAGAAAAAAAGATGTGACCATCTCACATTCAGACCCACACAGACAAAATATTTTAATGCTGACAATAAAAGCTTGTTCTCAGATAAACTAAAAGCTACATCAGGTTAAGTTCAGCCTTGATTGAAATTGATGTTACACCTACATGTGGGGCCACTGGGACAGAAGCGTCATAGGAGGAGGAAGGTGAGGGCACACAGCAGCTACATCTCCTGGAACTCAGAGCAAGGGGCAGAGGGAACAGTGGGCGGCCACAGTATTGTTATGTCACTGATTTAAATTTGTGGCTACTTTGGTCCAGTGGTAATCCCAGGGAAAACAAAGAACACCAACATCCGTTGCCCTTCCAGTAGATCTTGGATGTATGCTAAGAGACAGTTGATACTTGCACTACCGTGGATCCCACTCAACACATCTGACCCAGTATCAGAGTCCAATACTGTCTAATTTGCTGCCTTTAGATATTCTGCACGTGGTGGGGGGAGGAAGGTGTGTTGATACCAGGTGTAGTACCAGGTATTTACTACCAGGTATGTTAATACCATGTTTACTTGCCTGAAATTATTTGATGTTCCATGGGCATTTGATTCAGCAGAATGATACAGCAATGCACGTAAATCACAATACAAACACAAATTACACTTAGCAGACTATAGCAATTGCGGTAGACAGCTGAATCACAATACAAATGTGTTTCCCATCATGGATCTCTATAATACACTCACCGTCATGGTAGAGGGCATCCACAGCTGCTGGGAAGTCATACGTGGTTGAAAGGCAGCTCAAACCCAGGACAAGGGAGACTGGTGAGAAGGAGTCTCAGAAGTCTAGAACTATTTCA
Source organism: Larus michahellis (assembly GCF_964199755.1). Lineage (NCBI taxonomy): Eukaryota > Metazoa > Chordata > Aves > Charadriiformes > Laridae > Larus > Larus michahellis. The sequence goes on along the minus strand of NC_133896.1, from coordinate 83,834,106 downwards.
AAGAGGTTTCTCATATATATGCTCCTCATCCTGGTCTGGCTAACGCAGGAAGACGTTTGTGGTCTTTTGATTAAGTCAGGGATGAGCAGTTCTACAGCTGGTTGATTCACGCAGCTGATGTAGCCATTTATCTAGAACAAAGGCCACCCTCCAGTCCCCTTTGTGCCGAGGGAAGTTCAGCCTTCTGTGCAACAGCTGTGGTCAGTCACTCCATGCGTTCTTCCCTGAGCTTCATGAGCACGCTGCCCTTGCCTATCTCTTCAGAGGCTTTTTCCATCATTGGGGTTCAGTGATGGGTCACACCCAGGATCTGTGTAAAATACTGCTTCAGACAATTATCAGAATGCTTCTATTTATGTTGTCTGTAATCCATAACTCTGTATTTCCAGCAACTCTTCCTCAGCGAGCACTAATTGCCTTATCTGGTAAGAGATTCACTTTCTGAGTAGGTCGGGGTGAATTAATCTTCCTTTACAGTTAGTTTCAATGACAGCAAGACATCCCTGAGGCTTCCCATTCCCATTTATCCTCTTGCTGAATTGCACTGACAGAACTGTTTTTCTTGGTCCACTTTGCTCTCCAGCAAGGTAGGCTTCATGCCACCATAAATGGGTGGAATTAATTGAGGTGTTTGTTTGTTGGTTTTTTTTTGTCTCATTTAAAGGGATATAGTCAACTTGAAAATTAGTCATTTTCAAAGTAAGATGAATAAAAAGAATTACATGTACCATATCCGTTGTTGAGATTTCCTTATCGGGATTTTGTAATCCAAGTTGTAAGCATTTTGTCCCACCTCTAGCAATATGGAACACTCAAATAAAGTAGCAAATTGGATGAGAAGATGATACGATTGAAAAAGCAATCAAAATGTATGTAAAATGAACAAAATACTTAATAGAGAATTCAAATTCCCCTCATGGCTACTGTTAGTAATATTAGATGGTTTTTTTGTAACATTAAGTAAATGAAAAACATCCATGGAAAAGAAAACAACTATGCAGTTGGCACAGTTCTTCCTCTTTCTGTATTGATAACCAAGCCGTTGCAGCAAAATTAATCCAAATTTTGCAGCAGTAGTACTGCAGACTAGAATTTCTGTGGCATTTTATGGTATTTTAAAAAAATGAGATTTCATAAGTGTAGTAGGAGAAGACAGCGTGTGTTATGTGAATGCGGTAGCATTCTCTTTCAAACATGAACATTTGCCGAAGTACCCTTCATGGACAGGCTCACTGAAATCAAGAGAAAATCTTCAAAATTGAAAAATTAACCATCTGCATAAGACTTTGAAGGATCTGGAGCATTTAAAACTTTGGAGCCCAATTCTTTCTCAACACTGTTGAATAACACTAGTGATATAATGTCTGCTCAGTTAATTATATTTTCGTTTATACTTTGCCATAATTGCAGTAGTTTTCAGGTAGTTTATATAGAAAATGGAAAAAAAACACTCCTAGAAAATTCCTTTGGAGAAAGATGAACAGAGGATATTAGGGCAAAAGTATTTTACACAGCGTGAGAGGCAGTTGGCATTTGAATTACGCATGCTGAGAAAGAAGAGACTATCATAACATTTAGGAAAGTGGGCGCTCTCTCTGCAGAGACTGATTTTCACACGACACTTATCAGAGCTACTGTTTATGCATCTGGGAAGGTAGATAGATACCTCAGTATGCACAAGGCTAGGTTTCGGGAGTACATTGCTTCAGCAAATTCATGCCCATGGAGTAAATGAGAGCCCAATTAAAGCCAGCAGATTACCTACATCTAAGCCGTCACTTTTTACCAACAGAGAACAAGAGAGGATTTGACAGATTCTTGTTTTGCTGCCTTTCTCTTCTTCACACTCCTCAGTTACTATTTCAGCATCTAATGAGATTTTCCAAATACGATTTGCTGCATTTGATTTATGTTGTTCTCAAATGTATTGTGTCACCCTAGTAAAGATAAAAATTAGCAAAAGTAGAGTGCTAGTGTTGCCATTCACAAAGATATCTTCAAAACAATCTTTGTTCGTTTTAGAATCTAATTGTAGATGGCTGCCTACAGGAGTTTTTCTTGGACATACTGAGGAAAAATCACAATCTTTCAGCCTGTTGCAGGAACAAAAAGGTAAGTTATTTCAAAAACTTAATTTAAATACGGTTCATCTCCAGAAGAGGCAAAGAGGCATTTTCTGGAGCTAAGGCATTACATTACGACTTTCTACTCCTTTAGAAATCTGTGTGTAATATACTTGCTTGCATGAATTAAAAAAATTACAAGCTCAGCCTACAAAAGCTTCCTTTATTTTTGGTACTTGTATTTTCATTCAGACAGAGATTTTTGGAAGACCTTTGTTTTCTCTGAAAAATCCCAGTTTCACTGTATGAGTCTGTCCATAAACGCAAATAAAATATAAAGCTACCACATTGAATTTTGACTTTTCTCTGGTGAAAAATTGAAAACTTCATATTTTCATAATTCACTACATACTGCAAGCACTTCTTTTCTTTTCATATCCATGCCTTTCTTGGATTTTTATTTTTTTAATCGTTGATATCTGATCATATTGACTGGCTGCAGAGCTAGAGAGCTCTGTGAAATGGATCTTTATATTCTTGGAGGTAAGACAGGACAGAATTGGACAGTAAGAAATGTGTTTCTTTTAATTATTTTGTATGTGCATCTGCATGTAGAAAAAGTGCCCAAGAAAGCAAGAAAGACGATTGTGTCTGGTTAAATATTTTTTTTAAAAGTTACACCATCTCCTTGTTAAATTTGCTAATAAACTGAACATTCTCTGATACCGTATACCAAATTTTGGACATGTGCAACACAACTTTGGACTCTTCTCACTGCTTAACTCTAGGACTGCCATCCCTTGAATGTAGGAATGTCACTGTTGCTTACATACAGTAGTTACTGCTGCTTTGCAGTAAGGATTTGTTGTCTAAATAAGGGAAAGCCAAATTCTCCGTTTTTTTATACTGCAAATTGGGTAAGCACATGCAGAGAACTGAGACTTTGAATTCCTCATCTGATATATACATGTTTTCTTATCAGCCAAAGTAAACCATTGCATACTTTTTCAGACCATGTTCCTCAATGCTTAATAACGTTATCCTTGGCACAAGCCAGAAGTATTTGAATTAAGATTTATTGTGTAAATCCAAATAAAGTAATTTTGAGTTGAAGCAAGACCTGTGTGAGTCTGGAGTAGCTCTTCCAGACCACTCAGCAAAGGTGCTCTAGTTTCTTAGAGGAACTATAAAGGTTCATTTCCTGTAAATGAGGATTTGTACGTCAACAGGGCACATTTCTAGAAGCATGCATAGTTCCATCTGCCTTCTCTGTGTAGTGATCACATATTCAAAACTTTGACATAACATTCTTTGACACAGATTTTCTCTCTTCAAACTCATGCAGCTGCATACCCTGAGTTTAACAGAATGTTTGGGTTTTGTTTAACTTCCAAATACTGATACAAAGATCGATAAGAAAAAAATTGGCAGAGCTCTGTGTTGTGGGTTGCTTGCAATGGCTTTAGAGAGAAACTAGATACAGGATAACTGGAAAATCCCATTTCTAAGTAGAAATTAAAGAAAGAACAGGTGAGAGGAAAAAGAGGTAGAAAGAAGCAGCAGCAGCCATGGACAAATAATGTTTTCTCCACTGAACCCCTATGATAATCTCTGGTATTTCAGGTATTTCAGCTTGCAATAAATATACACCTTTCACAAACGACAGAAAAGGTGGTGGAGTGTGAAAGGAGCTGGTCTGAGGAAGGTAGGAGAAAGGAGATCTCGCTATTCAAAGGAGTCACTGAAAGAGGATAGTTGAGAAAATAAAATGGAACATAATGAAGGATTGCAATTCTTTATCCTATGTCCACTGGTGCATGCCAGGGTAACCAGAAAATCTACAACACTCAAACAGCCAGGTAGGCATATAAATCCATACTTTATGACAGAAACATAAGGAGGAACATAATCATTTGTGGCACAGCCACAGTGTTGAAGGTATCTAGCTGAGAAGATGCAGCTGACTGCTGAAGTGGATGCCAAACATACTGACTGTTCCAGCTAGTGCAAATAGGTCTTTAAGTGCAGAGGGACCCAAATATTGTTTAATGCCAGTCTGAAAAAACTGAAGCTTTCAGACAACAAGGAGTGGCACAGCTGTACGCTGCCTCATATTTCTGCTGTGGCTGTGGAAATACTGTGTGGATGAGAGTGTCCCTGGTAAAATGGCTTATCCTGGACTCTAGCAGGCTAAATCAAGTCCCTGCCATTCTCTTGTTACCTAACTGAGCTATGAATACATAAATAAGCTCCTGCCTATATTGATGAGCATACGTGTAGGTATGCCTACAATTGTGAAGTCAACCACAAAATTATGCTTGTGTCAGTACTAAGTGTAAAAGATATTCTCCAGATGCAAACCCTTCTTATGACAAAGGCATTTTTAGGCATTCCGAGGGGTTGAGCCCAGGAAATTTTGCCACTAGAATTAATGCTGTCTGCTGAAATGGAAGGAGTGGGCATATGGCATACCCGCATGCTGTGTCCCCACATTTTTCCCAGTACTCACTGCACTATTTATACTGACATGTACACAGTTTTTCACACAATCTTGCTGCAGATGAGCAATTATAGGCAAAAGGACTAGTTGTTTCAAGTCCCCAGACAGGTTGAGGAAACGCAAAGTATTCTGAGATACCTGTCCATAAATACCCTCACTGTTCTGGGCTTCTCCTGTCACTCTTTCCTTTTTAAATGCGTCTCTCCTTCATTCTGTGGAAAGATATACAGTTGGAGTAGCAAGCGGACTGTGCAATGATTGTAGGAAACAAAACCACAGATAAGTAGTGATTTAGAGTCTATGCTTTTAATCTAACCTGAAATTGGAAGTGTCCTCAGTAATGAGGCTGCATTAGAGCCTACCAGATAGCAGTAACCACCACTTACAGAGCAACAGTAGCCCTCAACAGAAAAAAATAAGATAAGCTTTAGTGGCATGATGGCAAAACCACCTAACCTTTATTCATATTAGTATTCATGTGGTTTACACCACTGGTGGAACTAGTTGCTACCATTGACAGCATACCGCTAAGATCAATATATGTACTGATTCTTTAGTCGCTAAGACCAATCAGAATTTCACCTGGTACTCACACACAACTTTTTGACATGGAAAGAGCCTTTCTGCCAATGGACAAAGATGTGGATAACGAATCATTGTGCATTTCCATTTTGCGTTATTCCTGGGACTGATTAAGGAATCTGATCCACTCAAGATCTTGAGCTGGTTTCAAAAGGTGTGCATTCAGTGCATTGAGGATGCACTGAAAAGCATAAGAGTGATGGAAATTCAATACAACCGCCTGCTGAGGGGCAGAGCTTCCAACAGTGCAGTATATCACCAGGACGACTTAGTGTCTGTGGTGAACACATTAGCGTGGATGCCACCAGATTTTCACTTGAAGATGAAAAATGCTCCAAATCCAAGGGAGCCAAAGGGCGCAGTGGATAAAGCCCCTACTTGAAGACAAGTGAGAGTTAGAAGAGTTTTTCTTTTATGCTGACAGACTCTCTAACCTTATCATTGCAATGGCACATAAAAAGATTAATGAAAAGTCAGATGGCCCTGACCCATGTTTTGCTGTTCTTGGAAAGCCTAGTCATAAATCTGTTAGACTGTGTACAAATAAAGACAAAAATAATCCATCAGCAAATGTTACTCATGTCAATGTGAAAGAAACTAAATATGAAGAGAGTCCACCTTCCAAGGAGATATTTTTTATAAAGAAATAAACCAGTCTTCCAACAGAAATGAGCTTTTCCAGAAGAGAAGGTTAGGACAACAGGAGAAGGAAAAATGCTATCACAAAAACATTTTGGCCAAGATGAATTTGCAAATAATTTCAGTCATGGTGATCTCAGTTATGAAGACCATGAAAGGTCAGGCAAATATATTGCGCCGAAAACTTGTTACTGAAGTACTCTTAAGACTGTGGTTTCAGACTTAATAGTCTCCTTGGCCTGGGTTGAGCAACACAGGACTAGTTTATCTTCTAATGCTGGGGAAAACTCCACTTTTGGAAGACTCTAGTGCCTGAACTCGTGAAAATATTTACTTTATAGCCAACTAGGCTATGTGGGATTCAAGGTCTCAGTGTTTTCGAGCCTTGCCAGAAGCGGGGATGAGGAGGAGTGAGGCCTGGGCATTTGACCCAGGCTGGCCAACAGGATTATTTCATACCATGAACATCACATTCAGTATAAATTAGAAAGTTTGCTGCGTAGTTGCTCTCTCCTTTGATGGCAACAGTCCAGAGAACTTCTTGCCCCGGTGCCGGACCCCTGAGCTCTTCCCTTCCTCCTGAAGCTGTAGCACTCACAATGTCCGACGTTTGCTGTCCAATGCCGGGACAGTTTCCTGCTGATATAACTGCATATAATCCTTGTATATCTTCTATTAGTATCGGGACCAATATTGGTTCTTTAGTATTATTGTTAATTATTTAGTTTTATCATATTAAATCTATTTATATTTCAACCCTCGTGTTTCCTTGTTTTCCCCGATTCCCCTTTCCAGGTGGGGAGGGGTCATCAGGTGATAGAATGGTTGTCTAAACAACAACAAATTGTTATGGGTTTTCTAAAACCATAACACTCCTGTATGAAAACCTTACGTGACATAGCAGGCAAGCTCTTGACTAATTCAGATTTTGCTTCTTCAGTGAAGCCGACTCTCTTCACCCTAGACAGTCGTAAGGCTGCAGAAATCGTACAAGCAATGTTGAATCATTTTCGTTCTACCTTGATAGTGCAGACACCTGGAGAAGATGACGCCTAGCACATGCCTCTGTGAAGACAGGTTCAAGAACAGATGCAAAGGCTCAGAACTGAGGTCTGCAACAACAAGGAGTGAAACATTGCCAACAGAAAAAGAAATGACCTGTGCAGATGCAGTGGGTAACCACATTATTAAGCAAGGATTTACCCTCTGGCATGAAAACCAAACCTGATGCATCCAATGCTCAAAATCACAACCAAGAAGGGAGTTGAAACAAGATCAGCAAAGAACATGCCCTGGAGTTCAGAAATTTGAAGTGTAGCCAAAATGTTAGCAGATTCATGGGCTTGATTGTAATTCCATTATCGCCCATAGTCAACTAATGTAGCAGAAGAATGCCAATAAGAAAGCAACAGAAAGCGGCAATGTTAGCAAAGCAGGTCCCACTGCCTTTGGGTTGTTATTACAGGAGTCCCATGATCCCACCTTTCAAACATTTTCAGAAAGATGTCAGTATCGATCAAAAGAAGCTGAAGAACCAGATTCACAGAAGTCAGACACTGAAAGGCAGAAGCCCAAAAATGACATCTCCAGTGTTACGTTAACGCTAATCCAAAAGTTAATAAACAAAAATAGAAGAGGCAGTTGTTTTTTTTGCAAAGTAGGTCAGCCTGGAAATCCAATTGATGATTAAACAAACCAAAATACTGGCAAAACCACTATGGGACATGTGGGCCTTTCAGACACTGAGCAATCCTGTGAAGAGGCCATATCTCGATTGACTAAAATGCTTACTGATAGACTTGACCCGAGCAGAGAAGACAGCAGCAGCACACAATTTATTGGCTGTCTGGTGGATACAGTGCTAAAGTTATGTCTTACAATTGTTAAATACAGCAATCCTGAGTCAATTCTGGCAGAGTCAGGGAACAGGGAGGACCCATAGACTATAAAGAGTCCCGATGGGATGCACCCGAGAGTACTGAGGGAGCTGGGAGAAGTCATTGCTGGGCCACTCTCCATCATCTTCGAAAGGTCTTGGAGAACAGGCGAGGTGCCTGAGGACTAGAGGAAAGCCATTGTCACTCCAGTCTTCAAAAAGGGCAAGAAGGAGGACCCAGGGAACTACAGACCGGTCAGCCTCACCTCCATCCCTGGTAAGATGATGGAACAGCTCGTTCTTTTTGTTCGTCTCAAGGCATGTGGAGGAAAAGAAAGCTATCAGAAGTACTCAACATGGATTCACCAAGGGGAAATCATGTCTGACTAATCTGGTAGCCTACTATGATGGCATGACTGGATGGATAGATGACGGGAGGGCAGTGGATGTTGTCTACCTTGACTTCAGCAAGGCGTTCAACAGGGTCTCCTACAGCATCCTCATAGGGAAGCTTAGGAAGAGTGGGTTAGATGAATGGACAGCGGGGTGGGTAGAAAACTGGTTCAAAGACAGAGCTCAGAGGGTTGTGATTAGGGGCACAGGGTCTAGTTGGAGGTCAGTGACAAATGGTGTTCCCCAGGGGTCAGTACTGGGTCCAGTCCTCTTCAATATATTCATCAATGACCTGGATGAAGGGATAGAATAGAATAGAATCATAGAATCTTCATAGTTGGAAAGGACCTTTGAGATCATTGAGTCCAACCGTACACACACAAAAAAAACTCCTACAATCTCTGTCACTAGAGCATGCCCTGAAGTGCCAAATCTAGACGTTTCTTAAATACCTCTAGGGATGGTGACTCAACCACCTCCGTGGGCAGGCTGTTCCAGTGCCTGACCACTCTTTCAGTAAAGTAATTCTTCCTAATGTCTAACCTAAACCTCCCCTGCTGCAACTTCTGACCATTTCCTCTGGTCCTGTCATTGTCCACTTGGGAGAAGAGGCCAACCCCCACCTCTCTACAACCTCCTTTCAGGTAGTTGTAGAGGGCAATGAGGTCTCCCCTCAGCCTCCTCTTCTCCAAACTAAACATGCCCAGCTCCCTCAGCCTCTCCTTAAATGACCTGGTCTCCAGACCCCTCCCCAGCCTGGTAGCTCTCCTCTGGACCCGCTCCAGCACTTCAATGTCCCTCTTGTACAGAGGGGCCCAGAACTGAACACAGCACTCGAGGTGAGGCCTCACCAGTGCTGAGTACAGAGGCACGATCACTTCCCTGCTCCTGCTGGCCATGTTATTCCTGATACAAGCCAGAATGCTGTTGGCCTTCTTGGCCACCTGGGCACACTGCTGGCTCATGTTAAGCTGGCTCCACCAGCACCCCCAGGTCCTTTTCTGCCGGGCAGCTTTCCAGCCACTCTTCCCCAAGCCTGTTGCGTTGCTTGGGGTTGTTGTGACCAAAATGCAGGACCCGGCACTTGGCCTTATTAAACCTCATACAGTTGGCCTTGACCCATCGATGCAGCCTGTCCAGGTCCCTCTGTAGAGCCTTCCTACCCTCAAGCAGATCAACACTCCCACCTAGCTTGGTGTCGTCTGCAAACTTACCGAGGGTGCACTCAATCCCCTCATCCAGATCATCGATAAAGATATTAAACAAAAACGGCCCCGAAACTGAGCCCTGAGGGACACCACTGGTGACCGGCCGCCAAGAGGATTTCACCCCATTAATCACAACTCTCTGGGCATGGCCATCCAGACAGTTTTTTACCCAGTGAAGAGTACACTTGTCTATGCCATGATTCGCCAGCTTCTCCAGGAGAATGCTGTGGAGGACGGTGTCAAAAGCCTTACCAAAGTCCAGATAGACAACATCCACAGCCTTCCCCGCATCCAGAAGACGGGTCACATGGTCACAGAAAGAGATCAGGTTGGTTAAGCAGGATCTCCCTTTCCTAAACCCATGCTGGCTGGCCCTGATCTGTTGGCTGCCCTGCACTTGCCATGAGAGCTCACTCAAGATGATCCTCTCCATGATCTTTCCTGGTACCGAGGTCAGGCTGACAGGCCTGTAGTTTCCCGGATCCTCCTTCCGACCCTTCTTGTAGATGGGTGTCACATTAGCCACCCTCCAGTCATCTGGTACCTCCCCTGTTGGCCAAGATTGTTGATAAATGATGGAGAGAGGCTTGGTGAGCTCTCCCGCCAGCTCCCTGAGTACTCTTGGGTGAATCCCATCTGGCCCCATAGACTTATGTGTGTCTAGGTGCAGAAGCAGATCATTGACTACTTCCTCCTGGATAATGGGTGGGTTGTTCTGCTCTCCATCCTTATCTTCCAGCTCAGGAGGTTGAACACCCTGGGGATAGCTGGTCTGACTATTGAAGACGGAGGCAAAGTAGGCATTAAGTATCTCAGCCTTCTCTTCATCCTTGGTTTCAACTTTCCTCCCCACATCCAGTAAAGGATGGAGATTCTCCCTGGCTCTCCTTTTGTTGATGTATTTATAGAAACTTTTTTTGTTGTCCTTAATGTTAGTGGCCAAGTTGAGCTCCAGCTGGGCTTTTGCCTTCCTAATTTTCTCTCTGTATAACCTAACGAGATCTCTGTATTCCTCCTGAGTTGCTTGACCCTTCTTCCAAAGGTGATAAACCCTCCTTTTATTCCTAAGTCCCATCAGAAGTTCCTTATTCATCCAGACTGGCCATTTTCCCCGCCCTTTAGACTTGCGACACTTGGGGACAGCCTGCTCCTGGGCCTTTAAGATTTCCTTCTTGAAGAGCGTCCAGCCTTCCTGGACCCCTTTGCCCTTCAGGACTATCTCCCAAGGGACTCTCTCAACCAGTGTTCTGAACAGGCCAAAGTCCGCCCTCCAGAAGTCCAAGGTGGAGGTTTTGCTAAGCGTCCTCCTTACATCACTAAGAATTGAAAACTTGACCATTTCATGATCACTAAACTGAAGACGACCTCCGACCACCACATCTCCCACTAGTCCTTCACTGTTTGTGAACAGTAGGTCTAGCAAGGCACCTCCCCTGGTAGGCTCACCTACCATTTGTGTCAAGAAGTTATCTTCCATGCACTCGAGGAACCTCCTAGCCTGCCTGCTCTCTGCTGTGTTGTATTTCCAGCAGATTCCTGGCAGGTTGAAGTCCCCAACCAGAACAAGGGCTGGCGACTGGGGGACTTCAGCCAGCCGCTTATCGAATACTTCATCTGTCTCCTCATCCTGGTTGGGTGGTCTATAGCATACTCCCAGCACAAGATCTCCCTTATTTGCCTTCCCCTTCATCCTTACCCATAAATGCTTGACTTTATGATCACTGGAATCTAGCTCTATACAATCAAAACATTCCCTAATGTACAGAGCCGCACCCCCGCCACTCCTTCCTTGCCTATCCCTTCTGAAGAGCTTATAGACATTCATTGCAGCATTCCAGTCATGACAGTCATCCCACCACGTTTCCGTGATGGTGACTATATCATAGCTGTCCTGCTGCACAATGGCTTCCAGCTCATCCTGTTTGTTGCCCATGCTACGTGCATTCGTGTAGATGCACTTGAGCTGGGCTACCGATCTCACCCCCATCCTTGGCTCTTTATCCCTAGGCTCATTACTAGTGGGCCTGGTTTTATCTCCTTACCCCTTCAATTCTAGTTTAAAGCCCTGTCCATGAGCCTTGCTAACTCTGCCTAGTACCATTTTCCCGTTTTGGGATGGAGTCTCCCTTTGGGATAGATGATAGAGTGCACCCTCAGCTGATAACACAAAGCTGGGAGGGGTGGCTGACACAGCAGAAGGCTGTGCTGCCATACAGGGAGACCTGGACAGGCTGGAGAGCTGGGCGGAGAGAAACCTTATGAAACTCAATAAGGGCAAGTGTAGGGTGCTGCACCTGGGGAGGAATAACCCCATGCACCAGTACAGGTTGGGGGCTGACCTGCTGGAGAGCAGCTCAGCTGAAAGAGACCTGGGAGTCCTGGTGGACAACAGGATGACCATGAGCCAGCAATGTGCCCTTGTGGCCAAGAAGGCCAATGGCATCCTGGGGTGCATCAAGAAGAGTGTGGCCAGCAGGTCGAGGGAGGTCATCCTCCCCCTCTACTCTGCCTTAGTGAGGTCGCATCTGGAGTATTGTGTCCAGTTCTGGGCTCCCCAGTTCAAGAAGGACAGGGAACTGCTGGAGAGGGTGCAGCAGAGAGCTACCAAGATGATTAGGGGACTGGAACACCTCTCTGATGAAGAAAGGCTGAGGGATTTGGGTCTCTTCAGTCTGGAAAAAAGACGGCTGAGGGGGGACCTTATCAAACACTTATAAATACTTAAAGGGTGGGTGTCAGGAGGATGGGGCCAGGCTCTTTTCAGTGGTGCCCGGGGACAGGACAAGAGGTAACGAGCACAAACTTGAGCATAGAAAGTTCCACCTAAACGTGAGGAGGAACATCTTTACTTTGAGGGTGGCAGAGCACTGGCACAGGCTGCCCAGAGAGGTGGTGGAGTCTCCGTCTCTGGAGACATTCAAAACCCACCTGGATGCGTTCCTGTGCAACCTGCTCTAGGTGACCCTGCTCTGGCAGGGGGGTTGGACTAGATGATCTCTGAAGGTCCCTTCCAACCCTACCATTCTGTGATTCTGTGGTTCTGTGTAAAGGCATGGGAACTGCTGACTCTGTGGCTGGATCCAGTAAAGGTAGTGTAGCAGGACACAGGGTGGTAATGGTGCATCAGAATCCTTCTGAAAATGTGTGTAACAGCTCTGAGCCCTCTTGCAGTGGATGATTGCCTCTCAGGCGCTCCACTTCTCAGATGGCAATGAACTCATGAGTAAGCAAGGTAGAAATTAGAACGCAATTGGACTTAGTTATTTGGTTGGTTCCCCCAATCTTGCTGCCTTACGGGGAACAAAAATCTTTTTCTAAAGAAAATCTTTTCCTGAAGAGAATCTTTTCTAGAAGTTTCTTTTTTTAAGCTAGTGCCCTGAGCAGCAATGTGGGCTACTACTAATCTACTGTCTTGTTACAAAATAGTAAACTAACAGGAAATAAAGGTGCACAGAAAGATATGTGCCTTTAGCTCAGCACAAAGGTTTTGCAAAATTATCTTATATGCTGTATTTCCCACAAATTCAGTGGGTCTGATTTTAAAGGTAACAAATACATTTACTTTCAACATTTATTATATAAATTAAGAAGTTTACTTTCAGAAATGTTCTAATGGCAATGCCATTTAATAACGTTAATATTTACATTATAAACATTATGAGTTGTTCACAAACATTTGTACCCATGTCACTGAATTGCTCTGGATTCTGAGTATCAAAATAATTCAGAATCACTCTTCACTCTGTATTTATTGTATTTCTTTCAATTTGGACAACGAAGAGCAGTCGGAGTTGTGTTTAGAGTCTTCTCACCTTTACTAATGACCTAGCAGACAGCAGTTCTTCACCTCTTGTGATCATCCTCTTACAGAATCCATCCATGGAGAACCTAAGCCTCTAACAGCAGGATGGAAGTAGAGGACTGAGAGGTATCTGCTAAATCATGCTCATTCACACACGTGGACACATGCATGTGCAGTCTCTTCAGTTCCCCTTCAAAATAACAGACCTTATCAGTACATCTGGTATATCATACCTGTATATCCCTTCTGGTTTACAACACACTTCTGTTGTGTTTCTGGTTTTCCGCAGCTTCAGAAACTGTCATCAGTAGCAGTGGAGAAGGGATACGAAGTAGGAGAATTTTTACAAGCAATGCTGAAATACAAGAAGGAAAGGCAGTCTGGTGAGTCTATAGGCAACTCTGTTCAGTTGCCAGTCTTGAACTGGCTGCCTAGTAACTCGTGAGCAGAGCCATTGCCTGTCATGTCATAGGATCATAGAATGGTTCAGGTTGGAAAGGACCTTAAAGATCATCTAGTTCCAACCCCCGGCCTTGGGCAGGGACACCTCCCACTAGACCAGGCTGCTCAAAGCCCCATCCAGCCTGGCCTTGAACACCTCCAGGGATGGGGTATCCACAGCCTCCCTGGGCAAACGGTTCCAGTGCCTCACCACCTTCACAGTAAAGAATTTCTTCCTAATATCCAATCTAAATCTACCCTCCTTCAGTTTGAAACCATTACCCCTCGTCCTATCATTACACTCCCTGATAAAGAGAAGGTCTCCCCGGAGCCTTCTCTTCTCCAGGCTGAACAACCTAAACTCTCTCAGCCTGTCCTTGTAGCATAGGTGCTGACCATCTGATCATCTTCGTGGCCCCTCCGCTGGACCCGTTCCAACAGGTCCTCACCAGCAGCATGATGCTGGGACAGCAAAGCACAGCATGCTGATTTCAGCTAAACACTTAGTAGAACTTCATCATCTCTGGCTCATTTATACACCAGTGATTTGTATAAGCTGATATCAGTTGTACTACTCCTGCTTGACAAACGTAAGAATTAAAAAAGCATGCAAAATAGATGGGGAAATCTGACTGAAAAAACATTGGTCACAAAAACTACCATTTACCTACCTCCTTGGAGAAAATTTTGTGTGCCTTTCTTGCCTGCCTCCACCACAGTGTTCCTATCCTTCCTAAGTGTTATTCTTCGGGCAGAGTTTGGCCCAGTGCAGAGGGACATAAGCTCTTTACCTCGAGTTTTCACTGAGTGTGGAGTCAAGCCCAGGAGACACTGGGTCGTTACCAGGTTTGCTTCTCTTCTGAACTTACTGAATGCAATACAGCTTGATTCTCCCTCCATTTGTCAGATAACTGCCCATGAATGGAATGAGAAAGTGGGAGCATCCAAGGAAAAGTAAACTCCTTGCTCTCTGGAGGGACTCAGGGCTTGCAGCAAACCAGCCTGTCACTCACACATTCCAGCCATCCTTGTCCCCCAGCAAGCGCTATGGTTTTAGCATTCCTCAGACTTAGCTCTTCATCAACTTGAAAGCATTTGCAAGTTTGAGATTGGTGTCTAAACAACCACCTTTTTTGCTCTCTAATGCATAGTCTGTTCTTTAGAAATCCACATAGTGACATGATAAAAATCACAGAGATCTGGGAAGAGCATGTTGTGACACAAATCTAGGGACTGGAGGTTAAGAGTGATTTTATGTGATGTGGAAAATAGAGAAAATAGTATATTGCTGAAATTTTTAAATAATGCCAATAAGAAAAAGACAAAAAATACCACTGAGGGCATAGAATATGACCCAGAAAAAAAATAAATTTATAACATCAGGAGAGATTGCATAAAGTGTCAGGAGAGAGAGAAAAATACGATATTTATAATATAATTTATAATATTGGGAAAGACAGAATTTAGAAAAATGCAAGGCAGCTGTAAAGAAAGCTGAGATACAAATACACAGTGGAAAGCAGAAGCCAGGAAAACAGCACCAAAAGAGACCAAGGAGTGACACGGAAGACGAAGTGAGATGTATTTTCAATACACTATTATATAGAGGAAGAGAGACTATAGGGAAATATGTTAAGACCTGACTTAACAAAGTACAAGGGTATCGTAGCTCTCAGTGGTACGCCCCAGTAAGATTGCTCCTTGCAAAGTAAATCTAGTCCAAGAAACTACTTTAACAGAAAAATATTGAAACAATGGAGCAAATTTAGAAGACAGAAAATTGAAAATGGGCTACAAGATGTGGGTTTTTTTAATTACTATATGTATCTATCTGGGTTACAAGATTTCATGCGAATGGACATATAACATGATGTCTGCTTGTGCAAGAGATCTTTAAATATTAAAACAAGAAGGGGATTTATTTAGAAATGTACTAGAAGGCACAACTAAAATAACAGAAGTAAAATAAATACCAGTAAGTAATCACTACACTTCATCAGAATTTATAACTGTGTACTTCATAGCTGATCCTGGCCAGTCATTTGTGTTATTTTATGAACACTTACACAGCCGGTAGATATACATCAAGGTTACAAAGAAGTGAATTGAGAACTCCCGCATTTCTGTTGCTTGCAGCCTATGGAATGCATTTTTGCCCAAGTTTGGTCGAGTTTGCACTAGCGTTACATCTGGAATGACTCCATTGAGTTCAGTAAACAAACTGACCCTCTGCACCCTAAAGGGCTCCTGCAACAGGACTAGGATCACAGTGGGGAGACAGCATGAGTCTTGGGTGACCTGGGCTGTGTCTTCCCAGGTGGCTCAGCTCCCTGCATGGGCAGAGTTTTCAATACAGTATTTCTCAGCAGAAAACTGCTATGGCTTGTGCCAGTAGTCATGTTGTATTTTCCTCCACTGAAGGCCCTCAGAGAGGATCCTGCACAACGAACTCAGTAAATGATTTTGTCCAACACAGCTTCTCTGTGCTTAATCTGGTGAAGCCCAACATCAGACCCTTTGCATGTGTTCATAAGATACAGAGATAGGAAGAAAAAATATCAGATAACACGATTCCTTTCACAGTGAACAGGAAAAGCTTCATGGAGAAAAGCACTCTGCACAGCTGGAGGACCACACAGATGAATCTCATTTGCCAGAGTATAGCGATGATCTCATTTCCGTGCATGATGTAGTTAAAACAGGGAGGTCTAATTAAAGCTTGCTTTGGATGGAGAAATACTATCAGGAGCAGGGAGAAGTGGAAGGATTGGTTCACTCTGTGGCTATCATCTTAACAGAGCTAGAAGACGGACTTCTCAGATGGTAGAGGTGTTCCTTTGGAAACATTACCTTCTGTTTCCTTCCAAATGGACAAGTAAGAGCTGTCAAGAGCCTGTGGGAACATCCAATTGGAGTAGGTAGGAGAGGACACAACAATCATAAAGTGAGTATTGGAGGCAAAGGGAACCAAGCTAATTTTTATATCTGGTAATGGGACATCTAACTGCTGTGTATAAGTACAAATAGGTTCACTAAGGGAGTTCGTAGATCTCACACAGAGCAAACACAGACTTTCCCGCTGCTGCCATCAGCTGATGTAAGGTCTTTCATGAAGTCGTACTGTGCTTGGACTTGTGCTTATGGCAGGAGCTGCTGAGTGTGCCACTGACAGAATGGAAAACTTTGTGTGAAAGAAAACATCTAAAACAAAATTATTGCTCCTGGACTCTGAGGAAATAGAAGTCTGAAATTAATATGTTGTTTTTCTCTGTAACTAGGTAAAAAGGTGCTGCCAACAGCACACCAGGTGGGGTGTAGTATTTCTGTCATCTCTGTCTAGCCACATTTTAAAGTTCCTTGCATAAGCAAGGGTCTGGAGTTCGGATTGGTTGCTATTATCAGGTGTAGAAGGACTTTTCCTCAATGGCTTTAGATCTCCTTGTGAACAGACAGGTAGGGCACATAGCTGGTAGCTAAGGCAGGTAAAAGAGACTATGTCTAATAATTTGCAAGAATTGAAAACAAAAAGATTGTCAATATCTGCATTCATAATTTTTTTACCAGTTCTTCATGCCGCTTTCTATTATTTATCTCATCATCCAAATTCTCCCCCACCTACTTGCCTGTTTTTTGATTCCAGCTAATCGAAGATATTTTGAATATCCACTTCTGGTGCAATTCTGTGCCCATAGAAGCCAGCAAGAGGAATCATAATGTTTACTGATGTCAGTGAACCAAGACCTTGCTCAGACTGCCTTACTATGCATAAATTGGGGAAGGGTGGAAGGGTGCCTGTTACCTTACTCTGTTGGAAAACAGTGTTCGGCCGTATCTCTAGAGCTGGCTGTTGGTGTCTCCACGTGAAGCCTCAGGGACTCAACACCAAAGCTATTTACCAAGGCAGGTGGTGAGTTTAATTTCGCATTGTGAAATAGCATGAATTTCTAAACACTTCCAGCCCAATTTTCAATGGAGGTATAAATCAGCTGGTAGACTATTACTGTGAGTGCTAGGGGATTTATTTGTGTGCCTCAGTTGCAGCAGCAGCAAACCTGAATTTGAAAGTCCCAGCTGAGCTCCGTCCATTACGGTGGTGTTTCAAACACATCAATCTAATTCGTTGTCCTCAATCAGCCAGAAGACTCCTTTGTAACGTAAATGATTTCCAGGTTTCGCTTTCCCACTGAGGATATTATTTCAGATTATATTTCCCCAAGTATGTTAGCATGCATTTTCCAAGCTGAATCCTGTTTTATTTTCGGCCCGCATTTCAAATGCCTGTGTGTTATTTCTCTGTCATCTTTCATTTGCAGTTCTTCATCTCATGTGTATATTTTCTTAAACTTTAGTTTGTATATAAGTGAATTTAAAACATTACTGTACACCTTCCCAAGTTTAGCATGTTCTTGGCTAACAGTCCTTTCTGTTTGTAGGCACAGAATCAAAGAAGATAAATTTACAGGAGACCTGAAGAGGTGTCCTGGTCTATTCCCCTGTTCCACCATAGCATCAGCACTACCTAAGTTGTTCCTAGAAAACATTCGCCTGGTCTCTGCTTAAAAGTCTCCAAAATTAAAAATTCCATGATTTCTCTCGGCAATGTATTCTGTCCGATTCTATTAACCAGGCTTACCAATAGAAAAAGTGTCTCAGTGTTTAGCCTAACTTTCTCCCGAAAGCCTTGCAGTGGCTGAATAATCACCACTTTGACCCTTTGTCTTAACCAGTTTTCATTCCAGTGTCTTCTTTCAGGTTGACCTGGAATCTGTGCCCCCTTAAAGACATGCTTATGAGTAATTTTCAGTGAGGGTGAAAGAAAGGAATATTACCCATTCCTTAACAGTTTCATTATTACTGTTTGTTTGTTTGTTTGTTTGTTTGTTTGTTTGTTTTCCAGGTTTAGCTTGAGAGTGGTCCATAACAAAAGAGGATTTCAGAAGAGATCTCAAGGAGATGCTTTGATTTACCATTTCAAAAAGTTTAACAGCACAGCAACTACAATAGCTAATAGCCACACAAAGACATCTCAGGAAACATTTCACACAAAAGACACAGTGAGAGCAGATTCTAAGAAATCTCAGCTGTATTTGGCAGTGTAGTGGTTGTAGGTCAATTCTTGGATTTTTGTTTTAAAGCAGCAGTTCACTGCTGGTCAGAAAGGGAGTCAGCCTGACAGGCGCAGTGACTTCAGCCTGCAGCCCTCTGGACCAAATACCTTTCAGAAAACAAGAGTGGGGTTTACATTCATCTGACTGTTCCTCCAGACCCCTCGGTGGGGGGCACACAGGGACTGATAAATTCATTATTATTGCCTTCATGCCCTTTCCTTCCTGGTCTTCTGACCCCAGACCACTATGAAGAATGAAAAATATTTTGTGTCTGCAGCCATTGGTCACTAAGCACGTTACTGCAACCATCTTTTCCCTTAATGTGACTCACTGAATAGCCATTGGTTGGTAGCAACTTCTGGTAACTATGGGCCTCAATTGGATCTCATCCAGTCTCTCGCAGACCAATTCAACACTCAGAGAGACAGAGAAATCTTTCCATTGACTTTAAAAAGCATTAGCTTGGGCCGTCTCCATAGACTGCACCTTCTATCGCAGTATTGTGAGCCACTTAGCTGTTACTTGTAACCTTTTAGAGCCTGTCTATCACTTAGCCACAAGTAAAGCTAAAGACTTCTTCTCAAAATGCCTGAAAATTACGTTTTAATTTTATCTTAACCATAAATATTTCACACTGGTGTGTTGCTGAAGACACTCAGGCCCCAGACACAACAGAAGGCTTTAGCAGGATTACATTAGCACAAGTCAAAGATGACCCCTGGAGGACTAATAAATGCTGGCATAACAGCGTGCTGGGGATATAGCTGTGCTGGGTCTTTAAGGAGAGATTCCACTGCCTTTAACCAAGTGTCTTACAGGTTCAGATTGCTAAACGCTTTTTAGGAGTTCACAAACAGGGGACCAGGGTTGGCAGAGAGCGGGTGAAGGGCAGGATGGCATTAGCACTAGTTCTCTTACTGAGGTCAAGGGAAAGCTTTGCTTAGCCTGTTCACCCCTTTCTCTGAGCCACTTCCAGATCTCTCTCTGGACAGTGGGAAACTGCATGCATCGGCTGATCCCACAATGGCCAGTGTCTGTCTATGTTCGGTTTCTCTTCTATCCTTTGTTTACTCCCTTTTCTCACTTTCTTCCTTTCAGACCATTCTTTCTCCCTGTCTTTTCTGCTCCTTCACAGACTTTCACCCATATCTTTTTTTGCTCCCACCTGCAATCTTCCACCAGTTGATTTGTTTCTTTGCTATAATGTATTTATTTACATGTTATTCTAATTGCAGTAGCAGCAACGGGCCTGAACTAAGACCGAGTTCCCATTGTACTGTTCAAATGTATAACAAGAGACGGTCCCCACCCTGAAGAGTTTATACTATGAGTGGGCAAGAAAAGAGAAGCAAAATGAGTTTCCCAAGGTCCTGCAGCGTGTCAGTGGCAGAGCAGAAATCAGTGCTCAAGTCTCTCAGATCGGTCTCCCGAGTCTCACACTAGTCCCTGTCTATTATATCTGTTACTTTTCTTCCTCTTTTTGTATGTAAAAATACGTATTTTGTTCCTGGCAGTCTTGATCATCTGTTCATGCAGGACCAACCAACCTGGGGAATGGTCGGCAGAGTTTTTGCGTTATTACTGTATGGTGTTGTCTTTCCACACCTTTTCCCAGAACTTTCTCCCCAAAGTTGAGGCACGTCCTGAGATTTGCATATAAAAGTGCTACATGCTCTGCCTGCTTTTGGTCCAAAGCCTTGATACACTTGTGCTCTTATGAGGAAGGCTGAGCCTGTTCTCAAAGCCGAACTTGTCCATTGCTTTTCAAGCATGCTTATAAGCTTTCAGCACTTTATGGAGGAGGTGAGTCTGAATGATTTCTGCTCCAGAAGGTGTGTCATAGTTCCTTTATGTAAGGTATGTGACACAGGGATAAGGAGAAACAATACAACCTAAGCTATTTACACAGCTTGGGTTCAGCTTGCTTAATCACAGAGTAGACACTCTGGGCCCTTGTTACAACCAGTCCTATGGGTAGAAAGTCACTGAGCCTGGCTTGCTTAACCCTGCTTCTCACCTCACAACACACCTATAACACCAGCCGTTCCTCCGCTTACTACAGCGAGTGGGAAAACTCAGGAATTAACACATTTCTGGAATAAATTGCTTCAGAGCTCTGTTTCCCTTTGAGAATGAGGGATTCTTAACCTCTTTCACCTTGCCTTTGCCACCTTTGCCACCTCAGCTTTTGGTGGAAACTCTGCATGTGCGCTTCCGAGAGCTCATATGTGAAATAACCAGGGAGGCCCATGCAAAAAAGCACCTTCACAAGACTAATCCTGAGAGATTTTCCCCTCTTCCTTTTTCTTCAGTGTTCTCCTCACTGGATCTAAATACAGGGTATTATCACTTCAACAGTCACCAGGTAAAAAAAAAAAAGCCTGTATTTTTCAGTCACTTGAGCAAGTGCTTGTTTAAATGGTCCTTTTCCAGCCCTGTGGAAAGAAAGTTGAATTTATAGTCAGTAACTTTGTCAAATTCAGTCTGGGTCGTACTAGCATCTAAGAAAGCAAAACAAAGAAAAACCCCAAACCCAGCACACAAGCTTATTTGAGTGGCAAAAAGAAGGCATAAAATTAAGAAAGAATCTCTGTGGACCGTTTCCTCTCCAGAGAAAATCCTGAGCTTGGAGACATTTTGACAAGCCAAATGCTGGGGTTGTATGATTATAGGTGCTGCTGTCAGTAGATTTATTTTGTGGGTCTCTTCAGAGATTATCTCCAGTTCCGTGGTTTTGTATTCTGATGCAGGGCGCGTTTTGTATTTCGATTGCGTATGTGTTGGAGATATTCATTAGGCTTTCAGAAGGATATTCCATAGCTGTAAGCCTTTTAAATCACATACAATGTGTTTCTTATTTCCCTATGGCATTCTGCTTGCATCTGCTTGGTATGTGGAACGTCCAGGCCAGCCGCATTTCAGTGCACCGTTTGTCTCCCAGTGATGGAGCACGTGGCCGATAATACAGGGACATGTAAGCATTCATGGTGCTTTTCTTTTGAAAGCACGTGCCTAGTGTTTAACACAGTGAATACTTTTAGGGACAAAAACAAGACAGAATTGTCCTCTGTACCCAAGAAGAAGGGAAAATATTGGAGCATTTGTGCTTGCGGAAACTTCGTATTTAAGGTTCATAAAAAATAGACTTGAAATTCCTCCTTCTAAGGCAACGATGAGGATTCACAAAGAATGTTGATTATGTTTGCTAGTTTATTTGCTAGCGAAAACCCTGGATCTGTCTCGGTGGCTACAGAATCAGTGCATTCCTGCTTCACAATGAAATAGTTTACCGAGGGCTGCAGCAGGCAAGCAGGGTGAAGCCTGAGGAGAGAAATGCTGCAAGAATATCCGAGAGAGAAATCCTCCTGTTCTTCCTTTTTTTTTTTTCTTTTCTGCACTCATCGCAAAAGAGCAAGGAGAAAGGCCTAAGACATGGGCTGAGATTCCTTAAATTCCTCAAACACCACGCAGCTGCCTAAATGCCCTTGCCTCTACCAAGTGTTTTCCCACAGGTCACTAAGCATCTGAACATCTGCTGCTGGATAGATGTACTTCACTCCTTTCCCTGGCCAGGGTGAGTGCATTGAACTCTAGTTAAGCTCCATTAGTCTCCACAGGAGATCTCCGTGTAGTTCAGCTGCAGAGTTGAGTCTTATCAATGTGTTCAGAGCACACTTCCTAGGTGAGGCTCCACACACAGAAGCCAGAAAAGGAGTTTCTTTCCTTGCCTTGTGCTGGGCACTTGGATGAAATAGCTAACCTCCAGGGTCAGATCTCTCTTCAGCCCAAGCATATGTGTATTTATCTCTCCAAAGCAGATGGTGAATACTCAGGTCAACTGCTTCAGACGAATAGACCAAGACAGCTTCCCTTCCACAGATGATAGCTCTGTGGTTGGATGTTCAGCTCAAAGGCGTTAATCATAACACGCAGAGCAGGGGCTCAATCTGAACCTGACATAGGCTGTTCCTCTTGTAGAATGCTGTACCTTGCAAGCTTTCTTGGCTCAAACACAAAGCTCGAGAAGAGAGCTCATTGGTGGGAAGCCCAAACAGGGATGCATGCTCTCCTATAGAAGACTGGCTTTACGTCACTTCCCATTTATTGGTGACTACATAGGTGTCTCCTCTAGTTTTTTTGGATGCCGTGTTTTGGTATGCCTGACTCTCCATATACGTTATTTTCTGGGTGCCTTGCTCGATCAAGGACTCTGAATTTGATAAACGCTTTGGGTGCCTAAAAGCTATGAATCCTTTCATGTATCTAGCACAGAAAGCTTCCTCATGGGACTGGGCGGACCTGCTAGAAGAACTCCACAGAGTTATCGGGACAGCTGTTCTGCCTGCCTTCCCTTTTCAGCAGTTTCCAGTTTTATGCAAAAGGGACACTGGGTGTATAGTTTGCTGTTTCCAAAATGAAGACATTTAACGAGACGGAGATTCAGCTGCACAGTGCTTCATAAAAATTGTGAATGTCAGTTCATATTCACTGAGGAACTGCCATGGTTTTAATCTTTTTACTGCTTATTAATGTTATTCAAAGATTAAAAAATCCTGATATCGTGCTTTTTAATGGGGAAAACTGTGGTGTTTTAGTAACTCAGAATCTTAACGAGACATAACTGTACCCATTTTGTTCCCCACTTAAAATTTTGCACGGCATGACGGAGCAGGAGGCGCCATCAAATGGGCTCAGTATCCCCTTTCACAAATAAAGCGTGTACAAAGTGTGTCAGCATTTCAACTGGGGCCCTTCTCCTGAAGGCCGTTAATTAGTGCAGAACGCAGACTTCAGTTCTTTTGCCAGGGTAGATGAAAATGATTTTGGAAGACAGCCCAGACAGAGGAATTTGTCATAGGTTAGAACTGTTCCAACTCTAAGAACCAAGTGTACAGTTTATGCAAATCACTTTGCCAAACACAGATTCTGTGTTAATTTTTTTAAGGCTTTTTCTTTGACTAGCAACAAGAGCTCACTTGCCAGATCTTGTCTGAAATCAAAAAGAAGTGATTCCTTCTCTGCGCCCAAAAAAAAAAAGAAAAATGTTTCTAGTCTAAAACATGTCGAGAAAGAGCCGAGATGTAAGAATAAGGCAAATGTTCATAGGAAGTGGAGATGGAAAAGCCCGATGACATCACCGCTCCATCTGCCCAGGGCCGTCAGATTCCTCAGTACAATGTGCTCCACAGTACATTGGAGATGAGGCTGGAAGAAGCACTGAGCAGTGTCTCAGACTGCACTGAAGAAATGGCTCTACAAATTGAATGTCAGACCGTTTTCCTGATAACAGGCAGGTGCCGTCACCATTCCCTCCAATAGACCTATTCATAGCCCATGAATTCAAATTATTAACGCTGAATTTTGTCAACTGTTATCAAGTTTTTTGGTGCTTTAAAATTTGCCAAAGCAACGTTTAAAATATTGACAAAATCAGCAAGAAGGCAAAGCTTGAATGTGAATTGCCCAGTTTCACATTTTAGGTGTTCCAAATGTCAGTACATACTTGGATTGGAGATTAAATTCAGCTCCAAAAGCAAGACCTGATATACCTCGTTCGACCACAGGACTATTATGACTCCTTTTAGAAGTTCCTCAAAATGCCTCAAAATGGCAATACTCTGCAGGGATTTGCAGTCACTAGTGTTCAAGTCAGTACAGAGCATCGGAGAGACTCAGGGCGTGATCATTTGCAGTAGAAAGTTTCTGCTTATTTTCTTTAGATAGCACGTTAAATCAGAGTTGAGTAGCTTTGTCACCCCGGAGTACAAAACCTCATTAGGTGAAATTTTTTTTGATGTTTCCATCATACCACCTTAAAAAACTGCTTTTGAACCCTAAGAGGCGATAATTTCACTTTGTATCCACACAAAAACTAAATCACCCTATCCTTGATAAATCTGGAGATTCAAATGGGAAATTGTCCTCAAAATATAAAAGTTGTGTATATTTTAAAGTGTAATGTATAAGCCACCTGTATAAGGATTTAAGTATCTCTTAATTTCTTACTAACCATAAAATACAGAGTAAATATATCTAGTAAAACACTTTCAAATGATTAAAATATCTATCTTACTATCTTTGGGAGTCAAGGCTTTGACAATTCCATATGAATTAGACATAGTCTCGTATGCGTTCTTTTTAAATAAATATTTGTTATTTTCCAAAAAATATGAGGGATATGACAGAAACAGAGATCGTACTTAACACATTCTTCTACTTTTACATTCCCTACAAGCTTGTGAATCTAATTTCTACAGTAATTTCCAGATCTAATTACTACAATAATTTCCAGTTACAAGGTTATATTTTAGATTGAAAATATTAAAAAAATAAGACCTTCCTTTGCCACTGTGACTCCCTGTTCCCACAGTTCTTTACTTATTAAAATCTTGCGCTGAGGTCTACAGGAAAAGAGTTTGGTTATACTGTCACAGACTGATAACTGCTTCCTGCTCTGGATCTTACGCAAGCTTGAGGAAACGCTGCCATCTTTCATTGCTGCTATTTTTCATCCCAGTCTTTTTCTGTCTTCTCCATTTGAACTCAGTGGCCTCCCGAGCAGAAGAAATCTGTTTATGCAGGACTTGGACGGTAGGACTCAAGTCATATTGGCTGCTTGTGTGGCTGTTGTAAAGCTAATGAATAGAATCATAGAATGGTTTGGGTTGGAAGGGACCTTTAAAGGTCATCTAGTCCAACCCCCCTGCAGTGAGCAGGGACATCTTCAGCCAGATCAGGTCACTCAGAGCCTCATCCAGCCTGACCTTGAATGTTTCTGGGCACGAGGCATCTACCACCACCTCTCTGGGCAACCTGTGCCAGTGTTTCACCACTCTCATTGTAAAAAACTTCTTCCTGATAACTAGTCTGAATCTACCTTCTTTTAGTTTAAAACCATTCTCCCTTGTCCTGTCGCAAAATACCTTCATTAATCTTTTTAGTCTCAGCACCAAACTGTACAGAGGCTTTTATAATTGCCTGGAATTTTGTCTTCATCTCAGTAAGGCTCGAGAAACGGTTCCCTGCCTTTGATCCCTAGGCGCTCCTTAGGCTCCTTAAGTAGCTGGCTGCGTTTGATGCCCCTTGCGCTGCAGAAGCCAGCGAACCCACCCGCATCCTGAAAGCCAGCCGTGTGCCTTCCTTACCTTGTGTGCCAGGCTCACCAAAGCCTGTTAGGAGAGGAAAGAAGTGGAAAAAGAGCGGGGGTGGTTTTGAGCCGCCCGCCCCCGGTAGGGAGCAGGAGTGCGGGGGAGCGGCGGCCGGAGGGCAGCAGGGAGCCGGGGCGGCGCTCGGAGCCGCATCCCGGGCATCGCACCCCCCGGGAGAAGGAGACTCCCTGCCCCCGGGCAGGGCCCGGAACGGAGGTGGGGAGTTGCTGAGGCCTCGGGGATTCAAATCTAAACCCAGACGAGGTGCATCTGGGGAAAAAAAGAAAGAAAAAAAAAAAAAAAAGAAAGTACTCATACCGGTCAAGCTGGGAATATTTGGTGTGTTTATAGGTGCGAGGACTGAAATCCCAATATTACCGGTTGCAGTGACAAAAATCCCAGCAGATGGTGCCAGCACTTCCCACGATGAAAAAAATGACACAAAATTCCAAAAGCAGGCACTGAGCGTTCATCAAAAAGAAACTGGATAAAGGGTTCAGGCTTCGCAGCCTGTCTGGTTCAGTAGAGGCCATGAAGTCATGACACTGGTGTGCATAATGCCAGGATAAATACAAAAAAGAAATATTCTCCTTTTTAAAAATTTAAATATTTTTGGAAATGTGTTTGTTTCTTGGCTTTTTTTAAAACAACTTGATTTTTTTTTCTTTTTTTTTTTTTTTAATCCACAGCATTTTTTCAGGAGAGGGCTGAGTTCGGCGAAAGAAGACTGACCTGGCTTTGAAGCAAAGATACTGCTGTTGAAAGTAGGATTGTCACCACAAGCAGTATGCCGTAAACACATCAAGGCTTAAGCGAAAAATCACTGGTTGAGGTTAAACCTTAGACTTAACTATGGTCAGAAAATATGTTTTTAAAGTTGATTGATAGCTTTACGCTAGATGCTGGTTAGCATTTAAAGCTCTATTAAGTAACCGTGCTTAACTACTGCAGGGGTTTTGTTCGTCTGGTTGCTTGTTTTTTCTCAAATCCAACACTAGCAAAATTTCAGAAATGCCATTTTTGTACTCTTTTAAGGCAGTGGGAGGAGAAAAAACTTTATTCAGATTTAACCAGAGCTCTGTGATGGGGCTTTAGAGGAATATTGTCTTAGTTTCTTTGCTTCCCATGGTGTTTTCTACCATAAGGGTTAAGTATTTCCTTCTTTCCTGCTTCATCTTTCACAGATCACCAGAGATCTGAAGCAAAACCTCCAGTTACATCAGTGAGGCCACGTTTTGTCTCAACGTGCAACATGTGAACTCGCCCCTTCCCTTACTGCATTTAAGCCATTTCAGCTGATTGAACTTACAGACATTTCAGATGAAGAAAACATAGGTACTGACTGCTGCTAGAGACCTAAAAAAAAGACATCAGATTCTGCCTTTTGCAAAGGAAACACGTTGGTCGGAGAATAAGCTGCATTCCCAGTAGGATCTTTGAAGTTGACACAAAGCATTTCTAGGAATTATGCGTGTTTCTTTCGATGGCAATTCAATGCATTTCTCTCTCGCTCTCCCCCACCTGCCCAAATCTTTAGCTTCAGTTCGACAGAGTGGCTGAGAACAGCCACTGACATCCTTCCCCAGACATATAAATGTTAAAAAAACCCTGAGGCCTGATTGTATCTGTCATTTGTACCAACACTTGTCGGCTGCGAAGGCTGAAAACAATCCTCCCCCCTCCTGTGCCAGGGCCGCGCGGTTATTGTTGTTCTCGCTGTTTTGTCCTGCGGCGATGCCCCCAGGATCTCCTGCATGGAGCGCAGAGAGACAGGGAGCAAGACCCAGCCCAAGCAGTGAACGTCTTGCAAATCGGTTGAGCAGATAAACAAGAAGGAGATGATATTTGTTATTTCCCTTTTGGAATCAGTGAAGCAAGACCCAGGGGCAGTGGCACTGAAGGCACCCAGAGGCAGGAGCTGAGCCCAGAGCTTGTAGGTCCCAGCCAGCTCAGTTGGCCAAAGGTGTCATCGATCTCTCTTGGAACGGCTCCTACCTCTCCAGTGTATGGCTGCTGCTCCCTGACAGCACTTCCCAGGGCCCCGGGCCTGGCGGGTAGACAAGTCTGCGGGAGGTCGGCTGCAGCACGAGGCTCTTCACGGCGGCTGCCAGCCACCTCTGGCAGCTCCCTGACATTCCCTCAGCCTGGGCCGAGGCAAGCGAGGACAGGTATCTGCCCGAGGGCTGCGGCAGGACCAGTCTTCTGGAGGAGCAGCTTCTGTGTGTCAAGAACAGTCGCCAGGTCCCCCACGTCCTCAAGAAGAGCATGGGTACCTCTTCAGTTCCTAGCCAGGTCAAGTCAGCTGCCATTTGCCACCAGTTTGCACAGTGTGACCAGACTTTCCAACTCAACCTGAGCAGGTGTCTCCCCTCCTCTCCTTCCCCTGCTTGGCAGGGCTCCCCACTAGCTGTTGTTTGCAGTGAGGGCTCCTCCTTTCCCCCTTCCCAACTCCTGGACCTTCCCGGGTGTTATCTCACCTCTCTGTGTCAACAGTCCTCCTTTTCACTTGCCCCATAACCCCTTCCACGTAGCAGGCACTGGCATTTTGGGCACTGTGGTGGTTATTTTGCACTTGGGCTGATGTGACTGTGGAGAGAGTGCAGACTCCCTGCCTTGCGCTCCTGGACTTGTCCGTTGCTTGGATAAGAGTGTTCCCCCCCTGCACCACGGCAGCTTGCTTATATCTGTGCCTCCATCTCTTCCCTGGTCTCATTTTACAACATACAAACTATACCTTCCCCCTTTCTTTAATTTTCTTTTCTGCTGTTCTTCAACTTTCTGCCTTGTGCATATCTGATACTTGTATTAGTCTTGTATTTTCTATTTATGATCTATGTACAGTTTAATTCCTATTATGTCTCTTTGGTTCCTATATAAAGCGAAGTTTATTGTTGAGGCTGATCCAAAACTGGAAGGAAAATGTCATCGCTTCTTTTTCTCCCCATCAAAATTTGAGGTTTCACATTCAGCACTCTGAGTGGGTTAAGAGCTTTGCTATTTTCAGAAACACTTTAGTCAAAACCTCCAACTCTGTTGTCCAACAAAATCTGAAATCGTGCTGAAAGTTTTCACTGAAGCTTTGAGTTCTAGGCAGCTCTGCTCTACTGCTGCAGGTCTAAGACAATGTCACTTTGTGGCCATTTCCTAATAAATAGCTGCCGGTTTGGGAGGGGAACAGTCCATTCTTTTCAAAAGCACTGACTGCCCTGCAGAGTCCATCTCACACAATAACAATAAGGTGCCTAAAAGAAACCAGAAAGATGCCCCAGGTTCAACAGACCCAAATTTTGACGGGAATATCAAGATTGGTAAACTCTGTCAACAGGCAGAGCAAGGCTCTTTGCAAGCAGTGTGCGTTCTGTTTCCTGTGTTAGCTATGCGCATTTAGCACAGGAAAAACACTTTGAAATGTCATCAATTGACAGCTCTCAAAAGACGAAGCAGAACTTCTCAGGAGGTAACAAAAGCAAAAGCAGCACAAGTTCGGAGAGGTTATATCATGGGTAAAACCTGCTTTTTTGCTGTATTCATAGCCTTGCTTCATTACAGTGTGGCTGAAGTACCCAGAAAAAATGGGCTGGATGGACACATGAAAGGATCACTTGGGGGTACACCACAATGGGCTTGGGAGGGTTTTGTTACCTCATGGCTTTGAACTTCATCCCTGCACCTCCCTGGCCCGTGTTGCAGCTCTCACTTCCGTGTTTCAGAGCCGGACGTCCCAGGTGGCAGGCATACAAAATGGCATTATTGGTAGAGACAAATGCACAGGTATTGCACAGTGGATCATTTTAAGAAGTGTGAGTTGCTATGCGCCGTGTTTCCAAGAGGACCAAAAGAATCGAACCTTAAATCAGGTCGTAAGAGTTCCAGGTATTAAGGCAATGAACAGCAAGCACATAAGGTGTGACGCCTTCATTGCTTTTCCTGGTTGCGGAAAAAAATATGTGTGATACTGCTCACATGCATAATGCTGAGGAGATCTGACCACAACAGCAATGAAAGACCCAACTTAGCACTTAAGCACACGCTGAATTTCGTGAAGGTGCTTAATTGCCGTTGTTTTCTGTGGGCTGGTTAAACCTTTAGAGTGCTCTACCAAACTGAGGGACTCAAACCACACAACTGAGCTTTCCCCAAGACAGGCGGTAAGAGCACCTCGCCTAGAGTCCTAGTGAACCCACTATTCCTACCTATAGAAGAAATGACTGGAAAAGCCCCAAACCCCATCATGGTCTTTGTCACACGAGGTTCTCGCCGGGCGCAGCAATGTCCCAGCTTTGCATGCTGCTCGTGGCTCTCAGGGCAGCTGCTTACAACAACGGAGGCTCTGTTCCGTCTCGCCCAGGCAGGAAAACAGAAGCATGGTGAAAACATAAGCTACTCAGACAAGATTAAATGCAAGCCATGTAGTGATGAACGCCACAAGGAGCATTCAGGTTTCCATTCTCGGGTCTGTGCCCTACTGCTGCGAGCAGATGCCGCTCTAGGACTACTGAGCTCACCTCCACCTGTATGCCCGTTTGTGTGTTCCTCATCCCCGCTACAGATATGGAAATACGCTGGAGTCCTACCTAAATTCGGCTAGCAGAGGTTTCACAGTAAATCTGTGAACGCGTTTGCAGCTGAGTGCAAGGAAAGCAGAATTTCCACCACTACTACTGTGAAAAAAGTCACCAGGACAGAGCCCAGAGCCCTGCCAGTTCATACCAACCCTTGATCAGACTGACTGGGCTTTCCTCTAAAGCAGAAAACAAAGTCATTTTCACAAATCAGCAGAGGTGTCGGGAGAAAAAAATTCCATTAAGGTAGAAATTTTCAGGCTATTTCAGATTCCAGCTTTTACGCAGAAGCAATTAATAAGCAAATACACATCATATGTCTGATCTTGGCAAATTCTGTCCCAAATCAGCACAGCGCTGTGATTAACTGCATGGGTTGCACTGCTTAGTCTGCCTTGTAACAGTTGGAAGAGCAGTCTTTTCCCTTGATAATGCCTGAGTGTCAGGTTCAGGGAGCCCGCGTAGATTTGGTGGCCATGCCTTCTCCCGTGACTGAGATTAGCTACCATCTGGTAATGCTTCAGAGGAGAACCTTTCCCCATTGTCACTTCCTTTGTCTGATGGTCTGCAACATCTGACCTCTGCTTCACAGGTCGTGGCCTTCACCTCCTTTCTTTCCAATAGGAATAACGACAGCAGGGTTAAGTTTATATGATACCTCTGGTAAGTGCTGCTTGTTAGCGCTGGGCTCTCGCAGCACTCCTCCTTTCTTTGATGCTAAAGTTTCTGTTTTGACCTCCTTGTAACATTAAATCGGTCTGCCCTATCTGCCACCAATCTGGCCCCCTGGTTTGCAGGGGTCTGCACTTCTATTTCTCTCTTCTGCCTCATGGTCTGTGAAAACCCTGAGCTGAAGGTCCCAGTTTTCTTCGCAAGGGCAATTTTTTTTTCTTTTCCCTTAATCAGAGACTTAAATTCTCTCTCTCTCGTTCAATTATATAGCTCTTATTCCTTGTTCCATGTGTAACTGATGGACTAAAGGGCCACCAACCATCACAGCAAGAGACAGTCTCAGCCCCAAAGCACTTCCTCTCTGATGTCAAACAGAGGAAATCTTTCGTTTTTGTTTATTAAAGGACTGAATTCCATGGCAGGACTCCCATCGGCTACTGTGAGAACAAGATTTCATGTTAAATGACTTCCCTAAATTAATGGCAGAATGTTCTGGCAAGGCAAGCATGCTGCCCTAAATTCCTGAATGTCTGTCCTGGCTTGTAACAGCGCAAGTGCATCCCTCCTTTTACAGACCCTGCACCAGTGCCACCGAGAAGAGGAGCATTTCTACTTGTGGGCTTCAGTAGTAGCAGGACTCTCCATGGTCTACCAGTGTCACTCTTCCTACCTCTATGCAGTGTCTTCCCAGTCTCTTTACACAGACTAAGAAGCTCAAGCTGACAAAGAAGTCTTCTGCAGAGAATTTAGGGTCCACATAAACGATAAGCTTGGCAGCCTTGGAAGCAAACATCTAGCCACATGTAAGAGGTATAGACATGGGAACAGAAATACAAATGCTCCTTGCATGAACCTGCCAATTCCTCGTCTTGGGGTGGAAGCTCTTCCTGTACAATGATAGGAGTTTACTTTCTGCCGCCATTCAGGCATGTGTTTCTGAAGAATTCAGACAGATGCTCATGCTCCATTCCCCTGGAAATCACTACAGGTGAGACACCTAATTGCTTTTAGGTCCCTTAACTGCCATGAGAGTGGTAAAAAGAGTTGCTGAATGCATTGGAAGTTCAATGATATACCTGCTAGTAACCTGGAAACTAGACCATGCAAGTCCCACAGCCATCTCTTGCTAGTCACTGCTGCTGCCTGGGGTCACAGAGCGTAAGCAACATTTGGCTGACAAGCTCTACAAGTGTGTGGCTTCACTGCGTGGCCAGCAGCAAGACCGTAATTATGCAGGCACGGCTGAGCAACCTGAATCCCTAGTTCTGGGAGAAAGCAAGGCAGGAGAGGTGAGAGCAACCATCCCTAGGTCACCTTGGGAAGAAGCCGCAGGCCAAGGCCTGCCTCAGCCCGTGATGGAGCGGGAACCCTCAGGCACCCATTGCCTACCTCTGTCTGATTTGGTCCCAGGGCACCTCTTCCCTGGTCCTCTGAGGTGTGGTTAGCTGTCATTCTGTTTTCAGTCATGAAATTGGGTATGGTTTTGGTATGCAGCTCCTGGCTGGGGAAGGCTGGAAACTCCTGAGGCACGATTCACCACAAAGATGCCTTTAAGAAGGATGGCCAGATAGTGCCGTCACTGAGACGCGGGGCTGCATCAGGTGCAATTTCCTTTCTAGGCACTTTTCAGCCTTGTTTCTCTGACACAGCTATGTAAGTGCCACACAGTCCGTTGAAAAAAAGGGTGTTCTCAGCGCTGTTACTGTCTCTTGGTGGACATTTTGCGTTTCGTTCCCCGCTCTCTCATTGCTGGGAGCGGGGCTGGAATGCTGCCACCGCCCCTGTGGCTGGTGGGGGAAATCTCTTCCAGGCGTCCTTCCTTATTTCTGAAAATATTTTCCAGACTGTTACTGAAGAGGCTTTTAAAATTTTAAAACTTTCAAAACAGAACTCTTTCCGATCGTTTCGACAGACATGAAAATAGCTCGCATTAAATTTTGGAGGAAAAGAAAAGAAGAAAAGAAAAACAAAACAAAACAAAACAAAACAAAACAAAAAACAACCCCAAAACCCAAACAGGATTCTTGACGTTTTGAAGTAACAACCGCTGTTTCTTAAACTCGACCGACAGCATCCACCTCTCTCCAGCAGCTTCCCCGAGGGGTCCGGCTCTTGGGCGGCCCAGGCAGCAGAGCCCCGGCGCTGCCGCTGCCGCTGCCGGCAGAGGGCGCCCGCGCTTCGCCGCCGCCGCCGCCGCGGCATGGAGCCGCCGCCGCCGCC
This sequence comes from Larus michahellis, assembly GCF_964199755.1. NCBI lineage: Eukaryota > Metazoa > Chordata > Aves > Charadriiformes > Laridae > Larus > Larus michahellis. Next base: position 83,800,892 of record NC_133896.1, on the reverse strand, counting down.
GGCGCGCCCCCCCCGGCCCCCGCCGCCCTGAGCGCTTGGTCCCCCCTGGGGCGGGGGTGCCGAGACCCTGGCTCCCCGTTCTGCTCCCCGTTCCTGCCGAAACCACGAAGTGACAGACATGTAATGTTATATGTCCGACGGCCGGCAGCCGGAGAGGGATGCTCCACCGTTGGCGTTGCGCCTTGGCAGCTGGGGGTTGAAGCTACCTGGTCGGCCTGAACTTTGTCGCCAGGCCGTGCCTGGGGACTTCGTAGCTAAAATTGTCCCGGCCGCATCTCATTCCCAGCACAGCAGAGCCCTGGCCGCGGCAGGGGCCTCTGGCTACTACTGTAGCACCAAAATACAACGTCGAGAGCAGCCTATAGCTGAGATTTTTTGGAGAGACGAGTCCTCTGTGTTGTCTATTCCATCTGCTTTTGCTCCTTCTCTGCTTCCACTTACCTGCTGAAACATGAGCCGCTGAGACAGATTCTGTTCTGCAACCAGCCTCCCTTCAGCAGAAGACCGCAGCGTAAAATGGCTTACTTCTCCTGAAGGGCTCCGGTTTGCAGCCAGCGGGACTGGGGGAACGTTAACAGAGAACGAAGCCCACTGTTTTATGACTGCTTTAGTCTGATGCCTCAGAGCGTTGGCTGGCATTACGCACAGGCCGACCCAGAGAAGCGAAGATGCTAGAATTGCGTGTGAGTAACGCAAGGCATGCAAATATTTACTTGTCATCTTAGCTAGGGGATACCCACTTAATGGGTACTTAATATATGTTGTACACAAGGTCCCTTTTTGCCAGAATGGATAGTGTGACCTTTTTTCTGCATGTCCAAGAACTTAAAAAACCTAGGGGGAAATATTACAGGGCATCCCTCTTTGAATTTGGCATTTACTGTAGCATTCAGAAGTTAACCACACAGCTAATAAAAGAATGTGCAGTAATTCATTTTTAATGATCATTTCCTGGGTGTGGTAAGCGGTTTTGTCGCTTTAAATTCTTATGCAAATAAAATCAAGCTAATCTTCTTAAATAGGTAGCTGTAGCTGTGTCAGCCTATTCTGAGCTGGCAGGAGAGCTGCATAATACTTGGAATTCTCTAAATTGTTCATGTCAGTGGGATATCAACAATCGGCACAATAATAATGATAATAGGCATGTGTTTGCTTGCAAAGAAATTATTGCATAACTAAGGGCCTCATTAAGTGTTTTCAATACCTCAGAAGAATGCCCCTAACTTTCTGATTGTTTTCATCCTATTAATGCCAACATCACACAAGCCACTCCCCAAGAGACTTCTAACAAGCATGTTGTTTTAATCACTGGTTAGTTAGGAAACTCAGATGCAGCGACATATTTGAAATGAATTAACAGTACAGTTATGCCTGGAGTGCTTCGATTAACAGAGGAGTGCCTGCTATGAGACTGCCATCTCTCCAAAGTAATGCTCTCTCATTCCAGCTCTCTTGGATCACACAACGATGCTCCTAATGTGACTCCAGTCATCCTGCAGAAGGGGTAGAGGAACAGTCGTTGTTAAGTGTAACCCTTCTGGTAATTTCTACAAGGTCCCACTAAAAAAAGCAAACAGTACCAAATCGGCCCCACCCAGCAACACAGGAAACCAAATGAGAGCTCTGTGGCACTCCGGTAAGATCACCCACATCAACAGGTCCAGGGTATCGCAGTCACAAGCGTCCTGCAGTCTTGAGAAGTTCCAGGGAGTATCCATACCCTCTCCTCCCACAGCTGTGTCACAAAATGCTTCATCACGCAAAACAATCTGAAAACCTTTGCCACCGCCAAACCTGCTGTGCCATAGGGAAAGAACCAGAGAGATGAACAGCATGGCCAGATTTCCAAATCGCACCTTTACAGGGGTAAGAGATGCCCAGACGACGGGGCAATCTGAAGGACGCTGACAGCCCGGAGTATGCTTCTGAGACTGGAGTCTCTGCACGCGGCCACAAAGCGTCTGAAGGCTTATAGAAGGCAGGCCTGAGACCTGCAGGGTTGGATCTGCTTTTCCACTGGTGGGCCCAAAGCCTGGGTCTTTAGCATTTCTTAAGATGGCAGTAGATAATCTAAGAAGCCAACCGCAACCCACACGGCAAAGCAAGGAAAACAAAAACAACACAATAATCCCTGCCAATGTGACCTAGGGCAAAATTCCTTCCTGACCCTAGATCTGGCGATTGGTTTAACCCAAGTATGTGAGCCACACCTGCCCACAGGTACTTGAGAAATTTTCCAATACCACTACAAGCATAAGCATGCTTGTCCAGCCTCCTTTTCTTCCAGCCAGGGCAACGCTGGTGCTTCAAAAGTGAAATTAAACTCTACAGTGCAGGTGATAAATCATAGCAGTTGTGAAGACGATTTCTTCCTAGTCCTCAGGCAGCCGGCAGAAGCATGAAGCATGTGACTGACACAGGATAAATACGGTACAGAAAATGGCAACCGAGTCACCTTGGAGCTCCTTTTCCCCCCTTCCCCGTCACAACCTTGAGAACGACAACAAATCAACCCTCGCGTACCCCAGCCACGTCCAGATGTGCTTCCCACTTGCAAATACAAAACAAAGGGATGAAACAAAGCTACCTGACAGGGAAAGTAAAACAGCAACCTGGAAAGAGCAGAATGAGCCAGGGCTATGTTAGCTAGCTGTCAGCCCTAATCCTGTACCGCCAGCGCAACTTCTTCTAGCGTCTTGTACCAGCCCTCCTGTTGCAGCCATCAGTGGTCATGGATGCAGCCACCCAGCAGCTTCCCCTCCTTGTTACGCTCCGAAGTCTGCAGATGAAACCAGTTGCTGTCCCACTCCCCTGGTTTACTCTGCCGAGGCATCCTGCCAGCGCTCTCCAAGTTATCCCCCATGAAGTCTTCATGCAGACTTTGTAGAATCCAGCGGGTTTAGGGCTATTTTTGCTTCCAGAGAGGCACAGTTTACACCAGGGCTGTGCTACACATCCAAAATAAAGAGACCACAGCCCCCCACACTATAGGGAAAGCCTAGGCAGGGCCCTCTGCCTGCACTGTTGCTTTCAGCCAAAGACCTCAGGTTCTCCCCAGTACCTCAGTGCAGCCTGTGTACTACCGTTTTGTAGGCAAAAGAAACTCTAATGGCACAGAATTCCTCAAAAGAGTCTTTAGCACAAATATTGCCTGATAAAACTTCTACCATCCTTTCTAAGGTTGCTGCCTTCAGGACTCCTTAACCGGGAGTTAGTTGCGGGCTGGGGTGAGCTTTACGGCCAGAAACATTAGACACAATTTTTCTGTCTATTCATATGCAGTGTGAATAACGGCATTGTGTCCACTCCATCTTCACATCCTAGAACAAGTGTGTGAAAAAGCAGCATAACCGCATGCAGCTGAAGTTTGACCCATCCGATCAGTTCCTCACTCATGCCAACCGGAGCCAACAGACAGTTCCCACCACGGAGGGCGCAGAGTTGGGATTTCTCTACTTCTGAGTCCTTCTCAGCCTCTGCTCCACCAGCATCTTTGAAAGGATTGCAGATAGGGCCAGATTCTCTCCCCTTCGAAGTCAAGAGCAAAACCACTTTTGTCTTTGCTTCTGAACAGGCTCAGACCGCATGAAGTCTGTGGGATGAAGGCTCCTAAAAGCTTAAGTCACGCGTGAAATTGATACTTCAGCTCCAAGGTAAGTCGGCTGCTTTTGAAAGTTTCTGGGTCTGTCCCTCAGTTAAGGCTCTCTGGCTGTTGGCAGCTCATGGGACACACAATGTGTCAGTCATTTACACCTTTGTTCCTTGTCCTTCTCTTCACCTGAACTTGCCAGGGACTCATATAACACCTAGCACAACCATAACTGTGTAGTAACTACTACAGGCATTGTGCCACCAGCTATGAACTTGCAATACAGCCATTACAATAAAGGACAATGACAAAAAACAAGTTAATGTTTTATCATTCTCTCAACTTTGGTTACCCTCTGTCTGTAGGCATGAATACCAGCCCTACCAATACAGCTTTTACCATGTTTGCTCTCTAAATGGAGGATATCCCCCTCTTTTCTCTTAAATTAAAATAGGTGTATAGACATTAAAAACACACAAAGCAGATAGGCAATCACAGCAGTTTGTGATAATGGGAAGATCTGCGTCCCGCGTTTTAAGACTATCAAGCTGTATTAAAAAAAATAAAATAAAATAAAAGGAAACTGACTGCATATTTGTTTTCAAACTTTCATTCTGACAGCCTAGGAGAAGGTCAGGGCTGGAGGCAGGAGCAAGGCTGGAGAAAGAATTATGGTTGAAGATAAACACATCCGGGACTTCAGAAGTGAGGCAAAACGAGCACGCGCAGTTCTCATTAGGTTATCAGGGATCTCCACTGGTAATCCTGAATAGGCAAAAGAGGCCAGGTGGACGGCAAATAGAAACTGGATCATGTTATTAATGAAACTGTAATTTTCATACATCTTACAAACCAGGTTCGGTGTTATAGCAACAGGCAGGAAAATCATAACCTCCTGATCAGTGCAAGGGGGTTTGGGAAGCGGACCCATGCCAATCATTTCAAGCAGGGTGTAAGGTGTTTGGACTCAGTTCCACCTTGGCCATGGGCTTGCTGTAGGAACTCATCAAGTCCCTGACCCAGGCTCCTGCTTTCCCCCCACCTCTGGTCTGGTTTTATTTAGTCTGAAAGCCTGGGAACAGGCACTATCTATTAACATGTGTCGTCTTCAGCACCTGCCATGACAAAGTCTGATTTCACAAGGAGAGTCTCTACATCCTACAGAAAACACAGACAAAAGCTGTACTAAAAGAACATCATTTATACTGTGATTATCTGGAACACTGTGGAACACCAGTAAATAAAAAGTGGGCAAAGTCATCTCCCAGGAAGGAAAGGGGATAGATTCTGCCTTGTCTAGAAACAAATGAGCTTCCCTGCCCTCCCTTTATCCCTATTTCCACTGTTTGGAATATCAGGATCTGTCACTTCCTCACTTTCAGACACGTGGTTCTGCCAGTTCAGTAAGACTGTTTCTTTTACCTAGTTCCCTTGGATTTATTTAAAGATAACCCCCTACAAATTCTGCTATGTCAGAATCCTGCTTATCAGTCTTACCAGGGAAGAGATTTATACCCAGAATACGTAGGACTGCAGCATCCGTCTTTAGGGCTTTGTCTTCGAGACCACCTATGTTCAGTATCGGCAGAAATACACTTCAGTCCCAGAAGCTCAGGAATGGTTTCTACATGCTGTCTCAGTAGGCCTAGGATGGAAAACTAAGGCCAGCTGTCTCTGTAAGAAGCTACCACCAGATATTCCCAGAGGAACACCGCTCTGAAGTGACGTTTCATACGGCTCTGGGGAAGCACAAGTGTTCATGTTCAGTGGTATCATGTGAGGTTCCGGGATTTTCCTGACAATCACAGGGAAAGAACAAAAAGATTTTTAAAACCATCTCTATACCAGCTAAATCTATGTGGGATTCTGTAGGATACAACAGGGTTTCCCATGTCAAAACTTCCCTCGGGTAGATTTCAAATATCCACCATAACCAAGGAAAACACAAATAGAGGTCATCATTTCTCCATCCTGCAACGTCAGCAACAATAGCAGCAATGCTGAGACCCGAAGGCATATCCAGCAAGGTCAACAGACCCGATTTGGAGCTCACAGTGTTACTCCGTTGAAGCCAGTGGAGTTATTTCTGTGTAAATGAGAGGAGAAACCAGCCGGTATTTTGTCCTGTGGAGCTGAGGCACCACCAAGAATACAGCTGTCTCCTGCTTTCTCTGCAGGACCACAGGTAACATCGCAGTGGCAACAGCAGCCACGCTGTAACTAAACCCAAATACTTAGATTTGGCAACAGAGAAAAATAGCATGTCTCGAAGATAACGCCTGTGATGAAGTCTTCAGCAGCTCAGTCTTTCAGGCACTGCATGAGTAGAAAGCTATCAACTTAGCGCCTTACGCACTGAGATGTTCCAAAGATAATGTCTTCTTAGAAAGAGATCAAATGCGAACCTGTTTTGCACAGCTGTGTTTTGCACCGGTGCTTCCAGAATTCTGCAGCTCTTTCTTCTTTGTTTTGCTCCAGATTGTACGGATGAGGGTCTCACATCAGGTACTTCTCAGGGGCCCTTTTAATAGGAACAGGATGTTTGAAGCATCAAATTGTATCCCATGGGAGTTGCAGGATTAGGCCATAGAGCAGTTTATGTTCTATGTCCTAAAGGAACAATAGCATTTTATGTTTTCTCTGTTCACTTAGCTATGAAATGGTGCTCCACTTCACCAAATTCTGGCAATTGTTTGCCTTATCACGTTCTCCTAGACTGTCACACCCCTTGTGGTTTATGCTAGGATGGTATATTATACTCATCGTCTCCTAATGCAGCGAATACGTGGGAGCAAGAACAACATGGCGTGTTGTTCATCAAGGATTCAGTATCTGGTCTTTTCAAACATTCGGTCTGAATAATCAGATGGTTGACTCTGAACTTCCCTCTGCATTGCACACAGATCAAAGCAGGAAAACCACGAACCCTCCCGATCACTGAAGGACTGCCCTGAAGAATTTGTCTTTTCCCCTTATGCAGCATGTTAAGCTTCTGGCTTTTGCCCTGCCAGACCAGAGGCTGGTGAATAGTTATGGTAATTTTTGTGGCTGATGAATTATTCTGTGGAAGAATTCTTGTACTGTTACTATTATTTATTATTTGCTGAGTGCTGGCAACATGCTTCCATCCTGAAAGAGAGACTTTACGTGGGGAAACTTCTTTATCTGCATATGCACATGAATACATACATGAATATGCCCTCACTTCTACCTTGAATTCCAGTGAGTTGTTGGTTCCCTGTGTTCCTGCATGAAGTCCCCCTACAGGAGCAATGCCTGGATGGAGAGACAGCCCAAGACGGTACGTATGGACTTGATCAAGAACATTAGTGTCTATCTTCTGGAATGAGTGCTCTCATGTGGCAGAAACTCATCAGACCCGCCTCCTCCAGCTGTGCAGAGCAGCCCCAAACAGGAGCCACATTTTGTGCAGTCATGGCTGACTGCACGCCAGATGTAGCCACTCTGCCCATCTCCAGGCCCACACCAAGAACAATGGCAATCTCATTGTGACGTCTCTCGGAGGAGATGCAATGGTCTCAGGGCACTTGGAGACCCACAAGAGGAACGGTGGGAAGAGGAACAGCTCTTACCAGTGTAGGCTTCACATTACGCCTGATGTAATTTTAGAGTACTGTACTCAAAACCATGTGTGCCCATGGACAAGACCAGACATTATTCATGACAGAGCTCCCTTGGTCCTTCTGGACTTGGGAGTGACAGCCTAAAAGCTCTGGGGCAGCTCTCTTTAAACCCAAACTGGAATCCAGTATGAACATGAATAATACAAGCTGCACATTAGCCTCTATTATTTATTTTGATACTGAAGTACATTTATCTTAGCCTTTCCCTAAACATCCTCAGCAGTCTTCCACTGAAGTGGGAAGAGCAGCGCAAGGAATACCGCAAATACCAAGGTAATGTTATCTGTTTTTTCTAAAGCAAACTTGGCAGATTTTGAAAGGACACCCACTGTGGCAAATTCCAGGCTTCAGTAAAACCTTTTGATAATGAAAATATGAAATCTCAGATATCGATAATGAAGGCCAGATTCTGCGTTTATTTGCGGCCTTTTCAGACTGGGGCAGAAAAGGAACCACGCAGCTTTGCAGCAAGGGAGCGGTGGGAGAGAAGCTCAGGGACATGCCCTCCCCTGCAGCTCCCGAAACAAGGGGCACACCAGGGAGGTATGGAGACGTGATGGGAACACATAACTTCAGCTGGTGAAACAGCTCATGAAGGACTGGTACAAATTGGCTAGAGAGGCATCAATAATGTTTTCTCTTTGCACCACCACCCCACCCAAGCCCCATCATTTCCAACTGGGCAATATATGGACATTAGGCTGGATGGAGAATCTGGCCCCTGAACTGCAAATTAAATATTTCAGAAAATTTTAGACTTTGTTAATTCTACCACTTACACTCAGGGTAGTGATAATTGCGAATATTTGCTCCCTCCTTTTCAGGCAAACAGATGCAAATGCAGCACGTTATCAAAATGGAGAAAATTTAGGCAGAAGACTAGGGAAAACCCAATAAATGATGAGACATTTGCCTCCTGAGTAGCGTCAGTGTATGAAGAAGATGCTGCATTTGAGTAACCGGGGACTGCAGTATGTAAAACCCTAGAGCCCGTGCTGAGCCAAAACAGTCCTGCCTCGACTGGAAGTGGACGGTCACCCCGTGTGCCCTGCTGAATTTTTCTCTCCCAGAACTTGCCATGTAGACAGCTCTGAGGAAGAAACCTCCGTCTCTGTTGCCTTTTTGTACACGAGGGCTATTGTATGCGTGCTGAAAGTAGGCTGTGTTTGAGTTGGCCGGAGAGAAACCAGTCCCTTTGCATCCATCGGCATGTTTGTTTTCACCTCTACCTAGCCACGGGTACCATAGCGAATGTTTCTAAACAGCAGATTATCAGAAAGCACGAGGTGAGGCTGTAGCCAGACTGCGGTTTCTCCCCTCTCTCTTTGAGGCAGAGAGCATTTGTAACCACTTTCCTGTCTTCACAGAGCTGCTGATGACTGCATCTTCTTGGAATTTGCTTGCTCGTGCTGGCGCACAGCGGCAGGCAGAACCACCACAGCCGCCGGGGGCTCGCAGATTGTCTCTCTTCTCCCGCGGCTAGCCGGGGTCACTCCGGTTTCTGCTTCCAGGGAAGGGGAGTCCAGTGGCGCCTGTGTGATCTAGCTCCAGCTAAACTCACGTCGGAGAGCGGAGCCCGAGGGGGGTGGGAGGAAGTGGGAGTGAAGAGGAGATTAACTCCGCTTGAAGCCCGGCGAGGCGCTGAACCGCACTGCAGCAGCTGACGGGCGGCCGGGAGGGTGTGGGATATTTGGCCCTTACCTCTCCACATCAAAGCTCTTGAGAGAAAAAACAGCATCCTGAGATTAAGGGAGGGTAATTCAACAGTGTCACAGTGCCTCTCCTACGGAGAGCGAATGCAAAAGGCAGCTGACCAGGGCAGGGGCAACTGAATGCAACTTCGTGAAGATGTCTTGGGGTTGAGCTTCCTGTGAAATCATTGTGTGGTCTCAAAGGTGTGTGGTTCCTCGACCTCTCCCCCCGCAGGAGGTGGTCACGGACTCAGACGGAAACAGCAGTGCACGGAAGACACGTGGAAAGACTGGCTGTTGCCGTGTGCACACCGGGTCAGGTCTCAGCTGGGATGAGTCCTTAGCCCCATGGGCAGCAGGGCTTTCCCATTTCACCCCAGGTGAGGATGTGGTTCACCGCCTGCAGTGTCCATTCAGTGAAGTTGCATAACCTCTATTTGGAAAAGCATGTCCTGAGGAGTTCCCCCTTTTTGGATGAAATCTAATCTTCCTATCTGTCTCCCTAATCTTGCCTCCTGGGATATAGCTCACCCTATCACTGCTTCCATGTAAAGCTGGTCCAACCATAGTCCGTCCTTTTTTTCTTCTTCATTTTTTTTCTTTTATTTGATCGATTTAATTATATCCAGTTAGAAATACGAGTGCTTGCGCTGGTGCTGCTCCCTGGTGGTGCTCCCCTGTTAGGGGGTGCAGGCTGTTGATGCCCAGAGCAGAATTTAGGAGGCTGGGCGCTCTGGACCGCTTTTTGCCGCTCCTTCTGATGAGGCTGCCCGTGTGAGCTCCTCGCAGGCTCTGTAATGACCGGTGCAACCCACGGGCTCTGAAGAGCAGCAGCTTGTGGTAGTTAAATGACTGCTCGGTTTTGCCCAGGCCTGCTCAGCCTTTAAAGTGTTTTTTGCTTCTTCACGCAGTCTCTTTAAGCACAAGCGCCAGGGTGGGCACGAGCCTCCTCTCACTAATCTGTTAGCTGGGTTAACCTGGGGGAGGGAGCGTGTGAAATGTGTGTGTCCCTGTCTCACTGGCTGATGACAGCCCCTTCCCTGTGCCAGCATCTTGGCTTGAAGAGCTGTGTGGAAGGCGGAGGTAGGACCTGATCCATTGACAGGTAAACCTGGGGTGGTAAATGGTTTGTTTTCAGCCAGGTTAGTTTCCCCATTCAGCTGACCCTGTTGCAGCTTGAGATCTCGCAGAGCTATGACACGGGCAGTGGGAACAAGCAGCCACCACCAAGGGAAAGAAGGAGAGGACCGCCACTTTTAATGGCTAAAAGCCATTCTACCTCATCTGTGAGCACCGCGTCCTTGCTGTCGCCTTCATTCTGAATACCGAGTCCCGAATCCTGCTTCCATTCTCCACACAGTCCTGTTTGTCCTCTCCCATCCAGCCACTCTATATAGCTCATTCTCCTCTAGATTTGGATCTTCTGCCTCCTCATCTTAGATCTTGACTTCTGATGTGTACCTCTTCTCATTCTTTTCCCAGTGAATTACTCCCTGGTGGTTGAATATTACCACAGCTGACACAATTAATTGAAGCTGCACTAGCCAAATTTTCTTCTGTTCTCGACCAAAAACATCCCCAGTCTTTTAGGACAAGAGAATACTTCGTCCTACTGTACCAAGGTAGAGGACAGTATGAGCAATTAATGCCAAGATATGAAATAGGAGAATAAGATTAAAAAAAAAATCCCTGAACCCCCAGTATATTGGGCTAAACACAGGTCTACTGCAAAAAAATAGTGTCTGTGTCTCCATCAATGTCTACTGATGACATATATTAGAATCATAGAATCATAGAATGGTTTGGGTTGGAAGAGACCTTAAAGATCTTCTAGTTCCAACCCCCCTGCTGATAAGCACAATGGGGAAACCAAGATGTAGCCCTAAACGGCACGTGGGAACTTTCAGCTTTCTCATTCTCCAAGCAGTTTCACAAGTTTGCCGTCTTTGAATACTCAGGGTCCAAAGCCCTGCAAAGTCAACAGGAGGAATGCCAATGATTTCAGAGCCTCTTGGATCTTGATTGCCTGCCTTGGCCCCTGAAGGAGAAGGAGAGGCAGAGCTGTTAGGGGAAAAACGATTCTCATGCTTCAAGAATTTTTTCTGGATTCCTCGGGGCTTGTCAGGCTCGCAGCATGCCAGCAGCTGGAAAGTTCACACTCTGAGTGCTCTCCTTTGCCATAACCTCCCATTGCTAATCGTTTGAATAAAGGGCCTTCACTTCATCTGACTTACTCCGCAATGCTGTTGGTGCAAGCCTTGAATGCCTCTGTCGTGGTTTAGCCTCAGATGGCAACAAAGAACCACGTGCCGCTCGCACGTGCCTTCCTAATACAGGAAGGATCGTAAGAAAAGGCAAGACTCTTGGGTTGGGACAAAGGCAGTTTAACAGAACAGCAAAGGGAACAGGCAAACAACAACAACACGGATAGGGGAATATACAAACGCGATTACGGAACCGCCGCTCCCCGCCGCTCGCCGACCGGCCGGACCCGGGACGCCCCAGCCCGCTTTTAAGCAGCGACTTCCTGCCCCCTCCCCCGGCAGCTCAGGGTGGGTGTGGCTCACATGGCATGGAATACCAGGAAAAGTTAACCCTATCCCCACCGGAACCAGGACATTATCCACCCCTTATTCCATACCATCTATGCCATGCCCAGCAGGTTCCAATGAATTGCCACCACTTTCCCCTGTTATATATATATATATACACACATATAATGCCCTTAGTTTATGGGTCATCCCTCCAAAGTGTCCGTTGAGTTCTTTTAATCCACGGCTTTGGGCTCCATTTGTTAGAACAGTCTCTCAGGGCAGGTGAGATGCTAGGTGGTGCTGGTCTGTTGCATGCTGTATTTTTCGGAGCTTGTGACTGGTGCACCTGGTGTGGCTCATGCACGCAGTCCGTGGGCTGAAGATGTAGATCTTGAGGAAACTGCTGGGCGCCAGCTGCTGAGATCAGTTCTTATCCCATCATCCCTGTGCCTTACTTGTAGTACAACTGATATCAATTATAGCAATGAGGACATACAGTGACAGTGTTACTTATCAATTAACAGCACACAATCTGATTCATTGGCTATTCTCGCCCAAAATCAGATCCCCATGAGGTACACATTGGACTTCCCCATCCTGCCGCATCACCCACCAAGTGCACCCAGGTCCTTGGGCAAAAGCAATCCCACGGATGGGTTTGCCTTTGCCTGAGGCAGGACTAACCCAGACTGTCTTCCCTAGCATATTCTTCATGTGCACTACGGGGACTTTATCCCCTTCTACAGTACGTGGAACTTTTGATTGGGCAGGGCCAGCCCGATTGTTAGATCCCCTGGTGTTAACTAGCCAGGTAGCTTTTGCTAAATGTGTATCCCAGTGTTTGAAAGTCCCACCACCCATTGCTCTCAGTGTAGTTTTTAACAGTCCATTGTATCGTTCTATCTTCCCAGAGGCTGGTGCGTGATAGGGGATGTGATACACCCACTCGATACCATGCTCTTTGGCCCAGGTGTCTATGAGGCTGTTTCGGAAATGAGTCCCATTGTCCGACTCAATTCTCTCTGGTACTGGATACCTCTTTCCATGGTAGTCCACTTGCTTGGCTGACATACAACATCCTCACTGAAGGGGTACCTCTCCCTCACACCTAACAGGAGTCGTTTCCAGAGGCTGAGGGCTTGGGTCTTTTTCCCAATCGCCTTGTCAATGCCGCCTTCCCTAGACAGGGATCCCAGCTGCCTGGCCTCCCTACCCTCTAATTCCAGGCTACTGGCCCCATTATCCCAGCACCGGAGCAGCCAGGTGACAATGTGCTCGCCTGAAAGTCGGCTGAAATCTTTTCGCATATCCCGCAGCTCACTCAAGGATAGGGATCGAGTAATTATCTCTGGTTCTGCCTCTTCCTCCTGCTCTCGTGATGGCCCTGGTTCATCATCATCTCTTACTAAGCGAACTGATTTCTTTGTGTACTTCTTCTTCTGTATGGGGGCAACTGATACCGGCACGGGTTGGTTCCCTGGTTCAGTGGCAGTGGCTGCTATGGGGGTTGCAGTAGCCGCAGTGTCTGCCGCAGGGGCTGCAGGGGCCGCCGCAGGGGCTGCAGCAGCCGCAGGGGCCGCCGGTCTGGTTTCCATCTCTTCCCCTTGAGGGTGCTGCATAATTCTGAGCAGTGCCTGGTAGATACTGGCCAGGGCCCAGCACAGCGCGGTGAGTTGTGCCTCTCTAGAATAGCCACAACATTTTCCCTTCAAATATTCTACCACTTTATCAGGGTCCTGTAATTGTTCAGGGGTGAAGTCCCAGACCATTGGAGGTGACTAGTTCTCCAGGTACCTGCCCATGCTCTCCCACATGCCATGCCACCCCTGACTATCCAGCCTCGGAGCAGATCTCCGGGTGGTAGTCTTAAATAGTCGCTTAACCCTAAACAAGACCTGGAACGTATTCAGGAGACATAGCACTAGGAACACGCTGGTTTGAGTATCCCAAGGATATTCAAGATTCTCAAAAGCTGTCATACCTGACCCGAAGGAGAAAAGGGAGGCAAAAGGGCTGGGGAAATTATTAACAAATTCTGAGAGACGGTGTCCAATGTACGGACAGGACAACAAAACCACATAAACACCCCAAAATAACCGTCTGAACAGTGATGTTATCATATCATAAACAGATATCGCACAGGACAGCAGAATGATAATCCTCATCCCTCTTCCAGACATGGTAAACAGCATCGCAGGGAGTACATAAGCCATATAGGAATTTATGTAACACAGCCATGAGAACAAACCAAGCAACATGATGACCAGTGACTACTTACCTAATAAAATAAATGCATACAAGAAAAAAAAAAAACAAAACCGTTTTTTCCACGTTCTAGTTGGATTCTGTCGTTATCTCAACCCTTCAAGCCCCACGTTGGGCGCCAAAAAGGACTGTCGTGGTTTAGCCTCAGATGGCAACAAAGAACCACGTGCCGCTCGCACGTGCCTTCCTAATACGGGAAGGATCGTAAGAAAAGGCAAGACTCTTGGGTTGGGACAAAGGCAGTTTAACAGAACAGCAAAGGGAACAGGCAAACAACAACAACACGGATAGGGGAATATACAAACGCGATTACGGAACCGCCGCTCCCCGACGCTCGCCGACCGGCCGGACCCGGGACGCCCCAGCCCGCTTTTAAGCAGCAACTTCCTGCCCCCTCCCCCGGCAGCTCAGGGTGGGCGTGGCTCACATGGCATGGAATACCAGGAAAAGTTAACCCTATCCCCACCGGAACCAGGACAGCCTCTCTTGAATGGTAAAGTCACTGCATGGTTTTTACCCAAAGTGCTCTCAGCCTGGGAAAAAAATGGTGTTGTCCACTAGATCAAAACACTGTGATCTCTTTTAGAGAAGTACCTTTAGGTCTTGAGAAGTGGAGTGAGGAAAGGAGGCATCCACTGCAAATCCTCTTTTTACTCCATTTCAGCCTTAAGTCCCAGTTCAGAATGTTGGAAATCTGTCTCCCTGTTTTAGGGGCAGAGCCCAATTCTGGATCATCAAAGACAATCCACAGGTTTGCCACCTGCATGCACTAGAAACCTCTTGAGATTTTTGTTATCATACATGATCTCCACTAGCACAAGCAGCAAGGGGAAAAAAAAAAAAAGATATTTCTAAGAGTCTGAGAATGAGAAAGAATGTAAAAATGTACTAGGTCAATGTAAACATAAAATGTAAAAAATGTACCAGGTCAAAATGTCAGACAGATATATGCCCTTTGCACATCAAAGATGCAATACCCTGGAAGGCAACAGCCACCCCAATTCTATTTAACCTCCAGTGGGTGAGGAGAGGAATTCAGGTGTGACTCATGCAGGTGAGTTAAACCACAAGCCACGGACTGTTCCACACTCAGAGTAAAGCGATCAGTAAAGGCAAAAGGCACAAGTGCTGGAGGAGGGGCACAGAAAAATTCCTCTCAGCCTCCATTGGGTTTTCATAGGCGGATACTGATTCCTTCTGAAGTCCAGGATCATTCCCCAGCAGTGGGAAGAGGTTGGGAGTGCTTAACACCTTCCTGCTTGTCCCCTTGAATCCTTTTAAAAGGACTTGCCTCCCCAGGACTGCTCTAATCTACAGCCGGAGCACAGGAAGTATAGCTAAAGGATGCTAAAGGATGCCCAGGATAGATAAACTAAAGAAAGGGAGGAATTTCCATTCAGGAATTTGTAAACAGATAGCTGAGAACACAGTTAAGTGTAAAGGCTCCTTGAGTCAGATTGAACTCCCCTGTAACGGCGTGTGTCTGCGCCGGAGCAGGAGGCACACATGGCCAGCCCTCTCTTTAGAGGGATCGGCACCCTCCGTGTTTGTTCTTGTTTCAGCTCTTCCACGCGCACACCTTCCGGTTTAAGCAAGAGAAGGGAATGGGCGTGTCTGAGACCATATGCCCGTGCTAACACGGGCAGGGGCTAAATCCCACCTGACCGCATATAGCAATACCACTCATACCAATACCAGCAACAACACAGCCAGCAGGAGCAGACAGCGCTGGCCCCCACCGTGGGTGGGCATGCTGGTGGGCCGACGTAAAGCAAGGGTAAGAGCGTGTCAAAACCTGAGTCTACGGCCAGAGAGAAATGGACATTATTTAAATACTTACCGCTAAATCCTGATCAAAACCCTTCTACAAAAATAAAGATTTTATTTATTGGACAGAAAGAGCCCCGTTCCCTCTAAATGTCATGTAACCCCCTCAAGCTACTAACAGCCTCTAAAGTGATACGAATGATATTACTTAGGGTTTCTATAAACTTGGGGAGAGGAGGAGAAAAAAGAGGGAAAACATCCCAAATGAAAACACCTGACCAACTCTCAGTCTCCTTCTGGAATATCTTCTCACCTGAGATCCAAATTCTGCCTTGAACACTAAATGCTCTTAATTTAAGAATAGCCGAAGCAGTTGGCAAGCAAATGACGGTAGCTACATTGTCATCCATCTCTAACTACATATGTAATATGGTAAATATATAAGTTGTGAAAACCTCCAAATGTTGATTATAGTCTGTGTGAACTAGTTGTTTTCTTTAGGTGGAATGAGATCCTTTGATACGCAGCTCTGTCGAACATTGGAGAGCATTAGGCTGCTATATCTGAGCTTCATACACAGCTTAGTGTTATGTTTCCCTCCGGAAGAATTATTCCATACACTAATTTAAGCATCTGAATGCAGAATCTGGAATTAATGAAGATCAACCTCCACATTTCAAAAAACTAAGAGATTAAATTTGAAATGTCTTAATTAAGGTATATGAAATATGCAAAAAAACCCCAGCAGAAACAGGGACTGTGGGGTGCGAAAGTGACGCTCTGCCAGTGTGTGCACGTGTGTGTAATGAGTTGCGCATGTGTAGTCTGCGCTGTGTGTGCGTGCGCGTGAGACGTGCCTGAGCCTCCAGCATTTTGAATGACTTTTTTTCTGCTTTCGCCAGCATGGGAAGGCTGCCTCCCACTGCTCACTGCACCGCTCTCCCCCTCTCTTGCTGCCCCAGCCATGCTGCTAAGGCTTCAGCTGCATCCATCTCACCGATGCAAATATTTAAAGCTGTTAAATTGATGGGTTGAGTAAATAGGATTAGCTCCGTGTGCCCAAGGGGGGAGCGCCGCTGGTTGCACAGACTGATAGGAAGACAAGGGGGAAGGCTGATGAGAAGATTGCTTTCAAGCCAACAAGAATATGCTATATGGGAGGTACACAGATAGCTTCCAATCTGCCGGTGATTGGATTAGACATGCTCTTAAACGTGAAGTGCCTATACAAGTCTGAGGCTTAGCTGGTGCCGCTCTGCTGAGAACCTGCCGAGGTGCTCCCCAAGGATTGCTGCCACCCCAGCAGGCCCTGAAGACGCCCGACTGTCAGGGGGCAGAAAGCCCCCGCTGCTGGGCCCTGTCTGGCCCACCATCTCAGGCATCAGGTCTTTAACCCGCTCCCGGTGAAAGCTGAGATCCTTTGCCTCCATCTGTTCACATGAGATGGCTTTACAATTGCCCCTGTAACCTACCAAAGGCAAGCATGAAGTGATCTCTCACTGCCTGGTGGAAGGAAATCTCCCCCTCCCGCCAGCTCCCCCCCCGTCCTTTTTTTTCTTCCAGATGAAGAATTTGAACGTCTTTCATGGTCTGTTTAAAAAATAAAGTGGGTTCTTGACGCTTTTTTTTTGAAGCCACGTTTGTCTGGGTGTTGAAGTGAGCCAAATGCTTTCCTTTTTCACCAAGCTTTGATAATATCTTCAAGAACTTTGGCTGCTTTTTTATGAAGTCAGTTTCAGAAGCAAAGCACTAATAAAAAAGTCACACCTGGCCTGTTATGTAGGATAGCGGTGAACAGCATTGGGCGAGACCTTTCTTAGGGTTATAGAAAAATAGCTCCAAATATTTTTAATTGGAGCAGAAAGAAATCCGAGCAAAAATATTTTGGTTGCTGAATGGAGAAAAAAATGAAATCAATTTTCCAGCTGCAAATCTTTTGCACAGTGTGCAATTGTGATAACTGGGGTTTATTACATGGATATTATCCTTTACTTATTTTCTAGTCAGAGGGAAAATATTGGTGAGGAAAACCTTTGTTTAACACCTATTTTGACAGTGATTAGGCAGTACTCTGATGTCCATTTGCTCACTCTTAATTAAACACTGTTCTTGTTTTTGAAGCAAATGCTTGCCCTGATATTCTATAAAGGCAAGAGTTGTACATCTTTATTTTCTTTGTTCCTTATTTTTGTTTATTCTGGCTGGAAATAACAGTATGTCGCCTGTGAGGTCTAAGCTGCAACAATAATTTGGATGAACAGAAATAGCTGAGAAAAATACAGGAAGGACCATGACCTCTGCAGCCCATTGCAAAAATTACCCCTGGTTTAGCCAAGGAGAAAAAGGAGAAAAGAAGTGAGTTCACCTCAAGAAGTGACTTATGGAGCCCGAAGCCAAGTCCAGCTGTCGGCACTGACTCCTAACCTGCTGCTGGAGTTACTTATCCTGGGTTACGGGAGGGTAAAAGCGCGAGGCAGGAGTAGAGCAATGCCTTACGGGCACAACCAAAATTGAAGTGCAGCGTTTCCCGCTGCAGGAAAGGGCTGGGCTTCCTTATCATCACTCAAAAGTTGACTGAGAAATACACCTAGACTTTATGGAGACATTTGTGTCGGAATAATATCTAGCTGTGTATACAGGTGTGATATATAACATGCATGCTACCAGTAAATAAAATAATGAAGAGAATGCAAGAACTTTCAAACATGATGATGTTTCTTCACCACATCCTGGTGAACCCCATCAAATAAGGTAGACAGGAGGGGAAGAAGCTGGCCAGGGTGGCCCCTGGCCCCATGGCAGCTGGGGAGGAGACACCAGAACCTCTCAGCTGCAGAAACCAGTTTTGATGTTGCTGCCCTAAGGATGAAGGGCTCGGACCGACCCACAGCCAGGCTACTTCTGACAGTGGAAAGAGAAGAGGAGAGGGAAGGCCAGAGAGGAAGATGCGAGTTACTGAAGCCCAACCTGCCACCCCAGCAGTAGCTGACACCTCATCCTTTCCCTCAGTAAGAGCAGCAGCAGGGGCCATCCTGGCTTTTTCATGTCAGCAAAGCAGACAGCGAGGTTACAGCTGTTTTGCACGCGCGGCTTGCACATCCCAGCTTGTAGCCCTGTGTAACCGCCTGCTTTGCCCACTCCTGGGGATGCCTCATGGGGCACCCCTGTTTGAAGCTCAGCGCACTAATGTGGTGGGAAAACAAGTCCTGAGCCCAGAAAGTAGCTCATTTTGGTGACACAAGGGAAACCTCGTCTCATTCATTGTCTCTGCAGCTAACAACGAAATGACTCTGCACTGAGTGACAAGTGCACCTTTTTTAATAAGTCTGTGATACACAGAAAGGAATGGGGAAGGGCGTTCTGAGTCCTGATCCCATACCCTGTGTGCAGATCCTTCCGCTGGCATCCACTGGTATTAGACACCCTGTTTCCCCCCAGCCCAGCCCACACGAACACCTGGACCTCCCTGGGTTCCTGCGCTGGAGCAGAAGGGCAGGGAGCACCAATGCACAAACCAACCCACAGGGACTTGATTCTCGTCACAGACCAGCTTCAGAGCAGCAGAAGTGGTCTCAGCTCATTACTTTGCTCCTGCTTCATGGTTGTACACATAGAAGCTTAATCTGACCTACCAATTTTTTAATTTCCCAGATGTTGGCATCTGCTGAGATAGTACTTGAGGCCCATTGCTCACCATAACAGCAGGTTGAAGCCGGGGGCTCCAGGGTCACTGGGAGACTGATGGTAACGCTGTTGGGAAGAGTGGGTCCCAAGCAGTTTCTCCACTGATCAGGTCTCTGCTTCTGAGATCATGAATTACCTCCCCATTAATTTAGGAGCTGGGGTGATGACGTGTTTGGTCGGGCTGCTTTCCCATTAGGCATGGGGGTATCTCTAGAGGGTCTGATTGCATTATCTTGTGCTGGAAATTGAATGCAGCCATCTAAGCATTCCTCCTCCTGTCCTGGGGCCTTGTGTATATCTGATACCCACTGCCATTTCTCTTTATTTTCTTCCTTTGGCTTCTGCTCGGGTAATTTCTCAGTCACCACCTTCACTCCATTTCTCTGGCTGTCTCCACCATTTAGACACATCAGCTGCGTTTACTCCCTTCTAATTCAGCACCTCTAACCATACAATTGTGGCCAAATTCTCAATGCTCGCATTACGTTGTCCTTTGAAGCACATTTCGGCACCAGAAGCAGCCCCTAGTCAGAACCTGATCGTTAGGAGAAGCTTTAGACTGTCTGCCCTCCAGGGAGGAGGCAGCCTGGAGCAGCACCCCAGCTCACCAGCTGAGGATCAGCTCTCACTCTCAGGCCCTAGAGCTGTGTCCAGTGCCTTTAAACCACTATGTACACCAGGCTTTTTCAAAACGTCTGTCTAGCAGACAGTTATACCCTTCACCTTCTTCTTCTGTGGAATAACTGGATATCAACATCCACTCTTTACATGAGAGGAAATTCCCCTCCTTTCTCGGCTTTCTACCAAGTTTATTTTTAATTGATATGCTAATAGAACCAAATGCAAAAAATTGATATTTTCTGTACAAACTTGGTTTCTAAGCACTCCGTGGTCATTGTCAGTCTTCACTGGACCTGTGTGTGGATGTCTGTACCCAGACATTCCTATGTGGCCACCCACCCCTCCTTCTGATCTGTGTCACTCCGCCCAGTCCAACCCCTCTGCAACATCAGTCTACAGTGGGCAGGGGTGCATCTCTGCACAACGGGACCGCTTCCCCGAACAACTGCAGTCTTAATTCCTGTTTGTGCTTCCTGACACCATCTGAGCTAGAGACTACCTACTTCTTTCTGGACACTGAAACTACTGCATGCTCTACTAGTTCAAAAGCAACCTTCTGACTCCAATCTCCTCCTCTCCCTCCACGCAGCCTCCAGCTGCTTCTGTCTTAGCAGTGTTTCCATTTCTTTGCTTGAATAGCACCAAAAGGACCTTGGAGGTCCCCTGTGCTGACTCCGTTTCTCTTCCTTTTCTGGCCTCATTAAAGCTGTTCTTGATTTTATCACTTCTTCCTGCACTTGTGCACTTCAGTGTTACATAATTAGATCAGATAACCTATTCGAACAAAGCAAGAGGAAATTAGAGATGGAGAGGCTTCTTTAGATTGACTAGGCAAGCCCCACTGCCTTGGGAAGAGGGCGGGAAAGGAACATGCACTCCTAACTCACCCAAGTGGTGTGATGTTCCATTTCTCTCTTGAAAACAAGCTCCAGTCTAACAGACTGGAAGCATTCCCTGATACTTTACCTGACACTTCCACTGCTTAATTTGTTGGACCACACCTAGTTTTGCCCTTCATCCCCCAAAATAGTTTCTAAAGGGTCATTTATCCTCTAAATATACTTGTTCACATCTGCCCCCATCATTATTCATCTGAGATTTACATTCCTTAAAGTCAACAATGAAGTCCTCCTGCTGGCTTCAGTGGCCTTTCTGTTGGTTTCTTATCCTTTCCTCCCAAACAGAGGGCCGTTATCACATCTTTCTAATGCACCTCTCTCCCTCTCTCAAAGGTACCTATGCAATTTGCTCCAAGGAGAATCAGATTCCTGAATCCACTGCAATGACTTGTCTCTATTGCTATAAGACTCTCCATGAAGGGAAACATCCTTGGTTCCTCCCATGGAAAGCTTCCCTGCCATGGGGAAACACTTAGGAGATCCCAGGAGCACACCTCAGTGCCCCACAACCTACTTCATCAGGAGTGCCCGTGAAACTACCTGTTTCAATTGCAAATGATCTTTTTGGAAAGGAATCCAAGAATGGGGGGGAGAGAGGAGCAACTGATGGAATTGTTTCCATAATTTTCCCTCTGGACGGTGGCAGCCCAGGTAGTGGCTCATACTAAACGACAGCCCACGTGTACAGTTGGCAACACCCATGTGGGTTTGCAGGATTCCCTCTAGATTTCTGCTTGCTGTTCACACACTCTCCAGAGCACGTCACTGTGGGCCTCCTTGGCTCTTTGAGACTATTTAGAATGATAAGGATAACTCCACACAGAAACAAAACTACATTCAACCACATGGCAATCAGCAGCAGAACTACTCTGTCTTTGCAAATCAAGACTGTTCATAAGTCTACTGAAGTTTAGCGCTGCTGAGCAGAGGCAAGGAGACATGCAGGAGAGACATGACTTCATGCACATTAGTCTGGCTGCTCTGGGAAGAAGCCATCCTGGCCGTTGGCCTCAGAGAACAACAGTGCATTAGCATGACATGAAGCGAACATATCAGAGAGTTGAGAACAAAGGATTTTTGGATTAATATAAACTCATACATTGACTCCTGTCATCTTGCCCCTTGTTACATTTTTGCCTACATTTACTTATCTGTGTGATAAGCACAGTGTTTATCTACCTTATCTCAGCACTGTGATGTTTCATTGGATAGTGTCTGCACAATGTTATGCAGCTGCTACGTACTGTATGATGGAGGTGGGAAATGGTAAAATGCCGTTGAGATCAAAGAGAAGAACAAGTGACCAGGCACAGCAGAAGTAAACTGTCATAAGGTAACTGCTGATTCATGCCTGTTGAAAATCTGACTTCAGTTAAGCAAAGATGAAGAGTTGCACAGGAGGAATAAGGGAAAGTAGGGCTCCTTCAAGAGGAAGAGATGGCCACATTCGGGTGGATAGAATGGGAAAGAATGAGAATCAACAGGTTGTTAATTTACGGTTGTTTACAGGTTGTATAAGAGAAGAGGAAAATAAATAAATAAATGGAAAGGAAGAAGAAAAACCTCAAGCTTCAGAAAACTAGCAGGAGATAGCACAAATAGCTTAGAAACAGAAGACACAAGAGGAATGAGGAAATGACGGGAAAAATAAGCTACAAAAGACAGTTCAGATTGCTGGTCCTTCAGAGCAGGAATCATAGAATCATTTAGGTTGGAAAAGAACCTTAAGATCATTGAGTCCAAAATTAGAATTATTTTGTATTCTCTTTGTACAGTGCCTTATATGAAGCTGGGTCGTGTTTTGAGATGGCTTTCCAATACTACCACAATGCAAATGAAATAATAATAATCAGCTACAAACATTCGTAGCAGCATCACCTGATTATAATCACTGTCAGAAAAATACTTCAGGTAGTTTATCTCATTCATACATGTTATTTTTGGCCCTTAACAGCTGATCAGTAGTCATTGATGCTGAAAAAGATCTTGAATGACTATTTCAATCTCTGTTAAATATTTATCATGTAGACTTACTAAATTAGAGAAGAAGAGATGAAATGCCTTCAGAATGTGCGTACAACCTTCTAGTTAACAGAAACCAAACTGACTCCTGAAGTCAAAGCATATTTGCTGCAATTTTCTCTTTCAACTTCTGGATTTCTTGCAATGATAGTGGTAACACTACATAAATACTGAAGTGAGTTTTTACAGTATTCTGTGGGAAGAAGAAGTAACACATTTTGGAGAGCTGTATCACTCTGGAAGTGTTTGCTTTCAATGAGCATTGTAGAGACCATATTTTACTTTCCCCAGTGTTAACTGATTTCAAAGACACATCGATAAGACTCTGGAGTTATGGAAAGACACGCAGTGAGAATTCATGAGGTTTTGCCCAATTTTAAAAAGCCACTTGGGAGTCTAAACTCAACTGACATGACTAGCACAATTCTAATGCAGCTCCCACTGGGCTAGTATTAACACTGTCAGAAAAAAAGAGCAGAATTAACACAATATTAAGCATTTTTCAAGATCCCATTCTGCAGGATTCAGACAAGTGAATATGGTGTCTATTCTTAATACCTATCCAGGTATTAAGAAAATCTGTGGGGCCAAATTTGCGAAAGTACTTAATACCATCGGTTTCAGTAGGAGTCGAGCATCACTGCTGCTAAAGATCTGTTATTAGACTGTGGACATTTTTCTCAGGCAGTTGTTCTTTTAACAGTAATTCAAATATAGCAGCAGAACAGGTTGGGTTCTCTTTTTCTTAGGCTTTGACCCACCACCATTAAGAAGGAATAAATACCTATTACTTACAATAGTAATAGTCACAGAACATGTTTTTATGGCATCTTCCATTCAAAGAGCTGTTTCGTTATCTAGCGCCAGCACCTGGAGAATGAACATTTTTCACATTTTGTAGTTAAGAAAACTGACACCTAGGGGGATTAAAGGACTGCTGTAGGACCCACAGAGTACTTAAGACAGGTGTCCTAAAATTCCTTCCCTGAAACTCATCAAGCACCATCTTAATTAAACATCTTACTTAGACTTTTCTGCCCCGGTGCCTCCAGTGTGGCTGAGCCCAAAACTGTAGTTTATATGTATTTATATAGTGTTTGGCTTAAGCACAAAATTAAATGGTTTGCTGAGCTGGGTTTCAGGTTTCCTGCCACATATTTGGGGAGTTTTAGCATTCAAGCAAGAGTGCCTCCGCTTTGCTCAGAAACACAGCTTCCCGGAGATGACCTTGGGACACGGCATTGCTCGCCACTGGCCAGACCAGCCAGCTGAAAGTCAGGAGGCACAGCAGAGCTCCGCTGAGTCCCCCCTGATGTTGTTGAGTCACCCTTGGCTTGCTGTGTGGATCCCTGCCAGCTGGCCACCTGAACTGCTCGGGAGCTCCCCTAGCCAGGCACTGCTGCCTCCTGCATCTCAGCCTTCCCATTTCGCACCGCCTGCAAGCACGTGAATAATGCATGGCATTCCTCTGGTTGTTCCTCCCTGGCCTCCCCCCGTTACTGGAACTGAAAGCCTTTCCAGTAGGAGGAAATCCTTGGAGATCCTAGTAGAGGTTCCCTTGGCTGAGTGCTGTTAAGAATAAAGGGGCTGAGTGGTATTTCCATTCCTGGCAGGGCCCCAGACTTATGCAACACAAAGCAAGTCACTTAACCTTTCCATACCTTATTTTCCCTTTGGGTGAACTGAGAGACATAGTATCCCACGTTAGTATTGGGAATGCTGCGGTGTAGTATCAGGGCAGACCTTCCGACTCCTCTGAAGGCTGCCACCGATACACAAGCTTGTACCGTGGCTTCCAGTACCATGGGCGATGAAAGACCCACATTTCTCATGAGTAAAGCGCCGCCTTCCCAGGATTTGTGTGAAATCATTCTCATGCAAAAACTGGAAAAAATGAGAGCAGAACCTGGCCAAATGTGTTTCTTCTTCCTTGATGTTAAACAGCAATGCTCCACGTTGTTCTGTCTTCTCGTCTTGATGCTAGAGAATAGATATATACCCGTTCCCCATCAGCAATGCAACTCCCAAGGTAGATTTTAAAAGGTATTTCAGTTACGTAAATGTCTTCAAAATCCTCTGCTATTCACATGTGCCCGAAGTCCTCTGAAGTCTTAAGTGTTCAAGTTTATGATATACATGAGTGTCTGCCTAAATAAAGAACCCATGGCTGCTCACAAGCTCTACTGAATTGCAGTATTCCAGTGCCTTTTGCTGATCTTCCCATCTCCTCCTCCTCACCTCCTCACTTGCCTCTTCATGTAAAGCCCCACATTGCATTTATTTCTTTTTGCCATAGCACACTGGAAGCTCATGTCTATTTTGCCCTTATCACCCTGGAGTTCCTCAGCATTGATCGCTTTCCAAATTCCACCCCCCTGCTGAGTAATTAGCTTTCTGATTATTTTCTTCCAGATGTGTGAGAAGCTTCTTTTCAACTAACCGGATTTCCCGTTCCCGCGGTACTGTCTGTCCATCCCCACCACTGTGCAGTTGTGTAATCTGCCAAAATTTTGATCTTCTTACTCATATCAGCTGGCAATTACTTGCAGAAGTTTCAGTAGCTCAAGCTGTCCTTGCACATCCATTCTGCACCATAAGAGGCACCAGCACAGCCTGGTACACGCAGTACTGCTTATCCCCACACATGCCTCTTTACAGATACAGATACAAGCAATTTTAACAGCTGTCCATCTCTGACCCCTATCAGACTCCAGTGTGCTTTAAGGACTATTCCCTGCACAGCAATTTTCAGTTGCAAGCGACTATCCAGCTAGGCTGAATTTAATTTTCATGTTGTTTATGATACAAACTCCATTTCAAGGCTCTGCCTCTCCAGTATCTTTGTTCATTAATTAGGTGGACAGGTTTGGGCAAGTTTATCTAAAAGGCTGAAGATTTTTAAATTGTACTTGGGTTATGAGAGCTTTGTATGCTTCTAAAGCTCTCGGTTGGGTGAGACTTTCTTTGGGATTTGTCAAAGGGCAGATAAGCCCATATACCGTTTTCTGTAGCTAGCCAAAACGCACAGGAGCTGGTTTTACACATATATGTTCTCACTAGAAGAGGCAGCGAGACAGAGAGAGCATGCTAGAGCTCTGTAGCTTCCTGGCCTTTTTACAATGGAAGGTCAAAACTCGAGGAGTCTTCAGAAAAGAGCAGCCTGCACCATTTCCTTCAGGCAACACTCAGAGGCCAGCTCTCCCTTCCCATATGTGAACTCACGTCAGGCACCGTGGCTCGTTTTATGACCCGCAAAGGGATTGCGTGCCTGAGTACTGGAGGGGCAGGGGGTCAAGCCCTTAGCCCAGTGCTGGCCAGCTGGCAGTCCTTGTGCTTCAGGTAGCCTGTGGGAGAGTTTGTACAGCCCATGGGGATCAGGTCTCTAACCCCTTTTCCTTTCCCTACTCTTCCTGGAGCAGAGTGTCTCCCATGTCCCCACAGGTCTCTGGTATGCCCCAGATGGGCCCTTGTAGAGTTTGCGTGCTCCAGACCCAGCATGGTGAGTGACTGACACAGAGCATCTTCCATTTGACTGCAGAAGGGAGCCGGCAACAACCTGCAGAGAAGTTGTGACCTGGCCACAGGAGACTGAATGAGCCTGCTCACTGAGAGCAGGACCACCAGGAATGAACTTTTGCTTGCCAAGCACTCTTGACACCTGTCCTCATCCCCTCCACTGCCACAGTCACTCTACAGGCACCAAGGTACAGCCGCTTACATTCCTGCCATTGCAAAGCCTGCTGTTTAATAAAAGCATCCCATGATCAGCTTACCTTTAACAGGGTCTTGATCAGCTTCCCAAAAGTAGTTGGTCCCTTGGTCTCCCTGCCTAAGTGACTGGTGATTTCCTATGGGTGTCTAAAGGGGCCTTACCACTAACTCACGTGAAATGGAAGTTAGGGCCCGGGGCTGTGACAGAGCCAAACTGGTTACTGGTGTCCCACCATTTTTAGGACATCTGCTCCTTTCTTCACCAGGCTGCTCTATACCTCTCTAGATACAAGTGTAATTCCCTTTATTAAAAAAAGACCATCCAGTTTGCGCTGCTATCAAGCCTAGTTGAACCTCTAGAAAGATGCCTAATATCTCAATAGCTGCCCTCCTCCACAGGGAGACTTCTACCATAAATACGAAGAACCTTTACCCCAACACAACTGCCTTTGTCCAGGGTAAAGAGGATTACTTTCACACTCCCTGTGCAGTTCCTAACTACAGCATTTTTCTTTTGGAGGCAACATCCTGCTGATACAGGGATTTACATGCATTTTCTACTTCAAGCCACATGAAAGGTGGTTGTATGGAAATTTGAGATGTCTCTCAAGGTGTTTGCCACACATTTGCATTCTCTTCTTACTTCATTACTCCTCCTGTGTGATCAATCCTGTCAGACAAGATGTTGTAGGATATGGGTTCCAGCCTGCATGCCTCCCAAATGCTCCCAAATGCATCAGCTCTTACTAAGCACATATTCCAACTCCTGCAAATGCATCAGTAGGAATTTTGGCTTAAGGTGTTTATCAACAAACAAATGAAAGTGTTTGGAGGCATGAAATCAGAGTTTATCTGAGACAGACTCCTAAGATACGAATACAGGAACAGGTTACTACGTGACGGATAAAGCTGCAGCGCAACTGTTCCTCAGCAGCAAATACACACGTGCACGCATTCTTTACTCAAGGATGAAGAAGCAAAGATGCATGGCTACCCCAGAGGGTGCACTGGGCTAACAGCCAGGACACAGAAGGTTACAGCTGATGCGATGGAAGTTCGCACTCGTCCCTCCATCCCTGCAGAAGCTGTGCCGCCCCTGCACTAGGGGCACATGAAGGCAGTGCCTGACTTGCAGGGCCCCTGGTAGAGCTTGGCAAGCCCTGGAGATGCTGGGTCCGGACCCTCACTGCTAACGCACCCCTTGACCACCTGGCCCGGGCCTTCGCCCTCCACACACCCCAAAAACCACCCTGCAGATACAAGCAGCCCACACATGTCGCCAGCCTGCTCTCCATCCCTTTGTGGCTGTATCTGCTGGTGCTCCCCGAGCGCCAACCAGTGTCATGGCCTGTGGGTCCTCCTGACGCTTGGGCAACCGAAAGCCTAAGAAGGGGCTGGGATGGAGGAAAATACGGTGGGAGTACTTCTAAATGTCATTCCCATTCTGGGAAAATTGGTTTTCTCAGGGAAAAAAATAAAACCGTGACCTAGTGGTTAATGTACACGCAGAGGAGTCAGAAGTCAATTTTTATGTGGTTTGAACTGGTTCATTCATATCTAATTAAAACAGAAAGGGCAGGGCAGCTCATTTTATGCTCAGTTAATCAAGCGACTGCAGAAGCTACTTCTTTTCCTCTGGGGATATTGATAACTGCTGGATTCAGCCCTATCGAACTAGGTTGGTTAAACTGTTCCTCTCCATTTAAAGTAATTTTGAGACACCCTTAGAGAAAAAGGCCAAAGCAAGCAGTACAAAATCGCTGAAGCTTAAGTCCACTTGAAACCTGATTCCAGCCCTGAACCACATCTGATTCCAGCCCTCAAGCCCATCTCTGTTTTGTTCCGTTATGGATAACGGGTCCTGCACCTACTGGTATATTATATATGAATTGTGATATTCACAATTTGGCTGGAGAAGACCAGAAAACCTTTTCTAGAACTGAAATTAACCCTGCTTTTAGTGGGACGTTGGATTTCAGAGGTGTCTGTCCACCTAAATTATTCTGTGACTTTCTGACTGCATGGCCCATAACCTGCCATTCATATATATGCTAGATATATGGCTCAGGAAGGAGGTAGTGAGAAGGAGCTTCGGCACTTTCAACCCCTTCTGCCCAGTCTCCCCATCCTCACAGAGCAGCCAAGGAACCATGGAAGACCACTTCTAGACCACTTCTCTGCCTAGCAACTCTGCTAATGCAATGTTTAAGGAGTTCCTTCAGCGATAAGGGTGGACCAAAAGCAAAGAGCTGGGCAATGGATCCTCTTGATGCTTTCAGGGGATCTGCAATAGAAGAAGAGGGTGCACAACCAGACCTCAGGGCGTGCAAGCACACTCATCATCTCAGTGAGACTATACATGATGCTTAAAGCTCAGCACAGGCTGACGTATTTAGTTGGATGAGAATCATATGTCATAGTGAAAGTGAGGACCTTAAGGTGTTTCTACAAACCTTCAAGGATAAATTGTCATCCCAGACAGGTAAGCACTAGTTTCATTTTGACAGAAGCAGAAGTAATCAAGATCTGGCTTATGGTCTTATAACTACAACCCACCTTTTCTTAGAAAATATAATATAGAACAATAAATGTATAATTGCGGGTAAAACTTTACCTTTAAAAAAAATATAGAAAAACTTCATAGGTGGCCAACTTGCCAATTTTCTTCTAACAATACTAGCTAGTTTTATAAAGGATATTTTCTTTCCCTATAAAGCTGACCTCACTTATAAGGACAATCACATGCAAAGCAGCAGAAGTGATCAGTAGACCAGAGTAAACTGATTAACTGAACTGTTGAAAAATGGGCTCTAAATTCCACTATATTTTCTTAAAAGCTGCTCTTCTCGGAGGCATACACGAACAGCTTAGTATAAATAGTTATAGAATCACAGGACCTCGTTCTGCTTTCACATCAGAGTAATTCTGAAGTAATTCCATTAAAGTGAGGAGAGTTACACTGATGTGAGATCACAATCAGTTAGAAATGGAAAATTCCTAATAGCTTATCCAGTTCATAACCCTAGGGCTAGCGTACAGTTATTCCTTGCACTAAAACCACGTTTAATTCTTTAAAATATGAATAGTGGAAAATGGTGCTTGGGAGGTGTTTTGTGGGGTTTCTTTAATTCCTCATCCAATTTCTCCTCTTGGGAAAATCCTTTTTTTTGACTGAAAGCCAAAACCTCAACTACACAGCCCAATAAATGAAATATGGAATGAAGTAGGTATGCCGCATTATGACAGTGTAATTCTGGGTGCCTCATGTGCCCATTCTCCCCTGCTGGTTGCGGATCAGCATTAGACTAGTGATACATGGAGGTTTTAGAGAAGTTATTGTAAAGACAAAGCAAGATGGTAATGCTAGACAGCTTGGAGTATCACCTCCACGGCTCTATGGCAGAACTTCTCGTGCGTTGCACTAGAACAACAAGTTGCACGGCATGTACCGTTTTGTCAGAGACATTTCTGTTTTCCAGTGAAATGCCTAAATATTTTGTAGTATGAAGGCGTTTCTCACCAAATCCACTTTTCTTTTAGAGCTGCTCTGTCTGAAACTCCTCTTCCAGCTGGAGAAAAATTTCAACGGAAATATTTTAACCAGACCTCACGGTAAAGAGGGATCAAACAGAAGAGAAACTCTCTCTCTTTTATCTTAGGAATACCTAAAAATAGCTATCTGATTGTTTTCATGCTCAAAGGTTTTGCTGATGTATTCAACACAGGAGCATTGCAGGAGGGGAGCGCCTCTTGCTCTCTCCCTGGTTGCTTAGCACTGGACATGTTTGCAAAGAACCATCACTGTGGAGGGACCTGGAGCATCCCATGGTTGATCCACACTACTTCCTGCATCCAAAGGGGTCTGTACCAGATGCTGCAGAAGAAGCTGACAATCCCAGGCCCTGACAATGGCACTCCAACTGCAGAAATTACTTCCTAACTGCACAGGGCTAATAGACAGAGAAGTACCAAGTCACTGGCTTTGACCTCCAACAACGCTGGTCACCTGCAGCTCCAGGTTTGCCATTTCCCAGCATTTTGTTGCAAGTCTTATGGTGCTTGTTCTCCAGGGGAAGGATCTGGAGTGAAGAAGAAGGGGATTTCTGGGCAGTTGAGGGAGCTAGAGCTACTCTCAGGATATAAACACAAGAGTGTCCATGCAGTTGGTGCTTCTGTACATGATCAGGCTGTACATCCATGACAGAAAGCATTTCTTGATGCTGTCAGAATAATACTTTACCTGAACATCTGATCCTCCCTGTTACAGTAGTGGGATTCTAGTCCTTTGGCATGTGGAGAACCCACCCACTCCCAAACTCTGATTAAATCATATCAGAAGAAATGCACTCATCAAAACCATGAGCCTCTGGCACAGACTTCTGAACAGAGCTGCAATGATGAAAACTCCATCAACCTTTAAGAGAATCTTGACGTTGTTGTAAAGAGTTACATTGTTATATAGAACTTTTTATTGTTATAAATGACACAGTTGCCTGTGACACAAGGGGAGTGAAACCATTTACCTATTCGTCTCTTATCCTGACACCTGTGAACTCCAAAATTATGAAGTCATGTGATTTCTAAGCAAAAATCTCATAGCTGGGGAGACCGACCTGGATTGAACAATAAAAATGTTCCCACAGAGCAAACTGCTTAGTAGTTTTTACAAATCAGGACACCTGCGTAGGTGCTAAACAAGGTTTTACAACTAAGTTTTTTATGAATGAATCATTTGTCTTACACCTTTAAAAGCTGGGGTCTAAAATCAATCTGCTTGTGAAAGTCCTTGCTAAAGCGTGTGAGATAAATGAGACAGTAAATCACACAAGCCACTAAGCAGAGTTTGATACCATTTCCCTGTGAACAAAAAGCAGTAAGAAATCTCACAGCTGCTGTTCCTGCCCTTCAGCAACTTTTAATTTTTATTGATTGACATAACACCTACGCGCCACATCATCCACAAGAGGCATCAGGTCTGTTTCAGGAAAAGGAAATTATTCGGTAATGTCAACAGCTGGCAGAGGCCACCAGGAACTGCTTCTTCATTCATTTGTTTTTCTCAGACACCTATAAAGAGCTGTCATCACACACCAAACAAAGCAAGCACCGGGCAGCATGTGTGTTTCGATGCTGGCATACAAGGTCTCTTCCTCCATCACTGGGAGGCATGTAGGGAGGCATGTCAGCCGTGGTAAGCGAGCAAAGCGGGTACAAAGTGGGCTCAAGCATAAAAGAGTTGGTTGCCTTTGAAGATCACTTTTGCTGTGGATGGTAATGGCAACAGGGCACGGATGAGAATCTGGACCTGTTCAGACCAGGCACACTGTCTCATGAGAAGCTGCGTATGAAGAAGGCTGTTGCCTCCACGACGCTAAGTAATACTTGCATTTCACTGTGAACCGATGGGGGCGAAAGGACTCTGCATGATGAAGTCAAGAGCTACCCGCTGGTATTATTTGCCCTGAGATAAACTGGCGTTTTAAGGAGTGTGATGTTCTTGTTCCCTATGCAGATCTCTGATTAACATTTGTGGTAGTATTGTGCATGTATGGGCAGGAGGCCCAGGATATCCCTTGATACATATGGAAAATGGCATACGAAAAAGAGTTTTGTTATGTGTGTGCAAGTCATTTTGGCCAGTATTAAAGCCAAAAGGCAACGGGAAATACAGCATATCCTTACTAAAGCATTGCACTGCAGAAGTGAAGAATAAGGTGTTTCAATGGAGTAACAGAGGGAGCTGTAGGTGAGTGAAATACGTTTTTGGTGCTGGAATGTGACCAAGATACTGGGTAAACACTGCTGCTGCTGAGAAAGCACTGCAGACATTTCAAAAGCCATAAGTGGTCAGGAGCTCGGTTTCTCAGTCATGTCCAAAACTCAGCAGCTTTAGCGGAAGAGCCTCCCTTAGCACCCGCATGCGGGTACTTGGTTCGATACTGACTCAGAGGGAAGAATGCTACCCACTGAGTCACCAGCCCCGCTTCTTCCAGCGCTGCCTTCTCTCTGCTGGTTACCCACGCAAGCCCAAGCATGCTTAGCGTACAAGAGCGAACAGGACTGCAGCCCTGAGAAGGATGGGTGGCACAGAATGAAAGCCTTGTGAGTGCCAGCGTGTCAAGGTAACCCATGCGAGAGTCGCTGTTTCTGAGGTCTGCTGGGTGACTTGTGGGACGAACACTGTGCTCACCTCAAGGAGACACAGCCCACTGTAGGTGTTCGCCTCCGCTCTCCAGCGCCTCCACAAACATGGCCTGCGTGGTAGTTGCATCGAACAGATTGCTGAGCCCAAGCTCGTGCCATGCAAGGGAAGGATTCAATTGCCCAAGAAATGCAGCTGTCTCCCACCCCTCTTCTCTGGAAATGTCTGAGCCTCCCAGAAAGGATGAGGAAAAGCACAAAAGCCATGCTACATTTGATCTGAACCGTGCTTAGCCTGTCTGCTTTCCTTGAAACTATACTGAAGTCATTTGGGGTGGTGAGAAGAGCGCTTGTGCTTGAAATAGAAGAGCTATATTTAACACATGGCCCTAACACAAAATAGAATCACTATGGCTCCCCAAAGTTAGGAAGTTTTGCTTGGAAATGCATTCCAAGATTTATCAGATTTCTCTCTTCTCCAGCATCCAAGAGAAAAAACTTCCTAGATACAGTGTACTTGCATGCCCAACAGACTGGACCCAGATACATACTTTGGTTTTAAGATTAAAAAAATCCTCCACTCACACACATCATGCACATGTAAGTAATTTGCAGTCTTCAAGTACTAACCCTTCCCAGCCTGAAGCAGGGGCAAGTTCCTTCCCTGTTCTCACAGGGCCTGTTATTGTTATGCAAGCTTTCATTCTGAAACTCAAACTTATCTGAAAAATACCCAGTTTAGTGAATCTGAAACTCAGCCCAAGCAACCCAAATGAAAATGCTGCACGTCTGTTAACCTATTCTTGTTTCTCTCTTAGGGACAGACTGCTTGTTTTCCCAGCAGCCCAGCTCATCCTGCCGTATAAGAAGTTTCCTGCAGGTATGATGGTCTGGCCTCAGCTCCTCAAACCCTATTCGCGTGTTTCTGCCCCACACACTTGAACCTGTATCCTTCCATGTCTCCAAGGAGAGATGGTGGAAAGAAGATTCCTGAATCTTCCCAACTATTTTTTTGTACTTCTTATTGTGTGGCCACAAGTAGTGATCTCAGATGCTGAAGGCTGGGCTTGCTTCCCCAGCAGTCCTCAGGCAAGCTGCTTCGGCTGCTGCCTGGTGATCTAGACTTGAGGAAGAGGTTCTGGGGCAAGTTCCAAGTGATGGAAGATGAAGAGTAAAGCAGAGTTGAAGCTTGCAGAAGTGCAGTGTCAAAGTGCTTCCAGAAAGTTATAAAATAGAGTATCGCAGCAGTAGAAGGAGCAAAACAGCCTAATAGACTGACCACGGGATGGGCTGAAGGAGACATCAGCTCTAACAATGAATTGCTTCATGGCTTTGGTCAAACTAGTCTATATTTCTGCCTGTATTTTTTTCACACATAAAATGGATATAATAATATTTACTTTTTGAGCTCTTGGAGTATTGTGGTGAAAAATTGGTTCTCATTTTTAAAGGCCTATGGAATATGTGCTGTTTGAAGACACAGGTGGGAAAGATTGCCATCAGACGGTAATATCTAAGAAGAAGACAAGGAAATGAAAGCACAGGTATTAAAGGTGCCAGAAAGAATAAAAGATGGAACCAGGAGGGAAAAAAGATTATTAGAGACACCTCAGTGTTGGACAGAAAAGGGAGGGAAGAAATATGATAAGGAAAAGATAAAGGAAAAATAATTTTTCCTAAGGAGGAATTAAAAGAAAAAGAGCAGTAACAAATATGAATAAAGAGAAAAAGCAAAGGGGGAAGAACTGAGTTAACAAGAAAGATGGAAGTGCTACTTTCCCTTAGTAGCACTTGTTACCACATAAGTGAGTTGCTCAAGAGAAGGGGAGGACAGAAAATAGAAAAATGAAAGAAGGAGGAGAGCAGATAAACATGGAAAAAGCATAGGTCAAACCTGACATTTTAATGAGTCTTTAAATTATTTTTTCCGTATCTGTGGTTTTCTTTGAGAAACCAATATTTTTTTGTTAAAAAGTTTTCAACAAAAATCTTCAGTGATGGTCAGAAAAAAGAACATAAAACCTAAGCTTGGTAACTCAAAACCTTTCTGCATTGCACTTAAAGCCTCCATGTTTTCAGGTTTTTTTATGAAAACCTGATGTTTCTGTGGTAAAATCATCACTTCCCAAACACCTTTATTTTTAGGCCTGTGTTCTCAATTAGCCTGGTAGTCATTTGCAGTAGGGCTTTTTGCGGCACTACAGCAATATAGTATACCAAAGGGTTACAAAGGAGCCTGCCTGGTATTAAAAGTCCACACTGGTGACTTTATGGTAGCTGCCAACTAGCCTTCCTTTTTGTCTCTGCATCTGCGAAGAGAAGCATGGGGTGTCAAATCTTCCAGTAAGAACTTCCCGTGGCACAAAATCATGATGGGAAAGTGAGCGAGCAATAAAAGCACAATGTACAAGAATAACCTCAGCAAGGCTGACTCCTGAATTGCGCCTTGGATACGCGATTGATCCCCACATCATCCACAAGTAATCCTTTTGCTTTTGCTGGTACATGTCTGAAACATCAGCTAAACTAACTGCGCTCTGGGAGAGATTCTGTAAGGACTCTGTCTGAACAGACAATCGCAGTGGTAAAAGTGAATAAGTCACTTGAGCGCATCTGTTGCTTTCTGCCCACAGAATTTTGTCTTAGTTGCACCACTCCCATTTACAAGCTTTGTGCTTGAGGGGGTGAGAAAAGCTGCCCAGGTGATCATGGGAAAGTTTATACATACGGCAACTCAGCCAGCAAAGTGTTTGGCGTAACATGCTGCGAGCGTGGTGGCTGCCCATGGACGGGGCTCTGGCGGCGTTCAGCCTTCGAGCAGGTTGGCTCAGTGGGGCCGTGGACCTGCTCCAGCACCTGCCCCATGGTGCTAACTGGAGCAAATTAGCCGTCCAAGGGACAGCAGGGTACTGTGGACAAGTTATCTGCCCAAGGACTCCTAAGTGGTTTGGTGGACACATGTATCTCCCTCTGCTGTGTAGTTGAATATCAAGAGTCCCAGTGGGTCTCGCATCACCCTTACAGAATCACAGAACCACAGAACCACAGAATCACAGAACAGTAGGATTGGAAGGGACCTCTGGAGATCACCTAGTCCAGCCCCCCTGCCAGAGCAGGGTCACCTAGAGCAGGTTGCACAGGAACGCGTCCAGGAGGGTTTTGAATGTCTCCAGAGACGGAGACTCCACCACCTCTCTGGGCAGCCTGTTCCAGTGCTGTGCCACACCCAAAGTAAAGAAGTTCCTCCTCATGTTTAGGTGGAACTTCCTATGCTCAAGTTTGTGCCCGTTACCTCTTGTAACCTGACTGACTGCACCACCCCTTCTTCATGGGGCAGACCCCAAGCTGAAGTCCCTGGCTGGCACTGGTAGAAGGATCAAAACAGCAGTTCCTTGCTGTGATGGAAATCTAGAGATCTGCTCCTCCAGGCTTCACTTACCTGGCACAAGCGAGTTCTTGTATTTGTCATCGTTGGTGTTGCTATGGCCACTACATGCAGGTATAAACCTTGCCCAGGGGACATTGTTATGGGTGAGTAGGGTGCAGCCCAGGAAAGGGTACTGTTTTACTGACATGATTTATTTTCATGACCCATTTGGGTCTCTGGAGTTTATCCACTCAGTTGATTTTGCAGGAAATCTCCTCATGACAGAGCGCTAGTGCATTTAGTAATAATATTTTACATTTATATTGGGCTCTGTGCATTCCAAGTGCTATAGAAATACAAACTCATTCATCTTATCTTTTTATCTTATGACAGTTGCCTGCAGCGCTGAGTTGGTTTGATCCCAGCCTCACAGACCTTTCAACAGTGGAATTGTTACCTGGCTAATTATCCATCTAAATCAGCATGAAGGACTGGTAGCTGGGCTCCACTCTCAGTTTCAACTAGCGGCTCCCATCACTTCAGTGAGAGGCCTCTAGGTTTTTCTGCTGCTGAAGACAAGAAAAAGAAAATATTGGAGGCAATACTAATTTAGTTTGTTTTCACCATGAAGGTGTTCACTAGGGGCAAAACTGTTTTCAGAATTAAAGATACGCTTGCCATAATTTCATGGAAAATGCAATTAAGCATCTCCGTAGTATCTCTCATCTCAGGGAAATGAGGCTACATAGGGCCGATTTGTATTGCTCCTACCCTTTATCCATTTGCTCTCTCCAAATTCTTTCATACCTCCCAGAATGAATAATTGATTCAGTGTAAATGACTAGGATTGTGAAAATACACTAATCAGCAGAGACAGATATGTTGTGGAGTCCAAAACATTTAGAGATTAAAGTGAGAATTTTTCTCCCAAGCTGAGCTGAGTTAGAGCATGAAAGGAAATTGAAACAAGTAGCAGATGTTGCTGTAGAAAGAGGGAGAACATAAGGCAGAGATTAGGCACCTCCTAGACATGGTCTAAAACCTGTATACTTCCTTTGCAGCTGTCTGCAGCCTGGATAAGGCCAAACGTGGCAGTGAAAAGACAGTATGGCAAATGGGAGGGACTCCATAGATATGAAAATGGTTTTATCCAAAGCGACAGCAAGCTTGATGAAGTTCAGTGCACTGAAACTTGCAGGAAAAGTCAATCTCTACCCTAAAATGCTGCAAACGGCAGTGCAAAATCTAAGGCCATGCATTTACAGAATTTTTATCCTAAACTGGTTGGTCATTGATGGCAAATAAGTAATAACGGTTTCCATAGCGGGCACTGTTAAGAGGTCCTTCTGCATGTTGCGTGCAGCTCTGATCACTGAAGTCCAATGCTGATGAACTCAGACTGGAAGAGCTGCACAAAAGGACTTTGATGAAGGTGTAGATGGAATGGCTGCACGGGATGGGAAAAAATGAGTAATTATCAAAAAGAAGTAGGTCCGAAAAGTTGGAAGCATTATAAGAGTGATAATTTCCAAAAGCTGAACTGAGTTAGATCTATCAAAGGAAATTAAGGCAAATGGAACAAGTGATCTCACACAAAAAAGCCAACAGAAAGTAGCGTATTTAGCTCTTTTAGACTAGGAAAAAAAATCTTAGCAGGTATATGACTTTTTGTTCTGAAAACACAGGAAAGAGAAGAGCTATTTAAGCTAAAGACAACGTTTGCACAGAGTTACTCGTATAAACTACCCTTAGAGAAATGTATGCAGGAAATCAGAAGAATGTTTCAAAACATCAGAGGAAGGAAGTTTTGGAGGAGCTTTCAAGAGCAGCAGCAGCAGCAGAAAATTTTCTACCCCATTTAAGAAAAAAAATTGATCAATGTATGAAAGTATGTGCTTTCCCATGGCATCAGGAAACCGGACTCAGCTGCTTCAGATGTTATTTCCAGACCTATTTCCCATATTCCTCCTCTCTCCCTGCCACCCCAGACATTTTCCGGTTAACTATGTCATTCAAAACCTTGGCCTTCAACATTAGTGCTGACCACTAGCACGACAGATAAGAGTACGAAAAAATGCTCCAAGCTTAAGTTTTCAAAAACTTTTTTCATTTACCCTTAGGAATGAGAAAGCACATAGGAAGGAGCTCTCACTAGCCGTCATCTCTGCCATCACGTTGGCTGTCTTCAGGACCTTGCTTCTTCACAGCAAAATGAAACAGATCAGCACCGTAGTTGCTGTTTTTTTAAGCAACTTCCAAGAACTTTCTTACCAGGATCGAAATGAAACAAACCACTTTACATAATGCTGTGTCGCCTGAGTCCAGCAGCTCTTCAGATTGCCAGAAACATCAGCTGTGTAACAGAGATGGGCTCCTTAGCAAGGCTGAGGCATGCTTTTAGAAAATGCATTTGGAGATTTTTTTTCTGAGAGGTCTTTCGCAACACACTGCCCCCAGTTTTTGCTCATAAACTTGGAAAATTATTCACCAAGAGTTTTATATTCAACTAATTTATTAAAAGCTCTTTAAAACTTATCAAGATACTTTTACCAAATCTTCGTACGTTCACCCAGCACGTGACCATTATTCTGCAGTGGAAAAGTATGTTTAGCACAGTAATTAGTATTTAAGATAGTATTGGATATTGTGTCCTCTCCTGATGAAGTCCTTGTGACCCAAGGCAAATATATTTTTATGCTACTATTGTCAGTTCAATGTCTTCTGTTGTGTATGTTGTGTCTTTAACAGCTTCTCTGTGGATCTTTTCTGCTTCCTTTCTTATCTGAAAAACTGATCTGTAGAGAGTAGTGGGAATAAGAAACATTCGAACTCCAGCATTAACGCTGCACTCCTAACTCCAAAGATTTTGTTGACTTTCCTACCAAGAAATTGGCTTTCTGACTTTTACTTAGTAATTTCACGATAGACATCAAGAATGGAAGCATGACCTTTGCTCCAAAAAAAGTCATTCATTAGCGCCGTGCATTTGGACCGAGGTTACCCAGTGTGTTTGAAGGAAAGTCTTCAGTTTGGCTTCCACGACACCCACTTTGTAGGTGGTATCCTGTTAATGCTCCTCTCTGACATTTATAGTCAAAATCCAGCTGCTGAGCCTCAGTCTCCTGGGCCCAGGCCCCTCAGCTGGTCTTCACTGGTCAGGACGTTCTCGGATAACTCTCCCAGTGCCGCATGGAGCAATTTTTTCTACCATTTCTGCCACGTTTGCTGGTTGTATTGTGTAAGCCAGGTACATCTAGCCCTAGTGTGTTATAGAAATGAATAGGTTAAATTTAACCCTTTAAACTTAATGAAAAAAAATAATTTTTATGAAGCAAGCAAAAGCTGCAGCGACTGATTCAGTATCTCAGTGTATTTCTTCTTGAGGGAGGCCCCGTCTTTTTTTTTTCTGGGTCATTGATTCAAGTCAATGGTCAGCACAGGAGTTCTCCACCAGGATCAGCTAGACTCTTTATGGCTTCAACATGGCGCTTGAGGAAGCTTGAAGTTTGATACTCTAATGGTCATCTCTGAAAGGATGATCCACTGCCCCTAAAACACGAGTGCAACAGTTTCCACATCTCACCCTCCTGCAAGCATTGGAGATGGCATTTCTAACACCTATAAAGAAGGCTGTGCTCACTGCCATTTGCTTTCAGCCTGAGAGGGGGGGGTCGAGCTGTGGGACTCTCAGTTGAGAAAGCCCGTGCAAAAAGAGTGTCCCAGTTTGGCAGTTCCAGGTTGGTAACAGATGAGCTTCCACGGGTAGCCTGAGGCACGAGCTCTGCCTTGAACTTTGCAAGCTGGCTACCAGAAAGGCTCCCCAACTTGGGAGCCCTGCCCAACCTTTCCCCCGTGCCCAATCCTGGAGAAGGAGGCCGGTGCCACAGTCAGGCACCATCTGCTGCAGCCTGCCTTCAGCTGCCAACCGCGTCTCGGCGCCCGCTGGGATGTGAAACTGCTGTTTGCGCACAAGGTGTAACTGTTTGACAGCCCAGCCTACTATGTCCTTGTTGCTCCATCTAGTGCTGTTATTGCTGTCCCAGCCTTTGATAAGGCGAGGGCCTGAGATAGCTACTGTACTTTCAAGTCTGCCTCCAAATAAGCGGCTACCTTTCATCTTTGTTTTATTGCCAAGGACAGAGACAGACAGGCCAGACCACTGGCTGGCTAATAAGTAATAGGGAACTTTACTGAGTCCCACAGTCCTCCTCATCAGGTGATATATTTTTTATACATATAGATTAATACATATATATTTTTACATCTATGGCTCCCATAGCATGAGGAGCAGGCAAGGGCCAGCACGCGGTGCGTGCATACGCCAGTGGAAATGCATGTCTGCAAAGGGACTCAGCTGTAATTGAGTAACTTGACAGGTAGAACAAACTCTTTCAGCCCTTTGCTCTTTCAAGTCCCCAAATATGACAGCTTAATGATTTTCTAGATGCAAAATGTCACTGAGATAAAGCAAAGTTTATAAAGGAGGACTGGTCACATCACAGAAAAAGCTGGTAATATATCAAAGCAAAGAAACTCAAAGTTCAGGAAACATTTGTTTTCCTCAGAGCTTCCCCCTTTCCTATCTCTCAGCATTCCCATAGCTGGAAATTCAGCCTGAAGGTTCCTTAAACAAATACAGCTCTGTCCTTTACATCACCATACGGCTCACCATCAATGCCACGTTTGGTAAACTGTGAAAGTCAAAACCCAGTTGCTCTGTTCCAGCTCTTCAAAGGTACGTAGGCACTGAAATTTTGCTGAAGTAACTGAAATGGGAGTTTCCTGTGATAGTTAACTTAGGGCTTTACATGGCTTATAGTATCCTCAAACACATTCAAATTTAGACGTGATTTTCTGCCTGCCAAAGTGAGCGAGAACGTCTTAACACTTTCAAAGCCGCATTTCAGCTGACAGGAGAAGCACTGCCTCGCCATGTAGGATGGCGTCATTGCATTTCAGCTCCCTTCCAGGGATGTCACTTTGAATTCAGCAGAGGCTCATCAGCCCTCTCTGCTCGGATTCCCACTCATCTGGTTTGCGTGGCTAAATTTCAACTAAGAAGCCAGGGTCATCTTTGTGCCCCCATGCATCTGACACAGTTGAAGCTGCTGACATGAAATGCCACCACACTAAAATCAGCATGGGTGGGAGGCAATTCCGGCCTTCCACAATTCCACCTATGCTGTTTGGCTTTTTTGCTGCCTGTCCAACTATTGTGCTAGGTACTGTGCAAAGATTAAATGGCTAGGAGAAAGAGCCCAGGAGGAGGAGTTTGTTCGTCTAAGCAATTCATGTCCTTCTTTCAGTAACAGCACAGTATTTATTGTCTATCTTGAGAGAACAAGGGTTGGTTTTTGTAAAGTATATAATTACGTGCACAGACTGTATAGAACTGTCCCTGACCTCTAGCATAATTAGTCATGTGGTTTCTTGTAAGTGCTTCTTGGGTGCCTGGATGAATCACAAAATTTTGAGGTTTGTCATCGGTAATTTTTGGTAACACATCTTAACCAGCAGCATGATTATCTGTATTTGTTTGCTTTTTATTTTACGTTCCTTTACCAGAAGACCCTGGGTGGGTGGTGGCTTTCTACAGCTGACATTCTGAATAGTAAGGCTGACCTTACTGGCTGTGTTTATTTGTAACATCTTAAGTGTCCTTAAAAAGCCCCGAGGCCTGTACAAACCTGCCAGAGGATGCAGTCCCAGCCCTGGGGAACTTTCATTCTCCACCAAGAGCCACAAGGTGTGGAAAAGCACACAAGCAAAGCTATGAGAACAAGGACAAAGTTAACCACATCAGCCATGGCTTTCCAGAAGTTTGCAGGTGCTCAAAGATACATCAGGTACCATTACAAATGCACAATAAAAATGCACAATACTCCCCGTTATTAATTGGGTTGTATTGGAATTTAGCTGGAGTATTAATTGGATTGGCTGTTTAACTTCAGTGAAGGACTAGCGGAACTTAAGTCCCTTTTTTCCCTCCATACACCACCACAGTGCCTAGGCACACAATTAGATGCCTGATGTCTTTTATAAACCTGCACCTATTTTTTTTTATTAGTTTTTTTGAAGTTGAGATTTCATAGATTTATACTGGAAAATTAATCCCTGATGGAGGTGTTATTGGAGATGGAGAGAAGATAAGAAATGGATGTAGGAGTGGTGTATAAGAGAAAACAAAAGCGAGAGAGGAGGAAGTAAAAAGAGCAAGGAGAGAGGGGCTGGGGTAGGGTTTGCAGTGAGAACAGTCCCAAGCACATGCGCGTTTTCAGCAGCTGCCTTTCTGCAGCCCTGCCTTTCTCAGGAACAGCCATGAGCTTTACAGCGATAGCAGTAACTCCCCCTCTGCAATAAAAGCAAAAGCAGCGGGTTGCACGGTAGAGATAAATGCACTTTCTTGCACCTCCAACCCTGAACCTACCTGCCGTGACTCCTTTCATTTCTTTTCTCCAAGGACTGTAACGTTTCACGCTGTGGCAGGCTGATACGGATCGTATTTGCTGTATAAACATCAGTGGTTTTGGGCACGGAGCTCAGAAACAGAGAATCTCCTTGGATCCAAATACCACAGGCCTGTCCCCCAGGGCTGCACCATTACCTCAAAGTCATGAAGGACACCACGTTTCCCAAGCAGAAGCCTTGAGTTTGCTGTCTTGGAGGAGATATTTGGGATGGGGTGTGGGGGACTGCAGGGTGGGAAGGAGACGAAAAAGGAAGGAAAAGCCAAGCTATTGCAAGCAGACACTCATGAAAATCACTGCCCCATAACAAGGCTTTTACGCCATGCCATTTGAAGGGTGTAACTAACTCCACAAGTGGCCGGCTCACCCCCCGGCGGGCTCAGGGAAGGCGCTGGGGCTGGGGCTGACAGATGGGAAATGGCAGAGGGGAACCATCAGCTCTGTTTGAGAGCATCTTAGGCACACATGCCTGAGGTATGTAAATACTTTGCTTAGCACGCGTTCATGCTGAGAAATGCATTACGGTACGCATCGGCCTTGGTTCTCCTGAAAGAAGGATGGATGCCACCACCTCGTGCATAACCAGACACCTCTCTTGCGAAGCAGAGGCGAGCGCCCACAGATCTGCACTCTGTTCCCTCTGCAAGGGCTTGCCAGGCAGTGAAGTACAACCACGCTGGTTTTGGCTGAAGTCCAAGCGCCACTTGAAGGTTTTCATCCAGGTGACTTTGTGCGTAGTCAAGCTTTATGGGATTTTGCTTTGTTTTTTGGTTTGGTTTG
Organism: Larus michahellis; assembly: GCF_964199755.1. Classification (NCBI taxonomy): domain Eukaryota; kingdom Metazoa; phylum Chordata; class Aves; order Charadriiformes; family Laridae; genus Larus; species Larus michahellis. The sequence goes on along the minus strand of NC_133896.1, from coordinate 83,757,710 downwards.
GTTTGGTTTTTGGTTCGGTTTTGTTTTTGGTTTGGTTTGGTTTGTTTTTGTTTTTTTTTTTAATCTCTTACATTCTGGTTTAAATCAGACTGACCTCAGTATCAGCCTAACAAGGTGGACCACTTTGTGAGACAAAGAAATTAAAACTTTCCCCTTGGGAAAGGAGAAGAAAACTTCATCTGCAGAGAGAAATCTTAAAATGCCATGCTGCTTCTCCAAAGCCGTGCCTAGATTGGGTGGTCAACAGCATCCTGCAAACCAGGAACACTGAGCATATCAAGAGACAAGTGTAGATTGGAGAGTAAGTCTCCTTACATGAAGCAGTGGAAGGCAAATAAAGCGCAGACAAAAAAACTCCTGCGCTGTTCTTTCTGGTGCAACAGAAACTGGGAAGCCAGAGCACTACAATAATTTCCACTGCTGTGGTCATTGTCCCTTGTTTAAAACCGGCCAAGTCAGGAGAGGTAGCAAGATGTCACTGGAGATTTAAACACTGTGCTTTGGCTTTTGAAATTTCTGTAAAAAGTAAATATGCTTGATTTGGAGAAGTCCTGATCACAAAGTACGTGTGACAGTTACAGAGGCAGTCCCCGCCTTTGAAATCCTAGTTTGAAGCTATCAATCAAACCTGCTCTCCACTTGGTTTATTCTGAACAGAGCCTTACACACATGCAGGATTTGGCCAGCCAGCCACTGACTTTCACCTCTTGATGCTTTCTTGATCTCCTTTAACTCACTGCTGGCCATATTGTTTTGCTTTTTTTTTTTTTTTTTTAAGTATGTGTGGGTGCATATTAGCTGTTAAAAAGCAATTTACATACCTTAGCCGCGCTCAGCCGAGAAGCAGCCGCAGAACTCAACCCAATAAATCACGAGGGGAAAACAAAGAGAAGGCAATGGGGAGGTGTGGAGCCAGGGCAGCAGGGCACTCGCGCTGCCTTCAGGTCACCGGGGGCTGCTGCCAGAGCTGCTGGAGCCACCCTTGCCTGGCTTGGGCTCCAGGTGGATATATCCTCCAGCAAGGGCAGCTTGCCACAGCCCTGGTTGAGCATGACAAACACTTCCAGCCAAAAGGAAGGGGAGATGCGTGTTTCCAAAAAAAGATGCTCTTCTTCAAGCACTATCCCAATTCTGCTCCAGTGTGGTTTCTGTTGTCTCGCCAGCTCTCATCAATGGTTTCTTCTGGACCCATAAGAAACAGGCACATAGAAAGAAAATACTCTCCTGACAGAGGGACCAGGCTCTTTTCAGAAAAAAAAAAAAAAGACAAGAGGAAGAAAGAAACTGCTTTTTGGAGCATGCTTGCCACCAATTCCCTCTTCTCCATCACTTCCTAGAAACCACACCTGGTTTCAGGGAAGGCAAGTTGTTTCATGGTCTCCTTTATCACAGCTCTACTAATGAAAGCACCATGAAAAAGTGTACCAAAGGCTAGAGAATAATTGGGGCGAGCACAACCACAAGCTCACAGATTTGCTGCCATATGGGGAAATACGGCTTTCCACAGAAAAAACCATGGAAAAGTTTTTATCCAGTGTCTACTTTAGGATATAGAAAAGGTCTTGGGTAATTTCAAAGCTCTTCTGTTTTCCCCGCGATAGAAGGAGATCTAGCAAAAGAGACTGCCATCTTATAAGATGCTTCACTTGTCATCTTAGGTGGTCATAACTGTACCTCTGCTAGCTCAGAAATACCAATAACCGTTTCCTCTTCCAGCACACCAGGGCAGCGGTCTCGGTGAGGTCCCCCAGGTCCCACTCACCAGTCATCCTTCCCAAAGAGCGTCAGAGTGCTTCGCCCTGTTGCTCTGTGGCAGTCAGCCTGCCAGAAAGCAAAGTGCAAGACAGCCAACAGGGCAAAATGCAACATGATCTGCTTCAGTGTAAAAAAAAAAAAAAAAAAGGCCTGAAATTGGGCCTGTGCCTTAAATTTAAAGCAGATACATCTTTAAGATCTGTGGCGACCTAAGAAGCAGCATGTTTTATAGTGGTCTTAATGTAGATTTTGCCTATCCTGTGGGGTTTGAAGGTGACCAAAACCTTGAACTTTGGCTTTGGTTTTAAAAACATTCTAGTGCTTGGGCTGATTTTCAGTGATGCAACAAGTCCAGCTCTAGGGCTCCTGGCGTGGGATCAAAAACTCTAAAAGAAATGAGACGCGAAGCTGTGAACTTACACCAAATTCACTCTGCCAATTCAATGTTGCCAATAAAACTAGTTAGCATTCCAGGGACAGGCTTTGTGCTGGACCAGGGCAGGCCCGGTTGATGGTTGGCATAACAGCAATGACATCAGTATATCACATACTCTGTCTTCTTTGGTCAAAAAGGCACTGGATATCCATGCCTAATTTGGATCTTGCAAGGAGAGTTAGTGAGCTGGGGTGCGTGCATCCAATATGAATGATGGTGGAAAGGCGGTCTCATTGTGACAGTAACGATGGACAAGTAACTAGGTGGAGCCTTACGGTTCCCGTGGTCTGCTCTTCCACGGATGTTTCCCCAGTTAGCAAAACCAGCTTGAGGCCATTTGATCCTTAGCGTTTCCCAGCCTGGCCCAATCAACCCTTCCCTGCACTGCAGGTCATCAACACCAGTTCTGACAGCACAAACATTCACTACACATTGAAACAGGGTACATGGAGAAGAGAACCTCTAACAGAAGTGGTCATTTATTCATGTATTCTACATCTAACCCAAACCACGTAATTTAAAAATAGGTATTAAAGCATTTCTCTTTAATTTAAAAAGCTCAGACCTATATCACCTCGAGGTACGGTGTTGGGGAGAGCAGTTGCTGTTGTGCCTTGCTCCTCCTCTCCCCACATTGCCCAGCCGCGTGCTCTCCCAGCCTTGTGCTCCAGCACTTAACCGCTTTCGCTTCCACGAGCCGCTGCGGCTAACTCAACAGAGGTCTGCCCAGCTGGGCTAGCTTTCCACTGCCCTAGCACATCGTGGCAGCTCAGACAACCAGCCGGATGCGCCGTCCCTCCCTGTGCCTTGGGAAGCTGTGCCTTTAGTGTGCAGGCTCCTTTCAGCTGAGCCAGCCTGAGCGCGAGCTGCTGTCCGTTCCCTCAGCATTCCCATTCCCGTTCCTCCCACTCGTGTTCCATGTAGTCATCAGTCCCCCATATAACAAGTCATTTTTGTTCCCTGGTGTGAAGGAACTCCATTCTTTGCTGTTGCCAAATGAGTTTTTGGTCAGATAACCCACTGGAAGTGACTCACACAGCAGCCACGCGACAGCTGCTTTCAATACAAGGGGAGCAGAGGCAGCACGTACCTGAAGAAGGGCAACTCTCCTCAAAAGGCACCGCTCCCACCCACCCCACTCAACCTAATTTTAGGGCTGCTGTGGCCCCTGGCTTGTTCCTGCCTGTAGCTGTGCGTTTTTGTCCTTTCGTTTGCACTAGCGCTGATGCTCATCCCGCACAGAACCGTCCCAGCTTGCTGAGCTGGAAGAAAACTATTCACTTACTTTTTTGAATGGGTTTGCTGCAGGTTTAGCAGGCTGGACTAGCTTGCCTTGCGGATTGCAGAAGGGGATTGAGGAGGGGCAGAGCAGCCCTGGTTCAGACCAGCTGCAGCCACTGTGGAAGCTCAGACAGAACATGAGCCCGCAGCGGGTTCAGAACGAAGGATGACGCTCATGGAGGATGTCGAGGGGGATGTCAGCTCTGCAACTGCACGGTGGTAATACAGATAAGCTCTCTGGCTGCTGGTAGTTTTATTAGAAACATCCATCTAATAGGATAATCCCTTCCTCAAACAGCTCTCCCCAGGGTCAGAAGCCACAACTATGCTCAACCCATACAGAAAAACCTCAGGTTTTCTCCACAACAGCTTCCTGTAAATGTGGATTTGACACACATTTGTCAATACAAAAATCTGCTGGATATTGAAAACAGAGAATGTGGAGACAGTATGAAATTGAATATAATTTAACACAAATAAGACAGGGTCTACCACCAAGTGTACTGTTGTCTTTTATACACAACTGAGTGAAAGCCACTGGACTTTTCCTGTTTAAATGAAGCTGCCACGTAATTTTGAGTCTGCTGCCCCCAATGCCACACATTTTAGGAACGTGGGAAGAGACGTGGGCTCCATCGTGGCACAGATCGCATGTGATCTTACTGAAAACCCAAATTCAAGCACAGAAACAGGCCAAATTAAATTCAAAGGGGAAATGACAAATAAATTAGGCCCAAATATTCTTTAAGAGCAACCAGAGATGAGAAAATGGAAAGTGAGGGACAGATAACGCGTGAATAAAATGTCTTCCTGAAGTGCTGGGAGTTTTAAAAGAAGTCTGTTCCACATTAGAAACAAAGCAGAAACAAGTGGGAAACAGCAAGTGACATTGTCCTGCCGGTTTTATTTTCACTGAGCAAAAGTGCAGAGAGTAAACAAATAGCGCAGAGAGACAATGCAAAGGTTAGTTCAAAAGGCTTTTAGCTCTAAATTATCAGCAGCACATTGGCCAGAAGCTTTAACTCCACGTGTGTCTCTCTGATCAAGGGAAGCTTATTTTAATTTTTTTTTTTTTTTTTTTTTTGAGTGGTCCAAAATTCTGTCTCTATTTGCATCGTTGCTTTGTGGGTTATTCTGACGCTTTGCTTAGCATGTGCTTGCTTTTCTGACACGGCAGGGCAGCCAGAGCGATGCACAACTCAGTAGCGTTAGAAGAGAAGAAAAACCACTCCAGAAACACGCGGCAGGGATGAGTAAGCAAGCCTTCCTGGTTGTTGATCTGCGATATGCTCAGCAATTCCAGCAGAGGAAGTATTTATCTTAGGAGGGTGCGTAGCTTCCGCTGGGTTTTCACTCCAGCACTAAAACCCGGTGCTGAAAGCTCTAATGATCAGATGATTTTCTTCCCCCTTTGAGTCACAGCAGCGACTTCTGCTGTGTGCTTTACCTGCTTAAGCAAACAGCGAGTGCTATTTGGTGTGCTTCAGGGGCCGAGCAGGAAATTTCTTGCAACGTGCAGTGACAGCGCAAATCGTTCGTCTCCCTGGCAAGTTAGCAACATGGATAAATAGCAGAGCAGATTGGCTGGGTCACAGGTAGGCGACCTCCCCTCCTCCAATAAAATCTGCCTTCCTAGGCTGGGTCGCTGGAATCCTAACACTGCTGTTAGGCCAAGAGCAGAGATCCTCATGCCTGTGGTATTTGCTCAGAGGGCATGACCACTTTGGGCAAGTCTTTCATGTGAGTCAGCTTTAGCTGATCCATGGGAAAATTCCTTTGTGTTGTCAGGCAGGGTTTGCTCACAGTTTCAAAGGATAATCCGACTGAAAGGAAAACGCTTCTAAATTTTAGCATGTTTCGGTCAGCTCCTCTGTTAAACCTGGAGCAAAGCAAAGGATGCTCAGTTTTCTTTGCAGGTCAATTTTTAATAAGGAGGGCCCTCAATAAGGAGCCTGTGCTTTCTGAAATCCCTCTCACTGGATTCTACGTCATCTCTGACCACACCAAACGTCATGTGTGCAAATACCATTGAAACAGATTCAGAAGAAAAGTATAAATTCTGACCATGACGCCTGGAGAAAGTAAATTCAAGAGCTAATCCTGCCAACATTTATTCATTTGGCTACCCTTTGTGTCCTGTCAGGTTCTTTAGTCACCAGCGAAGAGGCAGCAGAGTCAGGGAAAAATCGGGGCAGCGTACTTTCCACTCCCTTTCCATTTCCCTGCATGAGGAGCATCCAGAAGCCCCCACTCCCCCATTTCAGTGGAAGAGCTGTTTGTTCAGGGCTGGCCAAGGACATTGGAAATCCTCGTGTGATTTTATTGCTCAAGTCAACGGCTGTGACAGTCGGGTCACCATCAGTTGAATTCACTGCTGACATATGCGAGGGCAAGGACTGTGTGCAGCATGAGTGAGAACGGCAGAATACAGGCTTACCTTCTTCTTACAGAACCTGCAGTTATCCGTGCCTTGTCCATCCTTGGGGTCCTAGGCACTACTGCCAGGTAAACACATGATGATCACTGTACAACGGTAAACACATACTGGGTGGTTGGAGCCATTCTGCACTGTATCTGCAGCCTCGCTGAATTCTCTTCTAGTGCACTTATTGTGACCCTAAAAAAGCCCCATTCATTTTCCATGGTGCCTCACCCATAGACAAGGGATTAGAAGGTATTTGCACGTGGGTTGGCAGGGAAATTCTGCTCTTCTGACGTGAAGGAGTTTAGGACATCAGCAGGGAATGAAGAACTTGCAAACTGGGTGCCCGGGCACAGTAGTTTAGTCCCAGACCCTTTGCTGGTATGGGACTGAAGCCTATTGACTTCAGTGGATGAAACTGTTGCTCTACACCAGCTGAGAAGGGCAATATAATATATCATAATCACTCAGCCATCAGTCGTGTCAAGAAGTAAGTTGCTAATCACACTTTTTTTTTTCCAGTGTAAGTTGGCAGTACTTCTTTTATGAAGATAACCTTCACAATGCCTTCAGACTCACTACTGCTGAAAGTCTGTCAAGGTGAGCTTTCTTACAGAAATCAGGTTAGTCGCTGCTTCTCTTACCCCTTCTCACAGCAGGCTCTGAATCCTCAGAAGGTCAAAAGCACAAGATCTGCAACCTGAATCACAGTCAAGCCCCCACATCCTCACAAAGTGAAGGTGGTTCGGGGACCTGGGGGCTGATCTGAAGATGCATTGCTCTGTTATCAGACCTCAACCACAGCATTGGACAAGTCACTTCAGGCCGACACGTGGAAGAAGTTACCACGGCTCAACACGTTACTGAACGTCCACCGAGCTCTAAGTAAAAGCACAGTTTTTAAAACCTTCTCCACTGGAACTTCAGCATTTCACCTTGTGCTTGCAGGGAGCTCTTCCCGATGTAGTAAGTCACATGTAAGATGAACCCTCACCATGCAAGGTGAATCTGTGGGAAGATTTCTGATGGCCTGCAAATGCAGAGAGAGTGGAAATCCCACTAGATGTCCCTCTGCCCCTTTATGCACTTGCCTAGCCTTAACACGATGAACTGTTGCAGCTGTGTTCAGGTGCTGGACCTGTAAAATGGGATCAGTAGACACTTTCCTGTTACACGGAGCCTAAGGAAGGAGCAATACATAAACGGCTAGGCGATGCCTCCACACTGCGGCTCCTGTACGTGCCTGATGTCTGATGGCTACCCTTGCAAATAACTACAAATTACTAAATTCTGCCACACTTGTTTCTCAGAAGAGTTTCCGTGCAGTTTCTCTTGTTTGATACCAACAGTGCTATTTGCACAGAAGGAGGAACAGCCTGTGGTCCTCTGGTGCCGTAGAGGATGTCCTGACGGGTGCTGGAAACCTCCGTATGACCAAATGCAATATTTGGTATCCAGCCCTCCTGGCGATATGTGCTGAGTATAATAAAGACTTCAGTGTCTGCTAACATTTTCACTGTTTAACAAAGGTTTTATGAAAATCCGTTTCAACTTCTAGGCTGTTTATGAAGAATTTCTTGTGGCTACTATTTGCATAGTTGCTGTTCCCACAGATGTTTGCTAAGACTTTGTGTGTGTGTGTGTCTGTTACTTGCTACAGCGTGAAGAACATGAAAAGTAAATACAGGGAGAAATTCAGGGCATAACTTTCTTCAACACAAGGCAAGGGGAAATCGTTTGGAGTTAGTGTGTCATACGTACAGAGGTCTCCAGAGGTGCTCTCTATAAACTGGTGAAAGTCCATATCTTACAGAGGCTCATATACAACCTGTCTAAAGTCCCATATGCTCAGACCCTTCTAATTGCATGAGGCTCCTCCGAGGTCAGTTGGGCTATCGTTTCTGTACCATGGCCCATCCCCTCAGATTTCAGAAGGTGACTGAGTCAGTCCCAAAGTATATAGGCATCTAAAGTTCATTGAAATTGCTGACAATCAGCCACTTAGCCAGTCTAAAGAATTGGGGGTTTGGATAGTGTGTTAGGTGGAAGAGGGCAGCACATCCACATCCACAGACACAAACAGTAAATGACAAAATGACAGCTGACTTTGGGATTATTCCAGAATCAGGATCAAAGTGATGTAAGTTACAGTTGAATAACAAATGAATTTGCAAAGCAGCAGGGGCAAAACCCCTAAACAAATCAATGTTTGCTGAACCTGATACAGCTGTAGAACCAGCATTAGATCCTCATGCATGAGAGTCATGAGACACGCTTGTGTGAGAATCAGACTCAAATTTCTTATTTGTAGCATCTTTCTGGGGTGCTGTCAGAGTAGTCTCTGGAAGCTGTCATGAAGTCCTACCACTGTTCATCAAAAAACGGAAATTGATATACCAGAGAACGCTTGCCTTGCATCTCAGAAACTAAGCTCGGCTCTTCTGAGATGGTATCCCCCACAAGAACCATCTCCGCAGGGATCGCCGTGTACTTCAAGACCGTGTGCTCTGGGCTCTAATGCTGATCTATACAGCTTTGAACTTTTGGTCTTCCACTGCTTCTGTCCTTCTTTGATAGTTATCCTTGGCCATCTTATATGGCCAGCGCTCTGATTTCCTCCAGCGGTCCCCCAAGGCCTGTTCTGTAGCTGAAGGGAGCAGCCCACATCAAACTTTCCTCCCTCCACCGCTGGAGTCCAGCACCCAACTACTTGGCATCTTTGGCTCCTCTGGAAGTGAACATAGGCCTCTTCTAAACACAGAGGTACTAGAGGATTAGAGGACAGACGATTAAGTACCTAATCATCTAACTGTCTTGCATTCTGAATAAGTTGATTGTTTCATGGAAAGATAACATGTGGTCATACAATGATAAGCTGTGTCATAATGCATATTCAAGGAGATGGAATGAGAAAAGAACAGAAATAGGCTGGTGTCTGTAGCCTTGACTCCGAAGTTTCCCGTCTTTTGAATGGAGGTACTCTTTAGACAAGATATTTTCTGTGATAACTATTATTTGCTTATTTAATTCCTCATTGAAGGGACCCATCTCTTTTTGGTGATTTTATGTTACCTATTGCACTTCCAATGGCTGCTGAAAATTATTTGGAAGTGACCTTAGTGTCATTATGAAAACACATTAGCTTGCCTACTAATACTGCAAACAAGGCTGTATTAAATGTACTATTCATCAGTTTCATCTTTGAGGCATGTAATAATTTCTGTGTGATTTTTTCAGGTTTACAAACTATTAGGAGCGCACTTTCCCCAATAAATAAGTCAGGTAACCCAACCCACCCTCACAAGCATATTAAGTGTAATTAAAGCTAAAGGGTGTTTACAGGTATGTGCTTCCTAGTATTTCTGATACCAGGGCTAAGAATAATTTGCATGAGATGATAGGATCCAGTGCCCAAGTTCGGGCCTGTAGAGCACATGACTTTTGCCTTTAGTTTTGAAAGCAGGTATTGCTCTCTGGGGTGCTGGGATTACTTTCACAGAGGCTGGGGGCATTCTTGAAAGCGAAAAACCCACCTGTCGGCCAATGCTCAGCTTCTCTTCAAGATGTATACACTACAGTACTGTCCAAAAGCTCTGCTAAAGTGCAGAGCCTTGGGCTCCTGGACCCATTAGTGGAAATGAGACCTGGAAGGCAGGGCAGGCAGCTGGCAGGGCAGGGAGTCAGAGGGCAGGGAAAAAGGCACCATCTCAGTATCTCTGAGGGAGACAGAGGGGAATGAAGCAATGGGACCAGGAGTCTCCATTGTGGGGTCCCTCCACTGAAGGGCTGTAGCCCGAGTCCTGAGCTTGCCACTCAGTTTTTGGCGTAGCCTTCTCTTCCTCAAAACCTCCACAGAACAGCTGTATCAAGTCATCAAAGTACCTGCTTACAGATTGCTGTGGCTTCTGCAAGGTACCCGACCTCGCAAAGGCATGTCTGAGACAGTTGAAAACAGTGACCAGTTCACCTGAGTAGAAGGATATAGAGCAGAAGACTCTACCCCAGCAAGCCAACAAGCTTCTGGCACTAATAAAGAGGTTTCTGAAAGTCTGGAGCATTTTTCTTTCCCCCTTGCTTTTCACTTAGATTACAGCTTGCGCTTTTCTAGCAATGGCTGGGAGCCAAATTCCCTAAAACTGCTAGAAAGGCAGTTCTCATACTATTTACAGCATAACCGGAAGCCAGAATTAGCAGATATCTCATGAGTAAGCTCATTCTCATGGGATTTCTGGTCCAACTTTGCACACTGGAGGAGATAGAAATGTTATGGCAGGACCATGTTAAGCTCCATACAAATATTACATGCCTGGACCAGTGTATTGCTTTAAACTGAAATATTTTAAAAAAAGGTGCGCCAGCATCCAAGAAATAGAAGTGAGGGAGTTCCCTAACAACTAGGTTATCTCATGTTCTGGCGGGGAGAGCCTTTCAAAGACACTTGGCTATGTACTACACGCAGATGGGGCCAGAAAACAAAATGTTTATTGACTGCTTTTGGTGAGGCGGTCCTTTTCCAAGGGATGGGAGATGTGGTTTTGATTTCTCCCATTTTTTCCTAAACAGACCTCTTCCTTTCTCTAGATGAGTATTTAATTGTTGGGCTATGAGGAATAAAGAAGACACATGCCAGAAAGCTCGGTCCATTGGGCTTCTACTACATGACAGCTTTTCTGAAGGTTCCTCTGGTTTGGAATCAGAGGTGAGACAGGTTGGGATGAGAAGCCCACCCCAGGAGAAGAACAGGAATGCTGACAGCTTCAGGATGTGCTGCATGCCCCCCACTAAAGAAAACTTTGGTGCCAAGGGGACTTCAACCCAGCAATGCACCTGGAGAGCTAAGGTGCAGCAAGAATGAGTATTGCAGAGTCTCAGGGTGCCCAGCATTGGACTTGAGGACCAAATAAAGACATTGGTGGTTTTGTACCAATCTGTGCTTCCCTTTTCTGGTTTCTGGATTTGCAGATCGGTGTCTGCATTTTGTCCCGTTTTATTTTCGGGTAGCGAAAGTGAATACCACACAATTATTCTAGGTGAACTCCCAATCTAAATTATCACTTTCTTTAATCTGAAAACACAAGATAAACCTAAATTCATTCTTGCTAAATAGATACTTATTTGATGATTCACCAGCACTTAAGGTTCTCGTGTTAAACTTTAAAGCAATTTGAAACGATGAGTTATGAACTAAAATGGTATGTAAAAGTCAAGACACAGAGAACTTCATGGGCTTTCCTCACCAGCAGCAGCAGCACTTCCATTTCAGTGTGTTTAGACTTAACTTTTAAATTGTTTTCAATGAAGATGGCTTTTTTATTACCGTTTTTATTAGAAAGAAAGATCTGTTCCTATGCATACTAGAAGCAAGGGCAAAATTATTATTCTTTTTTTTTTTTTTATATATATATGTTTAAGAACAGGATCAAACCTCTATTTATTTATACACCAATTAAAAAGTTCCATCCTTCCAGCTGGGAAAATGCTGTCAGACCAAATTTGTTACGTACTGTACATTTTATTTTTGGAGCAGGGAGCTAACAGTAAGTTGAGAAATTTTTTTCCCAGCAGAAAAGATATAGCAAATGTTTTTAGACATTCCTGGAATTAGATCAAGTTTTGAACTGGAGGCAGAATAAAGTGGCTCACATCATGAAAAAAAAAAAGAAGAAAAGAAAAGAAAAAAAAGAAAAGGAAAACCTGAGCAATTATGTTAGATACGCTAGTAGTAACAGCAAATATTATAACTGTTATTTATTGACCAATACCTATCTCAACTGGCATTCATTACATAAGACTGATTTACATCTACCTGAGGGTCAGACCTTTGTGTTTTCATGAAAAACATGGCAATTTTTCAGCAAATTCTCACTCAATGTCTCCAGCACATCAGTTTAAATTCTGCATCTCTGTCATGCTTGGTATTCATAGTAGTCAATACAATGAACTTTTAATGCAAAAGCTTTTCTGGTACAGCGTTTTCTATTGCAGGGTAGATTCTAAGCAAATTCTGCAGAATAGTTCTGTGAACCGGCTGGAATGCACATTTGTGATTTGCTTTAGAAACCTAACTGCAGAATTTACATTCCTTAGGGAATGGGAACATTAGCTCTGATGACATTTTTCCAGTGAAACAGCTTGAAGTTCAAATATTTGCAGCAGAATGTTTCTGTTGACCATCAGGATATGTGTATGGATCACAACACTGATGCAAACAAGTTTTAAATAAACAAATGAGATAATTGCTAGAGCTAGTCAGAAAACAAGAATTCCATTCCACACCTAAGACATAACTGGCACCATCGAGAAAAAACGCTTTACACATGCAGTGAAACTGCATTTCCCAACAGAAGCTGAAATTCAGCAAAAATACATGATCACCATTTGCAAGTCAAAGGTATACAGGTTCATCAATTAAATTATATCTTAAGCTATTATTATATTAGTATATAGTATATAGTGTATTATTATACCATAATTAGTTTTATGTTACTGTACATAACACTCAAATCATGTTTTTTTAATCATTCTTGAAGGCGTTTTCTCAATCTGAAATAGCTGTCTGACAAGTCTCTTTTGAGCTCGGGACATGAAGGGAAATGAGGTAGCTAAGGAAAGTATTTTTATAGTATGTCCCTTTGACAAAAACAAACAGTTATTTAATTTTCTAGTTTGTGCTTATAAAAAGAAAAAAAAAAAAAGAAACAGGAAAAGCAGCTTGATCTAGAAACTCCACAAACTTTTTGTACCCTGGGGTCAACGCAGCTTCAAAAGGGACATGTCAGAAAGGGCATCACATGGCGTGGGAGTACCTGATGCATGAGCAAGTGCTCAGAAGGAGGGATGCCCAAACCTTTTTATAACACCTACAGTAAACCCATGTAAACTCGACCCTCTGGCTAGTACTTTATTAAACTTGATACATTGGACCTCCACACAAAGAGCTCGATGTAGTAAAATTCTGATGAACTCCCCAATTACTAGTCAGGAAAAGTTAGGACTGGTGAAACTTGACAAAAATAAGAGCACCTTTCATTTCCCTCAGTCAATGATGCTGAGAAGTGAAAACTTCCAGCCAAAGGAGAGACAGCAGGACTCTTCAAAAGCAACTCATGTTCAATCAAAAATGAGTTCTGAAGTAAAATTTTTGGATGTGCAACCGGCACATGTATTTGTGTGTATTAGATCTGTGCTAGTACCACAGCTGAAATGCAATGGGTTCATTCTGCTCCCCCTGCCCAATAAAATCACCAGTGCACCTTCACAATTACATTGGTAAGAAAGCAAAATCCGGCCTTGCAGATGTGGTCCGCCTGCACACTCTCACTAGGCAGGAGATGGTATTGCTCCACCCCCAGGGCTTTAGCAGGTTAGCAAAAAGAAGGCAGTACACCCAAGCACATGTTTATTATGACAAATTATAAATCTTGGCTAGTTTTTATTATTCCAAAAGCAAAAGCAGGTCACCTGCTCCGTTTTAATGCAAGAAGCATGTTCTCGTTCAAAAATTTTTAACAAAATTACGTTTGGGATTCTAAACTTCTATGAAAGCTCATCTTTTCCCAGACTGAGGTGGGAAAATATCCTCCACAAAAAAGAGAGCTTTGGAAAGCTGTAAACATCCGAAATCAACATGTTTTAACAGATCGCTGCAGTTCTTAATGGCAGCAGACCCAAAGGACATTTGCTACACTCAGGAGAAAAAAACAAGCCCACCTCAGTTCAGTATACCAGCAAATTTTTTTTATTTTTTTTTTTTTAATCTCCATGGGTTGCTTGCTTTGGTAACCTGAGAAAGTCTATATAGTCTAGAAAGTCTATATTTTTTCCCAAAAATCTTAAATTTCTTTTGTAGGAAGCATGAGCTACTGGTGTAAGGAGGAGGAAGAGGAGCAGGTTCTCTTGGATTCTGTCCATGTCACTTGGTCTCTGAAGTTCTAATCAGTTCTTGATGTTGTCTGGTTTTGTCAGTGCCAAACATCTCAGTTTGCTGATTTTACTAAAGCTAACCTAACTGGGTGGTCCGTAACTGACGAAGTACCCTTGTGTTAGATCACTGGGATCGCATTAAAAAATAATGAAAAAAAAAAAAAAGAGGCATGAAATCTTGCTCGTTAACTTCTCTCAAAGTCTAGCATTTGTCTGAGCAGGAGCTTGACTCTGCTGCTTTGCAATAGGAGAGAGAAGAATTTATTGTTTGTGATCTGATATCTCATAAGCACCGCTCAAAAGGTGGCAGTGGAAAAGTTGCTTAAATATCCTGGCCTGCTAATGTGTTGATCCTGCACGGCGTTGTGCTCTCCCCCTGCCATCTGTTCGGTGAGGAGTCAGAGCACCGTAAGAGTTCTTCGTTTCAGCCTGCCAGATCGAAAGACACTTTTATCTGGGAGAAACTTGCCCTCAGGGGGAAATGCTAAGAGATAAGCCTTCTGCTAAGACGGTGCTTGCTCACACTCTGGCATCACGGACAACATTCAGGAGCGCTGAAGAAAAGTGGGATTAGCATAAAACTGCTGACACATGTTTGAATGAGATGTATACAAGACTGCTGGTCAAATAGCACATTGCCTAAATTTGCATCTATTCCAGGTGCATGCCATGGTCGGTCCCCGCAGGGGGTAAGGGCGAGCCAAAGGGAAGCAGATCACAGAGTTCGCTTTTGACACCCATGGATTTGGTTGCACAGCCACAAACGAGCATGACCTTAGGCTACCATATGTACGGGGCATCTCTATGAGTGAGATTCATCTTCACAGCCTGGGTGAGCAAACAGACCACCAGGAAAGGATGCCAGCGCAGGAAGCCAAAGACTTCCCCAACTGAGAGTGTCTACAGGGGTGGCTGCCTCCATCATGCAGCCTCAGCCTGAAAGGACAAATTTTGGGAAAGGATAGCTATTGCTAGAGCTGTAGCAAAGTTGGTTGAGAGCCAGACCAGGTTCCTTGTGTCCATTCCACCATTTCCCATGCAGGTTTGTGGAAGTAGTAGGACAGGTGTTACCTTTGCATCTATCCAACCCCTTGCTAGGCCCCAGTGCACACCCCTGAGGCTTGGCTGCCTGTGCTCAAGGACATCTCACCTATGGTGCAGCTGTGTGACCTTGGATCTGACTGCTGGGAAAGACCTATGTGGGAAAAAGCTGGGAGAAGCCTCACTGGTAGCCCCTCCTCTTCCCTTGGGAGCTGTCTTTAAGCGCAGGCCCTGAGTCTTGGTCCTTGCCTGAGCTACAGCAGCTGCGCCTGTGCCTGGCCATGCACCTCAATGACCTGGACCACGTCTGGATCCCACCTCATCGCTCCAGACTTGTCTGGCCATCACTGAGCTGCTGGCTGCTACTGTTCACCTGCATCCAGGTCCTGTGACCCTTCACGTTCAGGTGCTGCAGGACTGCACCCCGGTCGGTTACACGCTGCCCTGCCTTCCTTGTGGTCACCATCAGCTCTCAGATCGCCTTCCTGTGGGGAGAAGTCCTCTCCTGTTGCTCCCTGACACCCCTAAGGTCTCTGCTGTAGCTGCCTGCTTCACCACACCAGCCAATGGCAGGGACTCATGACAGAGAATAGCTAAGCCATTTTTCACTGGTTTAAATCCACTGGATTTAGGGACCTGTTTCTGATGCATGGTAACCAGAAGAGAACGCCTGCATGTGTATTAAGGGTGGGAAAGACTTGCTCGTTAGTTTTCTGTCAGTAAAGTATCGTTCCCTGCAGTGTATTCTCCGGAGATGTGTCCTGCTCATCTTCACATGACCGAGGGACTGGAAATTTTGTCATTTCCTATGAAGACTATCATACAGCCTACAAAAATCTTAGCATTAGGAAACACTAAGAAAGAAAACATCTTCTGGGAAAAAAAAGAAAAAAGTAATCGCAGCCTATGAATTGAGCTGCTGACCCAGTAACAGTTTCAATGTTAAGCTGGGCAATATTTGTTAACTCTCTGACACACGGTCCACTGGAATTGTGGCCCACAAAAATCCCAGAAAAACCAACCAACTTGTTCCGGGGACCAGCAGAAGAGCCTGGATCTCGCATTGCCAAACACACAAAGACCACCGAAAGCTGTAGGAACTAGGACATCTGAGTTGACACATCTGTACATTCCCATCCATTTGAAGACTCAACATGGGTTCCCAAGCAAGCTTAGGGACCACCACGGATCTGCCTGTTGCCTCGTGGTTTGTTGAAATTGTGGTAAAGGTGCATTTCAGGCAAGGTTCCATGGACTTTCGTAAAGACAGATTGCTGTTTTGGGAGAACTATCTTCATACTGTTTATGAAGACCTGATCTTCAATGAATTTTTCTGTGGTTTGACCTGCATAAAAGCCTACTATAACAAAAAAATAAAGTCCTGTGCAACCACTTGTTTTCTTGTTTGAGTGACCAAGCCAACCTGACACTGTTGTCTTCTAATATCCTTCTCCTTTTAAGGTTATACACTTATTATCTGCTACTGGAACAGTATTTTTTAAGCATTATTGCTGGAAGAAGGAGAGAGAAAAGAGCTTTCTTTTAAAGGTAATGCAGTGCCTGCCTGGAAGCCCCTCACGCAGTTCCCGTCCAGGCGTTGGAGGGTATGTTTCTTTAAGGCTGGTTATGTGTTCATGTAACAGGGCAAGTGCATACGTGAAACAAGCTTTTGCTGAAGCTTTAAGTCTGCAGGGGAATTTTCTAATGATCGTTTTTAGTTAATAGGCACAAGTTGTTAGCCTGAGCTGGGAAAGCCTTTTTTTGTGTGTGCCAATTCCACCCCCTCTTTTTTTTTTTTTTTTTTTTTTTTTTGTCATGGATTTAGTTCCCACAGCTAATGCACCTAATAATGAGACTGGGCAAACGAATGCCAGTATAATGATATGGAACTTGTTTGGCCCTGACAAAGAACACAGAGAGCGGCTGGATGGCCTAAACGACAGGCCAAGGGCTCTATTCATCCCAAATGATCTCTTGCCTTGCATGCCACCGAATCCCACAGAAGGAAGGCTGCACGGCCAGGCTGCCCCACAGGATGGGAGAGGTGTCCAGCAGGGACTCAGCTGTGCCCCACAATGCCCCCTGAGCCCCTGTCACGGGGCTTTTCACTAAATGGGGGTCGAAGCAGAGAAACAATCAAGGGTTAAGCCTCACTGTTTCCTAACACACATACACGCCAACTGGTTACAGAGAGGGAAAACATCCTTTAAAACTTACCAGACAGGTTACAAGGACCTTGCTCAGCCCCAGATCCCCCAGCTTTGGTGGAAAGCCGGGGGTGGTAATTCTGTACTTTTAACTAGCACTTTCCCTTCAGTGTTTTTTCTCTCCCCTTCCCCTCCTTTTTCAGGCTGAGTTAATAAACACCTAGCAACTTACTCCACGGCGTCTGTGTGCAAACAGCTCCCACTGAGCCAGTGAAAACTACTCTTGCAAGAATTTGATTAGGGCCTTTTCCACCTCGGCCTCCCAGAGCACTCCACAAAGGAAGGTGGCGTTCCGGCATACGGTCTGTTTCGCGGATCAGGCCACCCCAAATCCCTTCCCTTGGTTCATGTCCCATCAGTTCAGTCACTGACGGGACACGAACCAAGCCTCCTAACTCCCAGCTGTCTTCTATTTCTGTGGCTTGGCTTCGGTTTTACTTTCATGGCAGCCCACCAAATCCTCCTCAAGTCAAGGAGCTCCACGCGTGCAAGAAGAGCAGGTTAAAATCACTGTGAGCACAAAAGCATTGGGATGTGGTAGGGCTGGTAGCAGATGAAAGCTTAGTTGCGTCCCAGAAGACTCCGTTAAGACTCCTTTTCTTTAACTGGGATCAAAACAGAGGACATTACTATGGGCTAAGCCTTGAGCTGATAATCAGAAATATTTTGTAGCACATAAAATATTTTCTAAATGGTACGTTTTCACGTAGATAACATCTTTTTCTGAAAAAAAAAAAATCCAGAAAAATTGCCTGATATTATACGAAAAAAAGAAGAAAAAAAACAAAATCTCTTTCAGCATCTGCAGGTCTTCTTTCAAAAAGAAGAATCAACAGAAAAAGGTCCATCTAATACTCTCATTTTTGTACTAGCAATGTTTTTTGTAGGAGCAAACAACATCTTTTTTAAGTAGCTCTATGGATAAGTAATTTGAGAGAAACCATTTACTTTGATGTATTTTTCCACTTACAGAATATCTGCCAGCAAATGGTCACATTCTCCGTACTGTACAAAAACATTCAGCACTGAGGAGACTTTTTTGAATAATTTACTTACTATTGCATTATTTTAAACAGATTTCTCTCTTTGTTAGAGGAAATAAGTTTCTTTGGTGTAATTGGTCAGCTGAGTCTATGGCATAGGTTTCTTGTCCCATGCTGGATGACCATGTTTCCCCGATGAACATAAATGTTCATATGTGCAAATACTGGCCTATCCAATGTTGAAATCCGTATAGACCGGTTGTTTGTGATAAATAAACTTAACTGTGCGAATGCTCACAGAAAGCTGAAACGAGTGGAGTATTAGTATGGCTGAAGCACGTTAACGTATAGATTTTAATGAATGCTCATGGAGACATGTTTAAAGAACTAGTTTGATCTGAAAGTATCTGGTAAGACGCTTCTATGGACAATCAGCACTTGACACATCGACAGGGCCTCTGTAAAACTGCCTTGCACACTAATTATGATTTTGTTATCAGGCACAGAATAAATGCCATTACACAGACACATTAGGTTCTTTGCTTCTCTGTGAAGAAAAATACTAATTCAAGCATTGCCTGTGGTTATGACAGGCAGGTAGATTGTACATGAGGTTATGGATTCTGCTTTGCTACTACATGCTTTAGAAGGAAGCTCTCAAGAAACAATAGTCTGGGTTAGAGGTAGTATTTGAGGTGTAGCATTATTATTTTTTTAATCAGAGCCTTTTACTGTACACTATAAAAACCCCTATTAGCATTTTCTTTTCAGATGCTTTTCTGCACCACAGCTGCTATGACTCTGCAGTCAGGAAAGCAGAACTGGTGTGACTGCAATTCAGGAAAGAAGTTGAAAAGAGAGAAAAAAAAAAATAAGGCTTTCTAAGACAGCTAGAAGAAAGCATGCCAATTAAATTTTTAAAGAGAGACAGAGGGTGGGAAGAAAAAAAGAGCTAAAAAGCTGGAGGAACCTGGGGAAAGTTGGGGAGGGGAGAGAGGAAGGAGCACAAGAGAACCATAGAAATGAGAAATGGGATGAAGGATGAGGTGAGGAAACTAAGGCACCATACAGCAGCAGCACACACACTGAATCCAAGAACTAAGGGCGAAGAGGGAAAGGAAAGCCAGAAGAAGACAAATCAAATGATGAAACAAGGAAGGAAAGGTGCATGCAAGGAAAGAAGGGAGAAGAGAGAAAGCAAAGAGGAATGTAACCAGGACAAGAATCCTTTTTTGTAGCAGTGCTGTCTTACTGAGCAGGGAGGCAGGGAACACACGAGAACTGATATGCAATATGTGTTAATAATGCAGTGGGTTCCATACTTGTGCTCAGCCTATGTACTTCATTGCAAACTTAAGTGATCAGAAGTCATTTAAGATGCATTTCTTGGATTTGGTAGCAGTCTAATATTAAGAGCACTTTACTGAAACGACCACCAGAAGACTAGCCCTTCATTGTAATCATATTAGAGTGAAAACTATGGCATACGCCAAGAACACCCCAATATTAATATTATTTCAGAAAATCCTAAATAATTTGCTGCAATCTATTAGGCTGGTACAATGAAGAAACATAGCTCGTTCTTTTCTTAGGACAAGCCTCGTGTATCATTCAACACAGTTAGATGCTTAACTTTACTCACAAATAATTCAATCAAAGACGATGTGATTTCCTATGCCCATAAGGCTAAGCACATACAGAAAGCTTTGCCAAGTCAGAACTTAGACTTCCTGCCACCAAATCAGCCACTTCTGATTAAAACCTTCAGAACTGCAGATTAACTCTCAGGCATTAAATGATGGATCACACACAAATACTCATTTTCCTAACTATACACTGTTACTTCTGTAAGAAAGTCTCGGAAGTTAGGGCTGATAAAAAAAAGACTTGGAAGCTTATTGGTGTTGGCAAGTTTCACAGCTTCTACTCAAAGCCAGGGAAGGATGGAGCTTTCCTGCATCTTCTGGTGATTGAGAAACAATATCAGAAGTGAGAGAGTAAGTATATCCCAGGAACCATTCCCTACAGACACATATCCAACAACTGCTGAATTAGAATACAAAGCCCCAGTTTCAAAATTCTCTAATGTACTACGGATTTTAAATTCTAATAAAAATCAGGGATTTGGTCCTTTTCCTCTATTTTCTTTTCAGGAATATAACTGACACCTAGAAATTCTGTTCTCCATGTTTACCATCTGTTTCACTCAATCATTACCATGGTACTACAAAGGAACTTAGAATCATAGAGTCATAGAACCACAGAATGGTTCAGGTTAGAAGGGACCTTAAAGATCTCCTAGTTCCAACCCCCCTGCCATGGGCAGGGACACCTCCCACTTGATACTAAGTCTTTAGCTTGATCATTTAACTAAATTTTTCAAGTGTGTAGGTGCTTAAAAACAAAGATGTATGTTAGTAGGATCTAGAAAACCCTGTCAAGGAGGGACCATCAAAAATTATGTTCCGTCCCCTCAAAAGAACCCAAACACAAAAGTGTGAAGAAATGCGTGCAGGTGGACTTGTGCACACAACCAAATACGTGGTTTGTTTGTGGCAGAAGAACTTTGACTGCTTTGCCTATCCTAGCAACCATAAGTTCGGATTTCCTAATAGAGGTGGCACACAGTCACACAGGTAGAAGATACAATGTGAGAATTTTTCCTCTTTGGGGAAAATTTTGAAATACTTTGTACAATTTCCTGTACTTTCTGAGGATTTCACAGTAGCTCAAGACACTCTTTACAGGACAACAAAACAGTAAAAGAAAGTCAGCCATCATCTGATTATAGTGTCACACATTTTGAGTAAGGATGAGAACACCAGTCCATCTAAGGCAGCCCTATTCCAAGCCTCCAAATTTCACCCACTCCTTAACCCTGACTTGTCAGAGAAGCAGCACCAATGCCTTTGAACACAACCCCCCCAACACCTTACGTGAATCACAAGTTTTTATAAGCAGTGCCACATTTTGATCTAGCACTTCTCATCCAGAATTCTCAACTTCTACCAGTAAGGTCAGCGCCTTTTCCAGTGCACAGACAAGAAAGCAGAGGGATAGGAAGGCATACAGCCTAATTGGATGGAGAATGATACTAAGCTCCTGTCCTCCCCTTTTTGCAATCTTCTTATGCTCTGATATACATGATCTGTTTTGCTTCTGTAGCACCAGAAGATCTAAAAGACTTTTTTTTAACCTGTCTCCTACGTTCACTGTCCGTTTTCTTCCTCTCTTAATTCTCCTCTGTCTATACCATTTTACTGCTGTAATACAAGCTAAGGATTTGTGTTAGAAGACCTGTACTGCATAAGCAGCCCCGTGATTGTAGATATCAGCTAGACATTCACATGTTGTAAATTAGTATGTATCTGCTAACTATTAGGATAGTTTAAACAATTTGAAGATCCTGTTGACTTACCACCAAGTTCCTTTGCAGTAGGAGGATAATAATTATTGAGTATAGTAAGTGGTATGCATGGAGCACAGAATTTCCAGGCATTAATATTTCTTGGAGGATGCTGAAGCACTCAAATGAAAATGAGTCATTACCTTACAACAGTATTAGGGAAAGAGCTACTTCTGTTGGTTTGAGGTTTGTTAAACTAAAGCACATGTCGAATAGAAGCAGTAGCTCTGAAGGGGACGCCTCAAACATAGCTGGAATCACAGCAGAGCCATGTAAATGATTTGCACACTTGTACCAAGAATAAATATTTATGAAGCCTTCCTTTAAAAAATGTAACAATTGTTTTGCTTATCACTATGGTAGATTGCAGGATGTCATGTATAAACATTTACATTTTCTCATTGTTCCCACCAGTGAGCATTTGAATTTCACTGTAAACAATGGCTTTGCATTTGGTGGGGAACATCAAGTTTTGCATCCCACTGGTGGTGGTAGGCACAGCCGTTCACATTGCAAACTTGGGTGCAGGGACCTAGCCTGCAGGCAACCTCATGGGTCAGGTGAGGAACTCTCCAAGAAAGGTGTCTCCAGGTGGGGTGAGGGTCAATCTGCAAGCCTTTGCTCACTGCATGTTCCTTGCAATGCTCATTGCAATGCTGTGCGTACCACAGGGATGGTATACCCTACAGACCTTCACAGGGTAACTGCTGGCAGAATAGCTGTGCCATAATGCCATTTAAAGAAGCCATTGAGAAATGACAAGATTCAAGTTCTGCTGCCTACAAATGACATTTCTGGACCTCCCTCAGATTTCCCACCCATCTCAGTTTACCCACATCCTAGGATCACCAGAAGGGAAAGTGAGGCAGCTTCTGTGCTCCCCGCGCCTGCCTCAGGGAGCCTCTGAGTTTCAGCTGCTCCGGAGACCTCTTCTTTGGCCAGAGAAAAAAATCTTAGGATCAGACTCTCGAAGTTACGTGGGCACCTAAAGTCATAGCCAAACACCCACAGGATTTTTCAAGAACACCTCAGCTGCCTTGGTGCTTTCAGAAAACCTTCCTAGCGCCTATCTGCATCTTTAGGCGCCTACATGCCTTTGAAAAGTTGGCCTTTAGCCCCTTATCCTTATAGAAGTATTTCCCCTGGAATAAATGACTGGCAATTAGTTTAAGAACTAGGCGCTCCCTTTTAAATCCAGTACAAATAGCTAGAGTAGATAAATCACCACAAGGCCAGTGACTCCAGATAGACATTTTGCCAAAGTAACTCATAAGAATATAATTTTTAAGCTGCCTGACTATGTTAATGCATGGATAAAGTGTTTAAATCCTGTTATAGAAGGATTTTAAATATAGTTCTCACTTAGCAACTGTTTTCCAAAATTAAGGTACTAATGTCAGAATTAAGGAGTGTTAAAAAGAGGTTTCCTGAAAATTGATTTCCACAATGGCTTACTGAATTGCAGAAGTGAATGAATAATTAGATGTTTTAAATAATAAAAATCTGATAACACAGAAAAAACCAGACACAAGATCCATTAACTAGCTGGGTCAAGTAAGAAACTTCTTTCACAAGCACAGTGGTGCAATGTTCTCCATTATAATGTATGTTACCAACTCCTTTCAAAGATATCAAACCAGACAGATACCTGGTTAGATACAATGTCATAATCCCCACAGAGATGTTTTTCACTTGTATTTGCATAGTATCTGTGTGTTCTCTTTGCATACTGAGCTGCTTGTAATTCTCCAAGTGGTTAGGTTTTGAAGTGCAGAGATCTTTCCATATGCTACAAGTTTTCTGCAGCTAAATGAACAGCCTGAAGTTCCTACTGGTCTTTTAATCCCTTTTGGTGTTACGAGAAGAACCACAGACAGTCCATAAGCCAGGCAGAGAAAAGGTAAGTGCATCTTCACTAAGAGATCATTATTACAACCACATCGGAATATAGTAATTATTTCCTGCCAGAAATATGCAAAGAATTGGAAAATCACTTCTCAAAAATTTCATCATGTTTTTGGACTTGAAGTTACAACAAACACACAAAGAGAAAGCAAATATAGTGTACCCTTTCTGCATCAGCTCTGTATTCAGGGCAGCGTGTGCTCTTTTTACGTACCAGGGCAATGATGCTCTTCCTGCTCATCTGCAAGGGAAGAGAGGGGATATCACACTTGCCTGAACACAATGAACACAAGAGGGGCAAGGAGGCACCTGGACCTCCTGAGAGTGATTGACTCTTTTCAAAGGTGGATGTCTAAGGCACCAATACACTGTATATGATTATATAGCTCAAGTTAGGTGATGATCTGGAGAAGTTTGCAAACAAGCAGGACTGCATGATATGAAGAATTTGCCATGGTAATGCTCATACTTATAGAATCATGGAATTATTTACATTGGAAAAGATCTTTAAGATAGTCAAGTCCAACCATAAACCTAGTGCTGCCAAGTCCACCACTAAACTATATCCTTAAGTGCCACATCTACAAGTCTTTTAAATACTTCCAGGGATGGTAACCCAACCATTTCATTGGGTAGCCTGTTCCAATGCTTAATAACCCTTTCCGTGAATAAATTTTTCCTAATATCCAATTTAAACCTCCCCTGGTGCAACTTGAGGCCGTTTCTTCTCATCCTAAAGTACACCTCACATCATGGACATCATGTGCTAGGTTTGACTACTACAGGCACATTGATATCCTATGGATTCTTAAAAGATGCTCCAGTGGAAGCACAAGTGAGTTCATCTGCAAAACAGACAAAACAAAAAACAAGAAGAGATCAATATGGCTTTGTGATTGCTAGTGCCAAGATCTCCAAAACAGAAGAAAACCAGTAGCAGAGAATAAGTAAATCAACAAAGAATGGCTAATTTGAACACCATTTCCCTGGACATCATAGCAATGGTATCCATTAAGACAAAGATTGTCCCTCCTTTGATTGGCAAGTCATTGTTTTGCTTAACCAATCCCATTTTCTACAATTCTCAGTCGACACGCTGTTCCTGAACAGGTTCATTCAAATAGTCAACAATCACATTCTCATGGAGTGGCTACTGCTGGCCATCTGTAACATCTGGGATTACTTCCATGATGTAACTAGATAACTGGGAATATAAATGGCAAAATTAATTTAGAGCCTTCTGGACAAACTGTTGCTTGCGCTAAGGAATGAGAAAATCTGTGATCCACACTGACATTGCAAAGTCCTTTGAATTAGCAAATGTTTCCCCAGTCAGAAATCATACGTATTTTCAGAAAGGTATTTCTGAATCAACTGGTGTCATACCAGTTCTGGCTCACAGGTATGTCAAGGGAAAAAAGACACAAACATGTGAACAAGTTAATTCTGACAGAGGTGGGGGGATATGGAAGGTATTGAAATACACTCAATATACTAAACTATCTTGATATTTTTGTGACCTATCATTACCTCCCCCTCCCAAACACTCACTTCTCTTGTGCATTCAGTGCCTCTTTCCTTAAAGGCTGTAAGATGTTTTAAACAGTAGGTACCAGCTGTGTAGAGTGGACCCTGACCCGGGTGCGCTCCCTTGGCATTGCTGCAGCACGATTATTAATTATAATAGCAATAAAAATACCAAAGTTTCATTAATCTCTATTAATGCTCATTGTCAAATAATCACAATGACCACCAGTTATAGGAAAAAGCCTTCCACCTAATTCAGACATCGCAGGTGACTAACTGCTATGGAGGAATGAAATTCATTAAGAAATGAGGACAAGGAGGAGGAAAGTTATTGTTGAGTCAAAATGAGCAACAATGAACTCCTTTTCAAAACGCATCATCACCTCCAGAAGACAGACAGTAAGTCTGAGTTCTCTGTAAAGGAATGACTATCCTGTGAGTATAAACTGTTGGTAAATGGCAGGAAAGAGAGCTCCTGGCACTTGTGAAAATGTATAAAACATCTGGTGCTGGCGATAGGCATGACATACAGTGCATAGTGACACCACGGACTTCAGATGGCAAGTAGTCTGATGAAATTACAAAATCAGTGGATGAGAGGGTGTGGGAGATATATTTGGATTTTAGTCCATCTTGTGTTTGTCTAGTGAAATAAAATAAAAAAAAATCAAAAGTTCTTCAGGTTTGCTGGAAACGGAATGGTCTTCCCTGGACAGAAAACTCACCGAAACTTGCTATAATTTTAAACTTTTTGGCTGCAAAAACCATGTACTGATTTACATCTTCTGAGGTACCAGCCCCATTTCTAGAAAGTGTTCTAAAAAATAGAAAAACATTGAGCGTGGGAGAAGTCTAATGGGTTGATTTGGGTTTGGTTGCATTTCAAGAGTGCCCAGAGGTGGAAAAAATGCTGTAGTATGAGTTGTGAGTCTCTCCACATTAGGAGAAGGGGGGGATGAATAACTGAGGAGAGAGGGAGATGGTCAAAGGAGACAGTGCCATTAAAAACAGAGATAGGAAATAAAATAACTTGGTTTGGAAACATGTTTTCTCTAACTAAGAACTTTCTATGTTTTATTTTGACTGATTACGTTACTGAGGAAAATAGATTGGGGTACTTAGAAAAGAAGAGATGATGGGAAACCAATATAAAGAAAAAGACCTTGGGAGAACGAAAGAGAGATGAGAACAAAAGATGTTGCAGGCAAGAGTTGTGACAGGAAACTTCTCTTAACTCAACCATAACCGTAATGAGATCCAATGGCTGGAACGGGAAGCAAGGGCAGCTTAACAAATAAGGCATAACACCAAAGCTAATAACGGCAACCATTCGCCAAGGGAACTGGTAGGCACTCCGACATTGTAAGTATTTAAGTCAAGACTGGATGTTCTTCTAAGAGCTTTGCTTTCAGTTGTCTGAAGCCTGCACCATGCAGATGATCACGATGGTCTTTTCTGGCCTTATACCATGACCACAAGAATTGTAGCCCTGTTGCTGGGAATGGCATCCTCAGATGGATCCCTCGCAGTGACCAGTCACACCTCCCAGACCCACCCACTGGCTGCTGAAAGCTCTTTTGAAGTAACCGAAATGCAGGAGGTCTCCCAGAGAAGACCTCATTTGAGGAGATACTTACACCATAAGCTTCGTAGTGGGTGCAGAGTACACAGAGGCAAGGGCTGAAAGACACCATGATGAAATTGCAGCTCCTTGGTCACTGGCACAGCTTCCAGTTCCCTGCAGTGGTGCCAGGACTCTACCTTAAGAAATAACTGCCATTTGAGCAATTATGACTGCCTTTCCAGAAAGCCATAAGGTTCCTCAAAAGAGCACTCCTCCCCACTTCTCAAGTTGTGGGCAAAGTTTTCTTCCTATTACTAGAGCTATTCAGCACAACTCCATAGAAACGCATGGAGCAGCACCGGTGAAAAGCATGTGCAAGTGAGAGAGAAGCCAGCCCTCTTACATTCAGTCTTCCCCACTCAGAAAACACGACAGCAGCAGAGGCTCAGCGTGAAGATGTGGTGTGTGCAGTGGCAGCCCCGAGCCACAGACTCTGGCTATGGGTGGATACTTCAATGTAGAACAAACCACAGTTGAAGTTTTATGCTGGAAACGTGAGTCAACCTCATACCAAGACAATAATCCTCTGTGAAACCCAAATATAGATTTGAACTTACTTTTCCTCCAAAGCATAGGTGTGTTCACTGAGATCCATATTTCATTTTGGTATCTTTTTCTAGTTACCTAGCACCGAAAAGGAATACATGTTTATGTAAATACCTTGGCTGCTTCTCTGAGCCTACCTCAGGGGAAAGTTTTCATTTTATTTACTTATTTATTTTGTGAGAAGGTGTCTCCCCAGGCTTACCCATATTCTTTAGGGACACTAGTTCTGTCCTTCCTCACCTGCCAGCAAATTTGCTATTTGGCTCCCACGTTAGCAGCTGCAGCATTTGTTCTTACCTTGTGATAGCCTTTTTACTGATTTAGCAAAAAGCGTGACATTCCCTTTGCATTTGTACCATGCTTCTGGCCCCTTAAACACCACGGCCAACAGCAGATCTACTATCCAGAGCCTGGAGACACAGCTCCTTGTTGGTCAGGCTGGGGGCTAATGAAGAAAGGGCTTGCGTCTGCGTACGCTTCTCACACGTAACAGTGCGGTGTAACAGATTTTCAGACCAGGAATTTTCATTATGATGATCTAAGACTGCAGAATCCAGGCAATAATGTTAGTATTAAGGCCAGAGCTTCCTGCTGAGTTAGATCAAATCATTTACAGCAATCTAGGGAGGCAATGAAAACCCCCTCAGCCCTCGCCGGAGAAGCTGTGCCAATAATTCATGCCCCTCCATGTTAAAAATGTGCCTCTTATTTCAGATGTGAGCTATCCAGGGAGCTTTACAACGACGGGATTTTGTTGTGCTTTTGTCTGCGTAATTAAATGGTCCTCTCCAGCTGCAATTATCCCCGCTCAAGAAGGTGCTCTCAACCGTAATCAAATCACCACTTCACCTGCAGCGGGCTGCTTGGTGGGTTTCGCCACCCCAGGTCACAGGCTGGCACCAGCACCTGCGGCTGTAAGTGTCGCACCCGAAGCATCTTCTTCCCGGGCTTCTCCCAGCCCACCAAACCTCCCTCTCTCCGTCAGCAGCAGCAGAGCGAGCAGTGCCACACTCCGGCCACCACCGTGGCTTAATGGGGAAAAAGGCGCGTGTGTGCGTCTCTGTGTGTGTGTGTATGTGTGTCCATGGGATCTGCTGGTTAAATGTTTTCCTTTCCCAGGGGATATATTTGACATCAAGATAAAGGGGCAGCGTGGAAAACAAACTTACTTTTTCCCCCCGCCTCTCCTTGGAGTTTGGTATTGTAAAATGAGCTGCACTAGCTGAGATTCTTTTTGAAAGCTCCTGGTTATCTTAGCAGCTGTAATATAAACCACAATCTCCTTGAAGTATCTCCCTGCCACAGCTCCCTTCATAGTGGGGGGTGGAGGGGTAACACACACCATAGTATTCACAGGGAATAACTTTTTTTTTTTTTTTGGAAGTTCAGGCATTTTTTTAAGCTGGCTAATGTAATGCCATATGTTTTCTTTTGGAGTTCTGCTAAACCCGCCAGTTACATGTGTGCAAAATGTGATAGCGTCCATCCCTCTGCACCTCATTAGCGGTATCTCCCTTGCCTTTTGTTTTGGTCATGATGAACTACAGTGGGAAGTAAAAGGGGTGATGGTTATGAAGTGTGTGGGTGAAGGGCATAATCAGAGTGATTCTGCGTGAGTGTTGCTGGTTTTGATGTTAAGGCTGTTCGAGGTGCCTCCTGCTGAACCATGTCCCATGCAAGCCACATCTGTGCACTGCAGAGGAAACATACCTGTAGTTTTGACACCCTGCAAGGATGATGCCTGGAGAACAGGCACCTGTGTGTTAGGTAGTCCCTAGACTTTCAGCTGGTACCGCTTGTGGTTGCCCAAGGGAGCTTTCCTCCTCTTGCAACCTCTGGTCTTTGAAGGCAAGGGACCTGGCCCCGTGGGGAGGCCCGGAGGGGTGTTTGGGATGTCTGGCAGGCAGTGATCTCCACACCTGTATTCTTTAACCCACTCCAGTTTTTTTCCTCTTTCTCAGTTTCCTCCTCTGTGGGTGTGAAAAAAGACTGTGGAAGAAAGAGGAAAGTGGAGGTGCCAGGCTGGAGAAGACATTGGCTCCCTCTTCTGCAGCCGATTTGCCACTACAAGCAGTAGCCAAAACCTTCCCCCTCCTCTGAAAGCCCCGGGCCCCCTGCCAGGCTGGGTACGGTGTTCCCAGCCATGCGCTGGGTCAAGCTGAAGGCACAGCAATAAGGAAGGAGCAGGTCATGGAAACCTGTTTCCATTATGGTGCTTGTAAATAGCCGTCCAGATTATCTTCTTGATTATCGTACCCTACCTGTGCTGTTTCCACCTCTGAGGAGCTGAGCGCTTTGAAACCTTGCAGCAGCACTGCCGTGGCAGAAAGTACTTGTGGGGGCAGAGGGCCAGCAGGAACCTGGTTCAAGGGTTTTGGTGTCTCCGACAGAGGGTTTCTCCCCGTTCTCAGCAAGTTCATTCTTGACTTCCTAACAGCACTACCTGAAGGAAGGCTGGCAGATCTGGAGACTATCCCTCAACCAAATGCACGACTAGTTACCCTCTTAAAAGCTACTTCTGTCTTACAGCATCTTATTCTATAACCTGTACTTTAAGCCGTGTCCTACAATTTAATCTTTTTTTCTCTGGAAAACAAATTTGTCACTCTTTCAACTCCTTCAAAGAAGGAAATAAATGAGTAATGCTTTCAAACCTACCTGAGTAACTCAGGAGCTTGTATCCCATTGTTTTTGATGCTAAGCAATTCTGTTTGTTTTTTTTTTTCAAAAACTTGGCCCAAAATCTAATTTCCCAGAATAATTAAAGCAGTTAGGAGCCAAAATGTCTAACTGTAATTTGGTCTCATAAGTCACTTGCAGGCTTTGGGAATGCTAACCTTGATGTGGCAGACATGGTGTAACTGGCGGCACTTGTTACAGGTTGTTGGGTTTTTTACCTAATTCAATGACAGGACAAGAGGGCTCAAAGAACACCAGTCACCACCGCAGCCTGGCAGATTAAAGCACCCCAGCTGAGCCAAGGCAGCTGGGTATGTGTATATATAGTTCTCACTCCCTGGCCAGCATAAGGTAAAAAGTGTTTAACTTCTGCTGCTTTTCTCTGAGGTTTAACGTAACCTGTTTTTTCCTCATTTTTTGCCACAGGCTAAGACCATGCACCCAGTTGCCACCTTGCAGATGACAACCATTAAAACATTAAGCAGCAGTAACTGCCAGGCGTCTGCGCTCTTCCCCTCCACTCTGGTCCTCGGGCTGGGTCCCTCCAGCCCTGTGGGATCTACCTCCGGCAATCTGCTGGGACCTCTGTTTCCAGGCTCAGCCAATGCACCACACGTTGGCGTGGATGTGTTTCAGTCACAAAAAACAAAAAAGCTTCTGTCACTCCTCAAATCAGGGTGAATTTTTCTTCTATTGTTTGTAGCGGTGGCTTATCTTTTTTCCTTTCCTCCAAGTGCCCTGAGGACCTGTGATAAATGGAGCTGGGCTGCATCAAGTCACCCCACAGACACCAGGCAAAGGGCAGCTCCTGCTGCAGAGGGCAACCATCCAGCATGGGTGGGAGAGGTGAGGGTTCGGGGAGATGGCACAAGCAAGGAAACAGAGAAGTGTCAGCAAAAAGGCACAAAAGCTCCCCAGCTTCTTCTTGGTGTGTGTTTTCATCTTTCTGCAGTGCCACCGAGAACATGGGAAGTCTAGGGGAAAGAGAGGGCAACAAGAGCATAGTGGGAAAAACTTCAAGGAGGGAACAGGGGACATCACTAGCTTCCCTCTGTCTCTGCCTCAGCTGCTTTCTCTAAGTGCTGAGCTGGTGACAGTGTCTGGCTGCCTCCTCCCAGAAGTCAGAGCAAAAGAGGAAGCTGCAGATTCCTTCTTCTGTGCCCCCCTGTTCCAATGATGCTTCATAAACGGCAAGTAATCACAGCCAAGGCAATGGTTTCGTCAAAGTCAGGGAAAAGGACATCGCAAACAAGACAAAAGACACAATAACTGAGGAAATGCACGTTTTCTGGCAGCACCAAACAGTGAGTAAGCGTAAGAAGGGGAAAAGAAAGAGACGTCCTGTAGGGTGCTATTGCTGGTCTTTATTATGCTGTAGGCCAGCAGAAATTCCTTCAAAATCAGTGGAGATATGCAGGTACAGCATATCCATAAAAGAAAACTGAGCCCACAAAGTCCATACTGGTGATTAGTATTTCCGGATCTTATTTTATTTATTTATTTTCAATTTGAGTGAGGACAAAAGAGCTTTCATCCCTCCAGAATAAAAACCTTAAGTTTTTATTGTTGCTACTTGCAGCAACAGAGAAGTTGTGTTATATTTCTGAATTTCTACAGTAGCATATTTCTGAAATTCCTCTAGACTTGATCACTCCATGCGGTTTGCACGAAAAGGTGCTTCACAGAAGTGCTTTAACATGCCACATCTGCACACCTCCATGAATAACATTGGGATGTGAGAAGCCATGGATAACTGAGAAGAAGTGATTAGAGAGAAGAATTTACAAAATAAAGAGCTTCTCAGTGCTAAAACAAAATTATTGCAGTGAGGTTACTCCATTGTGCAGCACATCAGAACAAGATGTAGCTGACGCTGACTTGTGTTCGTGTGTCTGGCGTTGATGTCTCTGCAACTCTGGACAACTTTTTAAAATTCTCTTTTCCTCAGTTAATGTTTTAGAATAAAAAGTGTGAAAAATGATAATACTAGTAAGGACTTTAAAAAAAAATAATATCGTAATTGTTAATACCCCAAACCCAAACTCCTCCTGAGCTACCCACTTCCTTCTCAACTTCAGCTGATGCACTTCCACAGGTATTTACAGGCTGAGGAAGCCAGGTGACTTATTGACAAATGGTGGCTTTAAATTCTTTCCATTGCTACCAGGCAAGGCAAGGAGCGGGACTGATTTTAGTTCAGACAATGATTTAGTTGTTACTTTTTTTCCACCCCGAAACAAAACACTTCAACTTGCACTGAATGAAGCACTCCAGACTTGAAAAAGGATGTTCTCCTTTTGCAGTTAAAAAAAAAAAAAAAAAAAAAAAAGAAAAATAGACAAAATGAACCATGAAAAACATTGACTGGGAAGAAGTTGTGTCCCCCATTTTCCAGTACTAAGTGGTGGGGCTTCTCAGGCAAGTTGCCTGAGGTTCAGACCCCTCCTTTTGCCTTAGGAGACTCACATCTCAGGGCAATGCCTTCACCGCCTCAGTGCTTTCACTGGGAGAGGAGTGAAAGGTACTCTCAAACCCCTGGCTGACCTGAGTCTTCTTTGCCTAAACAAACATGCGAGAGATCAGAGTCTGTGCCTGAGATGCTCCCTCTCTTCGGTAAGTGTCCTCAGAACAGGCTAGCGATCACTTTTTCTCCTCCTAACTCCCCCTCCCGGCACCTGCCCCCCAGCTTGGTAAATATTTAAGTATTCCCAACAGATCAGGATGGCTTCCGTAGGAGCAACCATGAACATCACTAACTAAAATACCAAAAATTTGAAATTACGATGGAAAATGATTTAGTATCAGGAAAAGGAGAGGCTTGAACTTGTCTCTCCCACATCCTGGATGCTAATAGATAAAAAGGGGGACATATATTTTTCCATCAGTTTTGTCAGTGTATCTTAATCTATTTTTTCTCCAAACAACTTTTCAGCAAATACCATTAAATTTGTGAACAGTTTCTAGAGGATAAAACGGGCATTTTTTCAGCAAAATGGCAATTTGTCACCAAGAGGAAAGAAAAATCACCCAGCTCTGTTTTACTACATGCACGTGAGCTACAATTTCACGTGGGCTTGAATCCTAATGTGAAATTCACCCAGCCTTGGCCCAAAAAGAAGCTGCAATTAACCAAGACCAGCACATACACTTGAGGGACCTCAACACAATGGTCAGAAAGCCCTGATGCATCAGTCTCATTTAGAACATTTCCTGCGACGAAGGGGAGGATCTGGGGCAGGGACAAGGTTGTGTCCCCTCCCATTTTACCAGAACGGCAAACAGCACCTCCCTTGCACACTCCCGTGTATTATATTCCACTTCTTGTCACGCTCCATGTAATGTTGTTTCTGTGGTGTGAAGGGTGTCTGGCTCTCCCCTTGACTAATGACTGGGCGCTGGAGGGTCCTCTCTGGAGCTTGAGAACTTGACCTCCGATGACACCCGTTTGACAGGGATGCGGATACATGTGGCTCCCCTCACTCATCCCCACTCACCCCAGGGGTTCTCCTCTGATGCCCTGTCAACGCAGGCTTTTAGACAAAAGATACTGGTGAAATCAACAACAGCCAAAGGAATGTGGCCTTCTGGCCTAACAGCCTTTGATTGATATTCTTTATTTCAACAAAACCTTAACTTGGTTAAAAGCATCGCGTACAACCTGTTTTGGCATTTCCAGGCAGGACGTGTCTGCAGAACTAGCAGGGTCACTGAGGCAATGTGTTTCAAAACAAATAACGGGTCTCGCTTTCAAAATCACAAGGTCGCTTTATCTGTACATATTTCTCTTGTAGTCTGCCAAGCTGCCGCTTTACAAAATAATCATGTCGATACTCTTATTTACTATCCACCTTACAATAACGCCCAGAGGCCGGGTGAACTGAGGGTGTCCTGCCTAACGAGAGACAGCCCCTGCCCTGCAGAGCTTCCCGTCCCACCGGGCTGTTTGCAGAGGGGGATTTGGAGCGCAGAGCCAGGGGAAAGCTGGGACCGCAGGATTGGAAAGGTGGGCGCAGAGACAAAGGCTGTAGCCTGCTTTGAGAGCCATGCTCTTCCCCTCGCACGTCCCTCTCCGAAACAAGAGCCCCCTTCTCCAGAAGGCAACCGCCTTACTGCCTTCCTACATGGAGCTTTCTGCACGTGCCCTCTGCTGCAGGAGCATCCTGCCCGCCGTGCCCGGTCCCTCACCCCCACAGAAAGCGAATGAGCAACGCCAGCCCCCGAGCAATTCCTGGACAGGCAACACACCCTTCACATAACGAACCTTAGGCATGGGAGACACAGGGCTCCTTCACACGCTCTTCCTGCTCTCCACGGGAAATTTCATGGTCCCTTTCCCCTCTGAGAAAAATTGCAACTCTCTCACATGAGACTGGAAGCATTTAAAACCTCAAGCTACAGCTGGCATCTACCCTAGGCCGCATTTTGATCCCTTTAATAAGGAAGTGCCAGAATTTCCATGAGAGACAGGGAGTCAGGAGAGATTTCATGTGCAGAGACCTCTGTCCTACAACAATATTTTACCGAAATGCTAACTATAATACAGAGGTATTTTACAGCTCCACCCTTTGGAAATTATTTTCTTAGAGAAGAGGAAAAATTTTTAATGCCCCGGTTTTCTAACGGCTATTCAGCCCCCACTTGCAAACAAAATTTTTCAAAATATTTGTCTTTCCTATCACACCCTCTCTGGTTTCTTTGGGTGTCAGCAACTTCTTCCTTCTGTTGCAGCAGCACTGCCTTCCGCGAGCGTGCCTGGCTCCTGCTGCCCTCACATTAGGAAGGAATCTCTTACCGTCCTTTGCAGAGCCTGCCGGGTACTCCCTCATGGCAAAAAGCCCCAGCCACACTTTAGGCAGAGCAGCTCCCCCGCCTCCTGCATGGTTCTAGTTGGTTAATGAATAGAGCGATATCAGGATATCCCAATATTTGAGAGAGACACTTCCAAAGAAAATCGACAAGTGCAGGGAAATGTACTTGCAAACCAGGAAGGTGGAACCGGTTTCTTTCCAAGTCTGTCTTTAGGCCATCCTAACTAGCCGAGAACCTTTCTGCAACCTACAAAAATAGGCTGCTGATGACCTCACATACTCAGAACTTTAGCTTTTATTTCCACAAATGCTGACACCTTCACCACATGGCCTCTCAAGCTGCTGTGTTAGGCACTCATTGCCAGTGCTAATTGCTATTATCTTCGCAACTAGCATTTAGATGAATACTTTATATATGTGAAAGATACCTCTCTGAAAAAAAAAGAAGTTCGCGGTCACCTCTGGAGACTGGGAATACACGAAGAAGCATCAAAGTAAACAAATAAGAATTTGGACCTGGAGATTTTTGCATAGTGCATACAAAAAACTCGAAACTGGAACACGATTAAACACTGAAGTGATGAACTTAATCTCTCTTAATGAGATTGTGTCTGCTCAGCTGCCCGTTACATGTTTTAGGGGGGTGGGTTTTTTTGGCTGGCAGGAATTTTTGCCCACACTGGTACCACTAAACATTATCAAGTTGTCTCCTAGCTTTTCTTTGGATAAACCAAACTTGGTCTTCTCAAGTATAAACATTACAACAGATGCCAGGATTTGTAACGTTCATTAAGCCACATTAACTAAATTTCTTGCACTGGTGAGAGTCCTATCTGAGACTCCAGAGAAGAGAACAAACTTTGCATGTAAGAAATACATCGACGGAGACAAAAGCTGCAGTTCAGTAACAGTAGCCTGGAAGTGTCTGCAATTTAAGATGAATGAAGGTGTAAGCAAGATCTTCAGCCAATGCAAACCAAGGCTGGTGGGCCTACAGCAATTTGTATCATTTGAAAATGATCTGCCCCAAGGTAGACATCGTCTATTAGCAATTCTAACAGAAAAAAAACTTATTAGTTAAACTGTTCCTCAAATGTACTACTAAAAAATGAATCTGGTATTCACCTTGGACTAGCTGATCTCTAACAGCAGTATCAAGGCATAAAAATGGCCTTCTGCCCAATGTAGCCTCAGTCTATATACCCTCATATCCTTCTATTCTTCCCAGACAGGTAACTAATGATTTAGTCAAATACGCTGCCCCCAGCCCTAGAACTAAAAAAGCAGAGGATAGGATCCCATGATCATCATCCTGGGACGCGTACATCCAAAATCAATGCAGCCTCAGGTTGTTTTGTTTGTAGAATATCGTGGCCTTTTTACATAAAAGCCACATTTAATGTAAGCGAGCAACAAATCACTCTACATTCCTCCTTTCAAGGCACTTAAGAATGGGTGAGAGGTATTTACTCACACCTGTCTACTTCTTCTACTCTGCCTTGGCTGTATTCAGAGAATTGCACCTGTATTTATGAACAGGCTGTATCTCACTGAACAATCTACTTCGTTATCAGGGCTACATACTGCGCGACACCATTCTCGCTCCAGAGCTAAGCAGATGAGATATGACTGCTTCGTGCTCAGCAGACTTCCATTATTAGAGTCCCATCTCTGATCGGATGGCATTTCACAAGCTGCCTCTTTCCGATTTCCTGTGCTAGCCAAATGTCATTGCTTCCTTGAGGCTGTAGGAGATGTAGGATTGTCCACTCCATTCGACTGAAAGCCTCTGGACACAAAACAGCTGCATGGAGAACCATCACTTTTACAGAGATAGATGGTCAGAAGCTACTAGAGGCTGAAGTCCAGAACCACTTTGTTACCAGTGATTTATGTGACATCCTTAATTTCTAAAAGCCAGATGCTTCCAAAAACAGACACAAACAAAGTGGCCAGACTCTAATCTTGGTTATGTCAGTTTATCTCTACAGTTACTCCCAATTTACACCAGGTAAGCAGAGATCAGAATCTAGCTCCGTCTCGCTTTGCCTTGGCCATAAATAAGTCCATTAGGGTCTGTCCTGATGATGTAATGCTTTAATGCAATACCCCATGTCTATTTGTGTCAGTGGAGTTTCTGTGGGGGCAGACAGAGCTAGGATTAGGTATTTCCCATGTTTCTCTCGCAGGGAAAATTAAAGTTTTATTCCCAGACACCATCCCCATGTTCTTAACTCTGTGCTCTGCACAGCTACTTGACTCTTGTTCCAAATGTGGCGTTAGGGGCAAACAACAGCAATACATCCTGCCCATTGGGTCTGGAAAATCCCAGAATGAGACAGCATGGACAATGATGATCGTCTTTAGTACGGTACGCTTTCAACTATAAAGCCCAAGGATTACAAGCAGGAGGAGTTTGTCACTCTTGGCTAGGCAGCCTCCAGAGGGATGGCTTTCCAGACAGAAACATCTTAAAAGCAGTTACTACAAATCTCAACTGTAACTAGCAACACAGGAATTTGGCCTAATTAAGGCCTCTGTATGATGAAAACATTAAACAATCATTTAACAATCTGCAGCTAAACATATAAATACCTAAACACATGAGGAAAAAAGCTGCAGTAGAAGGAAAAAAACAGGTTGCAGCAAAAGAAAATTTGATGCTTGCCATTAGGATCTGCTGACTGCCTTTTACAAAAAGTCAGCTGCATTCAAGTTCTATCTAACTCTGTGGGAGAAAAAAGGCATACCTGCTGGGTAGCACCCACATAATACCTATATGTAAAAGTCCTTGATTTACATCCAGAATAAGAAGACAAAATACTGCTGCTTCCCATCACGTGCTTGTAAATCTCATAGTAGAGTTTACTGAATTTTCATCTTGTGCCCTTGGTGTGCTGTAAACCAGCGTGATTCTCAGCTCTCATATTAAAAAATAGTATTCTGTCCCTCAATTGCAGGGAAATGCTTGAAAATGTATACTAAGTGAAGACTACTGGTGCAAAGAGTGAAAAAGGGAAACAAGAACTCAAAATTAGAGCAGAGCAGGGTTTGGGAGAGGTCCTCAGAAACTGGAAGCAATGCCCATGCAACCTCTGTCTCTCTCAGATGCACCCAGAATGTTGCTGGTGCAACCCACCCCACCACAAGATGCTGTCACGTGTGCTGTGGCACAGCAGTCCTTTGCAACCCCTTGCTGATTTGGGGAGATATCTGAAATGCCAGTGCGCGCACCAAGAGATCCAGAAGCCTTTTACAGGCTGCATGCGTTTGCATCAATGCTCGCAGTTTTCAATGAATCAACAAAATGTGGCTTTGCTAGAGAAGCCAGAACAAAATGCTGCACATACCCTGGGCACAACTTCTGCAATGGTTACAGAGAAGGAACAAAACAACCCTTCCTAGCCTGGCCCCTGCGGGCAGACCATACAAGAGCAATAAAACAGGCATCCTATTGGGATGCTTCCATCCCAGTGTCTTGCCTGCGGGGCCAGGGCCCTGTGTTCTTCGGCTACAGCTACTGCTGGTCCCCTGCCAGCTGCTGGGAGGGCCTGTGTCCCTTACAGGGTCCTCCGCTCCCACTTCTCCAGCTCGCTGCTCTCCAGCCTTCCTGCGCAGCCAGCTCCCAAGCTGCTGCCTCTGCACCGCCGCTCCCACTCTCCTGCAGCTTCCCATTGACTGGGGCCCCTTCTGCCTGGAGGTGGTTGGGAATTGGTCAGTAGGAGCAGCCACCTCCCCCAAACCAAGCATCTCCAAGGAGACACATCTGAGTCAAGAAAGACTGGCCTTAGAAATAGGGTGAGTGTCCTATGCCACGTGCTAGCAAATTTCTCTCTTGTTTTCTGCCCCAACAGATATTCAGTTACTTACGCGGAGAAGCAGAGCGACTCGGAGAAGGAAGACTGAGAGAGAGATTCAGCTCTGGGCTGTGGGAATATTCCCACTGGATGTGGGAGAAGCAGCTTCACATCTTTGCTATAAATCTGGCCAAACAGCAACTCAAACCCAATCCCCGCAGCTCAAATTAGGCACTTTCACCACCCCCACGTTCAATGGCAAGTCTCTGATTTTGCACCCATCATTACCTCTCTTTACAGGTTGGATCTCCCACACAGATACTGGAGGAATCCTGGTGACTTCTGCAGACCACCAGACTCTTCCCTTGTACTCATCCTTTATTAAAGCGAGAAATGCCCCATACAAAAGAGTAAAGGCTTCAAGTAATTATAAAACATATCCCAAATATGTAAATAATAATTCAGTGCCTCCAAACACTTTTTAAAAAGGGAAGGGAATGTATAACTGACTTCATTAGAGACGAAACACATGGCTCGTTCTGGATACTTTCCATCAATATATACCAACACAGCAGGTACATTCCCTGTGCCTTGAAAGAGGCACCGCAAAAGATTAGGTGGTTATTTTTGTGGCATGTCCTTGTCAGAATTTCTCAGCCATGTTCCTGCTCATGAGGGAGGGAGTGACTGTCCAGCTTTATGAATGAATAATGTCAGTGTTTCATTGATTTACGGGCACTCTGCTGAAGCTGATGTCATTTGTTAAATGTGAAAATACATGCCAAAATTAAATACCAGTCCCTTCTTGTCATCTCCCAGCAATTAGAGCTAGCCTTCATATGAACATCAGCTGGTTTGTAGCACCATGTAAGTGGAATGTTAAGGATGTAACATTTTTAGCTATTCAAGTGCTTGGGTGAAACTCATGACTATATCTTGGGCTCACAATGTGATTTAGAAGTAGACATTCCTTGCAATACTAAGAGTGTGTCAGAAAGAACACCGTCGTAATTCTAAAATGTTAACTGATTTCAGCAATCGAAATGATGTCAGTCACACAATTCTACAAAAGCGCTTTACACACTGCATAACACACTAGTCTTTCAAACCCATAGAGGATGCAATTTTATGGCACTGACAAATCAACATGGAAGCTTTGATCCCAGCAGTGTTCCTCCAAGATACCTTTCTCCACACGGAGACTCATAGAGGAACTGTTTGCAGATCAAGATGCTGGTCAACATAAGCTCAAGAACAGAACCAGGTCCCTCAGGTAACATTAGTATTGGCATGTTAAATTCAGAAATCTGAGTGCTAAGAATTTGAAGAATTGTTGTCCTATCATACCACATTACAGACATTTGCAATGGAGAGCTCAATTTTCTTTCTATTTTCACTGTTATAAGAATAACTCTTATTCCAAGGTCCACGCTCCTTTGAAAACTTCAAAATTTGCAATGTAAAGCCAAACTGGTTACATGCATCAGTCACCATTTTGGGTAATTTTGTCAAATCCATCAATAAAACGAAATCCTGACAAGCGATCATTTCTGACCCAGGGACCACGTGAACTAGCCTCCACACTGTGTTTCTGTTATTTGGCCCTGCAACAAGGGCAACCTCAGACAAATCCATAATTTCCAGGAATTTCTCAAACGTAACCTCTTTTCTCAGTGCCTTTTCCATTCCAAAACCTCCATAGATGGAAATTGCACAATCTTCTCTGGGCAACCTGTTTCAACTCTTGATGAAAAAGCTTTTCCTTATATCAATTTACGTTCATTGTCTCTTGTTCTCCTGACATGCACCCCCGTGAAGAGCCTGGGTCCCACTTCTTGATAACCAAAGCCTTCTCTTCTCAAGGCTGAACACGCCTCAATCCCTCTGCACGTCTGCATGGGCTACATGCTCCAGCCTACTTTTGGTGTCCCTCTGCTCCTCACTTTGTCAATGTCTTACTTCTACCAGGGGCCCAAGTACTGAATGCCGTACGCTTGTTATGGTCTAAAAAGTGCTGAGTAAAGGGAGATAATCACTTCCCTCAACATACTGGCTATTCTTCTGCTAATACTGCCCGGGATAGTGTCAGTGTATTTTCTTGCTAGGGTACACTCCTTGGCTCACGTTCAGCTTGCTGTCTACCAAGACACCCAGGTCATTTTCAGCAGAGACACCTACAGAGCCTGTTTGCACCTGCAGGGAGAATAACACCTATTAGCCACTACCCTTTGAGCTCTATCCTCCAAGCAGCTTTTTACCCATCCAGATCGTAACATCCTAACTTGAATACAAAAATACTGTAGGACACAGCATCAAAAGCCTTGCTAAATTGTAGGTAGATGACATACACTGCTTTTCTCTCACCCATAAACCTAGTCATTTTATAATAGGAGGTTGTTAGCTTGGTTGAGCCCATTTCACCTTTCATAAATCCATGTCATAAACAGCTTCTTCCCATTCATGTGCCGAGAATTGTGTTCCAAAAAGCCATTTCAAGAAAAGACAAGACAGAGCACATGATTTGTCCTGTTCCTGTGCAGACAAAAGATGATCAGAGGAGCAGTGTGAGGAGAAGAGGTGATGCTGCCTCACTACCCTTCACTTCTAATCTTGTCACAGCTCAGTAGTGAGGCCCAGGGCTCACCAAGGCGACTTAGCCAATTTGACTCTGTACGGTGAGTAAAAGCACCGAGAAGACTCTAGGTGACACAAAAATCAAATTAATTACCTATGCACATTTCTAGACATGTTGCCTTGTCCCATAATTCTCCGTATTGGGCTCTGAGCCCCACTTGAGGCTTTTAAAGCCCAGCTTGGCACTGTCCCTACTGTCATCTCCTTCCTGAAGACCACAAACTCCCACTACAGCTAGATTTAGCTGAAATAACAAAACTGGTGTGCAATAAAAGGAGGCTTATGAGGTTATGCCAGAACTTCCGTAGGAAATAACCCTGCTGTACACGGAGTTAAATGTGCACAGAATCTGTATTTGCAGTTGGTCTCTCATTGGTGATCATTTTGCTTCTGCTCCTGCATTATCTCATAAACAGGAGAGCAGAAGAGGTCAGATAGCAAATACAGCTGAAGTTTACTCAACTAAAATGTCTGTGGATGATCCATGTATGAAGAATACATCTAAAATTATATACTGGGGAGGGGAAAAGTGAAAAGAGCTTTGAATGAATCCATATGTTCTGTAAAACTGTGTATTTTACTGGATAAATCCATTGTATTCAGAGTTTGACAGGCAACATTCAAATATTTATGCTGATCGCAAAACAAAAACTGCCTAGTTTTGTGATAAGACACTGAAAAAAACATGACTTATTTTGTAATCAGCCAAAACGTTGATTTGTGTCATTTTGTAATTTTCCTCAGTATTGCTACTTGATAACTAGTTGAGCGAGTTTTCGATAGA
The DNA here is from genome assembly GCF_964199755.1 of Larus michahellis. Classification (NCBI taxonomy): domain Eukaryota; kingdom Metazoa; phylum Chordata; class Aves; order Charadriiformes; family Laridae; genus Larus; species Larus michahellis. The sequence continues at coordinate 83,715,952 of NC_133896.1, read as the reverse complement.
AAAAGGTGTTCATTACTCCTTGAGTTCAAAGGGAGTCCCCACCTGCCTCACATCACTTTCGACTCTCCACCTCATGCCATTGCCCTCCAAACCAGCACTTCAGAGCTGAATGGCTCTCTTGGCAGATTGCTGGGAGCCTCCTCTTCTTGGGATCTGTAAGTGTGCAGCAGCCAACTGGCCTGCAAGTAGCAGCAGAAAATAGCTAAGTTAAAGAAAGCACCAAAAAGTTTGGATGCCTATCTGAATGCTAGCTGCTTCCATTAGTAATAATCCATTGTTCAGTGAGAGAGCTAGTGCTAATGACCCCTGTTCAGGAAAGCATTTAAACAGAGACTTAACTCTGTCCCTATTCAGGCTGGCACTTATGGCTCAGTTTAAGTGCTGCACTGAATAGACTTTTTTTTTCTGAATCAAGGCCAATTTCAGTTCATCATCCCTGAGGAACAGATGCATTCTTTCCCCCTTTCTAACAAACGTGGAAAAACATGTAGCTAATACTTAACATGGAAGGGGGAAGAGTCTAGGATAAAAAGAGGGATCTCCTGTCTTCCTAGCAGCACAGATCTATCTACCTTGTGCTCCCCCAACACTCAGTGGTACTCACTTGGGGCTTCTCATGGATGGATGGTGGAGGTCACTGCAATCCTCCACCACGTGAAGCAAGAGGGTGTGTTACATCAGGTTGGGACAATGGATAGCGCCTTCTCCTAAATCCATCTCTGCATCCCTAGGAAGTAGCAACTCTCTTTTTTTGCAAAATGCTGTAAGAATCAGGGGAGGTAGAGCTACAAAGTGCACAATATTATTCGTCATTATTCAGTGAGTCATGGTTTGTTACCCAACATCGATACAGCAGTAAGAACATGTCTCATCTCCTAAGGCTCAGCTATGGCTTTATGAAGAGGGCATGGAAGGGGATGCAGCAACTGCACTATGTTAGGGGGAAGTTTATAACCACACATTGAGAAATAAGTATAACGAAGGATACTCTAAAAGGTATAAAGGGCTTCTAAGCACCGAATTCCTACATCTGTCTTCCACAGGCCCCTTTAAAAACTCCAGGACTGGGGTTTTTTCAGCAGCATATTTGCAGGCAGACACTACCTTCCTCTGCTAGGTAACACATGGGGCTCCCACCCCATGAGACACCTCTCCCCACAGATCCAGAGAACAAGGGCTACCTGAGACCCTGCCAGGGCTGTTCAAGGCAACTGAGCATGAGAATAGGCATATTTCTGTATGACCTCACCCAAGAAAAGAAAAGTGACATTCAGACTTTTGATTTTGTGGAGAAACTGGTGATGCTAGTACAATATATACTGTAACTTGCAGAGTTAACAGCACTAGCAAATTAAATGCTGTTTATGCTCAGCACAGGCAGGGGAGGAAGGAAACAGGAAGATTAATTAAAAGTTTTCTAGGTTGTAAACATGATGACTAGAATCCATGGAGCAGCTCTTGGTCCCACTGGAAAAATGGTATCCTGATGTCCTTAGCCCTGGTACAAATCAAACACTGCTCTGTCACTAGGATGCTAAAAACCAAATTGAAAGGAAGGTGGACATTTTCCTTTAATTTAATTGAGCTCATCATTTAACATGGGAAGGAAGAAGGGGAATATGAGATAGGTGCCTCTAAGGTCACTGGAAGGGATGTGCTAGAAGAGCTTTGGAATCTGCTGCAGGGAGCCTGGAAAAGTGAAATCCACATTGAACGCTAACATTGGACTATGACAATGTTTTCATTGCATTCAGTGTATTTCACAAGGTTCAGCTATGTAAATATACGGGCTGCTTTTTTCCTCAATACTGGGTGCAGCTTGCAAAGCCTAAGGAATTTCTGGTTGCATTTTCTCATATATGATCTTGTAGCCTTCCTTTCTCTTTCATATTATAAACATATTATTACAAATAGGCAGTGAATAGATCTTTATTTTTTTTCTTGCATTTCTTTAAAAAAAAAATGAATTGTTATCAGATTTAATGATATGATAAGCTTTAAAGTTCCCCAGGGAAGCTACCACAGCCATACTGATTTACATAAGCATTTTCCTACACATAATACAGCACGCAAGCTCTCTGATCTCATTATTCATTAGAAAATTAATGATATCTCTCAAATGTGAAAGCAGACCAGTTCTGCAGAGAGTGCTGGAAATTGGCTAGTTCTCGACGCGGTAGTCATTTTCAATTTACTGGCTTGAAAAAAAGATGCTTTTAAGCAAATAAAAGGGTGCTGACATCAAACAGATACTTGTCTTGCTGCCAGGGAACGAGATGCCTTTTAAGGCAGGAAGGTGGGACTTGAGTGATGTGAATAGGAAGAAAAGAAAACAAGCCAGTCAGAGTTAAGCAGCTCTGCCCCATTCATGAAAAATGTCTAGGCTCATTTCCTCATTGCGAGAGGTCTTTTTTGCTTAAATTCTAAAGCCCTTGCTCTGTTCTTGCCAATAATAAATAGCAGCCTGTTGTTAGAAAAAGTGCAAACTATGGAGGGCTTTTTTAAGTGCTTTTCCTCAAGCTACGCAAATTGTGGCATCCCACAGATCAAGAGACAGTGTTAATAAACCCCTCAAAACTTTGCTGATAACTATATCCCAAAATTGAGACTGTCTGAGATTGCAGCAGAATGAACTATGACATATTCAGTCATGGGGAGCAAACACTGATAATCAAGGATGGCATGAATTGGCATATGACTGACCAGATTAAGATCTGATTTTTATCCCAGCTCTATTTAGATTATAGGGCCAGCAATTAGCAAAGGCAAGTCTGCTAATTTTGGATATGAAAAACAAACAGGATGATTGTTTCTGTCGCTGTAGTAACACAACTGTCAGGGCATTAGCAGGGGGGGCTCTCACCACACAGTGTCTCAAAGTGGAACACCTTTGTGTCCATCCCTTATAGTAAAGTGGATGAAACTTGTGCCTGCTGCTTGCTGAAGCAGACACAATCTTTCTCCATGAGATTTGATTGCTGCTTTTTAATGCAATTCATAGCTCAGATAGCAACAGAAATTGTTCTGGGGTGTGGTAGAAAAGGGATATTAGACATGCACTGCAACATCCTGTTTTGGAACTAGTTTAATACGAGGCTCACAGGCTCAGCATTACAAAATTCTGCACTCAAGCTGTCACTTGCCAAATTTTTTGCACATTAGTTTTGTTTTCTTCTCTCCTGTGATCAGCAGCAACATAAAAGGAAACATCTGGTTCTGCAGTGTCTGAATTAAGGGATGCTATAGGAAAGACACACCAAAGCAACATCAGATTTGAAATAACCAGGCAGCGTGAGAATGTGTGCAATTTGCAAACTCTTCCAGCAGGGAACCAGAAAACTACCGCTGCGGTGGGAATTCCACCAGTGCAGAAGAGAGCGCTACCGTTGCATTGATGTTTGGACCACATCTTCAACCATTATGATATCCAACAAACACAGGATGCAAAATAATTAAACAAACTAAAAATCATCCAGTTATAGCTGTCACCTGAGTGTCAACTGTGGTTTGGAGGATAAGACTTGCACATGTTTTCTGAGTTGAGATAAATGTCCTCTAAGGGAAGCAACGGTTCTATCGGAGAACATCACGATGGAGGTCTAACAAGTATGTATGTTTGGGGTTTAGATTAAAATCTGTGACGGGTGTTTATTAATAATAGGAGCTACTAGGCTAAAATGTCAAGACATGTTTGGAGAGAGAAAAAGAGATTTCTAGTCTGGAAGGAAAGGAAAATCTTACTTGTTTTTACATGATTCACTAGCTGTAAGACCCTTCTATGGAGCCCCTCAAATCTACACCAGTAACTATTGTACATGAAATAAAATTCTCTTAGGCACGGGATAAACCTGTGCAGCCCCAGATCTTGAAGCCAAGAACAATATGGTCAACATGTATAAATATCTGGAGAGGGCTTATGGTCTGGAAAAACAAAGGAAATGTCCCACTCAAAGCAGCAGCTGGGCCAAGTGCACCCACTAACCCGTCTGAACTGTTGGATACCAGAGCAGAACAATTTAATGATACCTTGCAAGCAAGGTTGTGAACCCCTTATACTACCCATGGCATAAACCAGACCCTGCCCCGAAGAACTTACAGCCGCAATACAGACACAGATAGATGACGTGACTTCCCTCAGGCAGCTGGAGATAAAGTCGGAAACAGCATAGAGGTCAATCTGCTTTAACCCAACAGCCCACTGATCTGCTCAACCTTTGGATTACTGTGGTTATTGCTCTTGCATTAGCATCTAGGAGCCCCAAGGACAATGATACTGTTGTTCTGGTCTCTGTACAGCCACAAAACGAAAAGATGGTCCCTGCCTCAGAGAGCTTTCATGCTAAAGCACTAGACACAGCAACTAGAAAGACAGGGGAGCACAGGAAAGCAAAGAGACGAGAAGTGCTTTTACAAATATTTTCCCTTAAGTTGCAGTTAAACAAATACTTCAGGCTGACATAAGACAGCACTGAAAGTAACAGGTCTGATCTCCTGTGCCACTCCTCCCTTCTGCCAGCATGGGTCTTTCTGCAGCCAGGTGAAAAGGCACGGGGAACCGAAGGAGCTGAAAAATAACATCCTCTTTCTTTAATGGGTTGGTTTTTGGCCAGATCTGCCTCCCATTCAGACTCAGCACAAGGACACAGAAAAAGAGTAGCCAGCAGACATACAACAAGAGTGCGACGGTGTCTTTAGGCAGCAGTGCTAGCTGGTTTTATATGTCTGTTGAACCAATCACTGCCCAGGCAACTATTGGTCCAATAGCGGGACCAGCTAAACGACGAGGATGCCTTTAAAGGGACCATTATAGGTAAGGATGCTTCCAGGACTAGTGAAACTAAGGCCTTCCTCTAGAAATCTCGGTAAATGCATCTGAGGGAAGCATGCACTGTCTTGCTGTTTAGTGATTAGTGGTGCCTTCCATGATGGCAGGAGCCATGCATAATGATACCCTCAAAGGGAGGGAAGGTTAAAGAGCAAAGTTCCCTTTAAAAAGCTCAAAATGCTGATCAAGTATGACATATATAAAGTCAACAGGACATGCTTTATCTCTCTGGAAAGATGGGATTCCCTAGTTTTGAAAGAATGTTGTGGATATTGAACACAACTCACCATAGAAGAGCTATGAAGTATTATAACAGTCTTGAAAATGTGAAGAGCAAGAAAACTATGCAACCTGCGAAGAATTTGCAAAGGAAGGTGAGCAGAAAGGACCACGGTATGATAGAAGGCCATGAAAAGCGTGGAAGGAGGATCCATTCTGCTTTTGAGCTGAGTGACCACAAGAGTTGGGAACAGCAGTCTTAGGTGAACGGGTGAAGGTGGAGAAAAGATTCACAAGTGGGTAGGGTACAGAAAAGGTGTAGCTAGCTTCAGAGAGATTCACTTGTGTCCAGCAGACCTAAAGCTTAACTGTGAAAGACAAACTTTAAGATATGAGATGCCCCTACATGGATGACCTGTGGATTTCTACAGCTGAGGAAAGCCTCAATGAGAACTCACTCTGAAGACAGTGCCCAATGACCAGTCCGGGGAAAATCCTAGAGGACAACTAAGGCTATGAACTGAGGCCAGGGATGCTCTGAAATTCGCATCTTGTTTCCTTCTAGAAGTTACAAAATGCTCCAAAGCTCTAACAAAATCCTGGACATAGGGGTTTCCTACAATGGGCTTCACTCTGTTCTTGTAGGTTTGCATGGTGCTTGCAGTTAACGCAGGAGGATCTGGTAAACCAAAAGTACTTCTAATTAGTACCAACCCAATTTGCCAAGGGCTGGTCTAGTAAACATGGACAAACCCTTGGTTGACTACAGCCCAAGGCAAGATGGAAAATTGAAGGCGGCGGGGTAGATTTCTCACCAAACCACCATAATCACTTTGAGGGTCGATATTACCTCCTGCTAGCTCTTGTGGAGACATTTTCTAATGGAAGTGTGTAAGCCCTTGTGTCTTTGGCAATAAGCAAGCCATGGAGAGACACTGACACAGGACAAGTGCACAGTGTCATACTTCCAGTTCACTGCCCAAGTTTGGAGTCTGGATGGCAATGCACTGCTGTGGGCTACATTTTTAAGATGAGTGCCTAAATCCACACTTCTGCTTCTAAAAGCAGGTACTTAAGAATCTAAAAATAGGTCTGCATAATTATCCTTTGGAAAGTAGTTTTTAAACTGTGCAGCTGACACTTGGGAATTCCAAGTGGCTGATCAAACTGAATAGAAAACTGTAGCTATAAAGTGAATACGCGACCAGACTATATTGAAAAGACTAGCTTATTATGACAAGAAAAGCCAGTAGCACTTTTCCCATGATCACCCTTCAGCACTCTGATTTCCACAGTACAAAGTCCAAAGAAGACAAGAATTCATTCCAGTATCCCACATCTGGATATTGCCCTATCCTGTAACTTGTTTTGTGTTTTTGTTAGACTTAAATTTTATTTCAGTGGGATGTTCTCTTTAATTTGCAAAGCGTATGAGGCAGCTTGTGTATTCAGGAAGCTATTAACCACAAACGTCTGATTCCGGGGGAAGAGAAGGGAGGGCAAAATTACTGGAAATTGAGATTTAGAAAAAAATGGTGTGGATATTAGTTGAAGAAAGCAGAAGGTATGGCTAAACAAATAGAAGAAACTCTGGATGCAGAAGTCTGTTTTCAGGAGTATCTCATGAAATTTCTCTCTCTCAGCAGTCATGCCTGTGATGCGTACCTGGTACCAGCACAGTAAGTGCTAAACAAAGAGCAGAATTTGAACTGTAGCATTAAAACTGCAGAGTTGCTTCCAAAAATAATAAAGAACTAATATCAGTTTTAGTATTGCTATTCCTGGTGCGATCACTGCTTTAAGAAACATCTTGCCTTTAGTCTTTGTCTGGATTCATCACATACACATGATCCAGCACAAAGCTAGACAGCAACAGCACACAATACCTAATGTCGCATAAATCCTGCTGGTACAGGATTAACTTCTCAACAACTTCTAATGCACTTGGGACAACAAGGTGAGGTGACACAATGCTTATATCGGTGTCCCACGGACATGGCATTTGTGATATGATGTTACAAGTCCTAAAGCTAGGTTCATTGTAGTGTCAAACTCCACCCAGAGGCGTACAGTTTCAGATGAGCTGAATGATGGATCTATTTTTTTCTTTCAGAACAAGGACATCTAAGAAAGATCAGAACACTAAAACTTTCTAGGAGCCCCTGTTTCCCTCCATTGACTCCAAGGTGAGCCTACACATTTAGCTCAGATGGAGGTGCCTAGAGACAGACAAGACAACAGCCGTTCCTACTGTTGCCTTTAGCCAGCTATACCTCAGGTGCCCAGTCTCACACGGACACTTTGCAGTAGGTGAACTGAATCCTGACTTGGATTTCTAGGGAAATATGGAACTGTGTAAGACTTATTCTGCAAATCATACGCACTTCTCTTTCATTGGCTCCTGGAAGGTTTTTCCATTACATGCTGTGACTGCTGGTACCGGGTAGCTTGGGATGGAGATATTCCAGAGAGGCACTAAACATCTGATACAGTGGCCCTAGTCTGATGCAGGTCCTGGAATAATAAAAGTGTGAGCTAGGTCTGAAGGTCATCCTCTGGGACAGAGGAGGCAAAGAAAATTTATAGTCTTCTCCACTGATCTGTGCAGGAGATGACCTGTAAAGGGTGCCTCACAGTTTTCTTCTCCTCTCTACAACCCAAGTACCTTCCAATGTTTTTATTCCAGTAGGCATGCTCATGTTCATTCATATAATGCTAAATGAACATGTGATATATATAGATCCATATTCTATTATATTTACACAATACTTTTTACATTTCACTATGAAAGTTTCTACTGCACAGGAAGATGAAGTTCACAACGACTGATCGTTCAAAGTGGCCATTAAACAAATGTGTATGTGCACAAGCATACAGCAATGGGAGGATACTAAGCACAATGCAAGGTGATGGACCTCCTGTGATGGTATTTTTATCTTTCTCATAGGCAGAAGGTTGAAAGGGATATGCCAGCAATGAGTCATCTCCTATTCAGCTTGCTTGGGTGCTGACTTCAGTGGCAAGAATAGCTGTATCAGCTTTTTGGAGAAGATTTTCTTTTAGATCCTCACACCTTGAAGCTAACAACAAGTTCCAAACTCCTGCAACACACTTCTTTCTTACTATGCATCCTCCTGGAGGACTTTTTTACAACTTCACATTGCTGCAGCAGGATTTGAATTGGTTGAGTGATAGGAAGCGAATTGTTGTGGGCCATTTCAGTATGTGTACTATGATCTGAGAGGTTTTAACTTCAGCTGGGGTGTCTGAGACACAGCATGAAGAGGTTATAGTGACATTATAAGGACAGGTGCAGCCATCAGATGTGCCAGTGGCGAAAGCGGTACAGTGAACATGGTGACCAAGTATTAGTCCCTGTAAGTGGAAGTGGGTAAATTGAATTATTCTACCTAGAGGTAGAAGCCCTGCTCCACACAATGCAGGAATGGGGAAAAGACAGAGCGGTCTCATCTCTGCAGCAGTGTCCCTGGTTCTAGAGACAGCAAATTACCAGTTCAGCCCTGGGAAAAGAACAAGTAGCTGCAGAACTGCTGCGCTGTACAAGCCAGTTGGTCTCCTGCTGAGACCGCTGGCTTATCAGCACGTAGAAATAGCTACCTCGAGTTTTGCAGATCCCACTCTGCTGTTCAGACCCCTTAAATCTTATGCTTTGTATTGGTGAGTGCTGCAGCACCAAAGTTTTTTCTCAGTTCTCCCAAGCGTGTCTTCCTACAGACCTGCAAGATCTGTACAAAAGCCAGAAACAAAGGCCTAGCTTCTGACCAGAGCTAGCAAAAATTTTCCATCAGAACATTTTAATCTCAGAAGGTGCCCTTTCATCAAAATTTAGTCTTTCCACTGGAACTTGCTAGTTTTTGACAATGCTGCCATGAAAAAAAGCCCACAAAATTTAAAAGAGTGTTTTGATAAGATCAAACTCCTTCTGCATTGGAACAAATGCTAATTTTTTTTTCCTTTTAAAAGGAGTTTTGTTTGATTTTTTTTAATTTAAAGAAATCAAAACCAGAAATAAATGGTTACATTTGATCCCTCAAAGTTCAAATAACTCCAAAATATAAATTTACGATTAATCTGTTTCACAAGATTATATTTTTGTTTGATAGCAAGGAGATAAATCAAATACTTGGTGCAAACTTGGCATGTCCCTAATGACGAGGTTATGGAGTCTAATCGGCAGGTCTTCTAAGAAAGCCAGAACCTTAAGCCGGAACCACACTGTTCTCCCTCTTTTCTCATCATGTGCTCTTCCGCACAGATTTTGAGAACTAAATCTATTAGGAGAGGCTCACAGAAGATGTTGGGAGGCTGGGAATCTTGGAAGACCCTCGGAGTCAACGGTCAGTGCAAATCTGTGTGAGCTCTGTGCCTACAGGATTTCATGGCACCAGACTTCCAAATATTCCCATGGAAAAGGCCATTCATTGGGGTGGAACTGAGCTCTTTGCAAAGGGTCCACATGACAGCTGTGCAAATCTCTTTTCTACCAGGCCTTTTGGGACCTCTTAATGAGGTCATTTCATACTTCAGAAATGGCTCTTTCTTTGAAAACCCTTGCTGTTTGAAGGGGACTACTTACCCCACCTGAGCTCCTCTTTTCCTTGAGAGTCAGGAGTCTCCACAGCTGCAAGTCTGTTAAACAGCACCACGCGCCAGCAGACCTCTGTGCCCAAGCAGAGCACTGGTCACGAACAAGGAAGACATCAGCAGAGCACACCCGGCTGCTGGCCCTTTACCAAAAATTAATGCCACCCCTGAAGTGCACAACGACAAAACACGCTGCCTTTCAAAAGGGCCATCTACAAAGCGCTATACCAGGCCATATGGAGATAATCAAACTAGCCTGCAAGGCCACTAGGGCATCTAAAGCAGTCTACCTGCCATGGTGCTCAGACTTGGCTAACGCAACCTTCATATCGAAGAAATTCAGCCCTCTAAGCAGAGCTGTAAAAAGTGAAAAGGAGGGTAAAGCTACCCTGTATGGAGCCTTAGGGTCTACACCAGGCCTGACACCTGTGTTACCTTATTTAATTTAAGTGGGGTACGTCTGCACAGCACTGTATCCCGTGATGTTAGCCTTTCCAAGACTAGTACGTCAGCATGAAGAGTGTTGGGGCACCATCACCATCCATGTGCTTTAGCACAAGCTGCTGAGAAGCCGAAGTGGCAGACCTTATCACGTGAAATATGGGTGACTGCATTGCATTTCTTTTGACTTCGCTACAGCTACAGCTAATAATTATGCCCTTTGGGGGAAAGCTATTACCAACCCCATGGCAAACATGTGCTGTACGATGTGCGTAGCAGTCTTGTAAAACTGGGGGGTTTTGCTCAATTTAGCAGAGATAAGTTTATTGGTATGAGCTGCAGCAGCAATAAAACCTAGACACTTTTGGATAATGTCACTGGTGGCCATCATATAGTTAACACTAACTGGGTTCCTAAACAGTCAGGGGGAGAAATTCTTGTAACAGGATGTAATTAGTGGGGGTTATATCACATTTTAATTTGTTGCTTAGTGCTTCCATGAAATTAGTTCCTTGAGGCATGTCAGAGAGGAGAAGTAGTAACTGTAAAAGACGTTTCCCAAACTTTTATTCCTGTGACTTGCTCCACAGAAGCCAATGAAAATACCCACATCAGTAGCAGAGTTGTGAAATTGGTTTCTTCCTTTTGATTATATTATACAGGAGAAATGTAAGTTACAGGATGACAATACTGATTTCCCAAAGCTGGCCACTTCCCCGCAATACTTCACATCTTGGCTGGGTATTTTTGCAGGATTTCTAGTCTCGTCAGCCTGTAGTCAAGCAGTGGGAGCTGGGAACAACGACGATCAGGAAAGCGATGGCACTGTTGTTTCCCTCTCTGAATTAAAGTCATCTGAAAGCCTAGCTGATAACTCAGAGTGCGACGCTGAACGGTGCATCGCTCCACAACAAGAACGGCAAGCCTGAGAGCATTTGCCTCCACTGCAATTCAATCAGGGTGCCTTGCAGCTCGAATTGCTACTATTTTGTGGGTCACTACCTCCTCCAATATTCTGTGTGCCCTCTCTTGTTTTCTTTTCATTTGCTATGCAGGCTCGCAGACCTTCCTGCTAGGTTTCACTTGGGAGGCCCAGAACCCCTGTTCTGCAAATCCTAACAGGACCTTGATGGATGCTAATGTCTCTGCCTTTCATATCGTTTTACCAGTGAAACCTTTGATCTGTCAGCAGTCTTTATATCAATGCAGTCATCTCATAAAATGGAGAATATGACAAAAATATCTGCTGGGCTAACGTAGAGTATCCCCTCCACCCCTCATCAAAATGCAGCATTAGGGAGTTTACTTTAACCTCCAGCAGCCAGATGTGCCGTGAGTGTAGAACTGGGAGCGCAAACTTTTTTTCATTGTTTTTTTTTTTTTTTCCAAAAAAAAAGCAGCCTGCTAAAGGAACTTGTAAAGCAACAAGTACTGTACATTATGATTCAGAGCAGCAAGGGACAGCTGGAGAGACTTGATTGGCTCCAGCCCAATGAAACAGAGGCTTCTTGTGACCAGCTGCTGTGCTGCAGCATGAATGACAAGGGTAATAATTGATTACTAACTGGCAGCTCAAAAGGAAGAAAGAATTAACAAGAGTGATGAGGTGCTTTACAGCTTGGTAACTGTAAAACCAGTAGAACAATTAGGGGAAAAAGAAAGGGTTTTCACTTCTTACCTTAGAGTTACAAGGACAGTGCTAGTTATTGTAAATCGCCTGACAAGCGAGCCAGAGGGGCAGGTCAGTGAGGAATATGGGGGCTTTGCACGCCCACAGGTCCCGCAGAATCATTCAGCAGATTTACCGGGGAGCAGCTAAAACTCAATCAAAAGCATCCAGCCATGCCAATTACATTGGTAGTCAAGGCAAGGTCTCTGAGCCGTCAGCCATAATATCATAGTGGATCTGAAACCTCCAGCGAATGGTGCATTGTGACAAACCAATTCTTTGCCTTTCAGTGGGCGCTCGATGGCACATAAACTCTTTCTGCCCTGAGAATAAACGCACGCCTTTTTCTTTTCCTTCTCCCCCCCCCTCCTCTTGTAAATGGCTTTTGTGTTCACCAGTAAATGCACTGGATGCATTGTTGCTACACCTTTCTTCAAGGAGCTTGTACTGACCTCATGCTCTGGGCCATGTAAAGCCTTCTGGCCACTGAGCGCCAGGCTCTGCCCCTTTTTCATGCAGAGTAGCACCTCACTTTGGGCCAGATCATGGCCAGCATGCCAATGCAAGAAGTAAGGGACCATAACGTGTCCTGTGTCTTGCTTCTCACACACAGGGGAACAATAGCCTCTGCGGACTGTGCCCTTTCCTTAGCCCAAGGGGAAAGAAGGGAGAACTTGATGGATCCTTCATTTCCTTTCCCAAGGCATCTGGCAGCAGGAAGCATGTGCTGTGCCAGCTACAGACCCGTCACGGATTGCTCCCTTCCCAGAGCAGCAAGGAGACAGGTCTGACCCAGCGGTAGCTCAGCAGTGGGTGGCTCCTTTCCTGGGGCTGAAGCACCATGATCTGATCTAGCTCTCTGTGAGCAGAGCCGATAAAATCAATGGGGCTAATCATGGGGAAAGGTATCGTTCAGCATGAGCAAAGCTGGCAGCCTCTGCTCTGACATATGGAAAATGATCTTCTAGCTGGTTGAAGCCTCTTCAATGCAGCCCACCCTCACCCCTCCTCCCACTCCAGAATCTGCCATCCTTGTACTTATGAAGTAGCTCCTTACCACTGGCAAGGTCTGAAACCTTCCAACTCAAAGTTAACAAGATTTTTCTCTCCTATCTTTAGCCATTTAAAAGCTAAACAACCCATCCAAATTGGGGGTTTTGCCATCTTCTACAGCCACTACAAAGAAAGCTCTCCCCCCAGAGGTGAATTCTTACCACCTCAAATGATTACTTGAGGATGGTACACCATCCACCTCTCATACTGGCCTATGAACGTGCCTCAACAACTAGTGAGGAGCTGACCTTGAATTTTTAGGGGGATAAAGTTGGGGGAGAGCCATTGTCATGCCCTGTTCAGGGTCTTACTCTGACATTTTAGACCAGTGACGTCAATGAGTAGTGCACTAAGGAAATCAGGATTGGTCCCCTCTGCGACTAGATGTGTAACACCTTGGGCTGTGTGGCAAGGAGGACAATGGGCTCAGGTTGCTAACGTGGCGTTCCACCAACAAGAAAAGATGCCGTGACAGAGGGGAGCTGAGCTACTCCAGGGTAGGGATAATTAGGGTTGTCCTCGCTCCCACGGAGTGGAACATTAATGGAACAAATTTCAAACAGAGGATATTGCAGTGGAGCTCAAGATGTACAAATGCAAATGGTACAAGAGGCATGTCTTCATCAGTTCACCCTTGAAGACTCCCCTAAGGACTATAGAGGGAACTTTACTAGAAAATCTACCAAAAATTCAAGGCCTGGGGGTGGGTTGGCAGGTCTGGGTTTTTTGTTATTATATACATAGCGCAAAAATGTGCTTGACTAATCTAAACCTTGTGTTGCTTTCTTATACTGCTAGAGCAATTATAGCTGAGAAAAAAAAACACATCACCCAATATGGAAATACTTTTTTTTCATGTTTGACATTTTTACATTTTTACTGACAGGGCAAAGCCTATGATTTAATCGGTCTCCATTTCCCATAACTGCTGAGAAGGGACTGGCCCCTCCTCCACATTTCTCAAAGGGCTGATGATTAGACAGAAGGCCGTGCAAAACTCAAAGGAGTTAACTCCATCTATCATGTAGCACTGTTGAACTAGGAAAAAAAAACAAAAAGAAAAAAAAAAAGAAATGCTTTCTCCCAAAGGTCTTGGTGTGTGCACTGCAGTGTACATAGTGACTGTGAGTCTCTGTGGCAGAAATGGGATCATTTTGAAGATACAAGATATTTTTGCCACTCATTCAGGAAAATGAGAAGCTATTCTGCGTTTCTTTTACTGAAGCACATTCCTTCCACATCCTTTTTTTCACTCTTATTACTCTTTTTGGTAGCAATGCCACAGCCTACTGTGAAGAAAGAAAGAAAAAAGAAAGAAGAAAACCAGGAGGCCCCAGCTCTGCTCTTCTCAAAGGTGATGGACCCACCTCAGTGTGTCAAGCAAATTCCCTTCAGTACGGACCAAACAGACAAAAAGTACTAGCACCCCAGCCCAGGAAAAGACAAGTGGCAGCTGTTTCCTCCAGAGAAGGTGTAGAGATGCAGCTGCAAGCAAGAAAGAGCAAATAATCAGGTGGTCACAGAGACAATAGAAACTGGAAGCTGAGCGCAAATTATGTCATCGGTGATGATCAAGGTTTTTGGAGCTTGGAAAGAATTAAAAACTGTCCTGGAGGAGAAACTGATCTTGAACTTGTAAGAGTATAATTAACTTTTCCTTTCAGCCCTCCCACACACATGCTGGCACTGTCCCCTCATGCTGCTGTGACGACTCATGGGAACGGGAGGGTGCCACAGGTGACCAGAAGAGATCTCACCCTGTGGAAAAGTGGCATAAAAGTGCTCTGAGGATCTGGGGATGGCCAGAAGTAAGATACTCACTTGCTCTGCAAGCAGAAATGTCAGTTGTTGTAAGTGCAGTTAACAGATAAGACTGTGCTTTCAGTGGCTTATCACTTTGCCATGTTACTAAGTTCAAGTATTACCTGTGCAAGACCTTTGGCCACAGTGGAGAGGGATATCCTGGGGTTTAACTGTTAGTTTGGTTTTTTTCCTAGATGTTAGCAAAACTAGTTTAGCTGATTGAAAGTGTAAAGAGGCGGAAAGCCAGGTTGTCTTGACCATGTCTGAAAAAAGTTTCTATGTGGTGATTTTTGAGCTGGCATTTTCAAAGAATCCATACTTACTAAGTTCCAAAACCTCACAACCCTCACCTGGGACCTGTCTGTGCATGCACAGACACAGCGGAGAAGAAGGTCCCCCTCAGGTCTCACCAGGAAAACAGGAATGAACCCCAAATTTTCCTGTGGCTGCCTCTGCTGACCAGCCTGAGCCAGACTGAGGGCAACCAAAGGCTGTTTCTAGGAGGCAGCTGGGGTGGTCTGGCTGCCACTCCAGCAGAGGGAAAGAAAAGAGAACTAGTGCTCAGGAGACCAAGAAAGAAGCAGAATAAGGAAAGGAGACTGGAGCTCACCATGAAGGAGAAACTGGACTGGGACAAGCAGCCAGGATTTGTTGTGGGAGAAGAAGAGTTGAGAGTCGGTATTGAATTGGGACATCAAGTCTTGAGAGAGACTCTAGGAGTGAGTGGGCAAGAAGAGAGAGGCTAGGAGAGAGGTGTGAGAAGGGAAACTGGAGCTGTAGTTCACCAACACAGTACAGCATGTTTCACAGAGGATTTTTTCTTATCTCATTTTACAGATGAGGAAACTAGATCATACGGACATTAGGTGACTTCTCCAAAGATATGCAGGTAATTATGAAGTTAAATATCAGTCCTTCACATTTCTACTCAGACACAGCAGAAGTGGGGTTTGCCATGAGACCACTCTTATTTTTGAGATGGGGCCAGTTGTCTCTCATATCTTCACAATGAGGTGTAGGAACCTTGGGTTTTTCTCAGAGCTATCCTGCTGACCAGTGAGCAGCATGGGTCACTGCCTCCACCTCCCTGGAGTCCTGTTGCCTGTGGTTTTCAGGACAACGTGTGATGCACCAAGAAACTCACTGAAGCGCTGCATTGTGGGAGACCCAGTCCAGCCCCAGAGCATGGCCGGTCAGAGGGAAGTAGGGCATGAGGTTTTCTCATTCAATACCGTCTGCTTACAGCTCAGAGGTTTCAGGTTTTGCTGCAAAGCCAAAATTCACCTAGTCAAAAAAGAAAAAAAAAAAACAAACAAAAAAAAACAGAAAGAAAAAGAGTTTGGTAGTCTGCGATATTAAGGATCCTGAAGAAGAGAGCAAGAAAAGGAACTAGCTACCTGCAATTGTACTTTCCTACCTTGCACAACTTTATTTATACAAGTGGGTCTGGCTCATGTGGCTTGTTCAGACAGCTCCAGTGGGACTTATTTAGTAAAAAGGACAGTGCAGGAAAGGATTTGTAAACTCTGGGAGAAACCCAAATTCCTGTGTAAAGAGCCTTTAGAATCTTTCAATAGATTTCCAGTGACTTGCCTTGTTCATTGTGGGTTTCTAAAAACATACTAACAAGCAGACAATAGCTTAGCAGCAATCAGGCTAATAAAAAAATTATTATTATTATCATCATCATCATCATCATTACCGCCATTATCATCATCGTCACATTATTACTCCACCAGATTTACCAATAGAGAAGGAAGGGTAATTCCTCTTCGTAAATTATCAACTGCTGCTGAAAGTGCAATGCGGCCTCACAGAAACCTCCAGACATTTTCCTCTGCTTTCGTTATCACATGCTAAACACATTACGGTCCACCATGCACCCCCACATTTTTGAGCTTATGTTGTGACTTCTGCTATTCTACAAACTTCAGAAATAGATGGAGATATGCGTGCATTTTGACAATAATATCCCGTGACCCCATTTAAGGAGGAGGAGAACATGGAGGTATCATTAGGTACTAGGAATTTGCTCATAAAAGCATTGAATAAAGTGGGTAGGTGCCTCGTGAGACTGCAATCAAGTTAAAATTACTTGTGATTCAAATTGAAAGTAAAAGGCACTGACGCACTCATTGCTTGCAATTAAAGTACACATCAAAGAGGAGTTAGTATTATTAAGCAAAACTGAAAGTGTTGCAGATAGAACACCTATTCTGCTAATCCTCTAGTTAGACATTCTCATTTCTTCGCCTACAAGGTGCAGGGCTTCCCCTCTGCTGCCATCAAACTTTCAGAATAAAAATCATTATTTCTAAACCAATTTCATTAGAGTAAAAGCAGAACAGAGTGCAAGACCCTGTGAAACTGTTCTGAGAAGGGCATTGGTAAAGTACTGGACAGAGACTTCTGAAACGAGTGCAGTTCCTAGGTCCTCTGTAGCTTTCCTGTGTGTCTGATCAAGTCATTCAGCGCATCTGTGCTTTAATTCCCGAACATCAAGGGCAGGGGGATACCACAACATTCCCACACTCAGCTTGATGGGACCGTGTCAAGTATAGACTTTGGAGGTTGGACTTGAGATTTCGCTTCTGCCTGGTCTCTGATCTTTGTCACCAAGCTGCTCATTTGTCTCATTCAGTGCCAAGGGAGGCTCAGCTGGGCACAGGGAACCCTCTGCCCCTCGATGGGCTACTCCACATACGGAAAGCAGTTTTTCTCTACCTGCATGCTCCCTGGAGCACTGGATTTACAGCATGTATTCAGAATGAATTCATGGCAAAAGTACCATGACTTTCCCTTGCGACAGTGGGCCCCAGAGGGAAAAGGCTGGTGATTCCCAAGGCTGGAACAAAAACACATGAAAGAAGAAAGTTCAAGAATTAGGGCACACGGCAGGGTTAGGGGCCAGTCTTTGTCTTTAGTCTTGTGTATTTTTACATTAAATCATCAGATTAATCATCATAGGTGTACAGGAATGGTCTTAGGAAGTGAGATCTGTAGAACAATCTTTGGTCTAATGTAGCTTGTAGCAGGTAGAACATTAGGCCAGTCAGTCTGACCTCGGTGCCTGGGAAGGTCATGGAACAGATCCTCCTCAGTGCCATTACACGGCACATGCAGGAGAACAGGGTGATCAGGCCCAGTCAGCATGGGTTTGTGAAGGGCAGGTCATGCCTATCAAACCTAATATCCTTCTATGATAAGGTGACCCACTTAGTGGATGAGGGAAAAGCTGTGGATGTTATCTGCTTGGATTTTTGCAAAGCTTTTGACACTGTTTCCCACAGCATTCTCCTGGAGAAACTGTCTGCTCATGGCCTGGACAGGTGTACTCTTCGCTGGGTAAAAAACTGGCTGGATGGCCGTGCCCAGAGAGTGGTGGTAAATGGAGTTAAATCCAGTTGGTGTCCAGTCACAAGTGGTGTCCCCCAGGGCTCGGTGCTGGGGACGGTTCTCTTTAATATCTTTATCAATGATCTGAATGAAGGGATCGAATGCACCCTCAGTAAGTTCGCAGATGACACTAAACTGGGCGGGCGTGTTGATCTGCTTGAGGGTAGGTTGGCTCTGCAGAGGGATCTGGACAGGCTGGACCGATGGGCTGAGACCAATGGTATGAGGTTCAACAAGGCCAAATGCCGGGTCCTGCACTTGGGACACAACAACCCCATGCAGTGCTACAGGACTGGGGCAGAGTGGCTCGAAAGCAGCTTGACAGAAAAGGACTTGGGAGTGTTGGTGGACAGCCGGCTGAATATGAGCCAGCAGTGTGCCCAGGTGGCCAAGAAGGCCAACAGCATCCTAGCCTGTATCAGGAATAGTGTGGTGAGCCGGACTAGGGAAGTGATCATCCCCCTGTACTTGGCACTGGTGAGGCCCCACCTCGAGTACTGCGTTCAGTTTTGGGCCCCTCGCTACAAGAGGGACATTGAGGTGTTGGAGCGTGTCCAGAGAAGGGCTACAAAGCTGGTGAGGGGCCTGGAGGACAAACCTTATGAAGAACGACTGAGGGAGCTGGGGTTGTTTAGCCTGGAGAAGAGGAGGCTGAGGGGAGACCTTATCACCCTCTACAACTACCTGAAAGGAGGTTGTAGAGAGATGGGGGCTGACCTCTTCTCCCTGGTGACAAGTGATAGGACGAGGGGAAACGGGTTCAAGTTACGTCAGGGGAGGTTTAGATTAGATATTAGGAAACATTTCTTCACTGAAAGGGTTATTAAACATTGGAATAGGCTGCCCAGGGAGGTGGTGGATTCACCATCCCTGGAGGTGTTTAAAAAAAGGGTAGATGGGGCACTTAGGGACATGGTTTAGAAGTGGCTCTTGTCAGGGTAGGCTAAAGGTTGGACTCGATGATCTTAAAGGTCCCTTCCAACCTCAACAATTCTATGATTCTATGATTCTAAGGAGACTTGACCTTTTAAAGATAATGCTGACCCTCATCATTGTTTGTAAGATGCTTTTTAGTTGGGCTATATATGAACATTTCGCACGGAATGCCTTCCTGACCTTGCACCTATTCCAATCCTTCTGCTGAGCTTCCCAGCATACATTTGTGCTTGTTTCTCATCCAGGCTAGGGAGATATAGCTTGCTAAAAATTCCATCTCAAATCTCCTTCCTTTTATACAGTGAGAGAAAGAACCAGAACACAGCATGCAACTGTAGCCTCCACCTTTAAGACCACATTATCAAGAATGTATCTACATTCACATTAGGTGCACAAGAAAAAAGCCTGACAAGTCTGCGTTGTTTGAAGCTGTGAGAAAAGGAGAAATAAAAAGAAATGCAATAAAGCTATCTGGTCAGAGAAGAAATAAAAGTTGCATACAGGAAAGCACAGAAGACAGGCTATGACTTTTTGCTATTGCTTGTCAAAAAAGCAAGAGAGAAGTTTTTTGAGAGTAGCTAATATCAGCAGGAGGGGAATTTCCCCACCAATGGGAAAACCGCAGCAAAATTTCACAAGGAAAGGGCACATGAGAAACAAGTTCTGATGTTCCGCACCACCTCATAGAATCATAGAATCATAGAATCATAGAATGTGTTGGGTTGGAAGGGGCCTTTAAAGGTCATCTAGTCCAACCCCCCTGCAGTAAGCAGGGACTTCTTCAACTAGATCAGGTTGCTCAGAGCCTCATCAAGCCTGGCCTTGAATGTCTGCAGGGATGGGCCCTCCACCGCCTCTCCGGGCAACCTGTTCCAGTGGCTCACCACCCTCATTGTAAAGAACTTCATCCTAATGTCTAATCTAAACCTACCCTGCTCTAGTTTAAAACCATTGCCCATCGTCCTATCACTACCTCACTGCACCTTAAATCCCTCTCGTGGAAGAATGCCTTGTGCCATGCAATCCTTTAGCATCATGAGGTCTCATGCAACTGGCAGGAATATCTACACAACTCTAGGGGCTTCCAACCATGCAACTGCTTGTGGGCTGCCAAGATCCTGCTCCATACTCCATCATAGCCCTGCAGACTTGTCCCAGCTCCAGCCAGGGGAACCCACGTTTACCTCTGGACCTGCATGCTTTGTAATGCCTGGCAACCCAGCATCTTTCTCCATGAGCAAGTAATATGGGAACCATACTACTAACCTAATTCAGGCATTCAAAGAAGGAAGTCAGGTTCCTTAAGCCTTTTAGAAAGCGTCACCTAATAAGAAATGTGACATTGCTTTGATTCCAGGGGCATCATCGCAACCCAGTTGGACAGAGCAGCCATACTAGGCTCCTCAGGCCAGAGGAGCCCAGGCAGCAGGATGGGGTCCTTCTCCATCCATTGCATGAGCATCATTGGCTTTATGACCTCCAGAAGGAGGTTGCTGTGGGTGCCAGGGATGGATCTGCGGGACCGTTACATCAGGGCACTATGCATGCGGAAGTAAACCCAACAGGAAGGTTATGCTCTCGCAGGATACATTTGTCATATTACTCGAAGTTTTAGAGACTAAATTAGGTGAAAGGCAGCTCTTTCACTCAAATATCCCTCCAAGGCCAGGGACTTCACAGAAGAGTGGTGCAAGCACAGAAGGGTTTCAGTGCAGCTAGAGAAGTGCCACTGATGACAGATGCAATGTAAGTGAGCACAGAGCAAAGCTCTTTCAGTTCATTAAAATGTAAGGCTTAGAGCCTGGAAGAGGGGAGGTTGGAACCAGCCCTATGGAAAACTCCTGTGGAATTTAATAGAAAAAAATATTACAGATTTTGAAAGCTTAATGGGAATATTCCTTCCCCTGAAAAGGTTTTGGGGTTTTTGCACCGGTTTCCTTGAAATCTGTCCTCACACATTTCTGTGGACCCTCCTGGATTCATACCTATTACATTTCACCAGTCTTTTCCATGCAGACATGCAAACTGAAACCACAGAAAATATTTTCATGCACCCTCCACCCTCCAGAGCAAACCCACCACATTCACCCCGACTCAAGTGAGGTGTGACGTGGCAGCTTCCTCAGAGGTGCCAGCCAGCTGCAGCAGGCAGAGAGGCAGCAGAACCTGGGTGGAGGGAAATAAAGCCAGCTTTTAGGTAAAAATCCTGTGCTTGCTGCTTTTTTCCTTCTTTCTTTTGCAGCCAAGCTGAACAGTGCTAAATCAATAGACTCACAAATCTGAGGAAGTTTATAAGCCACTCTTAGAAGAGACCAGTGACGATCCTAAATACGAGGTGTCCACGAGCTAGCAAATCCTGCTCTGGTGAACGTGAGCACACCTCCTATTGACACCAGAGCGAGCTGTTCCCAATTACACTAATGCTGAATATGGCCCCATTATTGACTTTTCTTTATTGTTGGACATTGTTAAAAAAAAAAAAAAGACACTGGAAAAATGTGCATTCTATCAAGTGTTGTGAAACTGCGTGGGTTGGAGAAGGCTCAGTTTTTAATAAAGGAAACATTCATTGCATCCCATTTCAAGGACTTCTGTTAGACAGAAAGGAGGAGGCAAGCAGGAAGCTGAAGCCTTTCTCCTGCTAATTCTCCCTTTGCTATCATACAATAACATTTTTAATTAAAAAAAAAGACAAGAAAAAAAAAGGAGGGGAGGAGTAGGAAATCCCTTTTCTTTTTCCTTCATTCCTCGTGGCTGTGTACGTGTAACCGTGGAGGCTGGGGAGGTTTCCTTACCTTTGTCAAGGTCAGAGCCTGGCATCACATATAGCGTGAGAGTGCTGCGTGCTCAGCTGGCCCTGCAGGGATCCTGACTGTGTCCCATTCACAGGAAAAGATGACAGACTAGCCTTTTTCCTGCTACTCTCAGGTTAATTTTTGCAAGGTTCCTATGGAATGTAAAAAAAAAAAAAAAAAAATTCATTTCAGAGACACATTTAAACCAACCTTAAAACTCAACATATGCTCCTTTAGTCATGTCCAGGCATACCTACAGTCTTCAGTCCTATTGCATTTTCAAAGGCATTTTCCACCAGGACGGTATCAGCCTCCAGAGTTTTAGGTATAGTTCATTCTTCCCAACTTCCCTCTGCTCTGCTTCCTCCTTATTGTTTTCATCTGCTAGTACATCCCTGCCTGATTTGTCATAATTTCATGTTGACATACTGTAGTAAGACAATTGCAGCTGCTCTCTCTGAAGAATGCAAACAGGGATCTGTCATCTCCTCTCCCTTCCTCCCCCTCCCCCTCCCGGCAGGGATGGATTTCACCGGGAATGAAGGAACCATTGCCACCGAGAAGTGGCTGCTGTCTGCCCGCGCAGAGGGCTGGCAAACGATCCCTTGTCACTCAGATCTTTGTTTGGCAACTGCAGTTTATGCTCAGGCTAAACGCTCACCCTTCCAAGTGTGTGTATGTTTATGTAGTCAACTCCGAGATGCAAACGGCATTCCTCTTATCATACGGAGAGAGGATATGAGCTCATTCATAAAGAATCCCAGCTCTGGGGTGCCCCACTCACTTAATCCAAGCATCCCCTGCATGCCCCTTCTTCTGAGAGGGTGGAAGAAAAGAAAAGCACAGTGCTATTGGCTTTAATAAGTGGGATAATATATTTCAGAGAGGAGCTCAGACAGGAGAGGAAATGAACTTGGCTAGACAGTCACTTACTTACAATAAAAAAGGGGGGGGAAGAAATTTGCAAAACTCATTCCATTATTTCATGTAAATATACTTGGCTGGATTAAGACAGGCTGATATAATCATAAGATGCTGAATAAGACTCAAGGCCGTCTACTCCTCTTTAGACAGATTTAGCAATGCAGTACCATTTATTAGTCTGCTTGATAAAGAAACAAACAGATTATTGGCTTGGCAATTGCTGACTGTCAAAATAAGAAAAGCTCTAAATGTACTAAGCCTTTGATCCTGGAAAAAGGCCCTGGGACAGGTACAGCACCCAAATCGCTTCGCTGGGGCTCCACCTGGGTTAAGGGATCAGCTTGTGTGGTACGCTTTGCAGGTCTGGGCTTAAAACAGGAGGGATGAGCAACTCATGTTGTAGGCATGTGACTCAGCGTACACACAAATAAGAGTGTAACTGGGACACAGAGGTGCATCAGAAAGGTTTTCTGCTAGGGACTTTGATTGAACACATAACCCCCAAGTGGTGAAGCAATTAGTAAATGAGATTTAGGTGGGAGAAGAGCAAGGAACAACAGGGGAAAACCTGTTGCCACTCAATGTGGCGTTGCTGTTTGGGGCTCGTTAAAACAGAGGATGTTACAAAGCTGTGACTGGTTCAGAAAGGAGTTGCAATGGTCCTGAATACCTGGAATGAGAGCAGACCTGGCTCTCCCCATAGGAAAAGCAGGCAGTTACCACCTAAAAGAGCAGACAACCACGGGCAGCACGAGGTCTACTCTGTCTGTGCCAGGCTGGCTACTGCCACTGAGGGAGAAGGCAGGGCACGTGGAACAGGCATGAGTGTGCCAGGAGGTGCATCTCAGCCTTTTAGTACCTAAAGGAGGCCTCTAGGACAAATGGGGAGGGACTCTTTATAAGGGAGTGTAGCAATAGGAAGAGGGGCAACGATTTTAAACTGAAAGAGAGGAAATTTAGATTAGACATTAGGAAGAAATTCTTTACTGTGAGGGTGGTGAGGCACTGGAACAGGTTGCCCAGAGAAGCTGTGGATGCCCCATCCCTGGAAGTGTTCAAGGCCAGGCTGGATGGGGCTTCGAGCAGCCTGGTCTAGTGGGAGGTGTCCCTGCCCATGGCTGGGGGTTGGAACTAGGTGATCTTTAAGGTCCCTTCCAACCCGAACCATTCTGTGATTCTATGATCTCTCTTGATTTCCGCCCCAGCTGCAACCCTTTTCCTTAGTCTTCCCCTTCCTTGGACAAAAGTGCCCACCACTCCCAGCAAGATGAGAAAGCTCAGCTTTGCCTGCAGTATCAGGGTGCCTTGAGTGAGCCCTTGCAAAACACTTGAGTGACTTCAGTCTGTTTATTTTATCCAAGAAGATGTGCCCAGGCAAAAGTTTCTAAGTGCTTGCACAGACCACAGAGTTCTCACCTAGCAAGTGAAAAGCCTAAAAAGATGTCAGATAGCAAGATGACATCTGAAAAGAGATACATTTAGGCTAGGGGTAAAATGCCCACTTTAAGGAGAGTTGTCCATTGGAACAACTCACCCAGGCATGAGCGGGGTGCAAGATAATGAGACATCTTTGGATCACAGTGACTGACTTTCCCTCCAGGCACAGTCAAGTTCAGTCTCTGGGTATGGGGACTTGACACAGGAACTGCTGGATATGGTGTCTTTTTCAGTGTGATCAAGGATCTTCGTCAAGATAAATTCAACAGTCTCTGCCAGCCATAGCACTGGAGAGGCTCAGAGCTCAGTGAAGTTAGGATACAATCTCAAAGTCCCTGGGAACCCAAGGAAACAGAAGCTGCAGAGGGTAGAAGAAAGGAGGTGGTGTAATCTGCAGATGAGTGGTAGACCAGTACACTTGGAGCTGAAGGAGGATATTATCTCAAAGGGGATGCTAACACCACTCAGTTCTGCAGTGCTGATATAGGGATGGAGCAGGTCCTGGGTGAAGCTGCACCCACGACCATACACACCCTGGATCCGTGCTTCTCAGCCCACTCTGCAAGAGATTGGAAACAGCTCTCTTCCCAAATGCTACTGCACGCCACCACCACTCCCTAAACACCAGTCCTCAGGCTGAGCTACATCTTCTGCACTCCTAGCAAAGGTGCCATGCTAGGAGTTATGCTGTCACCTCCAAAGGCTTGCTCAATATCACGCAAGAAGCTTGTGTGAATGCAAAATGCAGAAATAACTTTCTGAGTCTTAAGCTAGTATCTAACCCGTGAGGCGCATTTTTCCATTGGGCATTTTTTCATAAAACCATGAAATATTCCCATCTTGCTTCTGAACAAGTCAATGGGGAGTCTGTAATAATTGTCAGCAGGAACAGGATCATCCATGTACAGTACTGAGTTAAAATGTTAGAAATAGAGACAGCTACACATTACAGTGAAGGCAATTTTGCCAACGCGTGGGATTTATCATGACTTCATGATACTCTTCTGTTTAAATTTCCAGCTCTTGAAGATATGTAGTGACTTAAGCAACTCACTGGTATTCTTTAAGTGAATCTTCAGTGCTTAAAAATGTAACAGGAGATGAATGAAAACTAAAAAATGTGAACAGAATTTGAACTACTTTCTAAATCTCATTTTTCAGCCACTCCCGTAAATACTTGCAGCCTGAACTTTTGGCACTGGCAATATTTCTTATGCTTATGCTTTAAAGTGTGGGGTGCAGATTATAGTCTTCCAAAATTAATGGGAATTTACTATCACAAAAATGCAAACACCTTTTTTAAGACTTGTAATTTTGTAAGTGGTTTATAATTTTCAAAAATTATTTTTAAAATATTTTCTTTTAAATCTTGTGATGTGACTGAGCTGGCCCCATTTTTCACTAATGTTTTCTACCACATGAAAACCGATAAAAATTATTATAAAATAATTTGAAGGGAAAATATAAATTGAAAGTGAAGTTTCTTTCAAAATTTTTATCATATTTATTAATTTCCCAATTCAACTAGTAATTTTGGATATTATTTTCAGAACATAATCTTGAATTAATCTAAAGGAGCCTCATTGTCAGAAGAATTCAGTTTCAGCTGTGAATATCTAGTCCCTCCGAGGTATCACATTATGAACAGCTGGAAGCAAAGTACAGAAGTTCACCAGTCAGTTTACAAACTCTTGCCTGTAATGAATTGCTGTAGTTATACTCTTTAAAGTGCAGACGGTTGAATATATTCATGCTATATTGCGTTTTCAACATATGTAGTTCCTTCAAATTCATGGAATCACAGAATCACAGAATCACAGAATGGTAGGGTTGGAAGGGACCTCTGGAGATCACCTAGTCCAACCCCCCTGCCAGAGCAGGGTCACCTAGAGCAGGTTGCACAGGAACGCGTCCAGGCGGGTTTTGAATGTCTCCAGAGACGGAGACTCCACCACCTCTCTGGGCAGCCTGTGCCAGTGCTCTGCCACCCTTAAAGTAAAGAAAAGAAGTTCCTCCTCATGTTTAGGTGGAACTTCCTATGCTCAAGTTTGTGCCCATTACCTCTTGTCCTGTCGCTGGGCACCACTGAAAAGAGCCTGGCCCCATCCTCCTGACACCCACCCTTTAAGTATTTATAAGCGTTGATAAGATCCCTCCTCAGACATCTTTTTTCCAGACTGAAGAGACCCAAATCCCCTGATCATCTTTGTAGCCCTTCAAACTAGGTTTGCCTCTAGCAGGGCATCACACATCTGGGGACACCTTTGACAATGTTGTAACTTCAACTCTCAGCCAGAAAATGCATGTGGTAGTAGCTACCTTTTCCTGAAAGTATCTCTGTCAATATTCATGAAGTACTCAAGGGACAAGGATGGTGAGTGTGACAGACAATCACAGGAAGGTGGTAATCACTGTCTCCTCACTGCAGGGTTCAAAAGTAGATGATGAGGTACAGGGCTGGACACTGACCCTGATGATAAAGCAAACCCTGCATATCTGCCTGCTGAGCAAGCATGGTGGGATGGAGCTGGATTTTCATTTGTTCGGTCCCTGAGAGTGCCTGCATTTAGGCAGAATGACATTGTTTTTCCCATAACACATGTGGGGTATAGCTATCTGGGAAGAGGTACTTCCCTGTTAAAAAAAAAAAAAAAAAAAGACAAAAGGTTTTCTCATTTTCACTGAAACAAAGTAACTTTGAGTTTTCTCATGTTCTTTTTTTTTTTTTTTTAAAAAAAAAAAAGGACTCAAAAAAATATCCTCTTCAGTTTGGGAGGAAAAGCCCATAAGCTTTCTAGAAACAGATTTTACATCCAAACTTCTACAAAATTAATAAGCTGCTCTGTCAAATACATTCTGGAAGAAAATTTTCCACTGTTTCCTTAATTAGCACACACATGTACACAAAATTGCATGCATATTTCTTCCTATTTCTATCCGGTTGTCTTGTAAAGGTCTAAAAGGCTCACATCAGCTTCTGTTAAATGAGGAAAAAGAGTACTGCATCCATTTTACAGATGTGCAGTGAGATTAACCAGATTTACTCAGGGACACACAAGAAGTCTGTGCAACAGCTGGGAAGAAAACCCCAAGTCCTAGTCATGTGCTTTAGCCACAGAATTATCCTTACTCTTGGAAAAGCAGAGGGGTGCTTTTGTGGAAAACAATGAGTTGTAAAGCCTGAGCAAAATAAACTCTCCCAGGCTTTTTCTTAAGCAGGGCTGCAGAAAGAATTTGCCATAGAGGGGTTCCTTCTAAGGATGTTTAAACGTGGATTTTGGTCCCATTTGTAGTCTGGTTTGCTTTAGTAAATAAATATGTACATGTGTTTAGGTGGGCTTGAATAAACCTCCACCAGTTAAAGATGGAGGTCACAAAACCACTGGTGCAGAGAAGAGCCCAGCATCCCCCCGCTCGCATGCGACTCCACGCCCGTGCCACCCCACTGACGTCATAAATGCTAAATTCTTTCATCGTTGTTTGAAACAAGACCTCCATTATAAGCCCAATTTTGACTCTCCCTCTAGACGAAAAATAATCAGCCTGAACTTTCACAGGCATGATATTATCCCAGGGTAGAATGTCCTTCTAGGAAACTTGAGACTGACTGAACAAAGTTTTCAAGAGATTTTCGGCGAGGGAGGCAGGGGGAATAACAAGGAAGTATACAAAAATGAGCTACTTTTATATTTTCCTAGCTTACTGTTTAGGAAAAACTTTCAGGCAGGAATAACCAAGGCCAATAAGGCAGGTTTTCTTTTTTACGTGGTATCATGAATTGCACACACTGTAAGCTCTAATTGACCAAGCAACCCCAGAGCAGCCCACATCAGGAGCGGTGATGCAAGGTGGAAAGTGGCTCCGGAGGAGCTAGAACAATCTGTGCAAACTTTGTCTCATTGACTAATTCAGGTGGGGAGGGACCTCTGGAGTTCCCTAGTCCAACCCCTTGCTCAGAGCAGGGCTAATTCCAAAGCTAGATGAGGTCTCACAGGGCCTTTTCCAGTCAAGCTCGGACAATGTCCCTCCGTTTCCCTGGGTTCCTGCTCCTGTGCTGCAGCACTCTCACAGGGAAGAATTTTTTCAAATAAAAAAATCAGAATTTTTCTTGTTGCAACATGTGTCCCTTGCCTCTGGTCCTTTCTCTATACACTTCCGAGAAGAATCTGGTTCTGCCTTTTCAATAACTCCCCTTTAGCCAGTGGAAGACTGTGCCTAGATTCGTCTGAATTTTCTCCAGGCTGAACAAACCCAGTGCCCTCAGCCTTCCTTCATACACCACATGCTCCAGTCCCTGACCACCCTAGAGGCCCTTTGCAGGACTTGCCCCAGTTTGTCAAAGTTCTCCTTGTTCTTCTTCCAGAAGGAACACGTGCAACAGTGGCACCTGATGCATGTATTGACTCAACCTACCTAAAGCTAGCCTGGTCTGGCCATGCTGGCTGCAACTATGGCTTCAGTTGTGGTGGACAGAGAGAGGCAAAAGGGAGAGGGGAAAGGCTGTGGCCAGCTCAATGCCTTGGCCTAAAGGTTCTATAAGGACAGATCTTCCAGGAGGTTGCACAGAAAGGATGCTCTTTTGCTTCATGCCTGGTGTGGTCCATCCCTGTTTCCTTCCCAGGCCTCTCTTTCTACAGCCACCTCCAGTTTCCCAGCTGCAGAGATACACCCTACTGTTTCGAGCAAGGGCAGTATCTGAAGCACATGCCCAAGGAGTTTTCCAAGTGGTGGTCACAACTTTACAGCTTGTTCAACTCCATCATTGTCCACTGTAGACTTCAGCGTCACTGCAGACAGATTTTCCTCTGCATCTGCACAGAAAAAGCATGTGAGGGACAACCAGGGAGGCACAACTGAAGTAGGCAGCTGCATGGCTTTGAGAACTGGCTGTTCTACACCAGAGGAATGGACTGTGGTTTTTGAAGGCAAAGCTATGCCTGACAACAGCTCAGTGACACCACAGTTATCTACAATGTACTACGTGAAACTGCCCTTCGTCCAGCCTAGGGCGAGACCTGGGGACTAGAGCTGGCTGAGTGGTTCAGTTCCTCCTCCCAGCAGCAAGGTGGAAGGGAAAAGAGGCATGATCAAGATGTTCATGGACAACAGTCAAGCCTTCCTGATAGAATAGCTTTCTGGGGTCATTCATACAGAGGATAGCCGAAATAATAGCTAACTCCAGGGGAGCTGCCTGCTCCTGGATCTTAAGAACACAAAGAATTTAATGTCTTTATGTAGCCCTATTTTTCCTGCATAATACCAGCCGTAGGCTCTGACTATAGGTGAGGACTAGGGCTTTGATATCTCCTAGAATCCTCTCCTTTTCTTAAATAATTCAAGTAAATGGTATTAACACAAGTTTTTTGCATAGAAATCAAATCCTAAGTATGCCTGGTATGTGCTAGAGATAATCAGAGCAATACTGAAGGAGCATACGACAAATTTTGTGTTTGATGCATCTTTGTCTAACTCTCTAGCACTTCTGCTGTCTAATCTGTCCTCCACAAGACCTCTGCCAAGGTGACTTCACAGTGCCATCTTTAGAAAAAAAAAAAAAAGAAAGAAAAACAAAACAAAAACAAAACCAACTTGAACAACTTGTAAGGGGGATATTTTTTCATTTTCTTCAAAAAATAATATACCTACACACCCTAAAACCTACGGTAGTCAGAACTGCAGAACCAGCAAGGAGTCCAAGCCCAGTGGCAGACTGAAGACCTGACATGCTGAGGCAAATAATGAGAGAAGTCAGAGCTTCCTAAAAAATTGGGAATTCCCAGATGATCAACAGAGCATATATCACTTTATCTATCCCCAGAATATCCACTGACACTAGGCTTTTAAAAACACAATTTGATTCTAATAGAAAATCAGTTTTGCTGTAACTTTCTGATATACACCAGTTGTAATGTTTTTCTCCTTCTGAGGCTTATGCACTTGGAGCCCTGGTACGTAAGGAAACTTGGCTTTCCAAGCAATAGGTCCTCTAAAAGTTCTGTAGTCTTTGCAAGCTTTTTAAAAACTTTTTTTTTTTAAACTTTGTTTTTAATAAACAGAAACCTTACTGACGTAACCTTAAAGACTTATCAGCACTTGTACAAAGCAAATCCATACATTAGCTGCATGTCTTCAACATCCATGAGTAATGAGGCATCTCCCACCCTGCAATAAGATTTTGATGCCAGACACCGTTGTTGTGTATTTTCTCCCTCTCATATATGGATGTGTGTGAGAAAACCCCACCTTCATATATGGTATGTCTTTCTATCAGCATTTTCACATGAGAGAGGGAGGCTGAGGTAATCTTATTATCACCAAAACATTGTAAAAACAGCAGAGCATTGGAGAACTTTAATCCTTTTCTAAATTATGGACTGAGAACATTACAATCATGCTGAGCACAAAGGCAGAGCTGTAACTTGACAGGCTTGTATAATTTACAGCCTCCATAGTAAAAGAGGTGTTTTTATTAAATGACCGCCTGAATTTCTACAGCCACTTCAGACGCCGATGATACTGGGGGAGGCTTGCATTCTGCTGCCATCATTCAAATCCTTCCCATTCACCACAAGAATATGGCTGGGATTCCAGTTCAAAACCCATATACAGTTATTTATCTATTACTGCTTGTCAGTTCAGAGCTGAGGCTGTTTTATGCTGGTACCTCATTTCACACACCTTAAATAGCTTTTGTTTCTCATTTTATAAAGCTAAGTTTTCTTTATCAAATAGGCATAAAATGTTAACTAAACAATAAGCAAAATCCATTCATCACCCGGAAAACGCCCTTTGCAAAGGCCTCTGGTTTATGTTCACGTATTCAAATTTCTATTTAAACTAAAATAACATGAGACAAATAAAGAACTGAAGCTTTTTTGCTGACTGAATACTCATTTGCCACAGGTACCTAACGTTATTTTTCCCTGCTGTATTTTACAGAAAAAGAAGAGCATTTGTACAGTGAAGATGGCAAAAATACTTTTATCAGCATCCACTGGAGAATATTTTTGCACTGATAAAATAAGACAAGGCAAATAGGGTGTGTAACTTCAATCTCAACATTACAGTGCATACTCTAGAAGGATGTTTACACTGCTGGAATGAAAACAATTCATATCCAAGCTTTTAACTTAAAATAAGTAATATAAATATTTATGAGACTAGTGTTTTAAGGCCTATATTACTAAACTATTTCTGTATTATATTGGGAGTGACAGCTATTGTTAAAACTGAAATGCTTTCATAGCAGAAAATTAACCGAAATCCATTTAGCCAGCATGGAATTTTGCATTCATGAGTATACATTTACTGGGCCTCGAAAACTCAGGTCAGAAATTTCGGACAGATAGACCTTATCCTGGAAATGTGTTTTGTCTTAGCTTGACCTCTTCTGTTGATCCCACCGATATTTAGTAGAGAGTCTGCATCCCTCCCTTGTTTAAGGCAGGTCCTAGAGGATGAATTCTGGATATCATTCCACAATACATTAGCAGCTGCTGAGCTTTGAGCCTGCAAATGTTACCATTGACTCCTGTGCAAGCAAATACTCATTTAAAGTGAACTAAGTGCTCTTTACTGGATGAGAGGCACAGCACTCAAACCCTTGCAATATCAAGCCTTCATGCCCCAGTTGGTCTTCCTCAGATCATCATTCCTCACTCTCAGAAAGAAGCTCCTTGATTTTCTTTATCATCTTTGGCTAACATCCCTCTACAGTCTTAGAAATTAATTTTTTAATCTATCTGCCAAGCACTCTGTTGAGACAACTGGAGGTGGAGAATAACATCACCAACACAAAGCCACAAAATCAAGGAAATGCATCTTCAGGCCATCAACTCACATAAGACACTCTCTCCTCCCCTCCCACAACTACTAACACAACACACCTCCCATAGTCCGCTGTGGGTGGCGGGGCCATGCTCAGAAAGCCAGTAGTGCTCCGTGCCTTGCTTGGCACCACCAATTCATTCCCTTACCACCTTCCTAGCTCTTCCAAGACAGCCCCACATGCCCTACCTGGAGCTGCTACTGCCATGTCCACATGTATGCCAGCTCCAGACATGTCAACACCGACGACAAAATAATAAACCTGACTGGACCCAAACGACTCTATCCAGAACCATTTCCAGGAGAGGAAGGCAAAGATCACAAGCAGAGACTCACCAGTGGGACTCACTCACCTCAGCCCTGTGCAGTGCCTCATCTGAAAAAAAATCTATGGCTGTTTGGGGATGATAGACACTGTATCACACCGTCCTTAACTCTGCCCCATTCGATGTGCAAACCTTAAGTAGGCTGCTTTTTTTTCCCTCCAGCTCTTCTACACCTGGTACAGGGGTACGTTGTACTCAAAAATGCTGTCTGGGAAACAGGTGCTTGAGACAGAGACATCAAAGCGAAAAAATGAGACATTTTGTTAGAAGGGCCAGAGATAAGAATGGAGAGCAAAATCAGTGAATGAAACAGTGGCAGGAGAGATGAAATGTGCTCCTTTTGCATGGCGGAAGAGAGGAGAATGCCAACTGTTTTATTATTTCCCTGACTTTACAAGTATAAATGAGGTATATTTCATACTTATAGAAGCCTAATTACCTCCAGTGACGCTTTGCATAGCAATTTACGTGACTTCTTAATCCCTTAAGAATTGCGTGCAGGTGGATGGGGCTAGAAGAGCCTTGCACTGAAGAACACACCCCCAAGCAGCTCCCCATCAGTGCTTCTGCATCAGCAGCTTCACAAGCACTAGCAGAAAATCATTGCCATTGAAATCCAGGGTTTACTGGTTAAAGAGTAGTAGTTATGCCTGTCCCGGTCAGCAAGATCTGCATGCACTCAGCCCCATCAATAACATGAAGGTGGTGTTGCTTAGCTACGCCATGGGTAATGGCTGGAAATGGAAGGAAATCTCATTTCGGTTTTAGATCAGCTGCTAAATCAGAAAAACTTAGCACCCGGGATGCTAGCTTTTTTTTATTGACTATGCATTTATATATATGTAGTCCACAAAAAAAAAAGGTCCATATATATATATGTATATATGAATTTAAAACCAGAAAGGATTGAATTTCACACAGTGTCTAATTTCAAAGACTTTCTGTAAGAGTCTTAAGAGCATTAAGAGAAGAAAAAAAAAATCTCAAAAATCCAAACTGCAAAACAAATGTCAAAGGGCATTCAAACTAAGCTTACATGAAATTTCACACCAATTGGCCACCTAGATTAACCAAGGTGTTTATACTCCATTTTCACGACACCATTATAGCTTTGGAGTCATTTCAAGGTACTGCTTTCATTTACTTGAACAGAGGGAATTCCATTTGCCCACAGAAAGGCACACTCCTGATTGCTTTTCCAGGTGGCATCTCAGATATTGTGTCTAGGATCTAAAGGTGTTCCAACTTTCAGTAGACTTTTAAATTTCTTTCTATATTTGAATGCTCTGATGTTTAATAAAAGCTGGCGATTTTGATTCACTTACTGTTATTGTCCCACCTAAGCATTTCATGGTGGCTAATGAAGTACAAAGTCTTAATCAAGTCTTTCTATATGAGTTAACTCTTACAGAAGGCATTGTGTTGCAGCTTCTTTGAGATCTTCTCTGTGCTGAGCTTTTAGTAATATGTTCCCCGAATAAAAGAAATGGTTCATGCAAAGAAAAGTGGCACGAATCCCCAGAGTAGAACAAGGACAGCATGTCTACGTAGCACTGTGCTTGAGTCAACAGGACAGCACAGCTTTTGGACCATGATAATCTCCACGTGCAGTGCTTCACTGCAGCATGGGAATGTCCAAGTTCTTCTGGGCCCAATGACACCTTTTAGAATATTTTTGGTATAGGACTTAGCCTACTGATAACATGTAAAAGGCAATGTTTGTGGTTTTTTTATTTTCCCACTCCAAGGTATCTCTTTTTGTGTAAGTTTCCTGGTGGACAGCACTGGGGAAGTTTCTGGGGATCTGCTTCACTCAACTTTTTGCTTGTTTCACTCTTTTTCTGATATCCTTCTGTTTTTCTGACTTGCACTGACTGCCAGACTTCTCTTCCATCACAGGTCTGGCAAATGTTCCCATTGGAGATTCCTCGTCTCGCCTCACGCAGTTCTGCTTTCTCAAGAACATCCTGTTGCAAAGGATCTGCATTTCATGATGTACTGGATTAAAAATAGATTTATCCAGAAATTATTTATCTCCTAATTGTTAGAGTAGGAAATCCTGGAAAGGGAAAATGTTGTGAAGGGTTTCTCATTCCCCAGAAAAAATAAAAAAAAAACCCAGAGAATTTTTAAAATCAGTTTGTGAATTCTTCAAAACACAGTTTTCAGACAGAGGACTAAGAGCCTCAGAAAGCCTGAGCTCTGCCAACCTCTCAGAAGTCTGGTTAGGCATCCAAAGCCATTTAGGAACAAATCATTCACTATCCATATGATTTTGGGAAGGGGAGAAGTCAACTAATTTTGTTGCCTGTGATTCATTCATAAAAAATAAGAATTATAAACTTCGTCACTCACTTTTGGTCTCTTTAGTCCACTTAATGGGTATGTTACTCAGAATGAGGATTTTTCTCTCTGTTCAGTAGAAACTAGCAGGAATTACTAATGGTGAGAAAAGATGATTCTATAGTCCTGTAAAAAATATTAATGGCGGTTTTATTCCATTCTACCTTTTTGTTTATTTTGTCTAATTCTTTAGCCCTCCCAAAGAAACAAATGTTTCTTTCCTAAATGCTTCCATTGCTGACAAATATGGGAGAAGGGGATTGCTTTTCCTTGGTAAAAAACCAGAAATGTTCATATAAATGAACACAGCACCTTACAGAGAAAGTGTTTCAAATGAGAATGTTTCATGAAGTCCCAGAATTTATTTTTGGCTAATAAAATGAAGTAAAAGTGACAAACTTGCAAGCCAGTTGCCAGTCTTTTCTCAACTTCCTGCTGAAATGTGCAGGACATGAGGTAGACAGATAAAGACCTAATGACTGAACCAAGCCAAGGAGAGCGCAGTAACTAGAAAGGTCACGTGATTAGCTCACTTGATTAGGGTGGATGAATTTTCCATGCCCTCAATAGAAAGAATCACCAAGAGAAATAAATCAATTCAGGCTAGGAAAAAGAAGACTCTGAAGACAGAAAGTACTATTTCCTCAAACTCTTTGGGGTTTCACCTCATCACGCTCAAATCAGTTGACCATCACACGTCTAACAGACCTGAGAAGTGTTAGGAGAGATCACCCAAAAAGCTCTGTAATGTCCAACGTGAGAGACTACCAAAAGTCACAATAGAGTGGAGCTCCACGGTAGTGAACCCATTCCCTGGAGTGAAAGCAGTAGCTTGGTTATCTAATCAAGGTTAACGGTGATCAAAAGTCAGTACCCTACTGACTGATAATTGCAAAGATCAAGATCAATGCAACACTTTCATGAGGAATTAAAAAATCTGAGTTTCTATTGAAGGAAGGCACTTCCAGTCACCCCTTGGTAGCATGTCATGCTGACATCTGAAAATTTTAGAGGACAATACGGAGACCAAATGGCTCGCATACACCATGCAAAGGGTTATTAGTGCAAGGAAGGATAGCAAAGCTGTGAAAAAACTATCTGGATCCATCAACTGTTGTTTGACAGATGTTCAAAACACCTGGGGTTTAGGGGAAGATATGTGATTTTTGAGTGCTAAATCAGCCACAACAAAGTCCATTTTACACCTTAGTTCCTTCTGGATGAGACTTTTGGTTATGAATCTTACCATTAGAAGTGGACTCAGCTGCAGTATTTCACCGAAGCACAAAATCACAGAATATCCTGAGTTGGAAGGGACCCATAAGGATCATCGAGTCCAACTCCTGACTCTGCACAGGACAACCCAAAAATTAAACCATATATCTCAGAGCACCATCAAAATGTTTCTTGAACACCATCAGGCTTGGCACCATGGCCACTTCCCTGAGGAGCTAGTTCCAGCATTTGACCAACCCCTCAAGTGGAGAACTTTTTCCTAATATCCAACCCGAACTTCCCCAGCTTTAAGCCGTTCCCTTGCACTCAGAAAGAAGAGATCAGCACCTCCTTCTCCGCTCCCCTTCATGAGGAAGTTGTAGACAGTATTTGGAAAGAAAGGATCAGGATCATCA
The DNA here is from genome assembly GCF_964199755.1 of Larus michahellis. Classification (NCBI taxonomy): domain Eukaryota; kingdom Metazoa; phylum Chordata; class Aves; order Charadriiformes; family Laridae; genus Larus; species Larus michahellis. The sequence continues at coordinate 83,679,722 of NC_133896.1, read as the reverse complement.
GAATTTGCAGCAGTTCAGAGCCTCTTCAGGTCTGCTATACAGAGAGAAATGTGCTCTGCACATATTAGCTCTTACTTCTAGGTTTTATCAAATTTTCTGAATCTGACCTATAGTTAGTGCAACAGTGCCTTTTATCAGCTTTCTTGAGTCAGTCTATAAAAAACTGAACAGCTCCTCTGGTTTGGGATTGCTGATCTTGTAGGCAACCTGACAATAGCAAAAGTCATGTTTTAAAGAAAAAAATTAAAGAACAGACACTGGCTGGCCTACCCTGCCCTATAAGATCTTTGCACACTTACCGTTCTTTCACTTCCCCCGTCCCCACTATTAAAAGGTGGTAGAAGTAGAGGGCGCTTGGGTTAAGACTTTCATGCAAAATGTTTTCCATTCAAATTTGACATCTCAGCCTGCCACTGAGAGGCTGGTGTAATGTATTTCATGATCAGTAGCTCTAATCATCACTACCTCTCTGCACGCATCCATGAGAGATTTTAGCATTATCACACACCCCTTTACAGACAACTGAGGCATGACCCAAAGTCCCAAGGTCTATACCTGACTAAGAATAGAAAAATGGTTGTCCACAACCTGGTTAATGACCTTAGCCTCTAGATAAACCTGTTGAGGTGATGTCAAGACCGATCACCATGACAGGCAAGCTTATTTCTTCTTCTTGCTTTACAGGTCTAGGTGACCGCTACAGTCGCACAGAGACCTGCAGCTACCATGACCCCCCAGATGAATTTTCTTTTTGCTCAAGGTTGCCCAGGGAAGTTGTGGATGCCCCGTCCCTGGAAGTGTTCAAGGCCAGGCTGGATGGGGCTTTGAGCAGCCTGGTCTAGTGGGAGGTGTCCCTGCCCATGGCAGGGGGGTTGGAACTAGATGACCTTTAAGGTCCCTTCCAACCCAAACCATTCTGTGATTCTATGATTCTAAGTCAATGACAAACTGCCACAGCAGGTCACTGCTTGACCACGCTGCGCCTGGGAGCTGGAACCATCCAAGTGCTACAGCCGAGGGTAGGATGGCAAATGTTGAGTTTTGAATGACACCTACTGCACACAAAGAGCCATGGGAACCCCCCCAGTTTACCCACCACACAAACGGTGGCAGCACGTGCGCGTTATCCCTCAGCACCTGGAAAGAGCAGTGGGCCACGTCTCTCCTCTCAGCTGCGATGCAGTTTCAGTGGCATTCAACCTGGCCCCAGAGGCATTTTCCCAGACATAAAACACTGGGCAGGCTTGGATTTATTTTTAATGCTATTTTGGTAGCAGTTTGTTGCCTTCAAGAGCCGCAGTGTGATAGAAAATTAATCCAGTCTTAAGCTCTGAAAGAGGAATGCAGTGAACACGCATGTGGCTGTAAACAACAGACGCAGAAGTCGGGGGCCTGCTCTGCCCTCCCTTCTCCCCGGCTTTTGCATTACCTGCACTAACCCAAATACCCTGGGATGGGCAGGCAGCCATCTGCCCTGCCTCTCCTTTCCACTACAGGCACCCCTCGGCCGAACGTTTGGGGATTTTCCGCAGAGGACAGGGCCGTTTGCCCTGCGCACGGCAATGAAGCCCGCGCTGCTGCCACTTTGGAGCTCCTGTGAGCACAGGGCCTGGCAGGGGCCCAGCCGGCAGAAGCCGGAGCCGCGGCGGCGGGAGGCCTCCTCTGCCCTGCCACCTCCCCTGCCCGCCCAGCAGCTCGGCTGATGTCGGCCCACCAGCTGCGTGGACGGGACGGTGGACATCTCCCTCTGGCCGGGGAGCCGGGGGACAAGCTGCCCACCCTGCCCTTCTCACCAAAAGATCGGGGGCCGTTATATGTAAACTGCTTGACTGAGACCAGACAGGGGTTATCGAAGGCTATAATTTCACAGCTCACGTGCAGAGGCTTTTTATTCTTTTAAAAAAAGATTGCTGCATCACCCTGCCTCAGGAAAGCCATCAGGACCGCCCCATGCTCGGAGGCAGGGGAAGCCCTCAGCCACACCGGGATCTGCTTCTGCGCCTCAGCAACGTCCAGATTGGAAAATCTGCACTTTTCTCCCCCGCTGTTGTGCTATTACGGCAGTGTTATTATTTGCATTACAGTGGTGCTTAGAGACCTCGGCCAAAGGCATAAGTCTCATAGCATTAGACACAACACACGCGCTGTTCCAGACCGCCCATTCTCCAACACTTCCTCATCTAAACGGACGCAGCAGACAAAAGCAGGCGGAAGAAAATACTGGTGAATCCATTTCGTATGTGGGAAACTGATTCCCATTTGGGCCAAGGCCACTGCGCATCGCTGATAGCATCACCATAAATAAAAGCTGCCTCTACTTTAAGGGCAGTTTGCTGAAGTGAGGAAGGGCATAAATAAGAATCGTACCCAGAGAAAGTGAAGAATTTGTCTAAAGTGACACAAGAATCGTATCGCACAGCCAGGACTTTAAGTATACAAGACATGTTTCTGTGAGCAATGTATTGTTAAGTATGGAAGCACTAGGCAAGATGATAAAAAAGAAATATACTCTTCTTTCGTTTGATTATTATTGTCTGCAACATGAGTGCCTCAAACAAGTCTGGAGCCATGTTGTCCTGGACACCCTACAAACACTGTGAAGCAGTTTTTTAATTTCTTTTTTGCATAAGTCTTTAGGCTGAGAATGAATTGATTTCTGCATCAGTACAAAATATCATTGAGTATTTTGGTTTTTTTAAAAAGTAACTATATTGTATTTGTGGGACATGATTTATTAGCACAGCAAACAACTCCCCGCTTGGCTATGCTGCAGCAATTCATATGTCACTTTATTAACAAAAGCAGTTTATGATTGTGAATGAGACCAGAATCTATGTCAAATCCCCAAATGTGCAACAAGGGTCAAATTTTACCTTGTTTCACAGGTCAGCAATATATAGTCTTGATATTCCAGTCTCATTATAGTGAAGATGTCCTAGATTTATGTCAATGTGAAAGTTAAGAATATAAATTCACGATTCTCCAGAGGGCAAACGCAGGTTCAGGGAGAGGAGAGGAGAGGAGAGGAGAGGAGAGGAGAGGAGAGGAGAAGGTTTATGGTTGTAGTTTTTCAGAGGAAAGTACAAGCTGGACCAAGGCAATCCTCTTGCAAACTTTGGTTTTTACTCATAACATCTTTTCTCAATGGAAGATCAATAGATGAATTCTTCTATAGTGAAGACTACACTTTTAAACTCAAATGGTTATTCCACACAGACACCTGCATTTATGTATGGGGAAGCCTATCAAAACACTGAAAACTGAATCGGCAACATAATTTGCTCCTTTTGCTATGTAGGGGGGGGCTTTATTACATGATTACATGCTATTTCTGAAACTCAAAGAGGTTGCTCTCCTTTTAACTGAGCTGCAATTTCATGCAAAGACATTTTCTATCAATAAGGGATTTGCTCCTGCAAGATTCAGAGAAGCCATCTAAGCGTCATTTTGTAGGGATCACATTTTTTGTGTTATGCCCTAGCTGATTCAATGACCAGTTGTCAGAGAGCTGAGGTGGTCCTCCTGCCCTCCTCCAGACCTGTGTGCCACAAGCCCTGGAGCTCAGCTGACCTCCCGCTGAACTAATTTGGGGGATGGGGGGGACGTATGACCCAAACTGGCGGCAAACTAGTGCAGCTGTGACAACTGAACAGCTTCCTGCTGGGTCCGGCCCCCGCTCCCTGCCTGACCCAGGAAATTCCACCACTGGCACAAGAGAGGGGAGGAGGGTGATGCAAGGTGGGGGCACGACTCCCCTTTTAAGTGGCAGCAGCTGTTTGATCAACTCAAAGCATACCGCACCCTCAGGTACACTAGTTTAGTCTTTTCATACTAGGGATAGTGATTTCTGCTTGTTTTCCAGATGTGGATTTCCCAGAGGGGTAGTGGACCCCATCCACAGACACAGATCAATGCCTAGCATACGTTAGGCTATACTACCTCCTTGGAATTAGTCCACCAGCACCCTAGGTGTCTGCAGGTAGGACACAAGGGCAAGCACCATTCTGATAAATGGTTGTCTTCCTTTGAAATTACTGCAAGCTCTGGCTGATCAATTAGAAGAAAAAAAAAAAAAAAACAAAACAAAAAAAAAACCCAAACAACAATAACAAAAAACAACGACGACAAAAAAAAAGAAAAACAAACAAACAAAACCCAAAACAAAACAACAAAAAACCCAAAAAATTAAAATATCATGCCACCTTACTGCTGGCAAAGAAACGGGAAAAGTCATGTTGAAAATCCAGTGGTTTATCCTTGGCAGCTCTGCTTTGCTAACGCACCAAACTGGAGAGGAAGAAGAAACTGTTACTGGCACCACAGCTTTGGGTCTTCTTCAGCACGCAAAGCTCCTCCGTGGGCAGAGAGCAAGCACAAAGCCTAAGCCCAGCCTGTTCGCATTCACGTTTGGAGAAACAACCAGGCAGCCTTGGGAAGACAAGCAAACCCAAGACTCTCCGAAAGGGTGTTTGAAATGGATTAAGCCAGGTGGAGTTAGGTCATGGGGGAAAAGTTTTAGGTACATTAGGTCTGTATCTGATGTGATTGTGCTGCATGGACACCTCAATTTACTAAGAGCCAGAAAAAATGTAGAGGAAGCCTAATAAAAATTTTATAAATTTATTTTCTCCAGAAACCTGTGAGCATCCATGAGTTTTTAAAATTATAAAATACGTGTCTCCAAAACGAGATGGAGAAGTGTAGCTCTATTTATAGCCCTGCTACAATGACTTTTCACAGAAGAGGTCACGTACCTATTATTTGACTGAAGATCCATTGGTGCAACCCTCGATGAAGGGCAAACTTACGCTACAAGGTACGCGTTTTGTATCAGAGTTTACTGAGTAGCCAAACAGTGTATCGGCCCAGATGTTTTTTTAGAAGGAGCCGGTAAACAAAAAATACAAAGCAACCGGCCACGTTCCCAGGTAGGACAAAATCATGTTTTGCTGCCATTTACCAGTGAAATCTCAACCAGCACGATTGTCCACCCACAGAAAGGCAGGACAAAAGCGCTGCGTTGGGCTGTAATTCATTTCCCAGAGGCCAGGTCTTCTGGCTGGGGGGCCATAGTGTTGTATTTACATGGGCACCGATTTAATCAAACGTAACCTTATCTGATAAAAACCTAAATAAAACTAAGTAATGACTTTGAGATTTAACCCACAGTTTAAAGTGTTAAACAACCCTCCCTACACTTAGAATAAATATTTCAACTTTTTTCCAAGGTTTTGAGATGTCTTTGCAAGCACATGACTTGGGAAAGAAAAAGGAACTAAGGTTTGTCATTAGGAGAGAGCAGGTATGCAAGGGTGCAAACATCTGCGTGCTGGAAAATCAAATCGTTCAGAACTTGAGTTGAGGACAACTAGGAATTTCCAACACCAGGAAAATATCACAACATTTATTTTCCTCCTGCCTCAGGAGGGATTCATCAAATGAAATACTAAAAATATTATACGGGAATTGCAAAACTCGATAATTTTGTCACTCTCTACCAAAACAATTTCAGCATCCCTTGACTGATATATTTTGATTTAATCTGTTGAACTCATCCTACATGTTTCATTTTGAGATAGCTCAATATTAAGCAGCGCTTTGCAGTGGTGCCGGGGTGCTGCCTCCTGGCAAGGAGCAGTGAAGGAGCTCACAGCCTTCTTCATCGCTACAGGCCACCCTATCCATGTCCTCCTGCAACCTGGGGTTGCTTGCTTAAAGGGGAGACAGCATTACATCATTGGGGGACGCAGACTGATCAGGGAGCCCAGCCACGGGACTGCAACTCCCCTTCCCAGGAAGCAAAGCACCACAGCCTAATGTGGAGCCTCTGCCAGTCAAAGCATATTGAGCCATTTCAACATCAGACTCACCTGAAAAAGAAGTACTGTTAGGAAACCTGTTAGCAGATTCAGATCGTTTTGATAATCTCAACAAGATTTAATAGTTTCCTTGGAATTAAAAAAAAAAAAATGTTTTGTAGTCGCTGCATTCCTATCAAGTATGCAGTGCAAGTAGCTCTGTTGGAGCACCAACACACATGGAGAAAGCTCATAGTACGAAATGCCAGATGTATGACGATCTGGTTTTGTTTTCCATTGTTTTCTCTACCAGATGGTTTTACATCACACCCCTGATCAGGATTTGCAAAGCATAAAAAATTTAGCTTTAAAAATATATATATTATTTTCAAACTCTCATTTTACTGCCTTGGATTGTATTTTGTTGTGGCAGATACTTGTTAAAGTTCGTTCTCTCCTTTCATACAGTCTTTTCTTCATCACTTGCAGCACTGTACATTTTACTGTTACAGTGGACTCTTTTGATTGAAACACTTATTTCTCCATTATTGGCTCACGAGAATGTCCTCCCTCCCATTGCAATGGCTCTTTTCCTAAGAAGCCCTTTTAAGTGAAGGGTAATTCAGAGCCTGGTCACTCCAACGTAACTGCTTCCACTCTTAGATGAGACAACAAGGGCTTTTTCAAGGTATTTTTAGGTGTAAAATTTTAAATAACATACTGTTAGCCTACCCAACACTGATGGCTGGGTCACTGCAGACCATGAGTGAGAGACGCAAATGTCCAAAGTGATGAACGATTTTGTTTGCTTTCCTTTTGAGTGCTTAAGAGTTGATGCCTCCTCTTTGGAAAGCGCCCTTTGGAACATCAACTGAGGATGACACTGTGCGAAAGCACTCCCTATCACTGGTTGTTTGGCAGGGAAGCGTTTCGTGTGGTGGCACATCCACTAGCACACCCTTCCCAGCAGCGCCCCTCCTTCCCAGGACTTACATCCCAGTGTAAGCCAGCAGGGTGGCTGTGAGAGTCCCTCATCCCGTAAGTCCAGCTTCTATCCAAAATACAGTATGGAAACAACTAGGAGGGGAAAGGGGGCGGGGTGGTACATTATTAGACATCTCCAGGGTAAGAGAATCGTGAGAAATAGGCAGCAAGAGCTTGAGGAGTCTGGTTTTTGACAGATAAATTTGATTAATTTTTGGACCGTTTACACAATTAGTGGGTGAAAGGAATAGAAGAGATACAATGTGTTTGGATTTTAGTAAAATATTTGATCCCATGTCCCATGAAACCGTCAGCAGAGAAATTAGTCCAAATCGGCTTGGAAAAAAAGTATTAACATGTGGGCTGCAAACTGGCTAGAAGACCAGAAACAAAGGGTAATCATAAACAGCAGTGAATCAAATTGGAAGGACGTTGTTTGGTTTTTCTTTCCCAAGGTGTTAAAATGATCAATGTTAGTACCGGTGTTATTAAACTGCATTCATCATGTGATCATGGATGAATGAATGATCTGTGCATGAATGAAAGTTGCAGGTGAGAATAAATTGGGAAGAAATGTAAACACAAGCACGGAATTAAAAAAAAAAAAAAAAAAAAAAAAAAAAGAAGGCAGAGGTATTAAGGAGTTTCTGCTGGAGCCTAGAAAATGAAGGGGTGGGAGAAGAATCGGGTGGGGATCTGGACTATGGCAGTGATGCCGAGGGGGATAACAGCCTGGAAGTAGTGAGTTAGAAACAGACCTGATCCCAGGGGTGCCCCCTGTTCAGGCTGCAACCCAGGAAAATCCCTAAGCAGGCGCTTAACTTCAGGCATGTAAATAGTTACTGAGTCACTGAGAATGAAACTAAGCCCGCTCAAAGCTTCGCTGAATTGAGACCAGACTGCTCAGCACCTTGCAGATTGAGCCCTTCGCCACTTTTCTCCCACGACGCATCTTTCGTCTGCTCAATATGCATTTAGGCTATGGGCTTCGTGGGCTCGGAAGGGCTGTCTCTTAAGAAGCCGTACCCAGCAGCTGTGGATTCTGCTCGCACAAAAGGATTTTGGAAGTCCAAATTCAGCTCAGCCTCAAGCAGAAAGAAGACTGAAAATTCCACACTTCTCTGCTGCAATCACAAAAATTGCTTCAGAACAGTCCAGAGGGTTTTGGTTTGTGCACAGGTTTTTTTTTTTGACAGCAAGATCACACAAACTCAATATAAAGTCTCATTGAATGAGTTGCTTCAAAGTAAAAAATGACACTAATTTATATAAAAAAAACCCAAACCAACAACCAAAACACCCAAACAAACAACAATAACAACAGAAGTTAGACTGGGTCCTTTCATGAGTTTTCCTTTACACAATTTCAGAGAAATTGAAACCAGTTTACAAAAGAACTCAACATTTTACAGGATCAGCTTTTTCTAATGAAAACTGTCTGATCTGTCCTTCTCCTTTTGCATTTACTTAGTACCTATTTATCTTTGTCATAACAAATACTGAAATGATATTATTGATTGTCTGCATGCATTGTACAAGAAATTCTAATTTTTTATTCTCACCAGCAATTCATGTACTACCCAGCGCACACTGTTCCTAGTGCTCTCCAGACTCCAGGACTGGCAAACCTTTCCCTTCCCACCTCATCAGAAACTTCACTTTCAGCTCTGCTTGGCCCTGAAAACTCTACAGATTCTGTCACTTTTTTCAGAACATTTCTGCTGGGTCAACTCTTTGTGGGGAAAAAAAACCCACAAAACAAAACAAACAAAAAACAAACAAACAAATCCAAACAACAAAACCAACCAGAAACCAGCACAGATCTTCTTCCACACACAGTATCTAGAGAGTTTTATTAGGTCTCATGGCTTTTTCTTATGGCCCCATGTTCAGGAGCCAAAGATTATGGAACTTTCACCTTCACAGGAAAAATAAAAAGCTCGAAAGTAAGGCTTCAATGTTGAAACTTAAAAGGGATGAAATGTACCACTTGTTTTAAGCTTGTGCGTTTTAGGCGATCCTTGCTCATGGTATGTTAAGGTTTATGCTGGCAACGTAGCAACTATCACACTGGGATGCCATCCAACAACTTGCTACATTACTATTTTACCTCCTTATCAGAAGGCTTCGTCTCATCACCTGCTGTCCCAAAGTCCCCACCATAGCTCTGCCCCAAACTCCAGCTTGGACCGCGCCACCGCTGAAAGAAACCTCCATCATTCAGAAGAGAAAACACGCAGGAAAGCCTCTGACAACCTCTTAGAAGATCTTTTTCCTCCACACCCAGGTGGTTTTGACTTGATAGTGACTCAAACTGTCACCAGAGGACTTCTGGGTAGGAAGCTTATGCAAATGAAGCTCTATCACTGAGCTCATAATCACCAACAGGTGGGAGCGGAGAGCTCCCTCATCAAAGCCGCCGCCAGTCCAGCAGTGCCTCCCTACCTCCTGCCCTCCTCGAAGAGAGGTCTCTTCCATCCCCCCTAAGCAGCTACTGTCAGGCTCACAACCTCATCCATGCCCCACTTAAGGCTGTGATCCGTAACTGGGAAGTTAATACTGCGGCACACGAGGAAAAAGCTTTATCAAAAATGTCATACGATTAAGCAACTCAGAAGCAGTTAAAACTGAGCAGGATGGTGCCTACCAACAGAAAGTGCTTAGGCTCACAGAGACTTCAAGGCTTGAACCTTTTCTGGTGCAATACCACTTAGTGAGGTTAAATTCCACCTGCCCTTCCAATCTTCTTTCCTTTTCCCCAGCAAAGATGAAGTTTTAGAAATTTACAAAAAGGAGATTATAACTAAGAAAGAATTATGCCTGCGGTTGGAATCCATAGGCGTTAATGTCACCTCCATGGGAGTTGGAAAGAAGATTGAATCACTCTTCATTTGCATCAGTTGATGAATACCATGCTTCCATGAAAACCATGGGCTTTTTCCTTCGCCTGGTCAACCACAGGTTAAAGAAAAATGAGGGTCACCATGCAGGGCTCCTCAGAGCACTGAAACCTCCAGCATTCCTAGCTAGTGGGCATGCTGGTATCCTCTGAACATAAGCGGTCTGCTAACTGACAGACCCTTTGGAAGATGTTCGATGAAGAACCAATTTTTAGGATCAACAAGGAAGCAAAATTCCCCGCTAGTGCAGGAGCTGACCGTCCCAGCAAAGTCCTCGATCCATCCCACTCTTCCATCATACAGTCTTCCTATGGCTTTGCTTTGGGGTTTTTCTGCAGGATTTTCTTATGGAGTGGTGAAAAACCTTCTGACCTGTGGTGGGGTCATGGGGAATAAATGGCTGATGAAATTCTTTGAGCTCAGCACCTTTGTTCAGTGGCCTGTGATTTGCAGAGGACTTGCCTTAGTGATGAAGGTGATCCCTTCCAATCCCATGCTACTTTTTAGAGCAAAATTTTTATTCCTCTTGTTTACGAAGCACTGTCCACATTAATAAGGTTTTATAGCTTCTATAATTCCTTGGTGCAAAATATTAAGTGTGTAATATATCACTGTGTAAGCAATCCCCCCAACACATTTTGTTTTCTTTAAGTCTTTAGCTAAAAGTATTTTATAACATTTGGATTGTCGCTGATACTATGTTCCTTCACCTCAGCTCCTTGGTTTGCTCAGATTACTGCCAGATTTCTTAATTCCCCCCTCATGCCAACTGAGATGATGCAGTATCTCCAGGCCAGTACCAGGCTGCAGCCTGTCAAAATGTGATGGAAGATGGCCCTGAATCCTTCCTTGACTTAAACTGCAGCTGTCATTCTCTATCAGTGCCCACTGTTATAGCTTAGCTCCTGCTGGCACAGCACCCTATGTGGAGTTTAAGCCGCGCTTTTCGCTGCAGGTCTCCGCTTTTCACACAACTGACACTTTTAACTCTCTCCCTCTTCCCCCGAAAAAACTTCCTCTTGCTCCTCTGACTTTTCTTCTCTGTCTCTGCACCTTCTGCACCCAAGGTCCCGCACAGTTCTCTCCCCTCACTCGCATTGCCATGTTCATGCGTTCACCACCATATTAAGCCATTGTTAGTGAGAGTAGAGAATGAAAGGATTCAGAGGAACCTCTTCCTAGGCTCTTGGTGTCTAGCAGCAACATGTCCCCAGTATGAGACCCTGCTCTTAGGATGCCACTTCATTTACGCTGGCTGCGGAACACTGTCCCAAGCGGCAACCACAACCACGCCCCCATTATGGTACCGGCCGCACATGCAGCAGTACAATGAGAGGCAGCAGGTGGGTCTGAACTGAAGGGCAGGGAGCCCAGGGAAGAAATTAGATGGTACCATTCAGCATGCTGAGCAGCAATCACAGGACACCAGATGCATTGCCGCTGCCAAGTTTCTGTAAGGATTGTGGAAGAGAAGAGCAGCGTGGAAAGGCCTGTGGGACGGTGAAGATGCTCTGCTATGTTTTATAAGGAGCACCTTCCCTATGTAAAGACCAGTAGAGGAGAAAGTACATCTTTGTTGGGAAGTGCCAACAGTGGATGAGCTGTGTGTCCCATACTCCACCTACTCCTTTACTCTTCTTTTCCTCATTCCTTTCAGTTACATGTCCTAATCTCACCAATAGGATGAAAAAGGGGAATAACTTTTCCAGACCAGAAGCTGGCACTCTAGCTTTGTGTCAGTCTATGTGAGAGCTAATTCAGCCAGAGTATTGCATTTTTTTTCAATTGACCGCAAGAGAAATGTCTCCCAAGTCTGACTCTCCTCCACAAGGCTGTAATGCACATAGACCTACACCAACACAGCAATGTGCCTTGGCAGGCTGACATCTGCCCAAGGTTGGCTTCACTGCCTTAAGCTTTTAAATAATGTAATATTTTCACTCTTCCCTTCCATCTGCTGTGAGCACTTTCTATAACAGGTGCATGCCATGGAATCCTTCACATATTTCTCCTTGCAGCTCTCCTGTTGTTGGGGAAGTGGACCACGGGTCTAAAATGACCAGGCTGCCCTTAAGAGAAGGTGGAGCTGAATCTAGGCCTTGTCGCTGGCACATGGACATGTGTCCCCAGGTGACTGACTCTGCACAAACACAAATTCATGGCACAATTTTTTGCTCAGGAACCTTCCAACACTGCACGTAAAACAAGAGAGAGAAGCAGCAAAGCAGGAAAACAATAGGACACAACTGAGCCAGTTCAGACCACGGACCCGCTTAGCCCTGTATCTGGTCTCCAGCTATGCCCAGGTTTCTTGTATTGCTTTCTTTTTCTGTTCCAGTATCAGGCCTGGGTTTGGTGCTTCCCCCTGCCTCCCACCACGCTCACACCAGAGCCCACCACTGGCAGTGTCCCAAGCAGCTGTGACACAGGGCTGTCTCAGGGAGGCTGAGCGGAGCTGGGCATAACCCTTCTACCCTCCCTTGTCCATCTGTCTGCATATCCCTCCCCCCGTCCTGAGCCCACACTGCTCTCCCCAGCACACACAAATGTCCATGTTGGCAAAGCCCCTTGGCAGAGGGGGCAAAGGGTGGCCAGTTCAGTGCCAAACCCATCATTGTACACCCTGGCCTTCTCCTTTCCTCCTCAAAAAAGCCTCTACACTTTGCTCAGGGTGAGATAGCCAGAGAACTCCTCGTGGTGTCCCCACCCATGGCACCAGAATCTGTCCCCGTCCTTGTGCCCACTTGTGCAAGAGTGGACAGTGGAAGGTGCCAGCAAAACGACTCAGTCGCTGCTGAGTTTTTTTCATACATGTGGAAGAACTACTTCAAGAATGGAAAAAAAGTTAAGGAAGCAGAAAAAACAATCAAATAAAGCTGATATCCCCAGGGTCCACAGGCAAAACCCAAAGCTGTAAGGAAACATGAGAGAGATGCAAGAACGGGACAAGTGTACGTGATACTTCCCCACGTATGTTCCCGTTTCCATCTCGCTCAGGAGACAATGGCAGTCAGTGTGCCTGGCTGGGCCCACCGCCCTCTGCCTGCCAAACAGCTGGCAACATTTACTGAATCAAACCTCAGAGCATGCCCGAGATGGACATACGTCAAGATAACTATATCTGCTTTCCTTGTAGACAGAAGGAAGCTATGTGATTTGCACGTGTCAAAGCTGGAACTACCCGGGAAGCCCTGATCCTCTCTTCAGCTCTGACCACAGGGGCTCCCCTTAGAAGGCAACGTTCAAGTTAAATGGCAGATAGAAATGTAAGCATTAGGCTGTGAGATAGCATTTCCCTTTCTGTCACATGAAAGATGAGTCCATTATAGAACATCCTCTCTCAAGCCTGTAGGGAAAAGCTTGGAGGCTCACAGATAAAACAGACTGAGTTATGTCTTCCTTCGCTTTAAGTGAGTACAAGTACAAGGATTTTTATTGTCCACAATGTTAGCAACATTGCATCGTCCAAAAGACCTTGTTCATTTATGAGCTTTCTTAAAAATCTTTTGTTCACAAGTCTGCTTTTGTGTGAACACGGAAAAAATTCAGCTCTATCTAGTATCAGCCCGCAGCTGTTCAGTGACAGAAGGACTCAAAAGCTACGGATATGAACATGGGAAAATCCACCCAAAGCAGAAGGAAGGCACAGTAAGCAACAGCTGCATGACAAGAATATGCTGTTTCTGTAGTGTGAGAAAAAAAAAAAAGCTACAGTTACAGTAAGCATCAGAAAGTTGTCAGCAAACATGATAATTGTGATTCAGTTCAGAAGATAAGCAAAATTACTTCTCCTCCTAACTTTCTCTAGGTATCTGATGCTCTTCTGGACATATGTTCTGATTCCCAGCAGGGTTTGGAAGCTCCAAGCCAGGAGCTGGGTCCTTTGAACCATCTTTTAAGTGCTGGAGTCAGCAGATTTCAATCTGTCCCTGACTTTCACAGGAAAAAGGACAAAACGAGAAAAAAAATCCCCAGTCCCCCAAATCTGATAAATCCTTTCAAAACTCTGATCATAACATTCTGATTATTCACAATACGGCTATGTTTGAATCATAGCATGTTGGACTCATGTGCTTTTTATGCTTTCTTAAATCAAACAGATTCCAGGCACAGTAGATTTTTAAGCATGTTCTCAGGGTATAGATCCTCCCTCAAGTACTTCTCCCCAAGATCCCACGGCCAGAACCAGAGATTAACACTGGTTTTCCTAGCTCTCCAGGAGTTTCAGCCTATATTTCTGCATGCATACCACCCTTGCAGGCCCTCTACTTTATAATTTACCACCTCAGGGATAAACAACTATTAAAATACATAGCAGATCAACTGCGTAACATTCGTAAAAACAATCACTCTCTACTTGAGATGTGCAAGAAAAGATATAGAATTAAATAATGCAACAGAAGAGCCCACCTGCACTCCCTGCATCTGGTTCTTCACCATCCTTTGTCAGCCCCTTTCCAGGTCCTCTCAGGAGGACCTTCTTTCATTCCTGCATGAGGTCTCTCCACGTGGAATTGAAGCCTTTCCTCTGCAGCTCCCATTCTCAGGTACTATCTCATTTTAAAGAACCCTACTTTTGCAGAAGTATGTTTCTCTCTTTCTTTTTTTCCTTTGCAAACTTTCTTTCCATATGGCTTCTTAGCCCTGCTTCTAAGGGAATGTATTTCCCCCAATCCCAGCCTGCTCCAGAGGAAGCCAGACATTCTCCAGGATGGAGCAATTCTTTGTTATCTGAACCTAACGAGCCCATTCAGGTGCCAACAGTCTCTAATGATCCATCCATTGATAGACAGAGAAACCAGATCCACTCCCTTCTTTCCTAGTGCAATGTTTGTGAGATAAGGACAAAACTGTCCTAGAACATAAGGGTGGGAACCATCTATAAGATGAAACTGTGACTCTATACTGTGCATAGATTCTTTAAAGATACTACCTACCCCATCCACTCTGATGAGAGAGATGTTTCTGTTCAGGTACTGCTCTAACATCGGAAAGGCAATACTACTCCAAGATGTGCTGTGAAGCTCCTGTAGGATGTTGCTTTACACCACAGAGCCTCAGCTTCCCATTTGTAAAATAGAAATGACAGTTTTTTCCTAACCCGCCGGTCCTTGTGAAGCATCTGTGCTGAGGATGGTGATTGCTACCCATGAGCCTTATAAATAAAAATTTAAAACCCAAGAAAGAAACAGTTCATGTCTGGGCATCAGAACAACCACTCAGGCAAAAGGTCCCCCAGGCCAGCGCCCTGACTCTGCCAGTGGACAGTACCTAGGGAAGATGAGCAGCCAGCAACATTGCCCCAGGAACTCCCGGTTCAAAGCAGATATCACCATGTCAAGAAGAGGCGAAAGCCCAGGTGAGAGTTTCAGCATACAGTGAAATGAAACAGCGGTGCAACAGAGTTTTGCTGTGGGTACAGATTTGCAATGTCAGGGATGAGGAGAGAGCAAAGCTCACAACCAAGAATGGAGCCACGGGATGGGAGAGTGAGGGAGATGTGGAGGTTTCAATGAAGGAGAGCAGTGTGGAACATGTGCTAGCGATCTTCTTAGTTAATAAGGCAGTTTAGTTCCCTTTACCAATAAAACCCACATCTACAGATCCTGCACACTACATCCTGAGCTATGCATATGGAGTTATGTCAGTGGACAGCAAGCACCTATCACTGCTTCTTGCTGTTTTTCAAATACTCAGGGACCCTCGAGGTGATGGACAAATGTTGCAGCCAGGCAAACTCTGACCAGGCACAAGGGAAAGGTTCTTCTTCCCTGAGAGTGGTGCAGCACTGGGACAGGTTACCCAGAGAGGCTGTAGGATCTCCATCCTTGGATATTTTGGCTGGGCAAGGCCCTGAGCAACCAAATCTGACTTGCAAGGTGAGCAGTGGATTGGACTAGACTTCCAATCTAACTCCTGTGAGCAATGTTTCTCTCAAACGTGTGTATATTTATGTCCAGTAAGACACCTGAAGGGCAGCACCACCCTTTAGGAAGCACCGAGTCATGCATAGGGAGTTGGATATGCCTGTGAACACCAACTTCAGAATCAGGGAAAACGGCAGTCAAGCAAAAGGGTTTCCTAGTCAAGAGCAAAACAAAATGCTGTAGAAGCAAGGTAGCAGAGCTGCAGAGAGGAGAGAAGGACATTTCTTCCGATAGCTCTGGGGCAAGGTAGCCCTTGAGAAATAGCCCACCATCACCCAGCTGCTGCTGAAGTGTTTTGCCCCTGGTGGGTGGTGAAGGAACTTTGGGAGGTCTCCAGGGGCAGCAGCAGTGGATTTCGCAGAGACCTGTGAGAATTTCTTTCCACTTCAACAGGAGGGCAGCTATCATTTCAGCTGCCTTCCCGTCTCGGTCCCTGTCCAAGCGACCTTCTTACCCGCATCAGGAATTTTGCCCAGACCAAACAGGAACCTCTTTAGACCTTGAATGTAACTCAGACAAAGCAGACGTGACTTTCACCCTGCCTAGCAAGACACCCCAGTCACCGAAAAACTACCTGCACGTAAATGCTGGGAGCCTAGATCTGAAATGCCTGCGGCTAGAGCTCGAAACAAAGCTGTTCGTCACCCCATCGAGCAAAGGCAGAGGGCCAGTCCCTGAGGTCTTCGTTTGCCGTTACTCACACAAATGCCCAGCAAAGCCTCAACAAGCGCAGTAGCGCTGAGCGGGAGGACCTGGGGTACCAGGGGATGCTGAGGAGCTCAGGGGTGAGAGGGGTTTCACACCACCCACGGCTTCTTACTTCTCCAGAAAACTGCTTCTCCAAAAGCCCTGTGGCACCAGACCTGAGGCGTCTGGCTGTAATTGCCACTGTGAAAAGGGGCACCGACTTTTGATGTGCTTTCATCCCATGGCTAACTTTAAAATGCATACTTCTTCATTTGTAGCACAGTGGTGCGGAGACACTCCGTCACAGGAACAACATACTGCATTCCCAAAAGAGAAGGAGAGAAAAGAGAAGCAGATGACAGTACTGCATTCAGGTGGTCATTAATATTATATGCAATGTAATATTTCAGGCTACCAATGTTTTAAAAGTAATTAATTTTCCCAGGTGTAGGTGTAATTGACACAGAGCAGAGTAGTAAACTATCTATCTGAACTATTTATCTGTGGGAATAGCTTTTAATTCAGCAGTTTTGGAAGAGGAAATTAACAAGTAGAATTGTTTACTTCAGCAGAGGGCATTTATTTACACTGTTTTATTTTGGTTTACTCTTGTTTGGGTTTTTATGTGCTTGTCTGCTTGTCAAGCAATAAAACTTTCTTCAGTCCATTTGTTCGTTTGACCACGTTAAGAAGACCAAACTGAACAGATCTAGAGAGTATTACATAGTTCCTGGAATGCAAAGGGGACATCCAAAATACTGTACCCATGGTTATTTAAGCCAGAGTACTTGTGCAACCAATATTTCTTTATGGATAGTTTTTGATGCTTTTACAGAGGAAATCAGCCAAGTGCTGAAGGAAAAGGTAGCTTTTCTTCCCTTTTAAAATCCACCTATTTTCACAACTCAGCTGTGTTCCGTAAATCTGTACAAAATGAAAAGTTCAACTTATCCCATAACAAGTTGTGGCTTAACACAGTCATTCACACGGCTTCCAAAACAAAATCTCATACCGATGTAGCTCCATATAAAATATCTTGCTATTTGCCAGACAATATATGCCTCAAATGTTTCAGCAAACAATTCAGCATGGGAACCTGCGTGATGGTAATTCTCTTACAGAAGATTAACAGAATGGTTACACTTACTTTTCAAATACAGCTGCCTCTGGGAATAAATATCGTGATTATTTAGCAGCTCACAGCAATGTTAAGACAACCAAGGCAACCAGTATCCCTTCCCAACTCCTCATAAAAGGAGCAATTTGCTCTGAAGGTTTTCCTCTCCCCTTCCCTGTTATATAGACCCAGGCATGCCACACGTGTATATTAAACATAAAATCTTCATCTCACCGTAGACAGAAAGAAAAGAAAATGGAATGGAAGCTCCACATTTGTTTTGGTAAGAGCAAAAACACATGTATCGGATAAAGACTGAGAGAACACAGAGAAAAGTCAGAACGTTACTTTTGAAGGAAGGTGTGTGACAGAAAGATGCTTCAAAAATTGGAGATCAGCTGAAGGTTTTGAGGATGGAGTGTCTTTTATTAAACTCTCCTAACGGTCTGGAAAGAAACAAGATTGCGCATTTAATGTTGAAGCTATCTTTGAACTAAGGACTGATAAAACCAGCCCAGAGAGCAGGGAAATCACACAGCGGAATGCAAGAGTTTAGCAGCAAAGTCAATTTAAGCAGAAAAGCAAGCTGATTCATAAGCAGAGGGGAAAAAAAAAAAAAGGATTCTGTCACCTTCGGATCCCATCATGCTATTAATGGTGAAAGAGGTATCAATAGTTCATACCTGTAATTTGTCAGAACTGTTCTTCTTCTTTCAAATATCTGCTCCAAAAGCCAACTTTTTTCCCCACACTGCTTAGCAAAAAAAAAAAAAAAAAGAATGACGGCGCTTATGTACTGTTCTGCATACCAGGGGCCCGATCCTCTAAAAAATGTCAAGAGCTCTCCCTTTCAGTCAACTTCCTGGCGTGTGGGAGGCACCTGTTGTGTGTTCCTGCTCCCTGTAAACGAGCAGCAGCCTTATCGCCCGGCTCACCAAGGAGAGGATGGAGTCGGCAGCACTGACTGCAAAGTACGTGGCACCCCTGCGAGATAAGGCTGTGGCACCCGGAGAGTTAAGCCACGCAAAAATTTCCCTGTCTCCCATATAGTGAGAAAAATCCCAATCCTAGACTTTCAGCTCCAGCAGAAATTTCTCATTGGTTTCAGCTCCTTTGCTGCAGGAAAAACTGTGTGATCTCACCCTAATTCTGCACATGCCTGTGCAACCACAGGTTATAGGTTCTTATACAGATTCACAGATCCAATAATTTTAAGGCCAGAACGCATCACGGGGATTATGTATCTGATTTTTTTTGGTGTAACACTGGTCACGGAACCCCACACAGCAACTCCTCCTTCAACTCTGCAACTGTGATTTGTAATAGAATATACTTTTTTAGGCTTTAGTCCCACCTAAGCTTAAAGACATAGCCCTAAATGAAATATCAAGTGATTAAACTTGCAGTTGAAAAGTTCACTTTGTTGTTAGCCTAGAAGTACTGCTACCACCTCCACCATCCTAAATCTCCCTGAATTTCTCTAGATTTCTCTAGCTTATGTTCATGTCAAACCTGGGAGTGTCTTTGGGCTAATTGTGGTGAATTTATGAAGTCTTCCAGCCTAAAACCTGAGTCCAGGTACATGATCACTCTTGTAGCTCTTTTTTGGGTCCCTTCCCGTCTCGCCTAATAAAGAAATCTGTGAGTGGAGTTGCGCACTCCTTGAACTGGGCACTGCACAAACAGTTTCTCATTACTGCCATGAAGAAGTTAAAGCTAAGGAATGAGAAGGAATAATGAAGAAACTTTGCATAAAACAGAAAGGAGTAAATAATTAAAAATTTGTTAAGCAATCACACAGAATTCATTAGTTAATGCTGGAACTGTTGTGCCTGCATAAAAACACCCTCTAAAGACAAGTTAGTTTTATTACAGGATATATTTCACCTGCTCAGTAATTACGTTGTTTAAGGTGGCTGTTAATGATAAAACTGCCACTACACAGGTATTTAGAGTTGAAAATTGTTGGTACAATTAAAAATAACTCCTTGAAAATACATGGCCAATGCACGGCAGCTCCTGTGGTATCCAAATCCTTTTTCAGTCTTTAATCAGAAACCAGAGGAAAGAAAAGATAATTTTTATCATGTTGCTCCTGTTGAATGCACAGCATGGAATTACGGAATTTACCTTTGAATAGCTAAAAATCAGATATTAAAAAGACCAAACAAACAAACAAAAAACAAAGAAACCCTCACCAAGATAGACTGCTTCCAGTGACTGAAGCTGGAAGAATTTTATTTCAAATCTATTACACATTTTATTATTCACGGTGTTTGCTTGCTTTCGGGGCTTCTTTCCTCAGCTTGGACTGTGGAAACCAGTTCATCTGTTTCTTTTTTGGCTTCCAGTCGGTTTCACTTTCAGATTCTCATGTTTCACACTCCAGTCTTCAGGTTTCAAGCACTGCAAGGGAATACTTATTTCATTTAAACAAACAAAAAACCTGCGGCCGCCGGGCGCACACACATGTCTATTGATCTGTCATTCGGATGCAAACCTTGATCCCACACTGTCCCCCGAAGCATCTTCAGGCTGGTTCTCTGGGATTTGCAAAGGAAATAAATGAAGCAAACGGGAGCGATGACGAATTAAGGCTCTAATTTTAAGAAAAAGCCAGGAGCCACCGCGTCTCGCAGTGCTCTCGGACTAACACCAATGAAATGCCATTACACGTTACCGATTTCATGATACCTGCGTGTCGGATGAATGGTGAGGAGCCGTGACACCAGACTTGGTGACCCGAAGAAGCGGGGCTCCCAAGGCATAAGCGGTGACGGCGGCATTGCCCCCCCGGCGGCTGCGGTGGGGCCGGCAGCAGGACGGCCCCCTCCCGCCGGGATGCTGGAGGGGGGGAGAGGGAGGGAGGGAGCAAGCGGCGCGGCAGCCCGGGGAGCGCGGTTCCCCCGCGGCCGCGGAGCGAGGCGGCGGCTCCGCGCAGGGCGTAGCGCTGCGCCGGGGCAGCGCCCGCTTAGGGCTGGGCGCACCGACGCCCCCGGAGCCAAACCATAACA
Organism: Larus michahellis; assembly: GCF_964199755.1. Taxonomy (NCBI): domain Eukaryota; kingdom Metazoa; phylum Chordata; class Aves; order Charadriiformes; family Laridae; genus Larus; species Larus michahellis. Next base: position 83,659,295 of record NC_133896.1, on the reverse strand, counting down.
CCGACGGCGTTTGATTTAATCATTTATGCTTTTAACGGGCGAAGCAGCTCAACAAAAGAAGGGGAGAGAGCGCGCAACGTATTTATTTTTTCTTTTTTTTTCTTTTTTTTTTTTTTTTTTTCCGGAGGGAGGGTGGTATTTAACATATGGCACTCGGTAATCTCTAAACGGAGGCTGTTAAAACATCTGCTGTCTCCAAACGCATGTGGCAGCGCCCGTGGGCACGGGGACGAGGCGAAGGGGGCAGCTCGGGCGCCCTGGCTTCCGCGGCCGCGGGACTCCCGACGGCCGCCCCGGCTGCCTGCCCGCCCGCCCGCCCGCCCGCCGCGTTCCACGGGAACGAATGAATGGTGGAAGTTAAAGAGGCTTTCCCCGCTGGAAACGGGTACCGCGTATATAAAAGCCGTCGCACCGGGGAGAAGTGTGTGGGGGGGTTTTGCTGTTTTTGGTTGTTTGGGTTTGGTTTTTTTTTTTTCACGACGTCGCTGCAGATCAACGGCACCTCCGCGTGCAGAGCTGGCTTGCTTCCATTTATTGATTTAGGGTTTTTTCCTCCTTTTTAATGGGACACACACACCCCCCCAGCAAGGTGGCTGGGAGGCGGCGGCCCGCCCGCGGGGTCCTTAGATACTCCCCGGCGGCCGCCCCGTCGCGGGGCGCGGAGGGGCCCCGCATCCCTCCGCCGGTCCCCGCGGCTCCCCGCCGCCGGCAGCCGCGCCGTGCCCCAGACATCACCCCACTTCGAAAGTCGGTGCCGGACAATTAGGACACCCGTCGTCCTCCCCCCCGAAACCCACATAAATCACAATCGCTGCATTGTCGGGCTACAAAGCCAGACGGGAGCGCTTATGAATTTAAGTTTGGAGAAGGAAAACGTGCGCTGACACAACACGCTCCCTGTTCACAGGAGTAGCCAGGAAGGGGAAATGAATGGTGGAAGTTAAAGAGCCTTTCATTGCGGAGCACGCCGCCCCGCAGCGGGTCCCCGCTCGCCGCCCTCGACGTACGGCGGGGGGTGCCCCCTCCTCGCTCCCTTCCTTCGCCCTCCTTATAGGCGAGCCTTGCCAGGCAAAGCTCTGCCCAATTCCGCCTACGGTGGGCTCGGCCCCGGTAAGCTCCCGCCTCGGGGGGGGTGGTGGTGGCGGGGGTGTGCGAGGGGCCACACACGGTGCCCGGCAGCGCCCGGACGGCGCCGCCGCTTCGTTTCGGCTGTGGCCGGGAGATGCTCGCTTGAGGGCACTGGACGAGAGGGGCGCGGAACCGATTTTGCCGGGAAATGCTGCTAGCAAGGCGCGGAGGCTGTCCCGGCCCGGCTCCGCGTTACCGGCGGCTGAAGGGGAAAGAGAGTCCCGTTGGCTTTTTGGTGGCGAAGCAGCCATTTGCTCCGACGGGCGGGTTAGGTGCGGGGGAGTCCCAGCCGGTTTTTGCAAGGGCGCCCTTGCCGCTGGACTCCGAGGAGATGCAACCCACGGCAAAGCCGCTCCCATCCCTCCCATCCGTTTTGATGCCGAGGGGCCAGGGCTGGCGTGGGAGGGGGCGCGTTTGCCCACTCGCGGCCAACGTCGGGCCGGTCGCCCGCCTTCCCCGAAGCCGGCAGGGCCGGTGCGGCTCCCGGGACGGGCGGTGCGGTTAGGTGACGGAGCTCCACCTCGTCCCCTTCCCTGCCGGGCTGCTTTCGATGCCGGGCAGCATGCGTCCTTAAAATATAATCTGCCCGGTAACAATCAGCGCGCAGCGGCGAGAGCCCCAGAGCTATTGGCTATGCAAATGGAGGGAGGGGAAGCGGCGCCCCAAACTCCCCACTCACACTTTTAAGGCGGTATTTCTTCCCCCCCCCCCCCCTCCCCGCCAAGCCCACCTCCGCGGCGCCCGGGGCTAAGGTTGGGGGGGTGGCCGGTTCCGCACACCCGGCGGTGCCGCCGCCGCTCCGCGCCCGCCTGGGCAGCTCATACCCGGGCGGCCCCGGGCAGCTCCTTCCCCCTCGGGAGCCTCTGCTCTGAGCGCAGGCAAAGCAGCGGCAGAGACTTCGCGAAGTTGACACATTTTGCAGGCGAGGAGCGACTGCGGAGCCGGCGAAGTGCGAGTAGGGTGGGAAGTCACCCGGTGCGGGGCATAACTCCCCCCCCAGCCAACCTCTCTCCCTCCTCCTTCCCTCCCCCGCTGCGTTTCCTAGAAAGTTATATCAGTGTAGCCATGCAGTGCTAAAACGGTTCGCCTGCTAGAAACACGTATGTGTGCCGGAGGAAGTAGCGTGGTGATTATTGTTAGATTTCACCCCGAAAACGCCGCCGAACACCCTCCTCCCCCAGGAGCTTCGGAGTCTTTTTCGGGTTTGCTGTTAGGCTGCAGTTAGCTCTGTGTCCCCCCTCCCGCATGCAGATTAAGGGGGTACCGGAGGGGGGAGCGGGTCAAGGGCTTGAGGAGGGGGACGGGACGTGGATCTGGCATCCCGCCGAGCCAGGACATTTCATCCTTCGCCCCCATCGTCTCGGTGGATACCGAGGGGGAGCCCTCAAGTTTCTTGCAATGGGGGGGGGTGGGGGGGTGGTGTAGGGGTGTTGCGGCAGGGGGGAGAATAGATTCAGACGGGCTCACGCAGAAGAAAAGTGTGGAGCGGATTTCATTTGGTCGCTGGAAGGAAGAAAAAGAGAAGCTGTCATTTGTGTGTGTGTGTGTGTGTGTCCCTATACGAGGGCCTCCTGGTTCCTTGTTAGCTTATAGAGAGGGGAAAAAAAAAAAAAAGCGCGTTTGATGTTACGTCTGACCAGCTGCTGTTCTCCATAATAACAAGAGAGAGAGAACTGCCTGCCCTGGCGAGTTGCGTCACTTTGCTTCAACTTTAGGCTAGAAATCAAGAGAGAGGGAGAGACGAGTTTCAAGGGAGGCAGGAGGGAGCTGGAAAGCCCTGCCGTCTTCCTCCCACCCACCTACCCCTCCTTCCTTACCCCTCTCCTTTCCCCACCCCTTTTCCCCCCCTCCAAAAAAAAAAAAAAACTTTTCCATCAGAGAAAGAAGGGAGATCTCTTTGGAAACATGGAGCTGCTGTGCTGCGAGGTGGATCCCATGAGGAGAGCTCTGCCTGACCCAAACTTGCTCTACGATGACCGCGTTTTGCACAACTTACTAACCATAGAGGAGAGGTATCTGCCCCAATGCTCCTACTTCAAGTGCGTCCAGAAGGACATCCAGCCCTTCATGAGGAGGATGGTGGCCACTTGGATGCTGGAGGTTTGTATCCCGGCGCCTTCCCCGGGCCCCTCGGAGCGCTGCCGCCCGGGGACAGGGGGAGGCAGGGCGGCCGGCTGCGGGCTCCCCGCCGCGGGCAGCACCTCCGCCTGGCCTCGGCCCCTCTCCCCCCGCAGCCTCTCGCCCCTCCGGTCGCAGTGGGGGTTCTTCTTGTCTTGTTCTCCCCCCCCTTCCTTCTCCTCCCCCTCCGGAGCTCACCCGGTGCGGTGCGGTGCGATGGGGGAAGGGGCGCGGGGAGCACCGACAGCCCGCGGTGGAAATCGCCCCTTCCGGGGGGCTGCGGCAAAGCGGGGTGCAGGAGGGGAGGAAGCGGGGTAGGGGGGAGTTGGAAAAGTCATTTGCAATTAAAAAGCAAAGAAAAGCCGCCTCTGGCTGCGAGCGGCCGGGAGCGCTTGAGGCTGAGGCTTTTCTGGGAAAAGGGAGCTGCGCCCGGGGCAGGGCGAGGGACGGGGGGGTGCCCGGTGCCCCCCGCGTTTTGCCCAGCGAGGATTTCATGCCCACGTATGCAGTGGTGAGGACGTGCCTTTTTTTCGCCATGTTGCGTTGCATGCAACTCTGCTCGGAGGCGCCGAGACCGTCTTCCCCCCTCCTTCCCAAGAAGGGTCTCAGAAACGCACCCCACCACTGCCCCCCCGGCTCCCCCCAGCCTGGCGGGGGTCTGTCGGGGAGCCCGAGCTGGCTGCGAACCCCCCCTTCGCCCCTGTACTTCAGGCGGGGCGGCAGCGGGCCCAGATCCCCGCAGTCTCGCTTGCCTTGCCCTGGCCCCACCACCCATCATTTGCCCCTTCGTATCTCCTTTGGGGGGGACCTTTCCCGGACCAAATCCCCTGGGTTGGAAAGACCAGACTCCCCGCTTGGTTTTCATGTGCGATTTGTGCTTTTTCTCCCTTGCTCCGATTTTTGGTAAATTTTTGAAGTAATTTTTTCGCTCGCTCCTGCTAAAAGGATCCAGGCTGCTCGGGCTCTCCCCACCCCACCTCGCCCTCGCTGTGTCTGCCGTCCTTCCCCCCCCCACGCCGGATCGGGGGCGCAGGGCTGGGGGACACCCCCCGGGGGAATTTTTGCAATTGTCGGAAACGATAGGGGACCGTCCCGGGATGCCACCGGCACCAAAACCGGGACCCCTGGAGAAGTTTTGATATTTTTATCGATTTTTTGAAAATATGACGAAATAGAAAAAAAAAAAAGGGAAAAAATTGGGTCGCAAAAAAAAAAAAAAAGTCGGAGGCTGCTCGCTTGCTGCTGGATGGGGCTTTTCGGCTCTCCCACACAGTGTCTTGAATTCATTTCTTACTGAATGAACTAAAGGAATGTGAAAGCCGATTGACAGCCTTCCCAGCCTCTCCAGAGATCTCCCCCTCCCCCAAAATTTAGCTCCCCGGGAAACAAAAATAGCAGGAGCCATAGCAGGGAGGCAGTGGTCTATTTCGTGGGATCACTCATTTATTTATTTTTTCCTCTTGTCTCTTTCTCTCTTCCTCTAACCACCACCCCACCCCCCCCAAACCAACCCCTCCACCCTATCCTCCCCTCCCCACGCTCCTCGCTTGCAGGTCTGCGAAGAGCAGAAGTGCGAAGAAGAAGTTTTCCCTCTGGCCATGAATTACTTGGACCGATTTTTAGCTGTGGTGCCCACTCGAAAGTGCCATCTGCAACTGCTGGGGACGGTGTGCATGTTCCTGGCCTCCAAGCTGAAAGAGACAATCCCCCTCACAGCCGAGAAGCTGTGCATATATACGGACAATTCCATCAAACCCCAAGAGCTGCTGGTAAGCAGCCCCCCCTCCACCTTCTCTCCGTCACCTCAGGGGCCGCCGGCCTCCTCCTTCCCTCTGCCTCTCTTGCACGGGCGGGCCATCACTTTTGCCACCCCCCGCATACACCCCCCTCCTTTTAAAAATCACGCTTTTCACGGGTTTCTGCGCCCTCTCCGAATTGTCAAAAATGTCTTAAAAACTCAGACCCGAAACCGCAGGCGCCCGGTGCCGCGTGGGAGACACACACACGCGGGGAGGAGGGGGACCTCCCTCTCGCTGCTGGCTCTTCCGCCGGGTGGCATTCAGACCCCCGCACTCGCCCCCCTTCCCCCAGCCCCACGCCGCCGTGTCCCCCCGGGGGGTGCGGGGTGTCCCCGCTGGGGACCTCGCCGGGCGCACGTGCGCGGGGCGGGCGACGCGAGGCGGCGGCGCCACCTAGCGGCAGACACGCAGCGCCGGGCGAGAGGCACTTCGGCCCTCGGCGGGGGCGGCGGGCGGGGGGGGATGGGGGGAGCCGTCCCGGGGGGTCGCCGGCCACGCAACCCCCCCACCACTACGCACCCCCCGGGCCACCTCCCGCCGGCTGGCGGTGCCGCGGGGCGGGGTGGGTGCCCCTCCGAGCGGAAGGCCAGGGGGACGCGGGCTGTCGGGTGGCAGCGGGGCAGGCTCCGGCGCCAGCGGGTGAGTGGCTGGGTTTGTACCCCGGGAAGCTGCGGGCTTGTTCCTGTGGCTTCTGCCAACGGGGTTCCCCCACCCCCCGCCGTAGGTTAGCACCGAGATGAAAATTCAGGTCGGCTGAACGTCACCGCGAGTAAAAGTCCGGTACTTCTCGTGGCAGCGCTTCTGCTGCGTCCAGATTCGGCCACAGTGAAAGCAGAAACAAAAATCAAAATAACTGGATGGAGTGATCGACGTTTGCAAAGCGCTTCGTGGTACAGAGCGCTAGGCAAGTGTGTTAAGCCTCTCGGCAAGATGCGCGCTCAGCCAGCCAGCGTTGTTCTCGCAGATCCTGGTGAACGCGCGTAGCCAGCATCCCAGGAGAATTTCTCCTATGAATCACTGGGTGAAGGCAGTGGGAATCCCCGCCGGGGAGGGGGTGGGAGCTCATGCTTCTGCACCGCTAACCCTGCCATGGCTGTCACAGACACGAGGTGTCCCGCTGGTGGTACGGGCTGTTAGGGGACTGTGGCTGTGGCACCCATGCAAGAAGACATGGGACAATGTGCCTGCCTTGTGCCACGTGGATTTAAGCATGTGTTTAAAGTGCTTCCCTGTATTCAGTTCTCTAAATTGAGCACTCCTCTCTATCAAAATCTGTCCCATTAGTAATGTTGGGATGATCAGTCCTTAGTTAACGCCATTGCCATTGACAAGTTTTCTTGAGAAAGAAAAAAAAAATCCCACATCTATTTTCTGGGGCTGGTCACATACGTTAACATGAGATTTTCCAAGCTATGGAGGGCTCTGTCATAATCCAGTAGGAATGTCTGTAGGAAAGTAACTTGCTGTTAAAGTGGGCATCTATTCAGAGAAACGACTGCAGAAATGGCATTGTGGGGTCCATGTTTATGGTTTCTCAGCAACGCTGGTTGACGTCTCCTCGGCTGCAAAATTAAAGGACGTATTTTTTTCGACTTGCCAGCTCTACAAGCTTAGCTGGGGCTCCCCGCCACGCTGGGCTCCATCAGGCTCATGCATCATCAGAACTCGAGAATCAGTGCATGGAATTTAGTTAATAGCTAAAGTTGATGCATGAGACAGAAATGAGTCCAAGGCCTGAGCTTTGTTCACTCTGCGGGGTACTGTAAGGTATTCAAAACTTTTTTAAATGTTGAAGTGTGCGGGTCTATCCCTGCTTGAACCCCATGGCTGTTGAGTAGGTACCATTTCTAAATGTAATCACATTGCAGGGAATGGCCAGTAGTTACATACACGCCCAAGCTTTTCTTTGATTTCACTGGGAGTTTTGGATGCGCAAAGAATGTGGGAATGGATCCTACGTGATTTATTGGCGGATAATTCACACAGGCTACTTCTTGGCTGTATTACGTGCATTTCCTTCCTGCAAAGCCTGTGTTGGAGTAGTTTAAGCACCATCAGATTTATCTGCAGGAGCTTTGAAGACAGTTTTGGGAGAGAATGCCATCAAGCTAACTTCCCCAATTTTGAAAAAAAGAATGTATATCTAGGTTATTTTTATGTATGGTTATCCCTAGGGCTTTAAATGGCTATAAAGTAAGGACTATAGCCATTTAAAAGAAGTTACTAGGAAAGGACCACAGTGACCTTGGCAATATCTAATTGCAGGCTAAACTTTCTGGGTGGGCATTCAGCACTGGATACAAAAAAAGTAAAATCTTGGCAGGAGCTGCCAGGTCTCATTATTTTCAGTAGAGCTTGACATTTCTAGTGTTTTAAAAAAAAAAAAAAAAAAAAAGAATAAAGTCAACAACTTCAAAGCAGTAGGGGCATATGCAAAAAAATGTTTGAACAAAACCAATTTAGCAGTGATATAATTACAATCGGAGAAATAAGCGAAGTGAGGTTTTTTCAGGCTCACTTACGGCTTTTCTTCTCCCCTCCCTGTCCCCCCCTGCAGGAATGGGAGCTGGTGGTGCTGGGGAAGTTGAAGTGGAACCTCGCAGCTGTCACCCCGCACGATTTCATCGAACACATCCTAAGGAAGTTGCCTCTACCTAAAGACAAGTTGCTTTTGATCCGGAAGCATGCACAAACGTTCATTGCCCTTTGTGCCACAGGTAGGCCAAGGTGCTCTGGGTGGGCCTGCTGCTTGTCCCGTGGTTGGAAGAGCAGATTAGTCACTGCTGGTACAAAAGCTTTCCATCCCCTCCATCCTTAGGGGATGTGGCTGAAGCCAGTGGGACCGATTGCAGAGGGCATCAGGAGTCAGGCCCTGAAACTAGGTGTAAACAGAATTCTTGCAGTGGGGAGCTGTAGTGCACTTGCAGTCCAGCTCCTGCTAATGCGTGTGGTGCTTTTGCAGTGAAGTCAGTAAGGCTTGATCAGACCACACAATTTTCTACTTGGCCCATTCACTAATTTTTTTAAAGGGCCACAGATCGTTCATAAGGACAAGTGGGGCAGCCAAAATACTAGAAGCTGTTACGGCACATAACACAACAAAATATATCGGGCTAATGCACTGAATTAATGTGTTCGTAAATGTTCATTGACTGGACACTGTCCGGATAAAAGGTAAAAATTGCATTTTAACACCTATGTGATACTACCACATTGCTGAAGCATAGGGAATGACAATTTAAAAAGTAATGACTTTTTTTTTTTTTAACATTTGGATTCTTTCTCTAACTTCACTCCAAGAAAGCAGTGAAACTAGTGAGTTTCATAGGGAACTGTTATACCCCCCTTTCGTCGTATGTTTGGCTGAATGCAGTTTCTGAAAATTTAGATGAGAGTAATTGCTTCTGTGGAAGAGAGGCTTTTAATTTATACCTGTCTGCAAATCACTGGTTTGTATTTTCTTTTTCCCCCACTGACTTTAAGAAAATAAGCGTACTGTAATTTTCATACAAAGTGTTAATGGTTGGAACGCTTCTTAGAACCTAGACCTGGAACAGATAAACATCATGCAGTGTTTTCCAGGGTTGTTATCAAGTAGTACATGGTTCAAAGTTTGAATTCACTACAGTTTGACATAGCCCTTTGTGATGGGAACTGTTCTGCCCACATGTTTGCAGAGGGGAAAGGAAGACGAGATGCAGCTTTTGGGTATAAACGTCTGCTGGTATGCCTGCCTCTCGCTATTTGAGATGTAGTGGCTGCTTTTACAATGTAGGCCAGTTTTTGCTACCTCAGTCGATCTGTTTTAGAGAACTTTATATGGGCTGTGTTAGGGTAATTGACTTTCTGATTACCAAGATGCTCAAGCTTTTCCTTCTTTTCCCACTGCTGCATGATCCTTTTCAGGCGAAGGACCACAGGACTCAGTAGAAATATTGTTCAAAGACTGCAGGATCACACTTGGTAATTCACAAGACATTTCTGGAATAATGAGCTTTTTACTTTAGGATTAATCTTTTCTGGCAGCTTTCCCTTCTTTCTTTACCTTCTCCCCTTACCCAGGATTCGTTCACACTACCCTTTTCTTCTGAAAAAGATGTTTTTTCCCATGGATGTTTCTCTGGATCCTCACAACACCGTCAGCCATCAGCCTCCAACATAACCTGCTTGTTGTCTTCCAAACCAAACCAGTCTTCCTTCTCTTTTGTTGCTTTCACCTCCTACAAGAGTGTTTTGTTTTGTTTTGTTTTATCCAAGAAGACATACTCTTGAGTGACGTAGATTTCATTATCATTTAACTGCTCAGATTTTGGTCTGTAATCCTTTGCCCTTGAAGTTTTCTGTGTAACCAAAACATTGCGGGACTGTGGGCCATGAAGGAGCTTCCAAAGTCCATGGCTTCTTTCCACCCTTTCTCCATGAATTCTTTGATGGTTATCTCCATGCTTTACCAGTCTATTTACTGGTAAAAACAGCATGCCCTTTCCAGCCCTTAGCCCTGTCATGCACTTAGAATCATAGAATCATTCAGTTTGGGTTGGAAGGGACCTCAAAGATCATCTAGTTCCAACCCCCCTGCTGTGGGCAGGGACACCTCCCACTAAACCAGATTACTCAAAGTCCCATCCAACCTGTCCTCGAACACCTCCGGGGATGGGGCATCCACAGCATCTCTGGGCAACCTGTGCTGGTGCCTCACCATGCTCACAGTAAGGATTTTTTTCCTAATATCTAATCTAAATTATCCTCTTTCAGTTTAAAACCGTTACCCCTCATCCTATGGCTACACTCCCTGATAAAGAGTCGCTTCCCATCTTTCCTGTAGGCCCCCTTCACATACTGTAAGGCCGCTATATGGTCTCCTGGAGCCTTCTCTTCTCCAGGCTGAATAACCCCAACTCTCTCAGCCTGTCTTCACAGGAGAGGTGCTCCAGCCCTCTGATCATCTTTGTGGCTCTCCTTTGGACCCGCTCCAGGAGGTCCATGTCCTTCTCTCCTTGGAGGCCCCAGAGCTGGACGCAGTACTGCAGGTGGGGTCTCACCAGAGCAGAGTAGAGAGACAGGATCACCTCCCTCGACCTGCTGGCCACGCTTCTTTTGATGCAGCCCAGGATGCGGTTGACTTTCTGGGCTGCAAGTGCACATTGCTGGCTCATGTTGAGCTTCCCATCCACCAGCACCCCCAAGTCCTTCTCCTCAGGGCAGCTCTCAATCCATTCTCTGCCCAACCTGTCTTTGTGCCTGGGATTGCCACGACCCAGGTGCAGGACCTTGCACTTGGCGTTGTTGAACTTCATGAGGTTTGCACGGGCCCACCTCTCAAGCCTGTCCAGGTCCCTCTGGATGGCATCCCTCCTTCCAGCACGTCGACTGCACCACACAGCTTGCTTTCATCAGAAAACTTGCTGAGAGTGCGCTCAATCCTAACATCCATGTTGTCAACAAAGATGTTAAATAGTACTGGTCCCAATACTGATCCCTGAGGAACACCACTTGTCACTGGTTTCCACTTGGACATCGAGCTGTTGACGGCAACTCTTTAAGTGCGCCATCCAGCCAACTCTTTATCCACCAAGTGGTCCATCCGTCAAATCCATGTCTCTCCAATTTACAGACAAGGATGTCATGCTGGACAGTGTCAGATGCTTTGCACAAGTCCAGGTTGATGATGTCAGCTGCTCTTCCCTTGTTTGCCAACGCTGTAACCCTGTCATAGAAGGCCAGCAAATTTGTCAGGCACGATTTGCCATTAGTGTTGGCTGTCACCAATGACCTTCTTATTTTCCATGTGCCTTACCAGAGTTTCCAGGAGGATCTGCTCCATGATCTTGCCAGGCACAGAGGTGAGACTTCCTGGCCTGTAATTCCCCAGGTCTTCCTTTTTTTTTGTTTTTCAAAAATACTGCTCTCGTGTTTCCCCTGTGTGGTCTGCTTCTCATGTTGTATGTCTCCAATGCATGAACCTTTATGAGTCCTTTATGTAGAGTTTAAAGAGGCAAGAAGTCACGGTTTCTTTTCTTGTAAAGGAAAGACATAATTAATTGCATACGGAGCTTCCTGAAGGACAGGACACCATGGTGCTGGCTGTAGATTTTCTTTTCTTCTCATCCCATTTTCCAGAAATCACTGTGTTGGCACTTAGTTTTGAGGAGGACCCAGGACCCCTTGCAGTTTTGAAAGCAGAGATCTTACCCGAGTCCTCATTCCCAGTTTTCTACCTCATTCTTAGTGTACTAGCAGGCTGCTACCCCTCTTTGCACTATAGAAATGTCATGTTACTACTACTCCATTTCCCTTTCACTGCCACTCTTCTCGAAGTCGTTCTTACCCTCCTCGGTGAAGAAAAGCCCCTTCTCATCAGACTTCCTTCCAGATCCAGTTGTCATTTCCTTTTCTTGTCCTATTTGTTGCAGAGTTCTCATCGGCTGCTGTGTTTCTTCTTTCCCTTTCTCCCTCAAAGCTTCTGCTCTCCGCCAGCTCGGGTGAAGCCTGGTGTTTCATTTCCTCATTTGCCTTGTTTCAGCAGGCATGTGGCTTTCTTTGACGCGTGGTGCCTCTTGCTCCCTCCACGCGTGTTTTTAGCCTGAGTTTGACTCTTTTACCAGACCTGACCTCGCTGGCTCGGGTCTGGAGCACAGCAATGAATCTCTTTTTATTTCCGTCTCAATGCGGTTTTCTCTGCTTTCAGGTACTTTCTTTTCTTCTTCTTCTTTAGTGTATCATGCAAAATCTGGCATATTTGGAACTTTTTTCCTCTAGCTGGAGCTCTTCGCCAGCCACACCATTTCAATTTCCCAGCAAAAGGGTTACACCAGAAATTCCCGAGTGTTGCCTGGCTTTACAGAGCTGCTTGTGATCTCGGTCCTGCAATACTTCATGTCGGCAAATGGAGAGGGAAGCATCCGTTAACAGTTCTGGATGTCGTGCTGGATGTGTAGGATCACTTTGATACTCATCCCTGTTCTCCTTCTCCATTTGAACGCTATGCAAAAGGAGATGACACCTGGTTCTTTTGTATATTCCTCTCAATCACATTTTATCGTTTTGGAGCTCTCTCTGTTTCTTTGTCTTTATTTTAAGCCCAGTTTCTGAAATAAGCTGCATGGGTATAAATCCACAGCCTCTCCCCAGTCCTTGCGGTGATTAATGATTCACATGAGCATGACTGAAACTGGAATGTATCCCTCTTTGCCCTTGGTCCCATCTGAACATACAGCTGCTGAGCAAGACGGAACCTTATTCCCTGAATAAAAAGTTTTCCTCTTTACCATGCCCTGCACTCAAAAAGCTTTCAGGAGCCTCCTTCTCCACTGGAAGGGGCCAAAAGTAGTGTCTGCCCGCAGCCCATCCCTGGCTGTGCTTCCAGCGCCGTGGCCGTGCAAACAAGGTATCATCGTTAATGATCTGTTGCTTGGGAATTGCCCACGTGTAGGCCAGCTTTCTTCAGGCTGCCTCACTTGCTGCGCAGTAAGAGGGTATAGATTGGCGCGCACTGGCGTAGCCTAGTCCGTCACGATGTCATTTGTTTTCTCATTCCACTGGTGGCTCCCTGTGTAAGTGAAAATCTCCCACAGGAGTCTTCTGAATTTTAGAGGCACCAAGAGGCTGCATCTGGACCCCTTTGTCGTTACAACATAGCTTGGGAAAATTGATGCTTACCACTTCTTCAGCATGGGGGTTTATCTGTGAGCTCAATGGAGATCATCTTTCTTCTCTCTGGGATCCCGTGGCTTTGCCGCTCTGACCCCACCTCTGTCTGTTCATTGCTTTGCACCCTTCCTCCCTCCTTTGTCTCTTCACCCAGCACTCCACAATTTGGAAATATTTTCTCTGGGCTTGCCTGTTTGCTTGTATGTGCCATGCTCCAAGCCAGGGCATCGCTCCTGGAGGAGTGGGAGCGGGCACCGGTTACAGAGCTGTGTGCAGAGCAGAAGACGACTATGCATTATTTCCTTGGCTTCAGCATGCCCTTCATTTCTTCCTCTTCCAGGCTGTTGAGAGTCACAGATGCCCAGCTGCTTCCTTGCATTATGCTGTCTTGTTGGAAGCTATACGTGCCACTGTTTGGCACAGGATACCCCTTATTATGTCAGAGCCTGTAAGGAGAATGGGTTTTTGGGGAGGACAGGCTGTTCAAGTCAGGCTTTCAGAAAGAAGAGCTGTGCATCTCTGCACACGCTGTAATGGAGAGACTAATCTCAGTGAGAAGGTTTTTGGTGTGTGATTTTAGTGGCATGCAGAACTTGGAAGCAGAAAGTTTTGCAGAACTTGGAAGCAGAAAGCTTTGCAGACTTGGCAGAGACAGAAGGCAACTTGTGTAGATCCCTAGACTCAGCACTTTGCATGGTCTCTTCTGTACTTCAGCTGAGTCCTATGGCAGGTGAGATGTTCCCGTGATGGATACAATGCAGCATCTCATAGACCGGTGGCTTCCAAAGCCTATGTCTGCAAAGAGGCTAAGAGAGAGGAGGAAAATTTGAGCCGTAAGTCCGTTTTGTAGAGTGTGCCAAACCTCTGCCCACTGTTTCTAGGGCATTAATCATCTACATTTGAAAGGCGAGAAGGATTTTTTTTAACTTCTGGGCCAAATCCTGGGTCCTTACTCAGACATAAGTTCTGTGGAAGTCAATGGGAGTGTTGTCTGAGCAAAGACTGCAAGATGAGGCCCATAAACCGTAGTGATCTGGAGAGTAACCACACAGAATGCTTTGTAACACCAAGAGGCATGTTTGGTCCTCGGGGCTTCTGCTGGGCAAGTCTACCGTGCATCCTTCCCCTCTCAGCCAATGTAAGAGTTATTGGGCTCCGTCCCTGCGGAGGATAAACGCGTGGTATGAGGTTTATTCAGGACCTGTTCTTTGCAGAGGGAAAAAAAGAAGTCCACAGAGGCTTTGTTGTGTGGATTAATCTCTTAGAAATAAAATACATGTTGCAAAGTGGCAGTGGTTGCATGAATACTTCTTGCATGACAGAAGAAAGGATAATACACATGAATGTATTGCTGTAAAAAAGAAGGCTCTTGCTTGTTCCTGGGAGAGGCATCTCATAGCAATATATTGGGTTCTCCAGCGAAATCACGTTAAAAGAACTATGAAATCTCCATCAACAAGTAAGCAGGGCCTGGGGAATGTTTCATATGAGCAGACTCACTCCTTAAGTTGTAGGACCCATCACATCTGGGAAGATGAGGTGGAAGGAAACGGAGGAAGAGAGACTTTGCTGATACAAGCTGGAGTAATTCCTGTGCTGCCGGATAAGTTGTCCTTCCTACCAGCTGCAGATCTGACCTTTGAATGGTTCAAGTGCTAACATAATCCTGATCCTTGGCTAGGCTTCCTTACAGAAGGTGTAAAACAAGTGAAAATAATAATCAGTGCGAACAGTTATTCAGAAATAGAGTTCATGATCATCTAATAAGCACATTATACTGAGTGGTCATATACTTTACATAGACTAATCAACACGTTTCCTTGTCTCTACCTCACTTGGATGGTTGTGATGTTAGCATTAGCATTTAGGATACTTTAGACCCACTTGTATAAAGGCCAAATACTTCCTGCCTGTAGCCAAGGAACAGAATTAGGTGTCTGCCCTTCTGCCTACTCAAAGAAGAGAAGCAGGTCTGCAACCTATTTTGCTTGACAGTTTTTTGTTTGGTCGTACTTGGCACTGTCGTGCCTTTTTTTGAAGGGCTGAAGAGTCATCTGGTTTTGCCTTTAAAAGCAGAAATAGTTAACATGGGGAAAAATTGCTGTGTCTTACAGAAATATGAGAGCAAGAGAAAAAAAATGGCCAATGCAGTTAAAAGCAACTGTATTTGAAAAAAAACCTAGCACACTGATGCTGGAATTGCATTTGGATCAAAACAGGCAAGAACGAAATTCACTACATTATTTCTCTTAGACCTTTCTTTTAAACTCGCCTGGTAAAATACAGATCCATGCTTGTCCTCATAGTAAAGTCATTGGCTGGGTGAAGTAATGAGGCTGGGTGAAACTTGGCCATTATCTATATCATTTTATAAACCGGTGTTGATTACTGTCATGAGTCTGTTCTCCTGATGGAGGTAACATTCCTTCTCATTGGTCTTTTTTTTTGTCCCCTGTGAGAGCATTGTTTTCCTCAAGACAGCAGTTTCCAATTCTCTGTTTGGAACTCTCTAAATAAACTTCTGTCAAATTATAGAGATGAAAACTGGCTGTCAAAAAAACCAACCTGTGCCCAGAGCAGTAACAAGGGTCATTGTAAGAAGGTAGAGTTCCCACCTGGCTTTGGCACACCGGGCACATTCAGCCTGGATATTTGTCAGTGCTTTTTTCCTTCCGGCAGTTTTCATTTATTGGCTGCGAGTTAGGGCTTCCCCTTGCAGTACCTCTCTGGGTTCCTGCCTCCGGTTCCCTCCTGCTTTAGACTGACTGTGAACTTTGCATTTTCCTGGCTCGGAGGTAGTGAGGTCCACTGGATCAGGAGAGAGCCAGCAAAATAGCTCAGCCGTGGTGTGCAGGGTCCTAGAACCTGATCATCACTTCAGTGTGCCGCACCGGCAGAAAAACATCCTCGACGTGTACATACGTTCACGCCCTGGCTGTGTGAGCTCCAGTCTGAAAGCAGGATGCGGATTCGGGGTACCCTGAACTTGCGTGGTGACTCCGGCTGGCTGGTCCAGAGGTGGCTGGGTTTCGAAGGGCACTGTTCCTTATATTGGCTTTTTTTATTGCCAACACTCAAGTCAGAGTGGGGTTGTGCAAGGCTGGTCCCTTGTTTTGAAGGTCCTTTAGGAAAAAGGTGATCCTGAAATGGGGATGGGATGGTTTCTGGTGTTTATTGCCTGGGAACAGAAGGTAAAGCAAATCCTGCCTTTTAACAACCCGTTTCTTCCTTGAGGTGTCCATGCGTTCACCTCCTCGTAGACCACACGTTGTTGCACTACTCCTCTGACTTTTTACAAGACTCTTTCGTACTTAGCCATGGAATTGCATAAATCACAACAAAGTTAGAGACATAGCCCGTGTCTTCAGTGCAGGCTCCGGGTGCCTGATAACCAAGGTTGCACATACGTCCAAAAGAAGGATTTAACCCATAGCTTTGCTTCAGGTGTCCAGTAAGAAGTGATTTTTGCAACATTCCCTCTGTAATTCAAGGTTCATCATCTCCAACAAGAATTTAAAGTAAAAGCGTATATTTTAGAGTTGAATGTTTAAGTCCTCGCTCTCCCTCTTTTATTTTTTTTATTTTTATTTTTTTTTAAATCTCAGGGCAAGCTTATATAACTTAGTTCTGGGGGCAGTTTTACCTGGGTGGAAACTGAGTGAGGATGGCAGAACTTGGCTTGTTATCATGAGGGAAGCAGGGACAGAGTTCTATAATTGAAAATAACGCGTAAAAAGCTTGTTTCGAATTTCTCGATGGAATGTCAGGGGCTCAGAGGGGGATTCTGCATCCCCTCAGATACGGTACTTAATATTTATGCTTTCATTGCACCTTGACAAACTTTTCACGTAGTTATTGCTTTGCTTGAATATGGAAATATGTTAATTACGGCCTTTATTCCACTGCCTGCTCTTTTCCTCAGCCTTTTCTATTCAACCCTCTAGGTGGCCCAGCACAATGTGGCTTCTTTTCTTTCAATGAGCTCTTTCCACACTAATAGGGTCCAGGGTGATGTGGAGAACCATGTGCACAAAATTGGTGCACCACCCCCCACCCCTTTGTGGGCATGTCAGGTTAAATTCATATCAGCAGGAGGGTCACTGCCATGATTTTCAATAGCGCGAGATGAGGTGATGACTTCAGACAATGGCGCCACACTCTCCAGTTGGAGACACTTGCCTCACCAGTTGCAGTAGTTAATTAATATGCTAAAAATAGAACCCAGTGATACAAATCGCTGCCTGTTGTACAACAAAGACTGGGCATGTGTAGCTTTGATAGCCAAGTTTATGGTGCTTGTTATGGAGGGAAGTTAGTTTAGAGCTAGAGGCAATGTAAGACTTTCTGGATGCTGAGCTTTAGTCACTCCGGGCCTCTGGCCATTCGCTCGCTGTCTCATTTGCATTATGAATGACATTAAGGGAACTAACAAGGTTATTGGGCATAGAAGTGTTCTCATGTGACCCCACGTGGAAGCAGACCTACAGCAGTGCTAGTTGGCAGGGGCACTGTGGCTCTTTATTCAGCTTCCTAGGAAGACGGTTTCTGGGAGTAGATATAAAATCAGCCACGAGAAAACAGGCGTTTGGATAATGTGAAGGAGGCAAGGAAGTTCTGGGGGCAGGCTGGAGCTGTGTCCTTCTCTCAGCCCGTCAAGCCTGGGCGATGCTGAGCGTTGGGTGCGGGATGCAGGAGCTCACTCTTCCGTGGGTCCTCCCCACCAGCCACTCGGGGCTGGGTGAAGCTGATCTGTGGGGACTCAGTGATCAGATATGAGGGTGTGGGTCCATCCGGGCTTCCGAGTGGGTCCATTTTTCCCTGCTGCTGGCTCAAATGAGGGGTGGGAGCGGGTAGGTTTTCGTTCTCACCCACTGCATTGTAGCTTCCACAGGGACTGTCCAAACGCCAGCAGAGTTTGAGAGGTTTCACATCATCTTTTTACTACGTCTTCCTTGAAACTCGGGACAAAGAGGAGTAAATTATGTAAAGTCCATTGCCATCCGTAGTGCCCGTGCATAACTAGGAGATGATTTGGTAAGTCCGAAGATGGAATGCGGGAGTCGCATCCCAACCAAGTGCAGCCTCATTCATGCCAATGCAAGCACATGGGGTTTGCAAACCCAAGCAAATGCAGTGTGCACAAGAGGAGAAACAGTCCCATGGAGATTTTGGGGTAGTAGTCTTTTTTAATTTATCCCTTTTCTAAAGAAATTAATGCAATTGCTGATGAATTTCTCTATGTAGATGAGAGCAGATTTTGGGGATGCTAGGCCTCTTCATAAATGTTTGAACGTTCTTAAATATTACACACGTTTGTTGTTTCCTCTATGGACCAGGACAAGACTCTGGACATAAACACGTACAGCCTTTATAAAAACCTCTCTTTATCCGAGTTCTTTAACCATTCCTGCTTTTCGTATCGGACTTTGTAAACTGGTGGCCTGTCAATCACACTTTTTCCGTGGAGCCACTAGCTACCAGGTGAACCCACAGGAACGAGCTGCTACAGCAGTCACCCAGAGCCGAGGGCTGGGCACCCCCCCGCCCCCACCCCCCAGCAAAATAGCATAAAATGAGGACCGTTTCGAGGGCTTAAAATCCCTCTGTATTTATGGCCTGATGGCAAGTGCAACCACAGGCTGAGGCACTGGGTACAGGGCAGGCTTTGTGGGGAGTGCACGTGCCATGTATCAGGTAGCGTTATCTGTTTTCCCTGGTCATCCGTTTACAGGCTGGATGGGGCTAGCCCTTGCCTTGTGTGTGTAAATCCACATAAGGTAAACGTGGAAGTGATTTTGATAGTGGGAGCGCAATTCCTGTTACCTTGGCGTGTGCCAAGATCAGCATCGTCAGGGCTGTCCCCCACACTGATAAGTAGATAAGATCAGGGCCCTCCTACTGATGCACTCATTAGTGGGGGCAATATAACTTTATTTCCAAGATCATCAACTTTCCTATGTACAGTGGGTTCTTACTATTACAGTAGTGCATAATTATTATTTTTATAATAACGGCAGTCCATATTCATTGCTTCTGTCGGCGGCAACTTGCTACTTCAGAAGTGTTTGTCAGAGCGTGATGTCTGCTGGGCTCCCCTGGTAGGAAGGACAGTGGGCTTCAGCAGCATGCAATGGTGGGCATGCAGGTGGTCATCTCCCAGTGGCTTCGTGAGACAGGTAAACGCATGTCAGGGTTTCATAGAGTCATAGAATCATAGAACCGTAGAATGGTTTGGGTTGGAAGGGACCTTAAAGATCACCTAGTTCCAACCCCCCTGCCATGGGCAGAGACACCTCCCACCCAACCAGGCTGCTCAAAGCCCCATCCAGCCTGGCCTTGAACACTTCCAGGGGATGGGGCAGGAGGGCTTCAGCTCCTCCTTTTCTCTCCCCTCCTCTAACATTTCCTCTCCGGTCCGTCTAGATGACCATTATGACCTGAGTCCCATTCTTACCTGGCTGCTTCATTCCTCATGGGTCCCAGGGACATATTCCATGCCGGAGAAGAACATACCGTCTCCACAGCTGTTGCAGTATCTGCCAGCTCAGAGTCTGGGAGGCCGAGAACAACTCTTCATGTGTGTAAAACTTGAGTGGTTACGCAGGCATCAAGAGGGTTACAGAATTTGTGCTAGCTGAAGAGAGAAGGCTTGGGATCTGCCCGTAACAGAAGGGCAGTTTTCTGTAACAATCTGTTTCTACAAAAAGGCTGAATATATTGATGGCGGTTTATTTCATATTAAATATTACTTGAGTTGCCTCTTCCTGCTCCTTCAGTCCCCCCGACTGAAAACTGGTAGAGATGGGTTTGTTAATGAGTTATTGTTGAACCAAACAACTTGCAAACTAAGTTTAATTTTAGGGAGCTATCGGTAACCAAGAAAATCTCCTTGAAATGGTATTTAGTAAGACATGCCAATAAGCCAGTGCTGATGGCAGTATCATAAACCATAAAGTGGCCTTATAAAGGTCACAAGAACATTTGGTTTTATTTTCATTTCTCTCCTGATCTCTGCAGATATGTGAGAGGAAGTTTTTAAATGTATTTTGAACTTGTTTATTAAGAAATAGTAGTAATGACAAATGTGATCTTTGTTTTTTCTTTGATTATGTAGCTGTGGGCTGTAAGTGTTCTTGCTTCCTAATTGCAAAGGTGATAAAGATGAATTGTTAATTAAAATCTCTTTCCCAGACAGGTCTTTAAATGCTCGCGTTAATTAAGTCTTTAAACATTGACGTGACTAAAAATCTCAGTTTGGTCCTTTGTGATACCGTGTTCCAGTTAGTTTTCCAGTTACACAGAGAGCTCTAATGTGACTGAGACCCAAATTTCTGACATAAATTACAGAAGGCCTCCTTCTTCTCTTTCCTTTTCTTTAAAACTAAGGAAAGACTATTAAAAATTGTCCAGGTTTACTTTATGCATCAGTGAAAATAAAAGACCGAACCACATTTCCATTTTAATTTGCAGATCTGTTACCCTTCCTTTGACTGCTTGTGATGAGCAGTGTGACTAATGAGCTCTGCTGGACCAAAAAGAGTGGCACTTTTCCCTTTCTTCTACTTCCCTGTTTTTTATTCTTGGGTGTGGTTTTTTTTATGTTGCCTGCCTCTGATGTTTTGCAGCTTTTCTGGTCTGGACTTGGACTAATTCCGAGATCTGTTCTTGCAGATTTTAACTTTGCCCTGTACCCGCCGTCAATGATAGCAACTGGAAGTGTGGGAGCAGCCATCTGTGGCCTTCAGCTCAATGACGGGGACAGGTTCACGGACCTCCTGGCCAAGATCACAAACATAGATGTGGTGAGTGTCCCGCATTCCTCTTTTCCTTTCACCTCTGAGGGTGCAGTGGAGAGCCGCGCTATCAAGCCCAGCTTTATCCTGAAAGCCCAGTGGAGCAAAGTGGGGGGAAGCTCCCGGAGCAAGTGGGTTGCAGCTGTGGAGATGGCACCTTGCTTGCAGTGCTTTGGATGTCCAAAGATCCTTGGCCTCCCCTGGGATCAATTTTCATTCACGCCTTGTTCAGCAGCTTGGTGGGGAGAGCCTGCTCTGCCTTCTGTGGCTGATGGTCAGGCTTGTTATAGGGGGGAGCCACCTTGGGTGCTGCCCCGGGGCGACGGGGCGAGCAGGGAGACAGCATCCCCTGGGGTGTAAGGTAAACCAGTATGTGCACTGGTCCTGTGTTCACAACCTTGAAACTGCTCTTGGGGTCCTCATTGAGGTGTCATTTAAAAATCCTTCACTTGGAGGAAGTGAGTAATGAGCTAATCCCCCGGCACTGGCACAATGTGAGGCAGGCGTAACCCTGGCTGTTTGGGTTTTCACTAAGCTCATCCCACCAAGGGCATTTCTTGGCTTCTCAGACAGTCCTGTCGGCCGTAGGAGCGGTGAATCCGATGGCAGTTCAGTGGGGCTCAAGCTCACTCAAAAGCGAGTTTGCTGATCGGGGGTTGGCTTCCAGTGGGGACATCAGAAAAACCCAAACCTGGCAGCTGTGCTCGGCAGTCTCAGCAGAAAGCTGGGAGGGCTGAAAGGAGCACTCAGGGTGCCTTCCCCCAGGGCTGGTGCCTCTCCCGCTGCATCCCTGTGCCGGTGGGACGCTGCGGGGAGAGCTTACGCTCCTGCAAATCCAAACTGCTTGGTCTGTGGTTAAACAGGAGTTTCATCTCTTGTGAAGCTGACGTGTTCTGCCATGATGAAATCCACTCAAAAGGAAAGAAAATGAGTGAGGCTTTCTGAAATGCAGGCCACTAATAAGCTCATGTTTGGTTTTTTTTTTTTACCATAAAAGTATCAGTTTCCAGTGCATCATCCTTAACGTGTGCTAACTATATAAATCCTTTTATTGCTTTTGCTTCGCACAGTAAATATACACCGCGCATAAGGTCTGTGATAACATTGTCAAAAGAAGGTTTGTTTTTTCCAACAAATGTTCTACGTTTTGGTTAAAAAGGAATAGTCCAGTTCAACAAAAAGGAAAGAATTTAGCTATTTCTTTTTTTCTTTCAGTCATATTGGTCCTAATTTTCAAGTGCAGTTCTGGGGCTTCCCATTTCTTTTTTATTGGAACTGAGTTTTGCACAGAAAAAGGAACATTTCCAATTCTGAATGCTTATAATGTAAATCAAGCAGCTGCAGAAATTTAACATACATTTATTTAGCATAGATGAAAATTTTACACAGGTAGTTGCTCTTCCGTGTCTGTTTTTATAAGTGTGGAGAAACAGTGGTGATGCATTACAGTAAGCAGCAAGAACGTGCAAGAAGAATAATCCTATATAACAAGTCAGGCTGCATGGCCTGGTGCAGGTATTGCACAAAGCTTATTTGTGCAGTTGTTACATTTAGACTGGGTAAAGCCATTAAGTTTACTTCATTTATGCGGATAATAAGAATTATCCATTACTGGTGCTGATATTGGCTGAATGAAATTTTCTCCTTGGATGTTTGTCTGACTGGATGTAACATGATGAGTTTTGGATGCTGCTTCCAGCAAAACATCTGGGAGGACTCTTAAGACAAGTGGGCAGATGTGAGAGGGACGTTAGAAACCAGGTGGAGGATTTAGGGAGAGACTAACGGCTTGTCAGCAAAGGTGCTGTCTTCAGCCAAGGCTGTCCACAGAATTAGGAAAAGGGTGCTAGCCACTAAAAGCTTCTTGTCTAACTCCATGTCTTAACTTCCATGGGGTGTCTGAAAGTTTGGTGCCCCACCGCTACAATTTTCCTTGTTATACGATGATGCAAGATGAAGGTGCTCCTGCTTCGCTGCTGATGATTTTCATGCTTGTTTTTGCTCATGCCTGCCCACACAACTGTTCATATCCTTGTGTTTCGAACCCATCCTGGAACTGATCCAGCTTAAAGAAGGGGGAAGGACCACTTGTTGTGGTTTCAGAGTTGGGGGGTCAGGGGAGCGTGTTTGGTTTCTAAGTCGGGTCAGTTCGCTGATAGATGTCCAAGGACAGCCTCACAAACAGCTGAGAGAGCTGTGCACGGTGGCATAGGGCAGGACCACAGGGGGAGATGGGGATGAGAAGGGTATCTGTAACCATCATTGTCTGGGAATTTCTTGTACTACAGCTATAGAAATTGCAGCCCACTGGACTGACTTGGTAGTCGGCAGGACAAGGATAACGATGAGAGCAAGGGAACGACAGTGTGGAGTATGGAATGGGAACACAAATGAGAATGGGAACGATGCAGTCTTTCCATCAGTAGACCATGTTCCCCATGTTGGTGAGCTCCAGACAAACTTCTGATACTGTTTCCACAGTATTTTAGCACTTGTCAGAAGGATAATGCGAAGGTATCCCATGCTGCTGTATTTGAGGGGTTTGGTAGGTTTTGATCAATCATGAAGTACCTGGGTTCTGTCTTTCTGGAGATGCCAGAGGGTTTTCAGGGTAGTTCTTCATCTTCTCTAAGAGTTTCCCTGTGCAGTCACAAGGGTCTTATCCCTCCTTGCTCTCTTTTGGCATGGGCAGGTTTGCATTGCGGTGACAGCATGGTGCTGACAATACTCAGCTCTTAGGTGAGGGCAAGTGAGCTCAACACGTGAGCCACAAGGGTTATGTCATTGGGACCTTGCAAGATACTTAGCCTCAATTCCCTGGTCACAGGGAAGACCATTTCCCTCCTTCACCTATCATTTTTGCTAGCAAAGAGATTTTGAGCATCCTTTCCTGATGCGGTCCTTGCCACAGTAATCTGTTCCTTGGCCAGCTTCATGCATGGGGCCATGTTCAGAAGATCTCACAAAGCTAGATGCAGCTGCTCGCTTGCATAGATGCTCCTTACGGGGGAAATCACACCCACGTGTTTTCCTACTGCATCTCTCCATGTGTTTGTTGCTGGTTGCTGGCGAGTGCTTTGCTGCTTCAGCTGTGAAGCCCTGCTTGAATCAGGATCCCAGCTGACTCTTCCCATGCTCGGTTCACGTACCGGGGATGTTGGTAAAGGCTTGTCAAGGCCAGGCTTGATGAGGCTCTGAGCAATCTGATCTAGTTAAAGATGTCCCTGCTTACTGCAGGGGGGTTGGACTAGGTGACCTTTAAAGGTTCCTTCCAAGCGAACGCATTCTATGATTCTATGGCAGAAGAAAAGTCACAGTAGGGTGTCTTTCCGGTGGAATTTTCTTTCTCCTTGGTCTGGTAGAGCCCATGTTAATTGACTTCCTCTCTTGGGAGTTTTTTCTCGGTTCTCTTGATTTGATATTTATTGATACACACTTAAAGCTCATGTTCTTTATTATAGGAGATACTTGAAGCTTTCCCAGGCATCTCAGCACTCCTTAGTATGAGGCCTTTTCGCAGCATCTTGCAGATTGGACAAACTTTATCTCTCGTGCTGAATGTTTCTGTCCCGATTGTTTTATTCTGAGGGAAAATACGTGCCAAAACAGCTTAGTAGTTCTTGAGTGGTTAGAAGAAAAAAAGGTGGGTTTTGCATTGAAAATTTCTTTGCGCCTTTTCTTTGAAATTTAGCAGATTTTTTTTTGTCAGAAATCTGCTTTTTGCCATCCTGGTGAAAATCTTACCAAATTTGGCTGACCATATATGCCTCTGGGAAAAAAAAAAACCAAAAACAAAACCAAAAATCACTCTTCCCAAATAACAAAGAACTCTTAACATTTTACTGGTGACATCCTCTCCAAGAGTCTGTCGGCACTGGGTAGAGACAAGCTGTCTTCCCTTTGCTCCTGGTCTCAGCCCACCACAGCACAGACCGCTCAGGAGAGAGTCTCACAACCCCCGACGCCGGGCATGCTTGGGACAAAAGGTGCTTCTGGATAATTTAATCACTAAAAAATTTTAAGTCTTTGCAGAGGTTAGAGGTGCTTTCATTTTTTCAAGATGTTCCTGTTGTTGTGACAGAGGTGGCTGTAACTAAAAAGTCTGTCTTCTGCAAGCTTTGAAGTCTCAGCCCAACCAAAGGTGGCCATAATTTTTAACTTGGGCAAAATAATGTATTTTTCATTAGCCAGCTGTTTGGAAACAGGAGAAATATTTTGGTAGATGCTTTCCCTGTGACTTGTGGGTTGGAGCCAGGGCCCAGGACTGGAAAATTTCATCTCACATGTTAAAGCTTGAGAGAGAGATAAGCAACTGAAAAGAAGGTCTCAGAGAAGTATCAGGCAGTCTTAGCAATAGGTACTAATACCAGCCTCATCTGTAAAATGTATTGTTGGAAAAAATGTACTGGCTGGATTGTGTAAGAGTTAGCCCAAGGCTGTGTTCATGAAGAGTAAAGACTATTGTAACATATTTTACGCTGGGACTTAATTGAAGTTGAATGAACAGCTTCAGTTCTCTCACTTCCTAATTTCTGATGCCTGAGAGCTCTTCCTGCAGCAACACAATTAATTCATCATCACTGTGTGAATGATTTTGTTTTCAAAGGGGAGGTTGGGGAAGAGGACGAAACGAGAGCTCCTAGGCTTCAGGAGCATCGTGCGGTGGAAAAGGAGGGAATTCACAGAAATTACCGCTCTGCAGAGAGAAAACTTTTTGTCCCCGCTCCGTGCCTCCTGGTAGCCCACAGGAAACAGCATAGAGATGAGGTCCAGAGGGTCCTGGGGTGCTTCTGTGTCTTTTTTTTTTTAGGAGCGCATGATTGCTTAGCATGGAAAGAAATGATGGGACTTTCTCATTGGCTTTCCAAAAAATGTCACCGTCTGAGGTGAAGCATGAAAAATTTCAGCTTCAGAGATACAAGGGTATTAAAATAGAGAATGATAATGAAATCCTGATGCAGCTTAACTGCAATGAGCTCTTCTGAACTTTTACTGTTTTATAATGATAATTTGAGGGTGCTATCTGTTTGCTAGGAAATAGCAGCATAAACCAAGAGGCTGAAGTCAGTGGAGTTATTTTAGATTTACAGTGGTGTAACTGAGACTAGAGTTTGGCATTTAGTGCTATAATGTTTTTAATGGATGTTTCATTAAGAATGAGACCAAAAATATGTTATTAGTAAACAGCATTTAATTTAGAACCCAGCTGTTGGGTAAGCAGACAACCAACACACGAGTGTTTCTTTCAAAAACACATTGGTGTCAGCTCTCCTTGTGTGAATCCATAGCAGCGCTCCAGACTTCAGACAAGATGATGGTACAAGGCATCCTGCCAGTGTCATTCTAGGCATAACAGTTATTTTTGATAAATAGCTGCCCTGGGCCGTTTGGTGAAGGTTGAATCGCAGTCTGAAGAGACAGTGACAACGCGGCCGTGCAAACCTCGGTTTCATTACTCCTTCCACCTACCAAAATAAACACCAGGGAGCTACTCTTGGAGAATTGGAGAAGCTCAGCAGCCTTATGGGTAGTGAAAGTCACTCTGCGTGGTATTTCTGAATTGCCTTTTCTGTCCGTTATTGTCCCAAAGAGTCGTCAAGAGCTAGTCCCACACAGCTTCACAGAGCTCTGCAGGATGGGGACGTCCAAGCCGTTTTGCTGCCGGAGGGTGGGAATATATCCTTTGCCGTTTCTTGAAGAGGAGAGGAGAGGCTGGTGTGCAAAGAGTTAACAGACCTACTCACAGGAAGCGCGCCGAGCTCTCTGTGCATCTCTTGGTGGGTCATTGCAATGGAAAAATAAACAGCTCGGGAAGTCAGGAATTTCCACAGCATCCCAGACCAGCACTCCAGTGTGCGCAGTATCCTGTCCCCGGTGGAGCCAGATGCTTCAGAGGAGGATGCGAACATCCCCGCCGTGTACAATTACGGGATGTGAGGAAGGATAGCTGAACAAGTAGGGCACATTTTAAGACCTTGCGGTCCATATTCTGCTTTGCCACAGACCTGTCTGGGGCAAATCTATCTCCTCACTTCCTGGAGGAGCAGCCGTCAGCTCAGTGTGTCAGCTCGCTGGCCCTGCATCTGGAAACCGTCTCTCTGGCCATGCCTGGGAGCCTTCTCACAGATCATGTGGGACGTGCATGCCCTGGCCTGGCTACTGCTTGCATCTCCCTTGAGTCTGTCCTGAGCCCTTCCATTCCCTGGTACCCCGGATCTTCTTGTGGAGGAGAAATACATTAAGGTTTCTGAGGAGCTCAAGAAACTACTGCAGGTGTGGGTAGGTGAGGTCTTTACCTGTTACAAAGCACCTTGGGCCAGAATTTTGTAGGCTATATTCAGTGAGAATTGGGCACGCAATTAAGTTTTAAAGGTAACCCTACTCTGAGCAGAAGGTTGTGTTAGGTGACCTCCAGAGGTCCCTTCCAACCTCTTTCTATGAGGCTGAGTGCACTGAAACATAGAAATGATTATCCCGTATTAAAAATGTGTTCAGGCTTACATCATTGGCAAAAGCTAGCAAGGTTAGATCCCAAATTAAGCTGGTTAATAGCTGTTTGTGTAATGAACTCTGCAGCACCGTAGCCACCAGAAGGGCTAGCCAGGTTCACTCTGCGCGGTAGTGAGGATTGTATGTGCACGTAAGGAGAATCTTCTTCCTAGAGCCCAGCTCTCACGGTTGCATCCGGATGACAAAAGGATTTGTCTTCCCCAGCATCAGCATCAGGTAAAAGGTTTTCAGGCAGAGCTGACATGTAGGTCTGTACGTGGGCACAAGTCCTTTTTAAAAGTCTGTTCCCAGATGGGAACTGTTGTGTATTGAGTTGTTTTGAAAATCCAAAGCATATTTAAGGGCCTGAGGTAGAAAGAAAAAAAGGAACCATGCTTTTCTTAAAGTCTTGTCGAAACAGTTGGCTGTGGGCCCTTGAAAATGTGGAGTCGGGCTGTTTTGAAGACTGGATCCATAATAAATGGCATTTAAAATATCTCCACCTAAATGTGCTACATGTGTCAGTGCTGCGATTTTTTTTTTTTCCCCCCAAGGTCTGAAAAGCCCCTTCATAAAGATCCCTGCAAATTTCTGCACAGAAACAACGTTCAGAACCACCACACTGAAGAATTCAGTTTCTGTTGAGCCGCAGTATAAAATCATGGAATTCTATCTTGAATGGATAGCATTTGAACATTGTCCCTACAGCACATACACCATTTATCCCCTCTTTTGTAGTGCTTAGGGCCTGTGGTTTTGGAACCGAGTAACAGGACTTGCTGTATCTTATCCTGCCTTATTTGTTGCAGACCACATTTTGTATGCAAGGAAACAACAGACAAAATAGCCTCCAAAAGAAAGGAAGAATGAGATAGTTTCCTAAGTTGTCTTTGCCTGAGTTGGCAGCTGCTCCGCTTCATTCAGCTTTTTGTTCCCCAGTGAGTGCTGTGCGTGTGTAGCAACAATGGGGTGATGCAGTTACACCGCGGGCTCATGGCGGAGTTCCGTCAGATCCATTCATAAATACAGCCTCGGCCAGCACGCGGAGGAAGCCAGGCCCCCCGAGGCACCGGCTCCGCAGCCCCAGCATCGCCGCCGGAGGAGCTCACGGGCTGGCCGTAGATAGTCCAGTCCGAGCCTTGCCCCCGATCTCCGGCGGGGGATCCTTGCTTAGCTCATCCAGCTTTCTAGAACGTAGCCGGGTTGTTGCAGCTTTTTTTTTTAAATCCCCTTTTTCAGTTAACGCTGGTGGCATTTTTTTACGGCAAGGTAAGTTCACAGCTTTTCACATTTGCAAAGTATACCTGTTAGAGAGAGGTGATCAACTTGAAATCCCAAGTCATGTTAAAGCAGGGAGTAGAATTTCGAGCATGGCATCTGGCCCTGGATTGCCCTGCCAGCGTTTTGGCTTTACTGTCACTTTTTCCAGCTCTGAAAACATTGTTCTCTCCTGTTGCTATGAGAAATACCCACATGAGCAACAGGAAACCAACAGACTGACTGTTGAAGCAAACAGTGGAACTGAATCTAGAAAGTACACTGTTGAAAGTGCTGAAAAGACCGAAAAATTGCAGAGAAAAACATGCCATCTTTCAGATGCTTAATGTTAGTCATCTTATATATTGCATTATTACGATATTGTAGCAATAGTAAGTGGAGAAATTCTGGCATAGATAAGATTTTAATTTGTTTTTTTAAAGCGAGACGTCCTTTGGAACAGCAAATTACTATTTTCTGTACTTGCAGATAGAAAAACAGAGACATAGACACTTATCTGTAATTGATGCTCTCTGTTACAGTAGCAAAAATAGACACATTTAAGAGGGAAAATATTTCTGTTTTTAAACTGTGTCCATTAGATGTGAGATCACTGAGATACAGTAAATGTAGTAAATGGGCATGATATTCCCACAGCAGCTTTTCAGGCTCTTGTTTTGGAGAACGTCGGCAAGCTAAAGGCCAGCGCTCGGCACACGAAGGCCCCGCTTTGGGAAGGAATCCCTGTTTATGTCAACAATGAAGCATGTGCTTTGGAGAGGTTTGAATTGGGGCTTAAATGTGAACCAGCGGAGGAATCCAGCCGTCTTTTGTGTTTAGGAGTGCAGATGACACGTTCCACGCTGGAATTTATGTAAATCCTGACTCTTTAATGCATGTGTGATTGCTGCTTTCTTAGATTATCCAAGCAATGCATACATGATCGGTGAGCGGTATTGTCACTTCACATATCTCCAGCATCCTTCCCATTTATGATACCAGGTCCTGCACCTAAAAACAGTCCTGGTTTTCTGGTTTCCCTTTTGCAATTAGTTTTAAGAAAGAGGAAGAGATCGGGGGCGTTAACAGTTATTTGTGAAGTAATTTTGTGAAGTAATTAATCTATATGTGGAAAACCAACCACCCTTGAACACAAAAATGCCAGAAGGCTTTTGCAGCGTTCCCAGCTTTGGGACTTTGAGCGCTCAGCGAAGAAACCCAGGGTTTAGATCCAGGCTCCTAAGTCTGGTCAGGAAATGCAGGAGCAGCAAGAAGTATCCGGTAGAGTTATAGCTCGGTGTTTTGCATCATTTGTATGCATATGTTATGTGTAACAACAGCTGTACTGTTATTCTGCTGCTGCTGGTTGTAAAGGAGAGTAGGGTTGCAGTTTGGCTTTTGAAAGCCCTTGAGAAATGTCCCACTCGGTCACTGAGCGGGATTGTCCTCAGCAGTGGCGTTGCAGAGGATTTCATGGCTGCGCCATGCCCTTGGCCTGAGCTGGGCGCAGCTCGGGCTGTGGTGGGAGGGCAGGCGTGCCCATCCCTGCCCACCTCCGCCGGGTTACCACGCTCTGCTCTTGGCAGCTGGATGTCCACGCGTCCCAGCTAGGGGCTTGGGGATGGTGTCGCCTTGTCTTCAGTCGTTTCTCACTGCTCTGGTCAAAGCTGTTCAGCTGGATCAGGCTTTGGCTGGTGCCGACCTTTAGGTGTTCTGTGGTTGCTGATGCACAGCACCTCACCAGAAAGCTGAGATCTTGTCAATGGTTAAGCGGTATTTAAATTTAACAGAATTAAAATGGAACTTTGTTAAGCAGTAGTTTTGCAGTCCTTGATTTCTTCCTTAAATGCCACCATAATGCATTTTCTCTGGGTATTGGTATTCCCGAATGAGTGGCATCTTGGATGGGCAAAAGCTGGGCAACTGCAAGGCTCAGACCAGTTTCCATGTACCCGTTAGGAAGCTCGCTAGGCTAAGCTTTCTTATTTCTTCTCGAAGGCAAGACCAAAACTGAGATGCAAAAGGGGAATCTAAAAATCACGATACAAAAAGCGCTATGCCCTGAGGCACCGTGGAAGAGACCAGAGCTAAATTCATCACTTCTGCAGGGCATGCCTCCCTGCCTGCCGGCGTCAGGGAGCGGCGAAGCCGTGGTGGTTGCTGGCACAAGGACCACACGGTCCATCAGTCCTGGGTGTTACCTGACCAGTGTGGATCCAGTGTGGATCGCTTCTCGGCCCTGCCTGGCTGTGAAATTAATTCTGGTGCTTTAAATCTGTTTTAGAGCGGTTGTCATCGTGGGAGTAGGTGCAATCAGTAGGCAGACAAAGTCCCCTTATGGTCACAGAAGCTCTGAATTGATTCAAAGTGGAGACAGGGAGAAACGATGCATGGCTGAAATAGTTTACGTTCTTGTGATAGCCCTCCACTATCAGCGTTTGACAGGAGTGATCTTTTCCTTTATGGAAAAGGTGGTGAACTGCTACTCGGTTGCTGCGGGATCTGATGCAGAGACCGTTGTCATCAGAAAGGTACCATCTATCAGCTTCAGTTTGGATGGGGTGCCAAGGAAGACTTGAAAATGGCTAGATAAATTCTATGGCAGAAACCCAAGCCCAGTTAGTAATAACACCTATAAAATGTTTTTTTTGATACTCTCCCCCCCCGCCTTTTTGTCCCTCCCCCCCCCCTTTTTTTTTTTTTTGATTTATCAGTCCAGTCATGATCTTGGAAGATGGAGAGGATGTCTTGCACCTGTTTAACTCAGTAAAGCTCGGGCAACAGGCTGCGTGGGTTACGATGAGGTAGTCCTGGAGCTCGGAGCAGTCAGGACTGAAAATCCCAGTAATGAGCAGCGCAAAGCGAGAGCCTGTTGGTTGAGTTGAGCGGGATGCCTCCCCTAATAGCTTGCCAATGCGCTATAAACATCGGTTTAAAACTGGAAGCTGGGGGGCAGTATAGGGCATATATATTACAGAGGTGTTGAAAAGTTCAAGAAAATAAACTACATATAATATTCTGCAGGATCTTTCCTAGTGCTTGTGCTTACCTTCAAGATTATAATGAATGGAAATAGAAATCCTCAATCATTATTGGCTCGAATAAGTAGATCCTGCTGCCATAGCACTGCTGATTCCTCCTTCCAGTCATTTTCACTGCCAGCATTTCCATCAAAGCCACGAGAATACTCCTCATCGGACATAGAAAAGCATTTCTTTTCCTTCGAATGCATTTCAAGTGTGCTAGTAAAATCACCCAGGGATGAAAAAGGTTCAGAAAAAAAAAAAAGAAACCCAAAAGTTAATTGCCTTTTTAGTTCTGTACATGCTGAAGTAAAAATAAAACTATGGAATGGAAAGTACCTGAACTATTTTAATCATTAAAACTACTAGACCGTATAGAAGAATGGGGAAGTTGATCCATGTGACACATACTTAAAAACTTTTTTATAAAATCAACACAGGCAACACTACAATATTCTGAAGGAATAGCCCGGTCACTGTATTGCAAAATCTAGGCCCATGACTTCAGCATATTGTAGTGTTCTTTCAAAGAAGATGTGCTGAAAATAGTGCAGTTCATATTTTTTTCCCTTTATATGTTTTTTAAAGCTTTAGTTTTCTCTTGTCAGTGCTATCCGGAGCTTGCAAAACGAAACTCCACCAGTAAAACATGTAAACATGCAGCAAATCCACATGAAACTTGGAGAAGTTAAAAACACTGCGTCATGGGAAGGCCGGGCTGTTTGTCCTGATAGGTTTTTTGTATTTTTTATATTGTGTCACAAACTTTGGATTGACAGAAAGTTCCAGTAAAGCAAGCAGAAGTGGTAGCCCCGTCTATAAAATAAGCCACTTGCTGTCTCACACTGTGACAATTGGGCTGGTGAGATACTCATAATAAACTCTTTTTTTATTTTCCTTTCACCTGTGAGGTTACCACCCAGCTGGTGTACTTCGCACGTCTTAAAGTGGACCGAGACAGTGGTTCAAGTGCACAGCATATGTGATTTTAGGAGTTTTCATGTCATAGAGTGTGAGCACGGCGCATTGGCCAGGTGTATACTACCTCCGCCAGTTCCAGTTTATTAAGAAAGCCGTTGACAGGTTTAGTGGGCATCTCATCCGGCGTGAAGCGCGTTGCTCAAATCTGCCTGCAGCATTCTGACGTTGTGCCCTGCCGCGTGTCGTCTGTTGCCCCGCAGCTACCGCCGCGGTAAGAACCCGTCATGCAACCCGAACACCTCGGCAGAAAGCGGTGCCGCCGGCCTGTGCCTGGTCTTCAGCCAAGGAGGATGGCTGGCTGATGGGGTAGTGCATGGAGCCAGGATTAACAAACGCGCAGCCGCAACCCTCGGGTGGACGAATTTGTTAATTCCATCATCGGTATTGGAGAGTTTGGGCTGCATTGGCTGGTGTGTTCCAGATGGTTTTGCTGCATAATTGAGGTTCCCTCATGAACCTGGCGGTGGGGTTTCTTTTTTTTTTTTTCCCCCCTTACTACTAGATTTTGATTGTAGAACTTGACAACCTGCAAAGTAAAGGTTTCACCATTTTTGGTTGGTGCTGACCAGGCAGTTTCAGCTCCTCAATGGATGCTTCATAGACAACGCTAATTAAACAGAATGTGTTACTCAGACTAATAAAAAACTGAGTTTTAGTATGCAAATAGCAACACTTTTTTGGGCAGCTATTCCGTGCTGAATGCAACGTGCTGGTCATTTCACCATAGTGTTCTTTATTTTAAAGAATTCAGTGGTACATTATTTTAAGTTCAAAACGTAAGTGTAGACCAGAGCTAACATGTGACAGAAAAAATAAATCAGTGGCCTGTGGGTTCCCGCCTGAAATAAAGTCTATGCAAACTGACGATTCCAGTCTGGGCACCTTCATTGGTTTTATGTACAAAGTGAAGACGGCAGAAATGACCCATTGCTCTATAGGATTACCTAGAGATTTTCGCCTCTTCATACATTAAATGAAGCATCGTACTGACCATCAGAAGTTTTTATAACAGTGTAAATGATCACATATATATAAGGCTATTCAGAAACAGACGAAGTTGGCTCCAGATGCTCAGGCCTTATGTTCCGCATGTCACCACCCTTCCTTCCCCAAGCCTGGCTGCAAGGAAGTTGCCTCATTAAGCCCTCCAGTCTGAAGCTGCTTTTAAAAAATCTGGCTTATTTTCAGAAGGACATACTATTTTGAAATTGAGCAGAAGAGATTAAAAAAAGACAGGCTTCTTATACCAAAAAAAAAACCCCAACAACCAACCAAGTGCATTATGAGTGTATTCTGTTACAAGACCCTCCAAACTGCTCTTCCATTTGAAAATGCCGTGACCCTTGAAGTGACTTGTTGCCATTGCCCTCTCACAAACAGGTGAATGCTTGCAGTGGACCTAAAACCCGCTTAAGCTAATAACAGGGGATTTTCTTTATCTGAGTTTCTGATAGCTTTTGCCAGGTTGGTACGTCGGAAGAAAGGCCGGGGAATTTGTCCAGCTCCCATTGTTAAACAACCAATTCCCGTATTAGGAAATCACTAAGCCCCCAATAATACAAGTGCAAGCCCCAGCTATATAAAACGTTTACCTGGTTAAATGAAAGTACATATTCTTAACTTTAAAAAAATGAGCTTTGGCAGCAGCAGCAGGAAGGTGGCAACAGAGAGAGAAGCCCTTCTCCTTACCTTTTGCTAAAAGGAAAGGAAGAGCCCCATGAGGTGAGGCATGCTGAAATCTTGCTTACCTGTCCTGGATGTCCTCACCAGAGAATCCACTATGCTCACATTTTATTGCGTCTTCAAAGGCATTTGCCTCGGTCTCTTGCTTCCGAGGCTTCCTCCTCTGGGCCGAGCAAGCTGGGACACTAAATCTTCCCTTCTCTCCAGGAGCGGGACTCCAGCAGACAGCAGCCCCCAGCCGATGGGAGCGCAGGCGGGTACATACATACCATTTTCCCTATAACCTGGTTTCCAGAGGAGGGAAACGTGGGTGCCTGGGCTGGCAGGGAACTGCCGTGCGCCCCTGCAGGGACCCTGCTGTGCTCGGCTGGGCTTAGGTACAGGCAGGGAGGGCCGTTGCCTTCCTCTGAAGCAGAGACCTCCTCCGTCATCAGGGCTCTGAATGAACACAAACCCCAGTTTTTTGAGCCATGCGTCTTGTCTAACCCTGGACTCTGTTTCTTGAGGATATCAAAAGGTATGTGACACCCCCCCACACACCTCCATGTGCCATGCCGAATTCTAATTATACCTAATCTTCTCAAAAAAATACAACAATAGGAAACTTGATTCAAGAGCTGGCTAATGTTGGTAAAATTACTTGCTTTCCTTAACCCTTTCCTTGGATGCAGCAGCACTTTTTTTTGCTGCGGTTTTTCCCCTTCCATAAAAAAGCCAGCCTGAGGCAGAGGGTAAAGCACAGGAAAGCTCAGCTCCGGCGACTAAGACTTGGGAAAGCCAGGTAACTTGACCACAGCTCCTTTTTCCAGGGCAGTCCCACAGTCCCCGGCTCTCAGGACACAAGGCAAGCACGGGGAAGGGTCGGTCTGGCCACCACAGGGCATGCGATGTTGCAGCAGAGTTTTTCTGTGTGGCCGTGCCCGGTCCTCTGTTTCACCGTGGTGTTACTCACCGTGCTGAGGGAGCAAACTCCCGGCTCGGGTTGCACACAGGTTGCCCAGATAACTCGGGAGATTTCGATAACATCTCACTCTGGCTTTAGCTGATGCGATCCACATCACTGTGAATATTTTTGTCCCTAGTAATAGCCAGCATCTCATCCAGTCCCTTTTTTTCCTGGGTCAGTTTGAAAAGCCATCCCTCACGGCCTGCCTTTGGCAGATGCAGCTTCAGAGAAAGGTTGTGATGCTTCATTATATTAAGCAGGACAGTTTCACAGCAAGGAGAGGACATGATTTGGCAGCTAGCAGCTGCTGGCTGGTAGCCAAGAAAAATGGGCGTTCGTGACCCACTGGAGCTAATTGCGCCCATCGCGAACGTAAATGTCGTCAGCGGAACAGATACTCTGCATTTGACGTGTTTTCCCGGTCTGGCTAGGATGACAAATTAAACCCGCATACATGAATATGGCAGACTCTCCCAGACAGCCTGGTATTTTGCAGAGAAAGTGGGGGGTGCCGGTGGGAACCCAGCTGCCCAGCGTTGCAGTCGCATCCCAAGCCTGGGTTCCTGGGCTGACACAAGCGCCCGTGGAACCCCATGGGGGGTCGGTGCCCAGCTCTGTTACTCAGCTCCCCTGCCTGGAAGTGGGAATGCTCATACCGGGGTCTCAGCGGCCCTGCCAGATGCTGCCAGGGCTCTAGTTAAAACACTCTGCTGTACCACTCTTCTACCACCAAAACCTGCGTTTCTCTACTGCCTGAAGTCTGAGAGAGACCCAGCCCTTGCGCAGACCCATGCTTCAGTGAGTTTGCAGTGTCAGTACCTTTTCCAGTGGTGTAGAAGGACTCCCCAGGGCTCCTTTTAGAAAAGGCCATTTATTGTAG
This sequence comes from Larus michahellis, assembly GCF_964199755.1. Lineage (NCBI taxonomy): Eukaryota > Metazoa > Chordata > Aves > Charadriiformes > Laridae > Larus > Larus michahellis. The sequence continues at coordinate 83,623,548 of NC_133896.1, read as the reverse complement.
CACCACCTGCCCACCTACGCAGTGTCGTATCGATACACTCACAATTGCAGCACGCTGCACATAATTGGCATTGTGTTTATACAGTCATGGCTTGGGGTTTATTTTTCAGTTTCTGCTATACCCAAGTGTTTGTCAATGTTTTCTCACACTTCATTATTATTTTTTTTAAATGACCATACTATTTGGTCTTGCAGTGTATTCTCAAGAATGTGGAACATCCGTGATATTTTAATGGTCGCCGTCTTCATCGCTGTGTCTGGCTTAAGTGTGGTGAATCCTTTGCATTTATTTTTTTATTTATACTTCCATGTTTATTGCGGTAAAACTGCTAAAATAATCCTGCTCTCAGAGCGAAGGTGTGGGAGCACACCCTACACCTCCTCCTCCTCCTCTGCTGCTGAAATCACTTTTCTCCGCTGGAATGAGCTCAGAGAACGAGAATGTGGCTGCGTGGTTGGGGCTGCGTTGTTCCTTCCCTTTGCGTGAATTTTCATAGATAAGGAGACCCTTCTTTTGCCTTTGCCTTGGGGACCCAAATGCGTGACTGATAAAAACTCAGCAACGAGCACTGTGCTTTTTCAGGGACCTCAGAACTTCTCTCTGGCTTTGGTTTATCATCAATTTGCTTGACGGTAAAACTGAAGGGCTTCTATCTGTGTAACCTTGGTATAGCCCATGTTGGTTATTTCGGGAGAAAAATGCAGCGTTTTAGTGGTGAAGACCCACCCAAGTCACTTAACCCTGCACTGCAGAACGCAAAAATTCATATACCCCACCCTTCCTTTTTTGCAACACTTGGGGTTCCTGCTCAAGAAGGCCACACAAATGAGCAAGGACAGGTGAAATATTAAGACTTGGAGAGTCTGATAAAGATGGCGTTAGCTGGCGTTAGCATTTCAACCCAGGAAGTTTGTACGCAGTGATGACTTGTGAGAATTCAAGGTTATTTTCTGTCATGGCAGACGCTCCTCGGGAATATCAGATTGATGCTCTTCCAACTTCCACTAGCTCAGTAAGGAAAAATACCCGTCTTATCTCCACTAACAGACCAATTTGCTTTCTGTCCTCCAGGACTGCCTTAAAGCTTGTCAAGAACAGATCGAGGCGGTGCTAGTAAACAGCCTTAGGCAAGTCCGGCGGCAGCAACAGCAAAGCAATCCTTCTAAGACGGTGGATGAACTGGACCAGGCCAGCACTCCCACAGATGTGAGAGATATCGACCTGTGAGGACATCGGCACAGAAAGTCACGCTTGCTCCCCCAGCCCTTTTATTTTTATTACTATTTTTAGAGTGAAATCTTTTTTTTTTTTAATCTGCTCCCACATAGAACGTA